>NW_022589744.1:504094-1104094 GCF_004348235.1 Phoca vitulina
ACCTGTGCATCTCACACCTGCACGCTGCACACCTGCGCACTGCTCACAAGTACAGATGCTTGCGGTGGCCCCGGGCTCAGACATCATGCTCTGCTCCGTGCCCGCAGGTCCGCTCGGCCATCCGGAAGAGGTGGCACCGATGGCAGGACAAGCACTCGATCCGTGCCCGCGTGGCCCGCGCCATGTCCATCCCCACCTCCCCGACCCGGGTCAGCTTCCACAGCATCAAGCAGTCCACGGCGGTCTGAGCTGGCGGGCCAGCGACTGGAAGATGGGCTCCAGGCTTGGCCAGCTGCCCTGTCTGTGGAGGGGAGCAGCCCCTTCCCACACTCTGTATCCCCAGAAGCTGCTGGCACTGACAGCCTGGGCACCCACCCCACCCCCGACCCCCGGCTGAGCAGGAGTTCGAGGCCTGTGAGAGCAGCCACGATCTGGGCCACAGGATGAACGGGAAATAATCTCTAGGATTGGTCTGGGTCCGGGGCCTCTGGCTCCCCCAGTGCCCCAGTCTTCCCTGGAGATGGAATGAGAATGGAGTGGAAATGGCCAGCTGGAAATCCAAAGCAGCACATGGGTCCCTCCGAGAAGTGTCTTCTCCCAGAGCACAAGACGGCCAGCCCACCGGAGACCTGGGGCCTGTTCTCAGCCCCCGGGGGGTGCCAATCGCTGTCCTAGGGGCATCATGGGAAACTCTGGTGTCAGCATCACCGTGATGATGCCTCCGGGTGTTGGCAACGCTTTCCAGTACCAATGGGAACCAAGGCCAGGTTGCTAGAAGCCCCAGGCAAGGTCATTAGAAATCAGGTGACATCATCAGATCACAGGACACACCACAAGAAATCCTCCCAAGCCACCGTGATTTCATCTGTGGCCCTGCCGTCAGAAACGCCCTGTCTTGCTGCCTTGCACCCTTGGACCTTTACTCCCCTGCAGGCCACTCAGGCTCCCTCTCCTTAACCACCCACAATATCACACCCTGCTTTCTGTCACCTCCTGTCCCTGATGTCTCCCCCTGTGTGGGAAGATGGGGGTGGGAGAGAGACGGAGTGTCCTGTGAGCAAGAACCAGGGTGCGCCCCAGACAAAGCCAGTCTCCCTTTCAGGGGGCAGAGAATACTCAGGGCCCCCCTGCCTGCTGGCTTCAGTGGTCTGGCCTCCGGGGCAGCCTCTCTGCTGGTCGCAGGGAGTTTGTGGTCCCCTGGATGGCCTCTGGGGCAGCATGATTAGCTAATCGAAGGTAGGAGAAGGGGCAGGGCACTTGGCCCCTCTCTGCCTGAGTGTCCTAGAGCAGGACAGCTGGCTCTTGGGGCAACCAGCCAGCACCCCCGGACCCTCCCGTGGCCGGAGGTACTGGGCCAGTGGAGCCGGGCTTTCGGAGATAAGGGTGTCAGCTCTGGGGGGGAGGCTGCTGTAAATAACCAGCATCTGTGAAGGCCTGGACTGTGCGGGGCTGGGTGGGGAGCACACAGAGAAATGGAGGCCGCTTTTCAGTCTTTGGGGCCTACGTGTGGCTGGGAAACCTGACACCACCCACACCCATCCAGATGGGGTGCGAGGTGAGCAACTGGGGGCATGGGTCTGTGGACCCAGCTGACAAAGACGGCTCTTAAAGAAGGGGGGAGTCGTGGGGAGAGAAGGGCCACGTGTGAACAGTGCTGGCCAAGGACACTGTGGATGGAGCGGGGCTATGGGGACAGCTTGAGCCAAGGTGTGGCAATGGGACCGGACAGGAATGTGTCCCAGCCCCAAGGGAGGGGCCGAGCTGGGAGCAGGAGGTAGAGTTAGGGAGGCCTTGACACTGTCTTGGCTTGAGATCCCCAGAAACAGACCCAGAGACAAGGTTTCCAGAACCAATTCAGGGAAAGGGAGCACAGGAAGCGGGTGGGGGCGCGAGGCCAGGAAAGGGAGGCAGCGGAGTGGAGGATGCCCACCCCACAGCCACTGCGGGAGACAGCCGGAGCATAATCCTACTGCAGAGGCTTGGGGAGTTGGAGTGGGGCACACCCAGCCTTCAGCCCACCCCAGGGGACACAAGGGAGGAAGGCTGCTCCCGGGTGCACTTCCCCCAGCCACACGGGCCACAAGACCAGGAGAGAAGGCTCGGGCGCTGCAGCATGCTGTGGAAGGCAGCCCGCACCAGCTCCCGGGGCAGGAGAGAGGGTGGGACACAGAGACTCCGCCCTGGCACCCAGGGACAGGGCAGCCTGGCTCTCACTCCTGGGTCTCGGACCAGGGACGCAGGGAGGGGACCAGAGGCACCAGGACAGAGATAGGCTGACAGCCTCCGGAACAAGTGGGGGGTGAGGGAGAAGTCCCAGAGAGGGACGTGTCAAACCGGAGGGACCAAAAGTGCCCAGGATCGAGACATCTTTCCCAACTCTGCCTTTCACCCAGCGAAGAAGTGAGAAAGCAAAGCTTCTCCTGCACAAGCTGGGCTGTGGGGGCGGGGGCTCCCCAAGGATGGAAGAGCCTGGGAGGAGCGGGGCACATTGGAAAGAGGTTGCATGGCGAAGAGGTCCCGGGGGCCGAGCTGGGGCACCGCTCCCTTTCCTGCTGGTGCCTCCTGCTGTGCACTCAGCCCTGCCAGGCTCAGCACAAGGGGCAGAGAGGAGCAGCACCCCCAAGACGAGTCCCAGCAGCCAGCTGCGAAGCCACCAGCTCTGGAGGGCCATCAGAGGCCACCTCCAAGGCGAGGCTGACAGTCATCAGAGAAGCTGCTCGGGGGCCCCGGGCAGGCACGAGCTGGTCCCAGTGAGCCTCAGGATGCCTCCCATTCAGAGACTGAAGGGAGGAGGGGCTGCTTCAGGAACATCCAGGTCCCAAAGAACTGTATCTCCTCTGCCACAGGCAGGAGCCCAGAGTTTCACCCTTCCGCAGCCCATGGCTCAGGGACCAGGGTGAAGATGGGCCCCCAGATGCGGTTTCTGAGGGTCACTGTGCCCTGAGGTTCAGTTTATGGACTGGGTGGGAAGAAGTCCTTTGGGAGTGAGTGGGGGTGTGATGATCGGACGGATAAACGCGTCACTACACCGGGGGAGAGGCCCGGCAGCTGCAGGGTGTGTGTGTGTGGGGGGGTCACTGCAGGACCAGCCCCTCCCTCAAGCCTGGGAGAGCTCTTCTCCACGTCGCACCCAGAGGCTGTGGTCTCTGGAGTATCCCACCCGAGCCCATTTCTCCCTGGGACCCTCCTTTGTGGGCATAGATGGAGGAAAAACCGCCCTGTGGGGTTTTGGTTTTCCAGTTCAGGCCCCTCCATCTCTGAGTGTGACAACATGGCCCCTACCCTGGGGTCCTCAGTTTCCCCTCCAGGCCTCCTCAGTCCTGCTGCCGCTACTGGGTCAGATGCCCTGGGATAGGACTGGGGAGGGAGTCAGATGCGGGAAAAACACATGCTAGGGAGGGAGGGAGGTTTTAGAATCCAGATAATAATACCTTAATTGTGGGCTTTGTAAACTGCTTTGCAATCAGCAAAATCCCTTTTTAGCATTTATTATCTAATCCTTAAGTAACTCATGGAGGCAGGAACCATCCCATTTTATAGCCAAAGAAACTGAGGCCTGGTGATCCCTCTGAGATCAAAGGCTCAGGGCTCTTTCCACCCCCTCAGTGGGCTGCAGGCACTGGGCTTGGGTTTCAGGAGGCCAGGACAGATAGAGCAGCTCTGGGGGGAGGGGGCAGCAGGAAGCCTCAGCCAGGCCTTGTCTGGTTGGGGACAAGTCCCAGGTGAAGATGGGACCAGCCCAAAGATGGCAAGGCCATTGTCCAGTTGCCGAGCTCAGCTGGGGGAAGCAGTGAGGGTTCTGTACGTCCATCCTGATTCCTAGTACGCACTCCCCTCCTTCCCAACATCCTCCACCCCTCCACTCCTTAAAATGATACTTAACTGCAAACAGGGCAGTCCAGGCCACCAGAAGCTTCTGTGGGTCTCCCTGCACCCACCCAGGCTCTGCTCAGCCCAGGCAGGGGGGTCATCAGCCCCCAGCTCAAGGGTCTCTCAGGATCATCTCATAGGGCCCCCTGACTTCAAACTCAACTGCCCACCCTCAGTCCAAAGAGAAACGGGAGCTGGTCTCTGCATTTCAACACCAGCAATACTATCATGGATTGAGTGCTTACTAGGTGCCAGGCACAGCAAAGCCCCTCACCTGCTCTTCATACCACCCTGTGAGGCAGGGGTTGTTATCCCCACTTAACAGATGGGGAAAGGGAGGCACAGAGAGGGTACAAGGCCTGCCCCAGGGCACCCAGCAGTGGCATGGCTGGATGGAGCCCAGGCTGGCCTCACTCAGCCTCTACCGTGTTTAACCCTATGCAGCAGGAGTTCTGCCCCACAGGTCCCTCCAATACCCTCCCCACAGAATTTCCTCGGTTTCCCTAGTTTGTGGACAAACAGCGTGCAGACACAAAGCTGGATGTAGAAGTTGGCCCCTACAAAGCGTGGGTGTCAGGAGCCCACTCCTGAGCCCGGCCCAGCCTCCGAGTGCCCCAGCCCTGTGGCTGTCTCATGCCAGAGCACTGCCTGCTCTCCCTACCTTGTGCAGCCCGCCGACCTCCGCAGATCCAGCTGGTCAGGCTCGGGCTCAGGACAGGCCTGCACCACGTATATTTTTCAAAGCTCTACGTGTGTTGGAAACGTCAATGAGATCATTGTTTGGAGATAACTTCAGAGACCACCTTCGGCCACCAGACTGCCACCCACTCCCAGTGCCCCTCCGAGGGGTCCTGGACAGATGCCTGCTGCCCAGCCTCATTGCCTACTGGGCCAAGGCAGGTGGGGGCAGAAGCAGGGGTGGGGGCCGTGTGCTCAGTGTACCAAGAGGAGACTGGGAGAGTGGAGCGGGCGCCCAGCTAGGGCAGGGGACGACGTGGAGCCTTCATTACTGCGGTAGTTGGGGAGGGAGCAGATGGGGATCCAGTCCCTTCTCAGTGTCTGTACCATCTCTAGAACATGCATCTAGACAGCGCTGGGCCAGGAAGTGAGGGCAGTGAGTGGGCCAGGTAAGCTGGGCGCCTTCCCCACCCTTCCTGAGCAGCCACACTGGGCTAAGACCTGCTCTGCGAAGTCAGCTGTCCTTGCTGCCCCGAGTGGATAAAGATAAATGCTCCAGGTGTTCCCTAGGTCCCCAAACAGAAGGCAGAAACATCGCCCCTGGCCGGCATCAGCCACTTGAGTGACCGCGCCTTCCAGGGCATTGTGCGGGGCGCCCCCTGCAAACAGCCAGAGAGAGGAGCAGCTCCAGGGCCGTGGGGTGGGGGGGTTGGGAGGATCTGGGGAAACAGCGATTGGATAGACACCCAAAAGCCTTCAGCGAGCCAGGTCCCAGGAAGAGCCTCAGAGGGAGTGAGCCTAAAGAGAATTCTTTGAGCCAGGACACCAGAAACCCAAAGGTAGATCAGGGAGGAAGGGCGGGAGCAGGCTCTTTTGGGGGAGCCTGTGTTTCTGAACCCCAAATAGGGGCATAGAATGGTCTAGTTCCAGAACTTTTTCATCACCCTAATGGAAACCCCATTCCCATTAAGCCGTCACTCCCCATCCCACCTTCCTAGCCTCCAGCCACCAGGAACCTGCTTTCTGTCTCTGTAGCTTTCCCTATTCCGGATATTTCATAAAAGTAGAACCATACAATATCTGTCCTTTTGTGTCTGGTTTCTTTCACTTAGCACAACGTTTTCAAGATTCATCCACATCATAGCAGGTGTCAGAACTTCGTTCCTTCTTATGGCTGAATGACATTCCGTCGTATAGAGCCCACACTATCCATTCATCCGCTGAAGGCACTTGGGTTCTTTCCGCCTAGTCCATGTTATTGTGAAAAGTGCTGCTATGAATATTCACATACAAGTTTGTTTTTTTTTTTTTGAACACCTGTTTTCGATCCTTTTGTTATGTACTCCGGGGATGGAATTGCTGGGTCATACGTTTCACTTACGGAGGACCCACCAAATGGCTGTCTATGGGCGGCCGCACCATTCCACATGCCCACCAGCAACGTAGGAGAGAACATTGGGATGCAGGCCTGAAGGATGAGAATAAGCGGCGGGCGAGGCCTCCAGGCAGGGGGCAGAGCTGCATGGCCAAGAGGCCTTCTGCAGTCAAAGAGCCAGGCAGCTCCCTGGACAGGTCGAGGCCTAAGGGAGAGGTCAGTGTGGGAGCTGGATCCGAGGCCTATGGGGTGGGCTTTTCTGAGCTCAGGTTTACTCACCCACGAAGTGGGGGTGTTCAGGTAAGGTAAAGCTGCTATAACAAAGAGACCCACAATGAGCCAAGGGCTCAAGGAAGATAATGTGTCCAAGAGTCTGTGGTGAGCATCCCATACCACTGCTCTGTGCAGATATCCAGGGTCCTGTTTCCTTTCCTTTCTCTCTTTCCATCCCTTAGGACTATGTCCTCCTCACCATAGTCAATGGCCTTCCCATGACTGATTTATGAGAAGGGAAGAGACAAACGAGGAGCCTCATGATCTCTGTCCAGGCTCCTGAGGGGCTCACATCATTTCTGCTCAATTCCATTGGCAAGGACTTGACCATATGGCCTTTCCTAACTCCATGGAAAGCTAGAAATGAAATTCTGGTCACGTGTCACTTGGAGCATGGATTTTGGAGGACGCCATGCAGCCTCAGACCAGCTGGATATAGTAATACCTCCCTGCAAGGACGTGATGAGTACAGATTAAGTATGTGGCACTTAGTAAGTGCTCAATAAAAGTTTGCAAGGTCACTGAGGCCAGGGGTCCCAGGGGCCTCAGAAACCCTCTGGTCTAGGGGTTCCTGGGTGGTTCAGTTGGTTAAGCAATTGCCTTCGGCTCAGGTCATGATCCTGGAGTCCCAGGATCGAGTCCCGCATCAGGCTCCCTGCTCAGCAGGGAGTCTGCTTCTCCCTCTGACCCTCCCCCCCTCATGTGCTCTCTCTCTCTCTCTCTCTCATTCTCTCTCTCAAATAAATAAAATCTTTAAAAAAAAAAAAAAAAGAAACCCTCTGGTCCAGTGTTCTCATTTCTTGGCGGCTGAAGAAACAGAGGTGCAGAAAGGAGAAGCATCTGCCCAGTTACCCAGTCCGTAAGGGTCAAAGTTGGTCCAGAATTCATGTCTGGGATCCTCAACCCCATCCTCTCACGTCTTATTTCAAAGTACCTGATCCAGGCCCACCAGGAGCTGAGCAGAGAGGGGGGACCCAAGGGACCTCTCTACCGGAGGCAGGGCTGGGGGACGGGCACCGAGGAAGGACCCTGTGCTCCCAAGCAGTGCCCCTGGGCCCTGGCTGCGCCGCTTTGTGACTTGGTAGGTGTGGCTCCAGTTTCCCAGACAGGAGGCCAGGCTGCTCTGTGACAGAGGGGCCACACCCAGCCCCTGGGTGCAGCTACCACGTTGGGACGCAGCGGTAGGCGGCTGAGGAGGATGGCGTTCCTGGGCTGCTTCCTCCTCCTCCTCGCCAGCACCACGGCCCGGGCGGAGTACGGCGTGGTCCACGTGGTGTCAGAGAATTGGAGCAAGGACTACTGCATCCTGTTCAGCTCCGACTATGTCACCCTCCCGCGGGACCTGCACCACGCCCCACTCCTGCCCCTGCACGATGGCACCATGGCACCCTGGTGCCCAGGCCGGGACTCCTCCCACCGGGCCCAGCCTGGCTCCCCCAGCCAGCGGCCCCTCCGCCACACCACCGCCATGGTTATGAGGGGCAACTGCAGCTCCCATGCTAAGGGCTGGCTGGCTCAGGGCCAAGGCGCCCACGGGCTGCTCATCGTGAGCCGGGTCAGCGGCCAACAGTGTGCAGATACCACCCCGGCATCCCAGGACCCCCACCAGCCCCTGCCGGGCCTCACCATCCCCGTGGCCGTGCTCCGCCACACCGACATGCTTGACATGCTCAGCCACACCCACGGCAGCGCCGTGGTCCGCGTGGCCCTGTACGCGCCCCCCGAGCCCCTCCTCGACTACAATGTGGTGGTCATCTTCATCCTGGCTGTGGGCACCGTGGCTGCCGGCGGCTACTGGGTGGGCCTGACCGAGGCGGACCAGCTGCAGCGGCGCCGGGCCCGAGGAGGAGGAGGGGGGCCCGGCGGGCACGATCAGCAGGGAGCGGCGGCGGCGGCGGCGGCTGCGGGGGGACAGGAGGGAGAAGACGAAGACGTGCCAGTGGACTTCACGCCGGCCATGACGGGGGCCGTGGCCACCATGTCCTGCTCCATCATGCTGTTGCTCTACTTCTTCTACGACCGCTTCGTCTATGTCATGATCGCCATCTTCGGCCTGGGTGCGGGCACCGGCCTCTACACCTGCCTGGCGCCGCTGGTGCGCAACCTGCCCCTGCAGCGATGCCAGCGGCCCGTGGCCAGCCAGCGGGCCCATCTGCAGCTGCCCCTGCTGCTACTGGCCGGCCTGTGCGCCGCGGTGACCGCCCTCTGGGTTGCCCACCGCAATGAGGACCGCTGGGCCTGGCTCCTGCAGGACACGCTCGGTGTGGCCTACTGCCTTTTCGTCCTGCGGCGGGTACGGCTGCCCACGCTCAAGAACTGTGCCTCTTTCCTGCTGGCCCTGCTGGCCTTCGATGTCTTCTTTGTCTTTGTCACGCCGCTCCTCACCAGGACGGGGGAGAGCATCATGATGGAAGTGGCCTCGGGCCCCACGGATTCCTTGAGCCACGAGAGGCTACCCATGGTGCTCAAAGTGCCTCGGCTAAGCTTCTCAGCCTTGACGTTGTGCCACCAGCCCTTTTCCATCCTGGGCTTCGGCGACATCGTGGTCCCTGGCTTCCTGGTGGCCTACTGTCACCGCTTTGATGTGCAAATCCGCTCACGCCAGGTCTACTTCGTGGCCTGCACCACGGCCTACGCCGTGGGCCTGCTGGTCACCTTTGTCGCCATGGTCCTCATGCAGATGGGCCAGCCTGCCCTGCTGTACCTGGTGTCCAGCACCCTGCTCACCAGCCTGGCCGTGGCTGCCTGCCGCCAAGAGCTCACCCTCTTCTGGACCGGCCAGGGCAGAGCCGAGACACCCGCCCAGCCCGTGGCGGGGCTCTGCGGCATGCCTTCACTTGGCTCGGAGAAGCAGCAGGAGGATACAGCAGACGTCCACCCGGCCAGCAAGTTTGAGGGCGCCACCAGCCACCCAGCAGGGGACTTGGACAGCAACCTGGAGGAGGACGTGGCCGAGACTGCCACCGTATCTGAGGATGAAGCCGCTGGTCCGGATGGCCACAGGGACAGCTCCGAGGGCTGGAGCGATGCCAACCTGGACCCTGATGAACTGTCTCCTGCCTCCTCTGGGGCCTCGGAGGAGCCGACGCCACGGATGCCGACCGCCATGCTGAGACCGGTGAGGTCACTGATGCCACCGCCCTCGGAGCTGGGCCACGCCCAGGCCCAGCCCCAGGCCCACGGCGCTGGCCTGCCCTGGACGGGGCTCCACAAGAGGAAGGGCTTGAAGGTAAAGAAGAGCATGTCGACCCAGGCCCCCTTGTGAACGGGAACCCTGAGACGCGTGCCTCTGGGAGGGCTGGCAGGGTACGTCAGCGCAGCTGCACGTGGTCAGAAAGAGATGGGGGCATTAAAGATATTCCATATCTACCCCGCAGGGCTCCATTGTCTGTTGTGACTGGAAGAAAGCAGCGACCACAGAATAACTCCATGCGGGGCCCAGAAGGTTCTGAGGCTGGGTGCCAGCCCCCAGTTGTGCAGAGTGGTTAACAGGCCCAGAGAGGGCACGTGACTTGCACGAAGTTACTCAGCGAGGTCAGGAATTGCTCCCAGGGCGTGCTGGACAGCCACTTGCCCTCTCCCCACCTGCCCACCCCCCACGCCAGGGCCCCAACTCCTCGGCCTGACTGACAGGCCCCATCCCTGGGGTCCCAGCCCCACCTCATGCTCAGGTCCAGCAGAACCATTACTGTTCCTTGATCACACCACGTCTTCCCCCTGCCCTCTCTCTCTTTGCACATGCTATTCGCTCTGGCTGGGATGTCCTTCTCATCCCACAGAAATACCCTAACCCAGGTTCACTAAAACACTCTTCCAGTGCCGGCTCACATCCACCCTTTCCCCCCAAACATCCCTGCTTGAGGCTTCCTGGATAGCGCAGCACGCACCCAGCGTGTTCCTGTACCCATCCACCCGTTGCATCCACAGACATTGAGTATGCACCTGCTGTGTGCACCACCCTGTGGGCAGCACAGAAGGAGTTTGCTGTCTAGCTGGGGAAGCATGCGGAGCTGAGAACAGACCAGAAACAACCCGAGAATCATCTCAAAGCAGGGAGGGAGAGATCGGAACCTGAGTGGAAGCATTTAGAAGGTCGGGCTCTAGTCCCCACACTCCCTTCACTGATTCTGGACGTGAACCCTAGTCTCATCTTCAAAATGGGACTTATATTACCATGTCTATTGGAGGCAGGGGCACGGACCAGATGACCTCTTGAGGACCCCATGGTTTTTTAGGTTGGATGGTGTGGTTCTATGTTGCTTAACAAAGGAAATGAACTCTGGGGTCAGGGAAGGCCTCCTGGAGGAAGCTTTGCTGGAGGTGAGAGGCAGTGTGGTACAATGGTTGGGGTCCTTGAGCCAGCTGCCCATCGGAAATTCCAGTTCTCCCGCTGACCTACAGTGTGTCGCTGAGCAAGTGACTTAACCTCTCAGGGCCATGGTTCACTCATCTGTAAAAAGGAATAATAAAAAACCCAATTATCATAGGGTTTGGGAGAGGTTGGAATGAGTCGGCTGATTGACGCCATGCTTTATGAATGTTAATTTTGTTTCGATCACTCCCCTAAATCCAACTCCCACCAGGCCTCTGAGTTTTGGCCCCCCACCCCCCACCAACCGCTCCACGCCCAGCATCCCTGCTCCTACCTCTTCTAGTCAGGGAGTGCACACCAGGCCCCCCCACACCCACCCTCCCCCCACAGGATTCCTCTGCCTGGAACTTTCTTCTCCTCCCACCCCCAGCATTGGGCCTGGCTGGCTCCTTCTCCTTCCAGCTCCAGCTCACATGCCTCCTCTTCAGGGAGGCCTTCCTTGATGACCCTTTCTAAAGTAGACCCCAGCCTCGGTCACACTGCCGTACCCCTGCTCGCTGGCTTTCTCACCTCCCCCAGGCCAGTGTCAGCTCCATGAGAGCAGGGGCCGCCCTGTCTTACACATCTGTGTGGTTCCAGAGCCCAGAACAGGGCTGGGGTGCAGTAGGCGCTTGACTTATGTTTTGTTGGAGGAATGAATGAATGAGGAGTTGATCCAGCTTGAACTCTGGAGGAAAAGGAGATGCCATGAAGAAGGCCTCACTGCCCGGGCCACCTTCCCGGGTTCCCACAGGGCCTTGGTCAGTGCAGAGATGGGACCCTGAAGGGCTGGCTGGGCCCTGGGCGTGGGGAGTAAGGGGGCCAGTGCAGGGGGGCTGGTAATGCGCATCTCGAAGAAAGCCCCCTCATTGGCCCCTTCCGCAAACCTGAAGGCCTGGACTGGGCAAGGGCAGCGTGTGGAACCCGGGCCAGGACACTGACCGGCGGGGTTGGCAGCCCCTCCCACCGGAGCCGGCAGCCATCTGGCCTGGACAGAGGGGCCTCCGCAGGTCCTGGCTCACCCCCAGCCCGGGCGGCCTCCCCACCGCTGACCTGCGTCACTGGGCCTGCCAGGGGTGGGCTCCGCCCCTCCACCAGGCCTGAGCGGGGAGTATTCTCGGCCCCCTCACCCCGACTGGGGGACAAAGGACAGCCTATCTCCTGGGAATTTGCAGTCAGAGTGGCTCCCTGGGGCAGGAACTATGCCTGCCTCGCAGGAGAGGACTCTCAAGGGGAGAGAAGCCCCTCCCCCCCAACCAGGGAAGGGTGAGTCCGACTCTGTCCTCCCCGCTCCACCCGGCAGAGGCAAACATTCAGAGAGCATGCTATCTGTAAAATGGGGAGAATAATACTCTCTACCTTACCCCTACCAAACGGTAAGGGGCTGAGCCTGGGCTCCAGGACCCTCGCAGGGCTTCTGCTGTTGTTCTCTGGCGGCCCAGGGTCCCCCCCACCACCACTCCGGCCCTGACCCCAGAGCCAGTGTCCCTTTTCATCTGTGGGTTCTACCTCACTTTGCCAGCTCTCTTCTCAGGGACTGGGTTGAACCCAGGTCCTGGACCGAGCTGCCACCTGTCAGACGTGCCCAGAGCCGGCAGCCCCCGCCTGCATGCCAGAGGGACACAGGATACTGCACGTGTGCGTACATGTATGAACATGCGTGTGGGCGTGTGCACACATCCAGACAGGGCCCTCGGGTACATGTTCATACACGCGAGCGTGTACCTCCATGCCCTGCACACACGTGTGTGCACACTCATGCCCGAGCACATGTCCCTGTACTGGCCACTGGCACATCCCTGTGCACACCTTCCATGCGTGCACACATGCACACACATGTACACCTGGGCTCTGACTTGTTGCTGCTCTTCCCTTCAGACTCAGCTCTGCCCCACCAGGCCTGCCCTGGGCCCGAGGGCGTGGGGGTGCTGATGCCTGGACCTCCCACCGCACAGGACAGGGAGGCCCTTTCCAATGGGGCAGACACTGAGATGCAATGCTCAGACCTCCCTTGGAGGAGGGCATTTGGTCCACAGCCCTCTCTGGGGTCCCCTCAGCTAACCAGCCCAGGTCGCTTTTCAGGAAGGTGGGGGACATGGAGGGCCACCTAATGACGGAGCAAGATGACGGAGCCAGGGCCCGAGCATCTCCACCCAACACAGGGATCCTCAAATCCCAGCAGTCTTTGCCCCTGAGCCCCGCTGCACTAGCCCAGAAGGTAGCAGGGCTGCATCCCGGCCTGAGGGCCCCCCCCCCCGCCCCCACCTGCTTCCTCCACTGCCTTTGCATTCCTGACTCCATCTTAGCATCTGCTTCCTGGGGAGCTTGACCAGTGACAGGTGAAGCCTAAGACGGGGCCAGGGCAGAAACAAGCTTCCTGAGGCCACATGCAGGGCTCCAGGTGGCCGAGCCCTGGCTCTGGGGCTGTGCTTTACTCGGGCTACCCAGCATTTCTCTGTGTAGCCTCATTTAATCCCAGCAAGAACCCCTTAAGGTGAATAGTCGCAGCTGTGGGTTTTTTTGAGTTAATAAAGAGTTCGATGCTGGAGCTTCTGGATTCCCTGGAGAGTGAGAACCAGCAAGGACCCATGAGATGCTGTAATACACAGCTGAGGAAAGGAAAGCCCAAAGAGGATCAGGACCTACAGAAGGTCACACAGCAATGGGATAGCAGAAATAGAACACAACTCTGGTCTTCCGCCTCCCAGCGCAACAGTTGGGACGAGCTCCATGCCTCAACCCCCTCCCCCTCCACACATCCTGGTCTGCAAAGCAGGCCTCTTCCAGGAAAGCTCTGGGTCTACTCAGTCCTTTACCCTGTACCCCCCCCCCCAGTAGGTACAGCCCTCCATTCTCACTGAGGAGTAGTTGTGTGTGTTGCTTGATAAGGAAGGTTCGTGATTCAGTGTTAAGCATCTCTTCAGCTAGTGCAGGGGGACGCAGCTGGACCCTGAGACCTCAGAGCTCAGCATTGCTATTCACTTGCCCTGTGACACCAAGCAACCAAGACCACCCCTCTGTGCCTCCATATCCTCGTCTGTAAAATGATCTGCTAAGACTTACCTTGTAGGTTTGTGGTCAGGATTAAATGAGGTGAGGTATGTGTATCCACAGCTAACATTGGGCAAGCACAAGCAACAGGCTAGATATATACGTTATCTCATCACATGACACCCAGGGTTTAGAGCGGGAGCTTCCTGGACAGCACTTGGCATACGCCCAAATGCCATCTGTCCCAAATCAGCTTACAGTTCCTCAGGATTGAGCTCCCAGAGGTGGGCTCATCCTTTTCCTGTGGTCCCCCCCATCCATGCCCAGTGGGATGTGGTGGATGAGTGGGCGAACAGGGACATCACCAGCGAGCCAGGAAGAGGGGTCCCTCTGCAGTTGGATGGACACAGGAAAGGTCCTGTGCCTTTTTCCCTGCAACCCTGAATTTTGAGCGCTTTTGTGCTGCCACCTGTTGGTCAGTAAGAGAAGAGCAGGTGGGCTCACACCTTAAGGGCCAGGGAGGGGCATTCCATTAGGGAACGTTGGAATCATCAAAATTAGGGATAATATTCAAAAAATATATAATAACCTACTCATCAGCAGAGTTCTGAAGCCCCAGCTGGCTCAGGGTTAACCCTTTAGAAGTTTGTGGTGAGAAGGTGGAGGTTCTGAGAGTATTTTGATATTTTATGAAATGAAATAGTCCTGACACAGCGTCACTGAATGTCCTTAATGTTTAAAGATGGTTCTTGCTCTGACGCTTATCCCATTTCATAGAATCAGGCCACCATGAAGAAGTGTTTGTGGCCACCAGCACTTGGACCATTGCTGGGAGGTCTCCCACCCTAGTCCTTGTTCTTGGAGGCCCACAGACACCCCTCCCACAGACACCTCAGTGATTATTCATTATGTTTGGGAACAAATTCCTGCCCACCACTGGTTCACTTTCCAAATGCTTGGTTTTACCTTTAGGAGTCACATTCCCCAGGACTTACCCTTTGGCCTCTAGGACTCTCCTCTAGAGCGCTCCACAAGGCATGTAAGTCTGAGTCCAGGTCTCAAACCTCCCTCCTGAGCCCCCCTGGGATCGTGGGACACGGTCTCAGAGAGACCCCAGGAAGCGAGGCTGGAAAGGGAAACTAAGGTTGCTGCTGGGAGACCCTTGTGCTGCTAGAACACTGAGGCATTGTTCTGAGAAATGCATTTCTTAGCTTCCCCCAGCCTCTTAAGGACTTGAATGCTAGAGAAGACAGGTGGAGAGAGCAGATTGTGGGGTCTGAGTGAGAGTGTTGCCTCCAGACACCTTCCAGAACTCTCCAGAACTGAAGACTAAGAGGGAAAGCAGCCTGCCCGAGGTCACACAGCAAGCCAGTTACAAAGCCAAGACAACTAGGAATCTGGAAACTAACCCAAGAATCCTTCATAAACAGGAGACCCTTTCTGGAATGCTTGCCTTTTAGAGATTGCTTCCTGAGGTCCACTTCCCCCACATACTTGGTCTTCTTAAAGCAGGAGGCGCCTGGGTCCAGAGAGAAAAGAACTCCTCTAGGCAAAATCCCAGAGGGATTTATTTGCCCCCACCCCCACCCCTACCCCGTAACCCAGCCAGGGCAAAGCCTCACTGGTGCCTGCAGTTCTGACCCAGGCAGGGAAGTGAACTGGGGCAAGAGGGGCAGCCCTCCTGAGAATCCTTGCCCAGCTCAGGGTGTCCTCCAGGCCATCTATCCATTTACATGAGAGTCTAAGCCAAGGGCGGGGCTGATCTCCACCCGCTTTGCTTAATCCTTAAAACTGACTGTGGTCAATTAGATACCCATATTCTAATCCCTGGAACCTATGAATGTTCTTCTATACGAAGGGGAAAGAAAGGACTCGGCAAATGTGATTAAGCTACAGATCTGAAGATGGGAAGATTATCCTGTATTATACGAGCAGGCCCTAAATGTAATCACAGGAGTCCTTATAAGAGGGAAGCAGAGAAGCGTTACGCAAGCAGAAGTGGATCAGGCAGTGGGATGGTAGAGGCAGAGGACGCAACGATGTAGCCACAAGCCGAGGAACACCAACAGCCACCAGCAGCTGGAAAGAAGCACAGAACGAATTCCCCTCTGGAACCTCCAGAAGGAGCACTGGCCTGCTGACCCCTTGACTTCCGCTGGGTGATGACTGGCTTCAGAACTGTGATAGAATAAATATCTGGTGTTTAAGCCACCAACTTTGTAGTTAATTTGTTATAGCAGGCATGGGGAATTCAATTCCAGGTCAACAAACACCCATATCACAGCTCTTATGCTCCCAGCACTGGGCTTGAGAATGACACATTTTGCAGAACAGATGAGACAAAGGAAGAGCAAAACAGCAAAACCCTAGTCTGTGTATTTTCTTTCCGAAAGGGACAGCCAGGCACAGGGGAGTCAGGGAAGGAGAGGCAGGAATCGGGGTGTCGGCTACAATGGCAGTGAGTGTACTCTCACTTCAGGCTCCAGGGACTTGTTTTTACCGTTATATTATTTTACTTTGGAGAAAAAAGTAGGAAGGACAAAAAAGTAGGGGGAAACATGCAATTTGGTATATTTCCGTCCAGTCATTTTCTTTTCCTTTCATAGGTTTGTGTGTGTTTCATTTACATATTGGTATTTTGCTATAAATGTTCTATATAACCTTTGAACCTATTCTTGGAGTGGGCTATGTAATATTCTAGAGCAGATAAAACTATATAGATTTTACATTCTTTTACAGATGTTTGGTCTGTTTCTTACAGCACATGAAGAATGTATTTGGCTGTAAATTACTTTATCTATTTTGGAAGATGTCTATAAGGCAGATCTAGTCATTTTACTCCTGGGAAACAAGGGATACGAAAATCTTTGAAGATTGTAATTCATTTTCCTGAATTACTTTCCAAATCACGTTTGTGACAATTCATCTTCTGTGCATGCCGCAAAATATGGAAGTGACCATTTTACCACATCTTTGCTAATTTGACATCATGATAAACAACATTTCTTTAAATTTGCCTATCTCTGATTAATTGTGAGGTTAGATCTTTATTTCCCTATTCCAGTTTATTGATGGAATACTCTCCATTCCAGGGCTTAGCACAAAGTACACCAGTTACCACTTCCAATTGATTCTGCACTGGGAAAATCTCTGGGATCCATTTTTCTCATTCCTACTTTTACAGACTTAATTTGAAGATGTTGTGTCTCACGTGGACCATTAGGATCTTTGTTACAGAAAAGAGTACAATTGTTCTTGGTCATGTCCCTCCAGCTGAAAGACCTCAGATGCCTCCCTACTGCCTGTCAAACCGGCCCCAACTCTTCAGCTGGGTGTTGAAAACCATCCACAGCCAGCTTTCTCTGCCAGCCAACTTGGCCGCCTACCAGCCCCCAGCCACTCTGTGTGTGTGGTTCCCTGTACATGCTTATCCTCACTCCATGCCTCTGCTCCACAGCTCCACTCACTTGGAATATGCTCCCTCCACCTTCTCCTGATTCTTCTGTACATGGCATCCACTGAGATCCAGTCTACGCTCCTGGGCATCCCTGTGCAGGGCCCTGTCCAAGGTCCTGGAGATGAGCAGTCACAGGATGTAGTTCCTGACTCAGAGAGTTTTCACTGTCAAAAGCAGGTGGAAGAGGGTACAGATAACATTCTGATTAATTAGAAGCCTTTTGGCTTCAAGGAATAAGAACCCACTCAAAGTATCTCAAGCAAAAAGAAGAGCTTATTGGAAGGATATGAGATTTCTCAGAACACAAGGGCCAAGAGCCCCATTGGGGCTCCCGGGAATTATAAGTTAGAAAGCTGTCAGAAAGCAAAGCTGCCCTCTCTGCCTCTCGGGGCTGCATGGTCTCTGGGCATTCACTTCCTCCTCCCCTCCCTGAGCCAACTGCCTCTGCACATTCCTTTTGCTCTCGGCCCATCTTGGCACTGACCCCAACTCCGTATCATGGTCTCTTGGCCCAGGGATCACCACCAATGGGCAACAGTCTCTATTCAGACACCATTCAGAGTCTCAAGAGAGAGAGAATTACTTTATTAGATTTACTCTATTTGGTCAGGGTCCTACCCTTGGCTCTCGGTGAGCCCATGGGCCCTTGACTCGGGTGTTTACCCTTGGTTTAATCAGCTGTGGCTAGAGATGAAGGGCAGGGAGCGCAGGGTCAAATAGTACAAAGGGTTGTCAGAATCTGAATTTTAACAAGCCCCCTAGGTTGTTCGTGTGTTCATGAAAGTTTCAGGAGCCCTGCCATGGAGGAGCAGTTCTCTGAATGACTCTGATCCATCACCAGGGAGCCCGTCAGAAAAGCAAACTCTGAGTTCTTTCCCCAGGGCCTGGAGGGGGTCTGGGAAGGAGTTGGGTGCTTTACCCAGGTGCTCTAAGCAAGTTCCACCCCCTGCCCTCCATTTTCCACAGAGAAAATGCCCATCTTCTTTCCATGATGAAGAGCCCGTGTCTTGCTCTCTACCTGTCACCTGTGGAAATGGCCACACTGCTGCTCTATAAAATGTAACATGTTGGCTCTGTTTATGCTGGCCAGAGGCATGTCACCTCTCTCTGCAGCCCTCATTTTCTTATTCAGGCAGCAACAGGGCCAACGATTTTTGTTGTCCTGTCAGGGATCACAGGTTTTAGTACCCTGCTCGGTACCCACCTGTGTTAATGTCCTGTGGTTGCTGTAACAAACAGCACAAACTGGGCAGCCTAAAACAGTGGAAGTTTATTATCTCACAGTCTGGAGGCCAGAGGTCTGGAATTCAGGTATCAGTATGGCCTTATTAGAAGCTTAGACACTTAGAAGCTGGACAAAGGCTCCCTCTGAAGGCTCTAGGGAGAATCCTTCCTTCCCTCTTCCAGCTTCTGGTGACTCCAGGCATTCCTTGGGCTTGTGGTCACCTAATTCCAGTCTCTGCCTCCATCCTCATGTGGCTTTCTCCTCTTCTCTCCGTGCCTCATAGCTCACTCTGCCTTCCTCTTACAAGTACACTGGTCATTAGATTTAGGGACCACCTGGATCGCCCAGGATGATTTTAACTTGAGGTTCTTAACTAATTACCTCCACAAAGATCCCTTTTCCAAACAAGGTCACATTCACAGGTTCCAGGTAGACATATATTTTGGGGGGCCACCATTCAAAACACTACACCACCTGCCCTGCCAAATGTTTGGGACCAGACCAGGGACAAATGGTGTCCTGTCCCATCTCCATCTTTATCTAGAGTAACTACAAATGACAAGATTTCTGGTTAACCCCATATTCAAGCCAGAAGGAAAAGAATATTTAAAAAAACAAGGCATAGCCTCTCTTCTCAAGGCACCAATGGTTGGGTGGGACCAGAATAGTCAAGAGGGAGGCTGCCTTTGCACCTGCCTCTGGCAGTGCCCACCCCAGGCGCCATCTTCTGCCAATTTCTGGAGCTCCCACTGGAGGATGAGAGAGTACCCTGAGAGGAAGATGGAACATCCGGGGTGGCGTTCTGGAAATTGCGGGGCCCCCAGCACTCCCTCCCGCAGCTTCCGTTCTGTCAGTACAGGACATTTTATGGTTGCTAAGGTGGCAATTAAGGGGGGGACAATTGGCCAAATGGTGCATTCATAGGCCTCGGCAGCCAGCGTTCTGTGTAGTCTGTCTCAGGGCCAAGGAAAAAAAGACTTTCCAGAAAGTGAGCTGGCATCCAGAAAAGGCCCATCCCAGATGGCTGCTAATGTCATTAGCCCAATAATGATGAGTGCAATGAATGAGCTAGCCTGGCCCCACTGTGCTTCTCTGAGGAATGCTGATAAGAACATGATCTCCCAGCTGGGGACCACTAAGCCTGGACCAAGGAAGTAAAGAAGGGAGAATCGGGAGAACTGAGGACAGAGCATTCATTGTGGAAATAGGGAATCAGGTCAGACTTGGGTTCTCTTCCCAGCTTGGCCACTAATTAGCTACGTGAGCTTGGAAGAATACAGAACCTCGACACATCATTAGAAAAAGACAAACAATCCAAGAGGGTAAAAATGGGCAAAGAATTTGAACAGGCATTTTTGAGGCACCTGTGTGGCTCAGTCATTAAGCGTCTGCCTTCAGCTCAGGTCATGATCCCGGGGTCCTGGGATTCAGCCCTGCATCAGGCTCCCTGCTCAGCAGGGAGCCGGCTTCTCCTTCTCCCACTCCCTCCGCTTGTGTTCCCTCTCTCACTGTCTCTCTCTCTGTCAAATAAATAAATAAAATCTTAAAAAAAAAAAAGGAAAAAAAAAGAATTTGAACAGGCATTTTTACAGAACAAACACAGATGGCCAAAATACATATGAGAAGATGTTCAATCTCTCTAGTAATTAGGGCAGCAAAACTGAAAATGACCAGAACACGAGTGGGAGAATCAGTGACATCTGAGTAAAGTCTGAAGTTTCGTTAATAGAACTCTACCAATGTTAATGTCTTCGTTTTGATCACTGTATTATGGTTATGTAGGATGCTAACGTTAGAAGCTGGACAAAGGCTCTCTGAGAACCCCATATTGTCACAACTCTTCTGTAAGCCTAAACTTTTTGCAATATAGAAAGGTAAACAAGAACTACTAGAATAACCATGACAGAAAACAATAAAGATGTCACTGTCGACCCAACAGAGTGACAAGAATGACAAAGATTAGACAGATCCATCGCCAGAGGGTAGTGCTGAGAAGCAGGCTGGGTCATGCACCTTTGGTGGGGGTGTGATTTGGTGCCACCTTTTTGGAGAGTGCTCTGGCAGTATGGATTACAATGTCATTGTGCATGCCCCTGGGCCCCGGAAAATCCACAGCTGGCATTTACCCTACCCAAATCTTCCTACTTGGATTCAAAGAGGCATGTCCAAGGGTGTTTGCCATAGTCCTATTTGTAATAACCAGGAGCCACCTAAATGCCCAAATGGAAGAAAGGCACCCATACAGGGAAGGTTAAATGATACAGTGCACCTAGCTGTGAAATACTATACAGTGGGTAAAAAGGGTGTCATACATCCAATGAACAAAAATGAAAAGGCTTCCAAAACAAAACAAAAGTGTAATCTCATTGATGAAAAGGAAAAGCACAAATAAAGCCATTCATTCCTAAATGTATGTATACAAATGTATATACCGCTCCAAAAGTTGACAAAGATACCCTCCTGACTGGAGAGGGCAGTGGGACCTGGATTGGGGCAGGCAGAGTGGGTAGTGTGGTGCCAAAGGGAACTTTCGCTTTTTCTGTATTCTTTGCATTTTTAACAATAAGGTTTTCGTGTATTACTTGTGACTTTTTTTATGGTAATTTTTTAAATAGGAGCTAACCTTCTCTGACCTCTATTTTCCTCATTTTTAGAATAAAGGAGTTAGTAATGCAATGTCATGCATCAATTTTATCTTGATTTTTAAAAATTAAATTGAATAATTGCTTTGATTTAATGAAGGAGTTGGGTCAGGGCTCCTCTGTGGCTGCTTCCAGGTCTGCAAGTCTTTAACTGGAAGCTGAGGCTGTGGGGACACTGTCCCCTCCCCACCCTGCCCCCACTCCCCTTCTCTCTAGTCCTCACACTTTCTAGCTTGTACAAAGGCCTTTGCATTTGGGGAGCCCCCCAGCTGGTGTGCTCTGCCAGTCCCATGTCTTCGTGTAGCTGGCTCTTTCTGTCATTTAGAGCTTAACGTAATGGTCACCTCCTTGGGGAGGCCTCCCTCACCCCCCAAGGTAACAGTGGGGGCAGAGAGAAAGGCAGGGCCAGATCAGAGGGGCCTGGGAGACCAGGGGAAGGAGTGCGGATCTCAGCCTCAGGTGGGTGGGAAGTCGGAGGGATTTAATGCTGGGGGAGGGGTGGGTACGAGGGGAGGCGAGCGGGAGAGGTGATGTGAGGCTGGCCTCCACACCTCATCAAAACCCAAGGTCAGTCTGACCCGAAGGTGGGCAGAACATAGGACATAAGGTAGAACCTGCTGTGAAGCAATTGGAGGTCATCTCAAGATAAACAGAACTGGAAGAGGAGGGAAGTGTCAGAGTGAATCTATTTCATGTGAGTTCCCTGTTAAAGTCTGTTTAGACTCTGAGTATAGTGTCCTGGGTAGTAGTGTCCCTCCTAAATTCACTTAAGACATAAGGTGTCCTGTTTTGACCTCTTTTCAGATCCGATTCTCAAAAATGTCTCCAACACAAGGGTACGTCCTCCCTTTTTCTCTTTTTGCCTTTCTCCCTCTTTCCTTGACCATTGTTTTCCACCCATCTTCTTTCCCCCAAACTTCCTCTGATTTTGGGATTTTGGCCGTGTCTCCTCCCTCCTCCCTTCTCTTTCTTTCCTCACTTACTGAGACCTGCCAGCCCTCCATAAATCCTCTTCCCAGCGGGATTTTGTTGCTGGGCCCGCCTGCCCTTCCCGAGTGGTCACTGGGCTGGACACGCCCTCCGTCGCTTTGGCTCCACGCAATTTCCAAGGCTGGCTTCCTCAGGCTGAGCACGCAGAAAAGCTGCCAGGACTCCCTCCCTCTTCCTTCTCTTCCACAAGCTCATGAATTGCAAATGGTTACCTGCAACTCACTTGGGTGGAGGTTGCAGGTTCAGCTGTGGGGAGGGCAGGGAAAGGTCCAGGCAGGGACCCAGACCCCATCATGCCTTTCCCCCTCTTCTTCCTGCTTCTCTCAGAGGCACTTTGTCCATGGGGCTAGAACTCTGGAAGGGGTGGAGAGGAAGGGAACCTCTTCCCCCGGTTCTAACTTAGAAAGAGTCCAGGGGTCAGCCCAGCTTGGATCACGTGCCCACTTGCACAACCAGAGAGATGGACAGCATAATAGGGGGCCCCATCAGAACCACAGGGTCCAAATGGACAAAAGGGATAGTTCTCCTAAAGGAGAGGACATCCATGTATTAGGGAAGGGGAAAGAGTCCTAGGCAGACAAAACAGGGGGGTGTCCACATTCTCCCATGTTCAGCACATGGCCTGACCTTCCTGTCTATAAAGACTGGTTCCTCAGCAGGCAGGAAGATCTTGGGAGGACCTGGCCGGGACCGCCGGTTGTTCATGCTTGATCTCCTTGACCAGTTGCTGCTATCCCCAGCCTGTGCCCCGGCTGCACTCCTGACTCCATTAGCCCTCAGCTCAAGGCTTTCGCTTCTAATGCATCTTGGATGCTGCCAAACCTGATTGTTCTCAACAGCCAGTCTAGCTGGAAGAAAATTATTTTAGATTTTAAAATGTCAGATTTGGAAGGTCAATTGTCTCAGAAGATGCATCATTTGTATACAAAGGATGGGCCCATGCTCCTTGCCAGCATGCTGCTTTTCAAGGAATTAGATTTGTTTAGAGCTAAGAGACCCCTGGAGGTCTTCTACTCCAACCCCTTCATTTTACAAATGAGGAAACAAGTGCAGAGAAGTTGAGCATTTTGCCCAGTGATAGCAGCTAGTTAGGAGCACTGGAAACCAGGAATCCTAAAAATCCTAAAAAATCCTAAAAAAAAAAAAGCCCTGAATCAACACTCAGGGTTTCTACCTGATGTCTGTGCATTATTTCAGAAGACAATTGTGGTAATGAAAATTACCCTGGACAGGTACGCCTCCCCCCCTTTTTGTTTAGGTTTAAAGTTTAAGCCATCAATTTTTTTTAACTAGATGAATATTGGACCTAATTTCTCTCTTTTGTATATTCATCGACACAATGTTTTATCTTTACATGCCTTTGATCTTCAGTGGGCAGTGAATCTTAGCTTTACACTCTTCTGCCTTTGACCTCCCGCTCAGGCGTTCAGGGACCTGGAAGCAAACACTTCAGGACGCGGAAGGAATGAGGACAGAAACATTCTTCATACAAGAGTTGCTTCGATCATTGGTCACTCTTTCTGGTTGATCTAGTTTGGGTCTTCCCATCTGTCTTCCTTAAAGAGGCGTACTCCCCTGTACTTAATAATATGTAGTACAATCTTTCTTCTTTAGTCTGTTCATAATTTCAATTCCATATCCCAAACGGAAAGTTAGTGGCCCGACTTGCAAGAGAAAGCAATTATTGTGGATGAACAAGCAAAGCACATGGGCCCTGAGACGCTATTGTTGCAGACAAAAGCCCCTCTATGACTTTGTGAGAGTCAATCCCCCACATCACACAGCACAGAAAGGGCACTCACTGTGCTCACACTCTGTTTAACCCTCCGGAATTTGTAAACAACTGAAACGTAACACAAACAAGTTGTTTTTGTTTTGTTTTGTTTTAGCTTGCTGGTGTTTTTAACTCAATAAAATGTTAATTAACTTCACGAGCTTTTTTTTTTTTTTTAACCCCAGATTATGTCTGCATTTGAATGGACTCCACTGGCTGGTTTGAATTGGATGGTTTCTTTGAACACAGGCTGATTTCTGTTTCTGTGCCTTGCAATAGTCAGGATTGGCTAGACTGTGGTGCAGTAACAAACAATACCCAAGTATCAATGGCTTGACAAAAGTTTGTTTTCTGTCATGTTATATGGCCCATGAGGATCAGGAGGGAGCTTGGAGCTTATTACCAAACAAAAAGCCTGTCTTGATTTCCAGCCCTCCAGCCCTGTACACTGGCTTAGCTGAGAGGTCGTACCTCCAGTGGAGAAGGCACACACGGGCGACCCCGAGATGGGCTGCAGCTGGGCCCTGCACAGGGTGGGGACCAGATCCCTCGTTGGATAACTGATTTACAAGTGGCCTTGACTCTCCCAATACCAGTAGCCCTCCCTCCCCAGCAGTGACAGCGTCACATGTCCCTGAGGGCAGAATCTCCCCCAGTAGAGAACCCTGATCGCATACAATGTCCAAGTTCACGGACAATCCCATTTCGGTTGTGCTGCAGGGGAATCCTGAGCTGGGACTTATAAGACCTGACTTTAAATCCAGCTCTGCCTTGGGATGTCCACTATCACCACTGCTATTCAACATAGTATTGGAAGTCCTAGCCACAGCAATCAGACAACAAAAAGAAATCAAAGGCATCCAAATCGGCAAAGAAGAAGTCAAACTCTCACTCTTTGCAGATGATATGATACTTTATGTGGAAAATCCCAAAGACTCCACCCCAAAATTGCTAGAACTCATACAGGAATTCAGTAAAGTGGCAGGATATAAAATCAATGCACAGAAGTCAGTGGCATTCCTATACACCAACAACAAGTCAGAAGAAAGAGAAATTAAGGAGTCGATCCCATTTACAATTGCACCCAAAACCATAAGATACCTAGGAATAAATCTAACCAAAGAGGCAAAGGATCTGTACTCAGAAAACTATACAATACTCATGAAAGAAATTGAGGAAGACACAAAGAAATGGAAAAACGTTCCATGCTCATGGATTGGAAGAACAAATATTGTGAAGATGTCAATCCTACCTAGAGCAATCTACACATTCAATGCAATCCCCATCAAAATACCATCCACTTTCTTCAAAGAAATGGAACAAATAATCCTAAAATTTGTATGGAACCAGAAAAGACCCCGCATAGCCAGAGGAATGTTGAAAAAGAAAAGCAAAGCTGGCGGCATCACAATTCCGGACTTCCAGCTCTACTACAAAGCTGTCATCATCAAGACAGTATGGTACTGGCACAAAAACAGACACATAGATCAATGGAACAGAATAGAGAGCCCAGAAATGGACCCTCAACTCTATGGTCAACTAATCTTTGACAAAGCAGGAAAGAATGTCCAATGGAAAAAAGACAGTCTCTTCAACAAATGGTGTTGGGAAAACTGGACAGCCACATGCAGAAGAATGAAACTGGACCATTTCCTTACACCACACACAAAAATAGACTCCAAATGGTTGAAAGACCTAAATGTGAGACAGGAGTCCATCAGAATCCTTGAGGAGAACACAGGCAGCAACCTCTTCGACCTCAGCCGCAGCAACTTCTTCCTAGAAACATCGCCAAAGGCAAGGGAAGCAAGGGCAAAAATGAACTATTGGGACTTCATCAAGATAAAAAGCTTTTGCAAAGCAAAGGAAACAGTCAACAAAACCAAAAGACAACTGACAGAATGGGAGAAGATATTTGCAAATGACATATCAGATAAAGGGCTAGTATCCAAAATCTATAAAGAACTCATCAAACTCAACACCAAAAGAACAAAGAATCCAATCAAGAAATGGGCAGAAGACATGAACAGACATTTTTCCAAAGAAGACATCCAAACGGCCAACAGACACATGAAAAAGTGTTCAATATCGCTCGGCATCAGGGAAATCCAAATCAAAACCTCAATGAGATACCACCTCACACCAGTCAGAATGGCTAAAATTAACAAGTCAGGAAATGACAGATGTTGGCGGGGATGCGGAGAAAGGGGAACCCTCCTACACTGTTGGTGGGAATGCAAGCTGGTGCAGCCACTCTGGAAAACAGTATGGAGGTTCCTCAAAAAGTTGAAAATAGAGCTACCATATGATCCAGCAATTGCACTCCTGGGTATTTACCCCAAAGATACAAAAGTAGGGACCCGAAAGGCTACGTGCACCCCGATGTTTATAGCAGCAATGTCCACAATAGCCAAACTGTGGAAAGAGCCAAGATGTCCATCAACAGATGAATGGATAAAGAAGATGTGGTATATATATACAATGGAATATTATGCAGCCATCAAAAGGAATAAGATCTTGCCATTTGCAACGACGTGGATGGAACTGGAGGGTATTATGCTGAGCGAAATAAGTCAAACAGAGAAAGACATGTATCATATGACCTCACTGATATGAGGAATTCTTAATCTCAGGAAACAAACTGAGGGTTGCTGGAGTGGGGGGTGGGATGGGAGGGATGGGGTGACTGGGTGATGGACACTGGGGAGGGTATGTGTTCTGGTAAGCGCTGTGAATTGTGCAAGACTGTTGAATCTCAGATCTGTACCTCTGAAACAAATAATGCAATATATGTTAAGAAAGAAAAAAAGAAGAAGAAGAATGTAGCAGGAGGGGAAGAATGAAGGGGGGGAAATCGGAGGGGGAGAAGAACCATGAGAGACAATGGACTCTGAAAAACAAACTGAGGGTTCTAGAGGGGAGGGGGTTGGGAGGATGGGTTAGCCTGGTGATGGGTATTGAGGAGGGCACGTTCTGCATGGAGCACTGGGTGTTATGCACAAACAATGAATCATGGAACACTATATCTAAAACTAATGATGTAATGTATGGGGATTAACATAACAATAAAAAAATTAAAAAAAAAAAAAAATCCAGCTCTGCCTTTATATCACTTCCCTCTTGGGGCCTCAGTATCCCGATCTGTAAAATGAGAGGATCGAACAAGACAGTTCTTAAAGTGGGTTCAGAACTTCTAAGGGTCTAGGGCTCAGGTTCTGGAATTTTTCATTCTAACATAGTTCCAATCATAGCCTCACCCTCTCCCCAAAACAATAAGGGAGTGAGGATTTCAGCTGCATAGCAGCACTGTCCAGATGACAGGAGGGGGTTGATGAGGGGAGCACAGAGGGTGGAAGGCCAGCAGCCCGTGGAGAAAGAGGAAGATGGGGAAAAGGCACCAGCAGTGGAGGTGCTGAATACACCAAAAGACATTTCCCGGCTGACCCTGTGCCTCCTCACTAAAAAGTCACCTGTGACCTCAGGCATAGAAGAGATGGACAGGGGCTGGTAAAGGATTTTTGGAGGAGAAGTTAAGAGGATAAATAGTAAACATTGCACACAGAGAAAAGAACAATGCCCCTGCAAGTGGGAGAGGTGTGTGTGTGGGAGGGGGGCACACACGCCTCTGCTGTATCCTTACCCATGCAAGAGAAATTGGACGATTTCAATTCAGCTTGAATCTGCCTGTAAGCTTTTAAAAAAATCATGATCACAGGCTTATTAGATTTGCTGAGCCCTTATTGGCCTCTTGACTCGTTCAGCTGTAATGAAGACAAGGGTGGGAGGAGGAAAGGGAGAGATGCTCCCTGTTCCTCGCCCTCCGCACTTCCTCCTAGTCCATCTCAGAATCCAATAAAGTTTGACAGTGAAACTTGAAAGGGAGTGAGCAGCATTTAATAAAAGGCTGTTCAGTCTGAACGATGATTCAGGACTTTTTGAAAGCTGGAAGAGACAGGCCAGATGACCTTTTCCACTCTAGATCCCCTACAAAGAGTGTATACATATCTTTTCTTTGGGTTAGGTTTGTATTTGTTTGTTTGTTTGTTTGTTTTCCCAACAACATTAACACTTTTCTAGATTGCTAATAGACTGAGCTCCCAGGTTATCCTATATCCACAGTCAGCCCCTGTTTCTTAGAAATATTTCATCCATGGGGCGCCTGGGTGGCTCAGTCGTTAAGCGTCTGCCTTCGGCTCAGGTCGTGATCCCAGAGTCCTGGGATCGAGCCCCGCATCAGGCTCCCTGCTCGGCAGGAAGCCTGCCTCTCCCTCTCCCACTCCCCCTTCTTGTGTTCCCTCTCTCGCTGTGTCTCTCTCTTCAAATAAATAAATAAAATCTTTAAAAAAAGAAATATTTCATCCAGTTGTTCTTTCATCCATTCTGTCTTCCAGCCCCTCACCAGCTGTTTCTGAAACACCTGTTATGTGTCAAGTACTGTGTTTTGGGCTGAGGGTACAGAAGTGACTAGAATACAGCCCTGGCCTCCCAGAGCTCCACGCTCAGATTGGCACAGGCATGTACACGAGCAAGCACACCCCAGTGTGGTAAGTGGGACACTGGGGCAACACCTGGCCTTAAAAAGGAGGCCTCAGGGGAGCTAAGTCTTGAAGGACAAATAAGAGTTATTTGGGCAGAGATGAGAGAAAGATCCAGGCTTACGAAAGGCATAAACACGAGAGAAAGTGGGGTGATTCATTGAATCACAGAGAGTGTATTGTAATTGGGCAGAAATGTTCAGACAGGAGATGGTCAGGCCGGCTCCGGATGGCCACCCCATGTCCACAGTGGCCTTGGCCCTTGTTACCAAACTTTGGTTCCGTTATTCACGGTCCCGTTATTCATAGGAGCTACATTCTATAGTCGTCATGCACACTGAACTAGGGGATATTGAGCCACCGCCCCTAGGGGAAATACAGGCTAGGATTCCTACAACCTCCTCATCAACTGGATAATAGGTACCCTTGTTTTATGTGTGTTTCTGTTTTAAAACACCTTATTTAATGCATATTGTTGCCTCATTCATGTTGAGCTCATGGCCAACAGCACTGCCCCTCATACTGAATGATGCCTACCTAACGTACATATTTTCTCCATGAGGCTCATCCTAGCCTTCCTGTGCTTACAAACACTAGACAGCTCTTCAGGGCTATGTTTGGGGGCTATTTTCAACGGCAAAGTCACCAACAAGAATCACAGAAATGCAAAAAGCATGGCATTAAACAAACTATGAAAAGGATACTTGTTTACAGTGTGAGAGCTAAAACAAGAAGGCAGAACGTTGCCTTGTTTGACCTCAGCTGGGAACATGCCCAGTTGGACCAATCACATTTTTTGCCGCTCTGCATATGTCCGCAAAGGACCGCAAAAGCGCCGCACGTATTGATTTGGGGGTTGCAAACCCATTTCAGAGGGTAGGCAAATTGACAAATGTGGCATCATGAATAAGATGGATTGTCTGTATTTCAAAACCACACATACAAGCCTCTCAATTCTTGGAACTGCCGATGACCACTATACGCAAACAGAATATTCTGATTCTCTTCATTTTGATTTTTCCTGTAATACAGGAAGAAGGTATGAGTGCATTTAGGGCTAATTATGCATTTAAGACTCAAGATCTGAGAATTCATGTGAGGCCACATTACACTAAAGCAGTGTTTAGAACAGACCATCCTGTGTTGCTCCAGAAGGGCAGCCTGTCAGAGGATGACTTAGTTCATTCTCTGATGCCAGGGAAACCAGACACTTAACTAGCAGAATCATTCCTGACTGGAGCAAAGCAAAGAGCCTCAGAGCCCCAGGGGGCTTCTCTACTACGTCAGCTGTCAGCAAAGTATTCATATGCGGAGGAGCATCAGGAAATCACAGCCTGCAAGTTGCTGGCAGAAATGTGACAAGCTCTGCCCAGCAATGTGTTTCAAGAATAGTCTGGGCAGCCTGGTACTTCAGAATTCTCTGGAACAGGGTGATAAATAAATTCCCAGGGACGCTTCCAGGACAATTATTTATTTGAAATGCTAGACACGGGACTAATTGGTTTTATTTACTATTTTAAAATACAGGGCACCTGGGTGGCTCAGTCAGTTAAGCATCTGCCTTTGGCTCAGGTCATGATCCAAGGGTCCTGGGATCGAGCCCCACATCGGGCTCCCCGCTCAGCAGGGAGCCTGCTTCTCCCTCTGCTCCTTCCCCTGCTTGTGTTCTCTCTCTCTGTCAAATAGATAGATGATAGATAGATAGATAGATAGATAGATAGATAGATAGATAGATAATAGATAGATAGATAAAATATAGGTAGTCTCTTGTACAGGAAACAAAAAATTGTAGAAACAGTTCCCTCAGCCTAATCTCCTAGCTGACGCACTGACTCCATCAGGGGATTCTCTTTATCATCGAAGAGTGTACTTCATTACTTAGAATTTGATCTTTAAAGAATATATGCTTTATTATGCCTTAAAGAATAAACTGCCTAGGTGATATGTAACGCCAATTTTTTTTGGCATTTCCCCAATTTTTTAAGTGTAATTTTGTAGATGATGGATTTTATTTTTTCGAGTAGTCTTAAGTTCACGGCAAAACTTGAGTAGAAAGTACAATTTCCATTTACCCCCCGCCCCGACACATAGCCCTGCCCACTACCAACATTAGCATCGGAGTGGTACCTTTGTTACAATCCATGAACCTACACTGATACATCATTACCACCCAAGCCCCAGTTTACATTAGGGTTCACTCTTGGCGTTGTCCATTCTATGGGTTTGGACAAATACGCAATGACAGGTATCTACCATTGTAATATCATACAGAATAGTTCGCTATGCTAAAAATCCCTTTTACTGCCTCTATAGTTTGGGTCTTTTGCAGAATGTCATAGTTGGAATCCGACAGTATGTAGCCTTTTCAGATTGGCTAACCCTGAATGTGTAAGATCAGTATCAGTTAATAAGACACTTGCAAATCGCCACACTGTGAGCGGCTTGAGGTCTTGGTCATAGGGGTCTTCCCAGCACAGAGGAAGCACTTAAATGTTTGTTGAAAGCATGAATGGATGGGTCTCAGATTTAAAAAAAAAGAAAAAGAAAAAAAGCAGATTCTCCAACTTAAAAAAAAAAAATCAGAACACTAATAACAGTCAGTGTTAGTACTTACAACTTAGTATTACCTGGGAAAAGAAATGATGATATTCACTCTGAATAAAGAACAGCTTGTAAAAAATAAGGTACAAATGCCAGACTGTCTCTCTTTCCCTCTCTCTCTCTCTCTTTCTCCCCCCATGGGTGATAGATGGATAGATATATAGATAAATAGATAGATAGATAATGAGATTTGATTCAGATCCTAAAATTCTGACTACATCCTCTATAGAGTGGGATCTTCCATCTGATGTCATGGTTTAAGTGAAAGGAATTTCTGCTCAGCTTTTTCAAGTTTTGTGTCTGGGCTCTCCTCTGAGCACTCCCCAAATTACCTGAACTTCCCTAGGTTGGGCTATCCAGGGTGTCTGAGCAAAGCCAAACATAAGGAGAGAATGACATCATGGATCCGTTATGTGTTGTCCCTATTTCTAGCCCCAGAATCATCTTTGCTTTTTTGACAATAGAGCTGACTGCTGAGTCATGTGTAACCTAAACCCTCATCTGCAGTTCATCCTGCTTCCTGCTGGAACCCAGGGAACCGAGACAAGGAGCAATGGCCTCAGCAGGGCAATGGAGGGAAGGAGAGGTGATAAGGAAGAGGCATTCAGGAAATAGAAAGGCAGATAGGAAAACCTGAGCCTAAACAATGATTAGTGAGAGCTAAGTCCAGAGCAATTAAAACATGGATCTGCCTCACTTTACATAACTAAGGTGTTTATAAATTTGCATGTAAATCAACCTGCATTTCAACTGCAACAGGGGAACTGACATTTAGGGAAATCTGGTGATGGTTCCTTCTGTATTGTGATGCATTTGTCTGTAAATATTCAGTTTCTAATTTAGCTGCATTATATATATATATATATATATATATTTTTTTTTTTTTTTAAAGAGTTTATTTGAGAGAGAGAGAGTGCGTGCGAGGGTGAGCAAGAGGGAGGGGCACAGGGAGAAGGAGAGAGAGGATCTTTTTTTTTTTTAAAGATTCTATTTATTTATTTGACAGAGAGAGACACACAGAAGGAGAGTGAACACAAGCAGGCAGAGTGGGAGAGGGAGAAGCAGGCCTCCCACTGAGCAGGGAGCCCAATGCGGGGCTCGAGCCCAGGACCCGGGGACCATGACCCGAGCTGAAGGCGGATGCCCAAAGACTGAGCCACCGAGGCTCAAGAGAGAGAAAATCTTAAACAGACTCCACACTGAGGGCGGAGCCCAATGCAGTCTCGATCTCATGACCCTGAGATCATGACCTGAGCCAAAATCAAGAGTCAGGTCTTTAACTGACTGGGCCGCCCAGGTACCCCTAGCTGTATTATATTGATATTTTCCTACGTTGTCTTTGAGAGAGGACTGTAAGTGTCTCATCAAAACACCTTGCCTAGCAGACAATTAGGCAGGACAAATACATTTGAGGCTAACTAAGTATGCCATGAATCTGGGCCTTCGACTTTATGTTGAAAATAAAGGAGCGTTGGTCTTGAAGGCTGTCATATGTCTCAAGAGCAAATGTCTTGTTATGAAAAACATGTTCAGGAATCTATTTCAAAGAGAAAGAATGGGTTGCTCATTCAGAGGAATTACCAAGTGAGATGGCTTCCTAGCATTACTGTGGCTATTACTTGACATCTCTTCCTGCCCCTGGAGCTGGTATTTATCTGGCCACAAAGCCCTCTCCAATAAAGACTACATTTCCCAGCCTCCCTGGCAGCTATGCGAGGCCATGTGTAAATCCTGGCCAACAGGATGTTTACAAGAATGTTATAAGTGACTTCTAGGAAATATTCTTAAAGGACAGAGATGACCCTTCTTTATCTCTTCCTCCTTTCTGGGAATGTGATGCCTGGAGTTCAAGCAGCCATTTTGGACTCTCAGGGAGTGAAGGGGTTCAGGACAGTACCATCCCCATCCCCCGAAAGTGCCACTTTGGCATGTGGATTATTTTGAGCTGGAGGCTTGAGACCCTGCGGGCTCAAGAGAAATTTTTAGCCTCCCTTAACTACATAGAGGAATCTAGGTTGGGGGTCTTTCCCAGAATAAGGGTTATTAGCAGAGATAAATTTTATCTGAGTGACCCATCTGTATGGCAGGACAAACATCTCATTTCCAAACATCTGCTCTTCTCATCGCCCTGTGAAGTACATTCTATTCCTCTGAAATCCCAGACCCCTACTCACTTCTCCTTAGTTCACAATGAACTAAGTCCAGCTAGAAGGACCTTTGGGGGAACAGGAATTCTTGCTCCCCAACAGGAACATGCTAAGGATGATAGAGAAACCAAACAGATGGACATAGGCTCCAAAAAGGTCTTGGAGTTTCTAAATCAGCCTTTGACTCTGCTTTCTGGGCTCCTATGTAAGAGAGAAATACAATTTTCTCTTGTTTAAACCACTGCTGTGTTGCATTTTTCACTCAGAGCTGAATTGAAGACTGATTGAGTTATAAAGGAAATGCTCATTTCATCTCAATGTAGACTTTATTTAATTCAATTAAATGGACCTATTAAACCCGTCACTACATAGAAAAAGAAGATAGGGGTTCTTAACCTGAGGGTCCATGAACTTAAAAGGGAAAAAATTCATCTTTATTTTTACATCCTTTCCTGGAATTTAGCATTTCAGTATTGAATGTAGTATTAACAGTACCTGTGACTTTGTCATTAATAGATATTTTCATATCATAGTTCATGCATGACAGATATCTCAAAGTATCATTTATATTTACCCCTACTTGAAATTAGGAAAGTCATTAAACCCAGTGCTAGTTTGTCATTTAATGCATTCATGCAGAGGCAGGCTGGGTTCTCAGGGAAGCATATTCTGAGACAGAATTTAGCATGTAAGATATTTAGACAGTGCCCGTCTTGGGATCAATACCTGTGGACGGGAGAGGAGGGAAGCAGGATTGTGCAAAAGGGGAAGTCAAGTTGCAGTGCAGGCCTGACAACAGCTTTGGGTGACCTCGTGGGAATCTCTGAGCCAAAATGGACCATCAGGGTCGCCCCATGTTGAATATTCATCCCTCTGCCTGGGTTAGCTGTTAAATGTGGGGTACCCCAGGAAGGACATGGCCTTGGAGGAGCCATCTCTCTGCAACTGTGGCCATCCCTGGAAGGTGTGACACCTGAAAGCCATCAGCTGACTGCAAAACCCTACCTGGGGCAACAAGTCCTTCCTGAGAGCGGATCCAGGTGGTACATTATCTCCATGTCCATCCCAGTTCACCCCTTGAGCTATCCAGATCCATTTTTCCATATATTCAGGGAGCAGTTTTTCCAATATTCCAGTGGGCCTTTCTTCTTGGATGAAACTTAGGAAAGTTAGTTCTATTAATTCTCAACACCTGTAGCTGTAACAGGTGTTAGGGCCACAACTGATACTCACCATGCCCTTACTCCAGTACCCATTTTAGATCCCCCTCGTCCTCAGCTAGCATTTCTGCTGGTCTTGGGGCTTACCTTAAGGCATGACCCAGGCAATCTTCCCTGAGGGGTCTGTGCCCTGGTCACCATGCCTTCTGTGGTAAGCAGAATCATGCACCCACCAAAGATGTCCATGTCCTGGACCATGTGAATGTGTTATTTCATATGGCAAATGGACTTTGATGATTAAATTATGAATCTTGAGATAGGAAGATTGTCCTGGATTATCTGGGTGGGCCCAATGTTATCATAAGGATTATAAACCAAACAGGGAGGCAGGGGCGTCAGAGTCAGAGAAGGAGATGTGAACCATGGGAATGATGACTAGGTGGGGTCTACGGACCCGATGGACTTGTTCCCAGCCAGACCCTGGCCAGGACTCCATTCATTACCTGGTCTTCACATGCCCACACCCTCATGAGGACCCTGATGATACTTCAGGTCTCGGGGTATCAATGTCAATTCAGACCCTGAGTCCAACTCTCCTCAAAATATTTGGGCATTCCTCTTTCCCCAGTATACATTTGCCATTGTGTTACAGAGTCCTTCTGAATGGAGATCCCGCCTTCTTTTCAATCAATTGGTTCTGGATTTGAAAACTGGCTCAGGTCGGGCAAGGGAGCATGACTTCTTATTGGGCAGACTGCCTTAGCTTCCTGATCATTTGTCCTTGATTTCTTCTGATGGTACAAGCTGCCCATCTTCTTCTTTCTGGCTGCCCATCTCTTTTGCCCCCAGGGCTGTGTTCCACTACCAGATTTCCTAACTCTTTGTAGGTCAATCCCACTGGCTGCCACTCCAACCTCACCAGTCATTTATGATAAATGCATTCATCCATCCAGCTTCTTTTTTTTTTTTAAGATTTTATTTATTTATTTGGCAGAGAGAGAGCGCAGGAGAGCACAAGCAGTGGGAGCGGCAGAGAGAGAGGAAGAAGCAGGCCCCCTGTTGAGCAGGGAGCCAGATGCGGGGCTCGATCCCAGGACCCTGGGATCATGACCTGAGCCCAAGGCAGTCGCTTAACCAACTGAGCCACCCAGGCGCCCCATCCAGCTTCTGATAGCGCACCAATTATGACTCTTTGGATTAATGAAAGGACTTAAGAGACTCCAGAAAGTACACCCCCATAGGGTGTTAATAAAAGTAAAGGAAATAATGTAGCAGGATCAAGAGATGACAGGTAAATATCAGAGGTGTCTAAGACACCCAGGCTCAGCTTCCCATCACTCACATAGGATGTACTTCATCTTAGGATCATAACCCACCAGGATATGCACAAGATGCCTTGATTTCAAGGAGGCTATATTCTCATCAGTCTTTAATATGCATCTGGTCACATAGCCCAAATCAGCCTGCATGATTGGGTTCATAATGGAAACTGAGATTACAGAACAGAAAACAGGTACAAATAATCAATCTCTAAGTTTTCTATAAATGATGGTGACAAGCTGGTACAGACTGTCCCTAGTGCTTTGTGGATTTAGCACAGAACCACATAAATCACTAGTTTGTAACTTCCACTCTGGATGGGCCAAGGGCAGGCACCACTTCTTTTAGGGTCCCCCTAAAATTAAGCTCAGGATTGCAACAAACCAGGTAAGATGAACCCTGTACCTACATAGATGATTAAAGGCCACATCTGGCCTCTACTGTCTTGGGTCCTATCATCATCATTGTTCTCATTCGGCCTAATTCTGTAAGAGCCTCTCCTATGCAGACCTGACCTGTAGAGGAGAATTTCCTCTCAACCTACTGATGCTGGTGTCCCTCTTATCAACACATTCCTTATGGCCTTGATTCAGTTGTCTTCTGTGCTTCCCTGTGAAACTTTATCATCTGGTGGGGTTTCTGGACTTTACACCAAATATCTACTCCAGCAGTCCCACTGCCCTTAATCTATGAATGCCTTCCTCCACTGGCCACCATGCAATTCTGGCATTTCTATGCCACTTAGTGTGGCCTCTGTCTTTTTCATGCTTCTAGGAAGGAATGCAGACCATCTCCAGGAGTCTTTGCTTGGATATCAAATTCCTGTCCCCCTTAATCAAGCACCCTTAGAATCCAGTCCCACACGTACCCTCCAGGTTCTCAATAGTAAATGCTGGTTAGATCTGCGGCTCCTTTGAGGTGCCGTTCCTTTTCTCCCTTCTCTCTCTCAAGTCATTTCCCTGGTTGAGTTAAGTCACTGATCCACTTAATCTTGGTTATGTTTAGTGGCCTGGAGAGGAGTTGATGGCAGGGGGGCAGATCGGGAAGGGATTCCACATGACTTAATGGAAGATGACTCTGCATTTTCTTCAAGCAAGGGGGAGGGGGGCGGTCCTGCAGGCTCAGAGAGTTCAAAGGAATCTGGGAATCTGGGATTTTCAAGGGCATCACTAAATGTCCATTTTATATGTCAGGGTCCATTCTTTCCCAACAAGGATTCTGACCCAGTCATAGCAGGCCTTGGTTGGCAGTTTAAGCTTCTTTGGAGCATGGTTACTCAATTGAATTTAGCAATAGTCACCCAGTTATGTTATCCTTAGTTACTAATCCCCCCACCCTTTTCCTCAAACACCTGATATCTCACACCACCTAGTGCATACCCCTCCACCAGTATCCCATCCCAATTTACAGTTTTAACAACTGGACCCACCTCATGCCAGGAGCTATCTCTGTTCCACCTACCACCAGTGATGGATCCTCCCTGAAGGCGCGGTAGCAAACTTTCCAGCTCCCAAACTGCATCTTTTTTTTTTTTTTTTAAGATTTTATTTATTTATTTGAGAGAGAGCGGCAGGCAGAGGGAGAAGCAGGCTCCCAGCTGAGCAGGGAGCCCGATGCGGGACTCGATCCCAGGACTCTGGGATCATGACCTGAGCTGAAGGCAGACGCTTAACGACTGAGCCACCCAGGCGTCCCCCCAAACTGCGTCTTATCATCTGCTTTCTTAGACCACTCCTGACACCAGTTGTCCTAGGTTGGGTTGTCCAAGAACCAGAGTTTAGAAAACAAATGTGTTTTAGGACATGCAATCGACACCTGAGGAAGTAGGAAAAGGAAGCAGGACTAAGCAGAGGAAGAAGATGAGTTATGATCCAGCCCGACAGCAGCCTGCCTGGTCCCCTGGGGAGATCTGGAATTAAAAAGGTTAAAAACCCTCTGATAAAAAGTTATACAGCAATGCCTCCTCCTCCAGAATTTAATTTGAAATTTGGCTATCATCGTTCTCTAGTTATCCAGTACCCACCTCAAGATCCGCTGACATTGGGGCACCTGGGTGGCTCAGTTGTTTGAGCACCTGCCTTCAGCTCAGGTCATGATCCCAGGGTCCTGGGATCAAGTCCTGCATCGGGCTCCCTGCTCAGTGGGGAGTCTGCTTCTCCCTCTCCCTCTGCTACTTCCCGTTTGTGCTCTCTTGTGCGCGTGCTCTCTCTCTCAAATAAATAAAATCTTTTTAAAAAAAATCTGCTGACATAGTCACATATGTGAGAATCTTATGATAGAAAAGTTCAGGTTCTTTCCCAAGGGTCTTTTTCACCCTCTATGTAAATCAAGGTATGTATGGTGGAGACTGTTACCTTCTACCCAAATCCTTTCTCTTCTTCTCAATTCTTCCGCATATGTTGGTGTCCCTTGCAGCTGGGGTGGCCATGTGATTAAATTCTTTTTTTTTTTTTTTTAAAGATTTTATTTATTTATTTGAGAGAGAGAATGAGAGAGCGAGAGAGAGCACATGAGAGGGGGGAGGGTCAGAGGGAGAAGCAGACTCCCTGCTGAGCAGGGAGCCCGATGCGGGACTCGATCCGGAGACTCCAGGATCATGACCTGAGCCGAAGGCAGTCGCTTAACCAACTGAGCCACCCAGGCGCCCCATGTGATTAAATTCTAACAGTGGAACATGATTAGATGTCATGTCCCGTCTCTAAGAGAGCCAGTCTGCTTCCTCCATTTGCTCCTTCTCCTGCCAACTGGACCCAGGATGCGATGACCCAGCCTCAACCAAGCAAACAACAAGAAGGCTCTAAGTAGTGGCAGAGCCACAAAATGAAAGGAGCCTGGGTTGCTGAACCTCAAGTGGAGGAAGCCACCTACCTACCCGGAACACTGCCCCCCTAGGCTGTGAAGGGAGTTGTGTTTGAGCTATTACATTTTGGCGTCTGTTTATTACAACGGTTTAACTTACTTTTTTAAAAAAAATAGATTTTATTTATTTGTTTGAGAGAGAGAGAGAGAACACAAGCAGAGGGGAGGGGCAGAGGGAGAGGGAGAAGCAGACTCCCCACTGAGCAGGGAGCCTGATGCGGGGCTTGATCCCAGGACCCTGAGATCATGACCTGAGCGGAAGGCAGACGCTTAACTGACTGAGCCACCCAGGTGCCCCAACAGTTTAACTTACCTTGACTGAAATTGTATATGAATAGATTTGGTTGCAGAGTGCCTGAATTCTATGGGTATCTGGAGCTTAGTTCTAATCCCACCTGGGACACTATTACATAAAGAAATTGAAGTCCAGAGAAGTTAATGAATTTGTCTAAAGACTCACAAGATGGCTAAGATTAGGACCCAACTCTTCTGAAACCTAATCTGGTTCTCTTTCCCTATGCCATTCCACCTTCTATGGTTCTGTAGGGTGGGTGTGGCATGCTGAATGTGGCCATGAGATTTCTATTTCAGCAAGAGGGAAGGGCAGGGAGAAAAGGAGGGGATGCATTTTCTTGGCCTCAATTAGTGAGCCATTAGCTACCCACGGTGATTAAATTATCTGGAATGACTCCCCAACTCCACAGCATATACAGTTAAATGACAGATTGGCTCACAATTGTTTTGAGCACTCATTACTTCAATTTAATGTAGGCAAATGTGATCTTCAATATCAGGGCACCACAGTGTCATCAGGTCCTTGTCAGTTCACAATCATCTTTATCTTAAAGGAAATAAGAATTTGAATGAGGATGCCTGTTCATTTGACTGCTATAGTTTATTTTACATATAGAAATAAAATCACATGTAGCAAAAGCATTGATAACAAACATGATGATAAAATAAATAACTACTATTTATCATCTAATGAATGCCCACTATTTGTCAGGCACTGAAAAGAAACTTTACACACATGCACACACATACAAAAACACACAGTGTAAGAAATATATATATATATATATATATAAGAATGTATATATTCTTTTTTTTTTTTAAGATTTTATTTATTTATTTGACAGAGAGAGACACAGCAAGAGAGGGAACATAAGCAGGGGGAGTGGGAGAGGGAGAAGCAGGCTTCCCACCAAGCAGGGAGCCCGATGTGGGGCTTGATCCCAGGACCCTGAGATCATGACCTGAGCCGAAGGCAGACGCTTAACCGACTGAGCCACCCAGGCGCCCCAGAATGTATATATTCTTATTTAATCCCTGTATCATCAGCTTTGCTGTGGTGACAACTCTCAAAATCCCAGTGACTCACACAATAAATGTCTATTTCTTACTCATGTTACATGTACTTCCTTGTGTTTTTTTTTCATTCTGGGACCTAGGCTGAAGGTGCAGCCCTATAGCACATGTCATTCTGGTGGCTGAAGAAAGAGCGAAAGTAGTAGAAAGTTGCGCCTCTTACAGCTTCTGCTCAGACAAATGTACAACATGTCCATTAATTCTAGTAGCCTAAGACCATCGCATGGCCAAAGTCAAACATCAGTGGGGAATTAGAGAGTGGAGGCAGTGCAGATCCCATGGTAACAGGCTAGGACATATAATCCCCATGCGGGAAAAAGGGAAAGGAAACAATTGGGGACGATAACAAAACTTCAATGCTACAAGATAGATATTAATTCCACTTCCCTCTCCACTTTCCCAGAGAAGATAAATAACTTTTCTAAGTTCCTTCTAGAGGTTGGAAATACCCCTTTCAGTTAGGGTGACTAGGGGAGGCTTTGGTAAAATTTGAGCTAGGGTTTGAAGGTTAGGTAGGACCTTGGTAAGGGAAGAGAGGGCAAGGACTTTGTCAGAAAAAGAAAACCCCAGAGTAGAGGTGAGGAAATGCCAGCCAAACAAGATCAGTTGACCATAGAGGAGAGAAGAGAAAACTGGAGAGGACAGAGGTTCCTTGAATGCTGAGGAGTTCAAGGCTAAGGATTTAACTTCATTTAAGGGGCAGTTAGAAACCTTTAGATATTTTTGAGAAGAGAGTGCCATGATTAAAATGATTGCTTCCTTAGACTGATCTGACTACAGGGTGCAGGGTGGGCTGACATAGGGAGAAAAGGAAAACAGGGAGACCAGTAAGGTAACTACATTTCCAGAACGAAGGTAGCAGTCTTTAACTAGGATGGTGGCAGTTGCAACAATAAAATAGGTCATTTCCAGAGACTCAGAACCAGTGGTTGAAGAAATTAACCGTGCATCTTCATCACCCATCCGGTACTCCCAATAATAACGTATTAATCCTGTGTGAATAAAGCATTTTTAACAGCCTGCTTTTTGTATTAACGTGTAACATACAATATTGTTTTTTGGTTTTGGGTTTTTTTGAAGAGAATATAAGTGCTATGCACATTAAAGCTTCAGGACATGCCCCATGCCCCTAGCAGAAGATGGCTGCCCCCCAACCCCCATACATATTAAGCCTCCCACTGCCAGGGCTTAAATTAAATGTTGGATAGACCAGGGAAGGCCAAAGTCCGGGGGCCGGGTGACTGGGGGAATGAAAGCCATTGGTCAATTTCAGGGAGGTGTGCTATCCAGGTGAGAATCTCCAACAGGCACTTGGAAATTCGGATCCCAAGCTCTACTTAACAGAATAACGGTGTTTCAACAAGCAAGCTAAAAATAACTGTATTTATGAAACTACTTTGCAACGTGATAACCGTTATTGGAAACTTCGTCTAATTTAAAATTTTATTCTAGGGTCACGGTTAGATAAATAATACATTTGAATGCTCCTTATTAAAAACAAAACAAAACAAAACCAAAAACGTGTATTACGACTAAGTCTGTTTAAAGTGGATTTACTAAAAATCCACTTTGGTCAATAACAAGGGTGGAAAGAAAGCAGGTGGAAAGGAAGCTGACCCAGGGAAACTAATCTCCAACAAGGGAGACCATTTCAGGAAACTCCAGGGCTCAGGATGCCTGGCCAGCCGTAAGCAGAGCGAGCCCAGGGGAGGCCCTGAGTTCCGGGGTGGACGGACTGCGGAGCTATGTGAAAACCTGCCCAGGACCTTTCCGAGATAGGACATCACCCCAGGACAGTAATGAAAAGGGGCAGCGGATCTGAGGAACAGCACCAGCTTCTTCCCAAACCCAGGGAGGGGAACCTAGTCTCTCTCCCAAGGGCGGAAACCCCTTAGACAAAGACTCCAGCCACGGGAGGAGCCCGAAGTGCGCGTGCGCCATGGAACGCGCATGCGCATAGCGGCCAGCGCCGCGGCTCGAGGTGGCGAGGGAGGGGAGGGAGAAGAAGGGAAGCGTCAAAAGGAGGGAGCCAGGAGGCTGGGGCGGGCCGAGTGGTGGGGTGCTCGCGCGCGCCCACTGGTGGCCGGAGGAGAAAACGTCCGCGAAGGCCTCGCTGCCCACCCCTCCCTTGGGGAGGCTCGCGCTCCCGCTGCTCGCGCCTGCGCCGCCCGCCGGCCTCGGGAGCGCTCCCTCTCGCTGGTGCGCGCGCTCGCAATCTTCGCCACCCACCAGCTCCCGCACCCGCAGCAGAGCCGCCGCCGCCGCCCACCTTCTGCCGCTGCCACCACAGCCACTTTCTCCTCTCTTTCCTCTACTGTCCTCGCCCTCTGTCGACTATCAGGTAAGCGCGAGGCTCCTAAATCTGCCTCCTCGTCCGCCCCCTTGCACCCCCAGGCTGCCGCCCCTCGTCCCCCGCCTCAGAGATGGGTTTCATGAGGTAAGCATAGGTCGGGGGCAACGGCTGGGGCCCCTCCCTGCGCCCTGTGCGCTCCGGGACTGGGACTAGGGCGTCTTGGAAAGGCACCCATGCAAGGGATGCACGCGCGCGCGTGTGTGTGTGTATGTGTGTGTGTGTGTGTGTTGGGGGGTGTCCTTAAAGACCCGCTTCGCGCGGACCCGGGCAGAGGTTGTGCCCGAAGGGTGGGGCGCGGATGGCGGTGACCTGGGGGAGGGGGCTGCTGTGCACTCTCGATCGTCACCTTTTGCCGCAATGGGCGTGTGTCTATATGTGTGTGTGTTGGGGGGTGTCCAATGACGACCCCCGAAACCGAACCTGTAATCCGATTTCTCTGCTTTGGTTGGCCATAGGCCCTTCAGGAAGGTATGGATCCGGTTCTAGAAAAGATGAATTCCTGCCTACCCCTCCCTACACCTCCCCGGCAGCAATTCCAGTGGGGCTTTCACTGCCCCTGATTTAAGGCGGTGGCCCACCCCCTCCCCCTTTTCCTCCTTCAGAAACCCACAGGGGACATTTGGGGGCTGGGAGTGGAATCGAGGAGATGGGGAGGGGTCCAGGCGCTGTCACTTTATTTGCCCTTCCCCCTGCGCGCGCCTGGCACCGAGACGCGAGCAGCGCCGTGCCCGAGAGAAGGTATTGCGCGGATCCCGATGTGGAGGCTCCGAAAGGCGAAAAGGCTGGAGTCACCTGGCCTTGCAATGTGGAAGGACTGGGCAGCGGCGGATCCCCGCTCGCTAGCGCTCGCAGCCGCAGCCGCGCACAGACAGGCGCGGGGGCTGCAGGTGCATTTCGGGGCGGGCCCCTTTCTCTGCGCTCTGCGCCTGGCGTCCGGCGTGTGCGCTCCCTGCCGGAGGCGCGGGGCTGGCGCGCAGGGCTCGCCCCTCACTGCGGCAGTGGGTGTGGACCCGGGTGGGCAAGGAGGGGGAGGGTAGGCTGTGCCTCCTCCCACTCCCACCCCTGCTTTTTTTTTCCCTTCCAAACGCGAGGTGCCATCTTTTTGCGGCGTGTCACGTCTTTACTGTACCGTGCCAAGCCGGGTGGCTAGGCTTTGGAGGCCAGGGCGGGGACTGTAATTAAGTGGGGACCCCCACTTGGTAATAATTCAGTAATCAACGCTGAAATCTTGGTATTTTGCTGCTGTGGGCTTGAGCCCTGGGGGCGTTCACCCGGAATCTTTCTCGGGGGCTAGATGCTTTGTTTGTAGGGCTTACGTGATCTGCGCTGCCAGCCCTGGTTTTTTTTGGCTCTTATCTATGAGAGGTTTAACCTAGGCCCCCGCCCTTCCCCCTATTTTCCGCCCCTCATTTTCGAGCCCTCTGTCAGATCTCGGGCTGGCTGGGGTCAAGGAACCCCAGTCACAGCCCTGGGGGCACGGATGGAACGGGCGTGACCCCGCTCGGCCCCCTCCTGGAGCCGGGCGGCGCGCCAGGAAGCGTCCGCGGGGCCGAAGGGCTGGGATTCGAGATCTCTGCGCGCTGTGCCGGGGGCCGCAGAGGGAGGAAGACCCTCCCTACACCCCGAGAGGCCTGGGGGCCACCTCCCACGGGCTGCCCACCAAGGGTCACCAGCGACCCCTGGGAGGTGGCGGGGACAGCGCGCAGGCGGAGCCCCTCTCCGCTTCATGCCCTGTTGCTTCGCCAGGCGAGAGAATGTAAGGAGGGGGCAAGAGGGTTCCTCCTGTGCTTCGGGCCACACCCATTTTTCCTGAGATGACTGGGGGGGGGGGTCGCGGAGGGGTGGTTGCTATGGAAATCACACGCGTCCCAAGAACGGACCTCTGGGCGTTGCCCCGCCCCTTCCCAGCCAAGATTGAGAACCCTAGGGGCAGGCGAGGCCGCGGCGCCTCAGTCTTTCCCAGGCCGCTGGAGGGAGACCCCCCCACCTCAACCCTGAGCGGGTGACTCTTCATAATGGGCCTCCGGCGGCCTCAGCCACCCAGATCAGCGTCCCTCGTGTATTCTTATTATTGTGGCCGAATATTATTTTGGAAACGTACAAGATTTTAACTTGAAAGCCCGAGTACACCGCCTCCCTTGGAACGGGGCCGGGAGCGGGGAAGGGGGGTATGGACCTCTGGCAAAGGAGTCCGAGCCTCGCCCTCCTGCGATGAGCCGGGTCCGCGCGGGTTTCTGGTTAATTCTATCGCTGCAAACTGATGCGGGGGCGCAGTTCCGAGAGGGATGAACATCTCTGGAACCGAATCATGCACGCGAGCCGCACAGCTTGGTCCAAATGTCCAGGGAATGGTCCGGCTCCGGGTCGAGAGCCCGCCAGAGGCCAGGCCGAACCTTCCCGGCTGTAGCGTCGGAGGTCGGAGCCCGGGTAGTGTGGGGCCTCCCTGCAGAGTTGAGTTCGCCAAGGGTGGGGTGCAGGAGAGGCTCAAGGATCATTTCGAGCATCTTCTCCGCTTGCCCCTCTCCACCTCCTCCACCCTAGAACTGGGCGCGGAATTCAGGTTCCAGACAGAGCGAGGGTCTCGGAGCGGCCCTGAGAACCGGTAACCCGCGGCCACGGGTGCCCGGGGCGGACCGAGGGCGGAGGGGTCACCTCCTGTCGATGGGGGGAAAGGGAGCGTGGCGGGAGCGAGCACATTTAGCTCAATGCCGGAAACAAAGCGCAGTCCAGACGTCCGCGATTTTGCTCCATTTTGAAATGTGTTGGAGCTTTGGTGGGTCTCTTGGTCTGCATCCCGGGCGCCAGGGGATGGATCTTCGTAAGCGGATCTGGAAACACCATCCCAGCTCTCCGCGCGCTTGAACTAAACGGCTTCCCCCCTCCCCCTCCCCTTCCCCCTCCCGGGATCTCGAGGGATGCAGCATTTGCGCCCATGCTCCGACGGGAAATGTCCGGGCACGGATCCGAGGGCCATCGATTCCTGTCCCCGATCCCCATCAGGCGGGAGCTCATTTACGACCCCACTTGGCCTCTGGCACCCAGGAACCTCCCGGCCCGGTCTCCAGCTGGGCTGAGTTGGGATGGATGATGGATCCTGGGAGAGCGACTGCGGGGCCTGGCTCTCCAGGCCACCTCTCCTGTGTGCTCAGGTTCGGCAGGATGGCTTTTTGATCCCTTACCCCTCCAACTGACCTGTCCTACAGCAGAAAAAGAAATGTCTTTCCTACCAAAATTAATGAAGGTATTATTTTGCATTTTATGATGCTGCTTAGGTTTGCTAGATAAGAATTGCTTATCTATTCCTCCATCTCCAAACCCTTCCTCTATACAATAAATGAATTACCACCCCATCCCACTCCATCCCAGTGGCTGGTCTCGAGTGACTCCTGAAGCTAATCAATTTCTTGACCAACAGTTGCTTCTGAAACAGCTTGTGTTTACTGCAATAACCAGGCTTGGCTCTTGGGGTTGCCTTTGGATAGTTTGTGGGAGAGTTTTGTTGGCTTTGCTGGGTTTTGGACGAGTGACAGTCCATGTTGTATGTGCCTGCCCCACACAGACCTCCTCTGCATCTGCCCTGGTGGAAGGGCGTGGCTTTGAACTGGTTTCAGGTATCAGGCTCAGCATCCCTGACAGGAACAAAAGAAATGGATTATTTCCACAAATTGCAAGAAAACTTAGAATCAGTTTGACTGAGAAAGGGCCAGATATACTCCAATTGGGGAAAGAGCCCCTGCTATTGAACAGGCGCTTTGACCCACATGCCCTTGCAGGGCAGTGCCAGCCTGGAGATGTAATAGGATTGTGGTGCCCTTTCTTTAGGCTGAATTTTCTTTCTGCCCTTTTAACATCAGTTCATGAAGCCCATTTGTTGAAAATTTTTTAAAAGTTGTGTTTTATTACAGCTTCCCTCAGCATTTATGTGTATGAATATGGTTTGAGTAGCTCCACAGCTGTATATGAACATATATTAATTTTCTAGTTAAAACACGTGATAGTTTTCCAACTAGATAGTATTCTCCTTACTCCCACCTTGAAAAAGAATCACTCAGAAACAAATAAAAACACCCCCAGAGGCTTAATACAGTGTTAGACATACACATAAATGGGTAAAATGGGAAAATGCAGGTCAAAAAGGTGGCAAAAAGAAAATAGAATGGGGGGCTATTTTCAAGGTCATGGCATCAGGAAGGTTTGGGGACAAATCCAGTCCAGTCTGTCCCCTATCAGTGTCCAACTGGCACCCAGAAAGCGGCCTGTGCCCCTTGGTGCACCTCCACACCCTCCCTCCTCTGCTTCTGAGCCTTCTCCCTTCCCGGAACAGCACTCCTTGGCCCCAGAGCCCAGTCCCCACTGCTCACCCCACCCTGGTTGGCCAGAAGAGTTCAGGAGAGAGGGTGGGAAGAAAGCACACAATACCCCAGGGGGAAAGAAGACCCTGCCCTGTCATCTCTGGGACTGTAGGTTCTCCTGGTGCCAGAGGTCAGAAGGATGTGGTGGGAAACCCCATTTGTCTTTGCCCCTTCCCCTTCCTCCTGCCCTGCATTTTTCATTATCGCACTTCAAAAACTACCCCTCAACCCCTCCACATCCCCAGAAATATCCACCTGATTAATCGCTCCTAACATGCCACCCTCGCTGCTTCCACGGTGATTTGCAGGAGCCCCGGCATTGAGGGGCACACCTGAGCAGGTGAGGGGAAGAGAAGACTGCTGCCTCACCAGCTGGGCTGCTTCTGGGAGAGGACCCCAATATTCCAGCTGGGACTCTTGGCTGTTTTCCTGTAAAACAGTGGTGTTCAGTCCCCAGGGCCATTGAGATGTCTAGAGATGCTTTTAATTTTCACAACTGGGGTGGGTGCAACAGGCACCTAGTGGGTAGAAACCAGAGACGCTGCCAAACCTCCTGCAGTGCACAGGACAGTCCCCCACATCAAAGAATATCCAGCCCCAAATGTCGCTCATGCCAGGGTCAGAAGCCCTGCTATAGAAACATTGTTACTTTGGCACTCCTATCATAATGGCACTTATGTTTAGGGAGTGTCTTTTAGGAGGCGCTGTTTTAAGTGCTCCCCAGAGATGATCTCATTTCATCCTCCCAACAGCCCCCTTTCGTAGCAGGTGCTGTTATTATCTCTGTTACATATGGAGAAACTGAAGTACAGAGAGGTTTAGTAACTCACTACAGGTCACACAACCAGTGAGTGGTAGAGCTGGAAGTCCGACCCTAGCTCCCTCCCCTTCTCAGCTACGTGTGGCTTTAATAGGTCTTTGTGGGCTAGCCTGGGAACCCAAGCATGATCTGTAACATTGACCCAGTGGAAGATTCAAATTCCAAAGCCACTGACTCACAAAATGAACTTTTGAAAGAGTCTGTAATTGGAGCACAACCTAAAGCTCATTATTTCTGATCTAGCCTTGACACATGGAGCAAGGGATTTAACTCAACCTCTGTGTCTCTGTTTATAAAACAAAGAGAAAATATCTCAGGGACCTTAAACCTCTTCCCCCAGACCCAGGTTTTCAAGACGGTTCTGTCATACAAAGGAGCAGCTGGTTCTGACTGGCTCAGAGAAGGCTAGAAATCAAGACTGGGGGATCATGACATAGACTCAGCTATGGTCACGGTCAAATCAGTGAAGTTTTAGGGACAGCAGATCCTCATCTATGGACAGTGGACAGTGCCCTCAGAGGGATCGAAGTTTTGGCACCAGCCAGTGGGACCAGCTCTGAGCCTGTGGCTGAGTTGATTTGGGTGGACATGGGAAGGGCCTCATGCAGGAATCTCAGGGCTCCCTTGGCAAAGGTGGGCCTGGAGGCTTTTCTCACTTCTTGGGGCCCAGTCTCTGCAGTGAATATTCCTTTATGTTGTGGCACAGAGGGACTGCCTGGAATCCTTCGACCCCAGGACACACTGCCACTCCACCTGGGGGAAGATCAGAGGCCACTGTCATTCTGCAGCCGACCCTGTGTGGGCCATCAGACATACACCATACACGCCGGTCTCACCCCTATTACCTCGCCAAAGGGGTTACTGTCCAACCATGCTTTTCCTGTCTCTAGGCGCCATGCTCCCGCCACCTTGGCCAGGTTCCTTTCCTGCACAGATGGCCTCGGCCTGAGTGTGGGCAAGCAGTGTGAGACCATCTTGGGATGGTTTCTGAACTTTCTGGGTTCTCTGATTAGGAGACATTCTGCAGATGTGCAGCTAAAACCGGCTTCCCCAAAATACAAACTTGAATGACTTCCAGGTGGATTATCTGAATTTGTTTTTTGCTGCGTTGACATTTCAGTACTTGCTTCAATCAGGGGCACTATCGAATGAATCCGCCCAAAATGTATTCTGTGCCTCAACTATTCAAGGATGGTTACTGAGCATCTTGAAGGCAAACACTGTTTCTTCCTCGACAGGCCCTCAGTGCAGGGCAGTGTCTTGCAGATAGAGGTATTAGGTTTGGCCAGTGGTTAAGGGTATGGACTCTGATCAGACCTCCTGGGTGCAAGTCCAGGGAGTGGAATGTCTGTGGGCCCCAAGCTGTGTTGTTTAGCCTCTTGGGGAGTTTGTTGTTGTCTTCACCTTGGGGTACGGCAGTACCTCTCTCCCTGGTTGCTGTGGGGTTTAAAGGGGGTAAGGAGGGGATGCAGTGCTTAGCCCAGGGCCTGGCACATAGTAAATTGCTCAGTGAATGGTCTCAAGGGCAGCAGCCTCTGGATCAACACTTGTGATGAAAGTGCAAAGGCATCTACTGACCCTGGTGATGGATACACTTGTAACAGATAAATTGTTGCACTGACTAAGGATCAAGATAGAAGTGGGCAGCTGCCCGGTCCCCCGAAAATCCCACACACCCATGTTTAAATGTACAGACAGAATTCTTGCCACAAGCAAGCGGAGTAACTTATTTCTGTTGTCTCCGCTTCTGTCCTCTTCCTTCCTGAAATCTGCTCCACGCCAGGAATAGACTGTGTACTCTTCACACGAGCCGGAGCTGAACCGCGCCCTCCCACCATCCTGGGAACAGTGACCCGGCTTAGCTAGCGTGTTGGGTTCAGAGCTCTTACTAGCTTACTCACTGAATAAAAAGTGGGCACAGGGGCGCCTGGGTGGCTCAGTCGTTAAGCATCTGCCTTCAGTTCAGGTCATGATCCCAGGGTCCTGGGATCGAGCCCCACGTCGGGCTCCCTGCTCAGCGGGGAGCCTGCTTCTCCCTCTCCCACTCCCCCTGCTTGTGTTCCCTCTCTCGCTGTCTCTCTCTCTGTCAAATAAATAAATAAAATCTTTAAAAAAAAAAAAAGGTGAGCACAGATGGGATTGGGAAAGTAATGGAAGGCAGTGGAGGAGAGGATTTACAAATGAAATAATTAAGCAGGCTGTTGAAGTTGGTAAACTGGCAAGCAGGCTTCATGGTCAAGAGAAGAGTCAAGCAGAAAATGTTAAATAAAACAAACTCAACATGTTCTGAATCCAGGAAACTCCAAGCATCCCATGAGCATGCTCATATCTAAATTACTAAATTTGGTTTAAGAAGCCTTCTTATCTATGAAATGAAGACTGAGGGTCATACTATGTTAGTTTTTAAAAAGTCATTAAATCAGAAAAATCATTATGAAATGATACTCCTGGTGTTTGGATCAATTGGTTGGAATTTCTTGTCTTTTTTACCTAAGCCACACTCATAATACATTGTTTAGGAATTCAGATTTTAGCTCCTTGGAAAAAGGGCTTACACTAAAGAGTAATCTGAATGCAGAATCTCTCTAGAGTTTTACTGCTTCGTTCACAGTCTTTAATATTTTGTTTGACAGTAAAAAAAATTACTCATTTTTATGAAGTCTTTCCAAAGCGTTCAACTAGGTTTTCCTAAAACCAATTAATGATTTTAAGAGTTTGCCTTTCATTTTGCACCCGAATCTCATCGGCTTGCGTCTTATTTAAATTATGTGATTATGGTAACAAGTGTGACGGGCCTAGAAGGTTGGCTGTGGTAGGAGGAGGCCTTGGCCGTGGACATCAGGTCCTGTGGACCCAGCCTTGAATATTTATAGTCCTTCCTTTCTGCTTCTTACACGGTGTCAGCCAGGACAGGGCCCACTGTGGAGACTTTGGTATTAAGTGAATTGTGGGCAGTCATCTTCCCCGCCTGCCCCATCTCTTGCCTGCCTTCCAGGATGAGCTCAGCACTTTGAATTCATTCACATAAAATCCCAGGTTAAGGGGGTGTTACAAAATTCTTCCCATAAGACCCAAAATAAATATAAATCCCACCTACTATATTAACCCTCCTTAGTGAAGGGATTTTAGATAAAGGTCCAACTATTAAAAACCATTTTGAATCAGCAAGGTAGAATTAAATCTGAAGCCATTGGAAATGATGTTCCATTCATGGCCCTTCCTTTGGTCTTGCCCCCTCTCCTGCTCAATCCGGCATCTAAGGGCAGAGGGATGTAATTATCTCTGGTCCCAGCTGCTAGTTTGCCTACCCATCTGTGGGTTTCTGTTTTCCCAGGAAGGCTGGGTGATGTTGTCTTCGGAATTAGTCTGCAGTCGTAGCGTAAAAAGCCCAGGGATGCGCTTTCATCTTCGTGGCCTCCTCCCCCGGACACCAAGGATATTAGAAGACCCCTGGGTGCATAATTGCTGTCATGTGATCTCCAGCCAACACATAATGCCAAGAAGGAAGGGCTGGGAAAGACCAATTCATAGAACTGTGGAACTGTGTCCCTCCTCCAGGGTGAAGGACCTGAATGAGAACCAGTGTTCTAAATTATGTGTCAACAGAATTGTCCTGGACCAAATCCAGTTCAGCCATTGATTTGTAGGTCATATTGGCACCAAACTATTGTCTTAACTCATGCCCCCCCCCCACAGCCTAGCCCTCAAAAAGAGGCTTATTGGATAATTAATAATCTAAAACCAAATGCTTTGACGTCCAAGGGAAAGTTACAACTTAAAGAATCTCTTTGGTTTAAAATATATGTACATATAAATATTATAATTATATATATATTTTAAATATTTATTTATTTTATTGGAGAGAGAGTGTGAGCACACGTGTGGGAAGGGGAGGCGGGGCAGAGGGAGAGAAAGAGAGAATCTCAGGCAGATCCCCACTGAGCGCAGAGCCCAACATGGGGCTCGATCCTAGGACCCCCAGACCATGACCCGAGCCGAAACCAAGGGTCAGACGCCCAACCGACTGAGCCACCCAGGCACCCCATAATTATAATTATATATTTAAATGTGAATATTCACTCCCTTATTTGATGTAGGTCTAGACTTTTTATATTAGGTTTGCTGAACACCTGACAGCTTTCAACTTTAGTATTGGTAATGCATCAGAATTTAAATCAAGGTATGTTAATAAGCCAAGCAAAGGTTGTATATATGAGTAAAACACTTGTATATGATCTTCTGTGTTGGGGTACGGTAATAATTGCGGTATAAATTCGTGTGAACCTGTCCCTTTCAAAGCTCCCCTTGCCAAGAATCACCAGGAATAGCTGTTTGGAAGAGTCCCCAGCCCTTCTGCCATCCACATGCTGTCTTGTCTTTTCCCTAGGAACAGGGAAATTCCACACCGGCCCCAACCCTCGTGCAGCAGCTTCTGCCTGTGCCTCACCATGAGCCCAGCTTAGAAAGGAAGGATTTCGAAGAACATCCCTAAATCCGATTGAAAAATGGAGTGATCAGTCACAAACTCACCTGAACCTGCTTTAACCCTATTTAATCTTTCCCCAGGGTTAATCTTGTGGGACCGGCCTGCTGGGCGCCTCCACTGGGTTCAGTTCTGCCTCCAGTATCTCGAGTCCCTCCGTCTTTCACCCTGCAGGGAGCGATGGCTGCACTCTGTTCCCTGCAGAGTGTTAATAAAGACCGAATACATGGAAATAAATCCCTTACGGTGTCACTGAAGTGCTATAAATAATTATGAACCGATGCTTGATGTCTGATGGGAAATGCATGGGAAGAAATTTTTTTAACTGGCAGGATTCATGTTATAAGTTGATAATCTGGGCCAAGTGATAAAGAACTCAAAAAAAAAAAAAAAAGGTCTTATCATTTATTGCTGGCAAGACTGAATTCCAGAAGCTAGCCATCGCCTCATTCTGTGGGCCTCTTATCACCCACTGCGTGGGCTTGCTTGCCAAACCCTGAATTTAATTGCAACCTTTCCTGTTTACCAACTTAAGAGACTCGGGTCAAAGTGGAAGATTTCCTGTGCCTCCATTTTTCCATCTGTAAAATGGGGATTGTGCAACCCCCTCACCCCCAAATGGTTGATAATGCAGGCTCCCTTCGAACTGGGTAGTTGCAGAACTGAAATAAAACCGTCTATGAGAATTCCTTCGAGCTGCTCAGGAGACAAATGCCACAGGGAGACAGAGTCAGGCGCCGGATCTGAAATCTCCACGGGCCGAGTGGAGCCTGATGCCTGAGATCATTCAGCTGCCACCACCCTGCTCCCCTCTTGGCGGCAGGACAGTGCAGGCTCGTTCCCAGGGGTGAGCAACCATCAGCAGGGCCCGTGCCCAGCACAGATGGACAGGCAGCTGCAGTCCAGCCTGGACTGGTCTTGTCAGTTCCCTTCTTTACAGAGGACGTCTAAAGTGCAGGACAGGACAGAGTGTGGTCGTGCCTGTAGGGTAACCTCAGGTGATCCCCTGCCCCTGCTGGCGCCGACTTCTCCGGAGAGGGGCGGGGGCCTCCCTGACCTGTATCATGACCCTCAGATGGCATTTCCTGGGAGCCTTTCCGTTTTTGCAGGGGTTTTCAGTTTCTTCCTAATCAGACAGGGACTTGGTACAGAATCTCCTATTCTAATTATGCCCAGGGGCAGCCTCTTCTGGCTACTCAGTGTTCAGCCCTGGAAGGGAACCGATTAAGGCAATAGTGATTAAATTAAAGGCTGGAGTTGACTTAGGTGGTACGATATTCTGATGGCTGTGTAGTGGCCAGAGGCTTGGTGAAGTGTCATTAATTGAAGCGCTTGCACTTGGAATTTGAATGGAGCTGGAGCTGGGTTATCGTCCAGCTGTGTTTGTCCTGGGAGTGGAGGGCTTCTCTTGCGTGTGGATGGTGGGTAGTATGTCAGGGCACGTGTGTAACCCCAGCCTGCCAACAGCCCGGCTGCCCTACTTCAGACGGACTTAACATACTCCCTATTGGTCTCAACTAGTTTTGTTTTATGAAGATGCTGATAATAATGGTACTAGCTGGTTGCATTTATTTTACTAAAAACATGGCCTCATTTAACCCTCCCTCCCCCTCGAGGCAGGGATTATCATCCTCATTTTGCAGGGGAGCCGACTGAGGCCCAGAGACTTCACCACCCGGGAGCCAGATCATGCTTCTCCCCAATTCCTGTGCCTAGCTGCCTTCATGCCTCCCATGCCTCCCCTCGCAGTCCACTCTCCACGCCAACAGACCTGTCTTTAGTGCGAATGACCAGAGAAGCTGTGCCCTCCAGCCTCCCTGAATGGGTCATATGCAACCTGAGCCTGGAGAAAGTATTTTAAACCCAAAGCTAGCCTCTAAACTGGGCTTCGGCTTCATGTTGCTGGGGACGGCAGAACCAAATTTAGTGTATGGGCAGGTCGACACTTATCCAATGGAGAAGCTCATTTTTCTTCCAGTTTACACAAAGCATGAAAAATGTCCACACCTGCCACACTTCTCTGGAGGGTTTATGTGTGACCGAATGCTGGAAAAGGTGGCCAGGAGGGGCCTGGGTGTCTAAACTCAGGGGAGATGACATTCAGATTCCCAGGCAGTGTCTACAGGGAGAAATTTAATTCAAAGTGGGTGTTTTCCCTGGGCCAGACTGTCTGCTATTAGGAAAAAGTGGGAGGGAGGGAGGGGCTGGATGGCATCATACAGCCTCCTGGTGCACTGTCTGATCCCCCTCACTCGACAATCCACTTTATTTCCCCCATGTCTACACCACTGCCGTTCACCTCTAGGACTAGGAAAAGGGGGAATGATGGGGAGCAGAGAAAGGAGGCTTACACGGATAGGGCTGGGGGTCACACATAGTGCATATTTAGAATTGCAACCTCACCAGGCACTTTTATGATACTGAAATACATTTCCACAGCCACCCTTGCATCTAAAGAAAACAAGAGCCATTTCTCAGTTCTGTTCCTGCCTCCCTCCTCCCCAACTTTTTTTTTTTTTAAACCCACTAGCTCTAAAGTAAACTATATACCATATGTGAGATTCCCACCCTAGTTTGTTTTCTTGGGTTTTTCTGGGGTGGGGGGAGAACCGTGATCATTTCATGGTATTCATAATAATAAATTGTATTCAGGGTGTGAGTAGTGTGAGTAGTTCTTCAAGAAAATTCTTAAAAGCACCCCAAACTGAAAGACGGGGCCACCTGGAGGAACGTTGTTGGTCTTGGCACTGAGCACAGGCCTGCTTAGCTCTCGTGGATCTGGGTGGGAGCTGTAGGGTGCTGACCCCTTTGCGCAAAGCACTGGATGCAAAGTTAGGAGCATGGGAATGCTAGGCAGAGGGCAGCTCTCTTGCCCATTGGACAGGCCAGGGCATGCTGGCCACATCTGGGCCTCTTGGTGCAGGGAGCTCATTCATCATCAAAGGTTATGGCCACATTATAGGCACCAGACCCTACGTCACTGGGACTTAATGACTGAGGCTCCTGGGATTGCTCCCTTCTAGTAGAACAGACCCTGTCCGCAGTGGGCCCAAGTTTGAAGAGAACACTTGGGATGACCTGGCTTTCTGGACATACTAATATTGTTCTAATTTGGACTAATTAGGGAATGGTCAGTCTCATTTAAAAAGCTGATTTATTTTAACATTCTTATTTAGATATTTGGGAGAGGGGAGTCATAAGGGAACATTTTTAACACCAGGCATAGGGCAGGGCTCACATTTGGGTGGCCTACATGGTGTGATGTCGGGGTGCTAGGGGGTCTCCTCTTTCCCCAAATTGCTAACAAGCAGATAGTACTTTACAATTTATATGATCTCATTTAGTTCTTGATGTGAGCCTTTAAAAATTCTTTTCCCTTTTCCAGATGATGAAACTGAGGTTCAGGGAGGTTAAGTGGGGTTCAGGAAAGTTAAGTGGCACCTCAAAATCACATGGCTAGTTTTAGACCGACCTGGGATTTGAACCCAGAACTGCTGCTTCTCAAGAGCAGGCCTCGGGGGCCTGGGTGGCTGAGTCATTAAGTGTCTGCCTTCGGTTCAGGTCATGATCCCAGGGTCCTGGGATCGAGCCCCACATCCGGCTCCCTGCTCCACGGGAAGCCTGCTTCTCCTTCTCTCACTCCCCCTGCTTGTGTTCCCTCTCTCGCTCTCTCTCTCTCTGTCAAATAAATAAATAAAATCTTAAAAAAAAAAAAAAAAGAGCAGGCCTCACCCTGGCTTTTCCATCCTTGGATCTCCATTCATTGCTTTAGCCTGAGGGATCTTACTACTTGTTAAACGGCCAGTGCCTGAGTAGGGGGTAGGGGAGAGGAGACCTCACAGCTTCCCACACCCCGCCCCAGGATAAAAAAAAAAAAAAGCTTTTGATTTTTTTTCTTAAATATATATATGTCAGTGACCTGGAATTTTAGCTTTATGATTATTAAATGAAGAGATTGCTTTTTCTTCTTAAAAGTCTATTCAGCATAAGATGTGTTTGGGGTGTGGGCAAAATTTGTGCCCCCCGAAATGGTCCCTGCACCCTAGGAATGGGGAGGGAGTGGCACTGCAGGTAAAGGGAGAAATCACGGAGTCCAAGCAGACCCCTCTGGGCTGAACCACTGGGCTTGCCCTGATGATTTGCTTTGCTGCCATCACCCACATTTCCAGGGATCTGGGAGACATGGGGAGAGGACGAAACCTCTATCGTGTTAAAGCAGACCCCGCTAAGTAACACATCTTGTAGTACAAGTTATTTTTTCCTTAACTAACAGCTAAAAACGGTTGCTAGAATTTAAAGATAATTAGTAAATTAATTGGGTTTTTCTCTAGTTTCAAAGCAAATTGATTAACACTTTGTGCTTTCACATCACTAGGGCCCATTATTTTGTGTTTGATTTCCACAATTTTGTCCGATTCCACTGTTGGGGCCTCCCCGGGGATCAAGGAGCCCCAGTATCTTTGTATCTTCGGTGCCTGGCACAGCACACGGCACAGAATAAACGCTTGATAATTCTTTAAAGAATGGATAGATGGATGACTGCATGAATTCAATACTGATTAAAACTTAAGGCCTTTCTTAAAGAGACTTGAGAACTGAAAGGGAAATAGGTGTGTAACCTGTATATTTGTGGGTGACATGTCACTTTATGATCATTTATTTATTTAATTTTAGAGAGAGAGAGTGTTCGAGTGAGTTGGGGGGGAGGGGCAGAGGGAGAGAGAATTGTAAGCAGGCTACACACCCAGCGTGGAGCCCGATGTGGGCCTCGATCTCATGACCCCAAGATCATACCTGGAGCCAAAATCAAGAGTCGGACGTTTAACTGACTGAGCCACCCAGGCACCTCCCACTTTATGATTTTAATACCCAGTCCTTTTATATCAAATACAGTTCTGGGGCACCTGGTTGACGCAGTTGGTGGAGCATGCAACTTTTTTTTTTTTGTAGTTTCAAGTTTTTATTTAAATTCCAGTTAGTTGGGGCGCCTGGGTAGCACAGTCAGTTGAGCATCAGACTCTTGGTTGTGTTCTGCTCAGGTTGTGTTCTGCTCAGATTGTGATCTCAGGGTCATGAGATCGAGCCCCATATCAGGCTCTGTGCTCAGCCAGGAGTCTGCTTGAAATTCTCTCTCTCCCTTTCCCCCTCCCCCACCCCCGTTCTCTCTCTCAAATAAATAAATAAAATCTTTAAAACAACAACAAAGAAAACAAATCCAATGCTATATTTTCTCTTAATGCTTTCATATAAAGACCTGAAGTGGGGAGAAGTATAGGTCAGCATTTGGAGTTTTGAGTGTTAAAAGTAGAAATGCGTGCATCTTTTGCCAGAATCTTTTCAAAAGCTAAGACTTTGTATTAGTTTAAGCCTTTAGATTCTCCTGAAAACTGGAACGCCACCATAAACCATGAGCCCTACTTCAAAGACAAAAGATTTTGATGAGCAGGATTGGGTCTGAGGCCTGGTCCCCAAGCTCATTCCAGGAGGAGTGATGAGCAGGTGAAGACAAACTGCTTAAGTCCCTGCCATCTCAGGAGAAACTCAGGCCCAGGGAAGGCTGTCAGAATTAGCAGATTAAACTCCTGGATGCCTGGTTAAATTTCAATTTCAGATAAACAACAATTTTTTTTTTTTTTAGTGTGTGATAGGCAGCAAAATGCCCCCCAAAGATATCAGCCCCTAATCCCCAGAAACTGTGAATATGACCTTATTTAGAAAAAGGATCTTTGCAGATGTCATTCACTGAAGCATCTTGAGATGAGATTACCCTGTATTATCTGGGCAGGTGATAAATGCAGTCACTTGTGTCCTTACAAGAGGGAGGCAGAGAGAGATTAGAAGACTGTGTGATTGATGACAGGGGGCACAGGTTGGAGTTACGTGGAGTGACGTGGAGTCCAGCAGCCACCAGAAGTTGGAAGAGGCAAACAAAGGATTTTCTTCTAGAACTTCCGGTGGGAGTGAGCGAGTCCTTGCCAACACCGTGATTTTGGCCCAGTGATCTGATTTTGGACTTCTGGCCTCCAGAACTATGACAAAATAAATATCTGTGGTTTTAAATCAGTTTGCAATTTGTTACAGTGCCCACGGGAAACTATCACTCTAAATATATCCCATGCAGTCTTTGGGACATACTTACACTAAAACAGTTGTTGTTTATCTGAAATTCAGATTTAACTGGGCGCCTTGTATTTTAACTGGCAACCCTGATTGCCAGGGCCAAAGAAAGGGGCTTTAGAAATTTGCAAGAAAGCTGATTGAGGCTGTCAGGAAGTAGACTTCCTTACACTAGGAGTCTTTGTAAGCACAGTTCCACTGAACCCATTTGAACTGCACCAGCTACCCTCTGGACAAAAGAGGGGGGCAATTAGACAGGTGTTAATGATTTATTCTTTCAACAGTCACTTGAGCACTTCCTATAAAACAGAAGCTCTGTGTAAGGGTGGAGGAGTTGGGCATTAACGGATCCCATCCATGAGAAACCCTGCGAGATAAATCACATGAAATATTGCCAATCACCGAGTTTAGGTGATTCCACATTTTTAATACCAGAGCTGCCCCCGGGGAATCTTGCGCCTTTCCACTGAGGGGTAGTGGGGCCCACGTAGGAGCTGGGTGGTCCCTGGACTCTCGGGCTTTTAAAGATGCTCACAGAATCCACGGTGTTAGCGCTTTCAGGGACCTTGGGTCATCCAGAACACGCAGGGAGTCCTGGGACACTCCAGGATTGCCCCAGAGGCTTTACCAAAATACCCATGCCTGGGAAAAGAGAGAGAAAAAGGTAGTTCACAGGAAAAAAAGCCAAAGTTTTCAGTGGGGACTGAAAAGATGCTCAAGCTTGCTGATTCTAAAAGACTGCTGATAAAGCACAGCGGGATGACACTGTTGGTGGCCCAGGTGGCAGAGATCCTTTCTATGCAAGCAAGGGCAATCTGTATGGGGATTCACTGGGGAGTCGTCTGTTACACAAAAGTCTGGAAATAATTGCTATGAAACTGGTTGACTAAAGTGGGGCCCCCCCAGAATGCACTGCTGTTGACATTCCCTCAGACACGCTAAGCGAGGAACAAGGGGGCTACCATGTGTTCCCACTTGTACAAAAAGAGGGAGAATGCCTGTGAATGAGGCCGTGTATATGGAGCCCATCTTTACCTGAAGGAAAGATGAAAATCAGGTTTTGATGGTAGCCTCTGGGAGAGAGAAATCATAGGTGCGGGCAGGACATGTCATTGTCACTCTGTACTCTACTATTGATTTTTTAATCATGTGTATATGTTTTTAATTAAAAAAAATTTTTTTTAAACAATTTACTTATTTGAGAGAGAGAGGCAGAGGGAGAAGCAGGCTCCCTGCTCAGCAGGGAGCCCAATCTGGGGTTCAATCCCAGGGCCCTGGAATCATGACCTGAGCCGAAGGCAGACGCTTAACCCACTGAGCCACCCAGGTGCCCCCATATGTATATGTTTTTAAAGCTAAATTCATATATATACTTAGGCCCCAGCTCTCTTCAGAAGGATGAAAACATCTGGAAGAAGGGTTCTTTCAAAGGCCCCTGAGGCAAAGCTGGCAGGCATGACACCCCTGGTGGAGAAGTTCTGAGGTGGCTTCACCCTCTCATTTCAGAGAGGCGGAAGCTCTGTAACCAGGTCTTTGTGGGCTAGCCTGGGCACTTCACTGCCTTAGACAGAAGGACTTCCCAGATGAGTTGTAGGAATACAGCTTACCAGGAGCATGCGTACACAGTGTGTGTGTGTGTGTGTGTGTGTGTGTGTGTGTGTGTGTGTGTGTGTGAAGCATATATAAAGTGTAATTGAATACAGAGAGCACCTTCTGGAGTATTCCCTTGGAAGTAGGGGGGAGGGGGCAGGAGGACAAGGGGAGGTGGACTCCTGTGTTCTTTAAGTACCCAAGCCTTGTTGTTGTTTGTGACAACCCAAACTAGCCCCACGAGCCACCACCGTGGTCCCCGGAGTGCCTGGTAGCCTGCATTCCAAGTGAGACCCCCATGGATGAGTTCCTTGGGGAGGGGGGAGACCGGACGATGCGCCACTTGACCATCTTCATGCCCAATCCTTTTATATCAGAAACAACTTCAACGCTATTTTCTCTCTCAGTGTTTCCACACAAATGACCTCATTTCATTCCCCCACTGCAGGCTAGGGGGCACTTCCTGTTTGGAAGGGGAGAAAAACGGAAGCTGCTGGAAGTTCTCGCACCTCAGGGGTGGGGACGAGGCAGTGGTGACTTTTCTGCCAGCAGCCCTCGAGGCCCGGGCCTGTGTCCCGGCCTGGCCCCGCTGCCTGTCTCTTCTGGAGTAACTTCCGTGAGCAACTGCATCCCCTGCTCCAAGGCGTGTCTGGAGTTTCTCCAGAACCCCCCACGTTCCTTGAAGGACATAGAACGTGGCCCCAAGACCCTGTTCTCTGGGGACACTTTCCACACCCAGAGACGCAAAAAGGCACTTCTAGTCTCTTTCAGATACAACACAGCAGTCCTCAGAGACGTTCCAGCCAGTCCTCCGAGGGCCTCATTTCAGTTTTAATTACCGTGTTGTCCCATTGGCGCTCTCCAGGGAGGCTGACAGCCACAGCCGTGGCTAGAATGTAACTTTCCTGCCCCCCAGGCCGGAGCATCTCCCACTGTTTGTTGGCTCAGTCTGCTTGGCCTGTAGGACCCTGAACTCCCAGAACCTTGAAGGTGGAAGAACCCTCAGAGGCCACCTGGTCCCACCAACTAGCCACTGCCCAGACCTCCTCTGCTGCCTTCCTGACCGAGTCACCAGCGTTCCCTCAGGATGGTGGCTCACAGCCTCTGTCAGCCATTTGACGGGGGGACTGGGATGGAGGAGAATGAAGGGGCCAGCAGAGAAAGGTGAAAGTGTTGGGAGCGGCCCCCAAATGTGTGACATCCTTAAAATGAATCACCACTTTCCCTTTCCTGCTTTTTTTTCCTCCTCGAGGGACTCTCCTTTCTCTCACACCTCCCCTGCTCTCTGAGGTTATACTGAGAAAAATCAGCAGAGGTGCCAGTGCAAGGTGTTAAGGCCCACAAGTTTGGCATTTTAACAGATGCCAGAGCCACTTGAGCAATGAGGTAACAGCCCAGAGAGGTAAAGTGACCTCCCCAGAGTCACACAGCAAGTTCATGGCAAAGCTAAGCTAGCACAGGTCTCCTTCCTCCTCTTGTACATCCTGTCCCAGGCCTCGCATTGCCTCCCTGCAATGGCTGGGGTGCTGGAGGGGGACTCTCAGACCCACCTGGCCAGTCGAGGGATTTTCATTAAAGCAGCCAGGCTGAATTGGCTTCACTCCTTTTGAAAGAAGAAGCATACACCCTGCTTAAAAACGCCTGCTAATTTTCCTAGAGCATGTCCACAATTCCTGGAGGATGCCTGGGTGTCCCTAGTGGAATAGCTTTCCCCTCGGGTGTGCTTAAATACAGAAGCAACATTTGTTGCTGGAAAATATCCATTAGGTTAATGAGGTTTTTCTTGCCCACAGAGATGAAGCACGTCCCAGCCATGGACACGTTGCGGTGTGAGCAAGAACTGCACAACCCACAACCCGTTCTGCCCACCCATGTGGTGAGCCCCGGGAGAGCGTGGAGTGGGCTCATTCATATTTCCGTCCACTTTGGCCATTTCCTCCATTGCTGTCTCCTGGAGCCACCTCCCTTTCATTTCCGAAGTCTGCCTCCCCCAAACCCCACATTAGCACAAAAGCTGCTATGGGGGCTCCTGGAAGGTCAGCCCTCCTTGCACCTGCCTGGTCTATTCTTAGTGGCTCAAAAAATTTCCCCAAGTGTTGTTTGAATCATTTATGGTTACCATGTCTTACTCAAGAAACAGATATGAGACGTAGTTTACCCACCTCTTCCCGCTCTCCTGAATTATTGGATGAGAAGTGGTGGCAAGGGTCCACGCCTGGGAGGAGGGCAGGCCAGGGTTGACTCCAGGCTGCCCTCTCCTAGCTGTGTGACCTTGGGTAAGTCGTTTGACCTCTCTGAGCCTGATCCCACATCTGAAAAATGGGGAATAATAGCACCTCCCTTTCAGGGCTGTGGCTAAGGAGTGGCAGTGATTCATATAAAGGGCAGAGCACAGCAAGTGACTAGCCCTTAGTTATATTCCTGAACCACCACCATGACACCCTGCAAACATGCCCCTGTGTGATTAAGCTTTTAGAGGCCAGGTTGTGGAACTGAAGATGGGTTACAGAGGGACTCTCACTTTCTACCGTCTGCACTTGCATTTTTTCCCAAATCCAATAGGTCTGTATTTCTTTTGTGTGTGTGTGTGGCTAAAAGCTTATTATTATATTAGTAACACGTGAGTAGATTCTCATTATCAAAAATTCCAACAGCAGCATGAATTACTTTTATAATCAGAAAAAAATACAGATATCATTCTGAAAAAACTCATCTGCATAATCCCATTTTCCACCCTTCCGGCGTTTTTGAGTCTTTGCGGGCCCTCAGCTGCCAGGGACACTAACCACTCCTGCCGTGCCTGTTGCCACCTCACCCCCCTGGCCACGCCCCCTCGCTCTGGCCACGCCCCCTCCACCTGGGCAAGCTGTTGGATTGTTTCCACTCCCATCCAGCGTGCCGGGTCTCGCCAGGAACTGGAGGAAAGGGCTGCCCCCACCCCCGCCCTCTTCCCAGTGCACCCTCACCCCTGCCGAGGCGGGAGCCCCTACCCTGCGGAGGACCCTGGAGGTTTCCTCAGACCCCGTGCCGACAGCCCTGCTCAGGTTAGTTCCTGTGGCCACGCCCACAAATGAGCTTGTGGGAACCTGTGGGCTCCTAACCAGAGCTGACTACTTACTCCACCTTGCTGACGTTTCTTTCCTTCCCTTCCCCGCTGCTGGACTCTAGTGGAGGTCGGTGGGCTCACAGCTCAGAAGGGTTCACGGGGGGCTCAAGATGGGCCTGGCAGCTCAAAGCTACTAATGTCTGAGACATGAGCTCTGTTGCTAGGCCTTTGTGGGCTAGCCTGGGCACCTGGCTGCCACAGGGAAACTTCCAGGTGAGCTGTAGGTGGAGAATGCAAGTACTGGAAGTGTTTTTCCTGGGCTCTGTATGCACCTGTAATTCACTGTGCAGTGCACATGCTTTATATAGATCGGAGGCCTCAGGTCCCTTTTGTGTTTTTGCTTTTGTTTGTTTCGGGAGATGGAGTGGGCTTTCCCCCAAGTCCTCTGCTCTCTTCCTATTGACCAGCTGCCTGGCTGGAGTTGACAGTAACAACAAAACAAAAATGGTAATGGCTAACGTGTTAGCCTGGTTCAGCTCATCTTCCTGATTCATCTCATTTCATCACTACATTACCCCATTGAATTTGCAATTCTATCCATCTTTTCACCTGGGGAAACTGAGACTCAGGGTGGCTAGGTAACCTTCCTACAGTCCCTTAGCCCTTAGGGGCCACACTCAGCAGTGCAGCAGTCCCCTCCTCATCCTTGGCCTGGAAGACACTCCAGCCTGAGCATCACTGCCTCGAGGGGCCTCCTTTCCCCAAGCTGTGGACTTCCTGCCTGGCTCTTCAACACCGTGCCTGATTGCAGGGGCTCAGCTCTGCCCCTTGACCCATCTCTGTCCTTCAGTGACACCAGACTGGAACGTTCTGGCGAGGTATGGGGTGGCTGCCCAGGCCCTGCCACCTGCAAACGCCTCTTAGTGCCTCGGAATCCACAGACACACCCTCCCTTCCGCAGTCACCCACTAACCCACAGGGGACACATCTGAAGTCCTGAGACAGCGGGGCGGGGGGGTGGTGGTGCTCTGCAGGCTCCAGAGGCAGGGCCTGGGAGTGCTAGCAGCAGAGCTGAGCAGTTACAGTGACAGCTGACTGGAGACAAGGAGCCTTCAGCCAGTCTGCCCCTCATTTGCCTGGCACATTGTGGGTACTTAATAATAATTAAATTCATAATGAACATCAAAAAGCCCAGCAAGTGGTAAATGCATGCATCTTTGCACAATTGTTCTACTGCATGATGAACAAGCCATTAATGGTTAATAAGCGATAACTGTGAATATGGGAAAATCTGATTGCAAAGTTTACTCTTTCCTCCCCTCCCCAGACTTTTAAAACATAGGATCATTTCCCTTACGTTGTCCTTGTAGCAGGATTTACAGTGAAAAGAACTGGGACAAGAACCTTTCTCTGCTCCTCCCTGTAGACATGGGCACACATTTGGAGTGTGTCTCAGTCCATGAGAACCGGCGCGGAACAGGCAGTGGGAAGTTTTCTCCTCCGACACAGGCCATCGGTATCCCTTGCAGGAAAATCCTCTTCTCCGAATACCCTGGCAGCCATTTCGGGAGTGTGTCCTATGAGACAAACTGGGTCAGAGCATGGAGACTGCTTAATTCTTGATGCTCACCAGCCGCTGAGTGTGCAGGACACCGCAGCCCCTCCTTCCTTAACAGCCCGTTCTGGGCAGCCTTCCCTGGAGAAAGCACAGTGCCTGGCCTGGGGTCACGGGGCTTGGAGGGAAATCTGAAGGGGTTCGTGATTGCTTAGGTAAGTGGGTGACAACAGATTGCTTGGTACTCTCAGGGACAAGGTGCAAAGAGCCCAAACAAGAAGCATGTCACTTAATGTCCACACAGGAGTGGCACTGGGGAAACCCCAGCCAATGGTGGCTTCTTGTGGAAGCGTGGACCCAGCTCTGGCCAGATCATTCCAACTTCTCAAGATAAACCAGAGACTGTACTTCAGAGGCGCCTGGCTGGCTCAGTCTGTAGAGCATGGGGCTTTTGATCTCGGGGTTGGGAGTTTGAGCTCCACATTGGGTGTGGAGATTACTTAAAAATAAAATCTTAAAAAAAAAAGATCCATTCTCTTAGCAACTTAAAAAAAGAAAGAAATTGTACTTTGATTAAATGTCCCTATTTTCAAGTATGGGTTACTAATTTAGAAGCTTTAAAACTCTGTCATATAACTCACAGGCTGTTTGTCTGGTTTAAACTCTATCTGGAAGAATTCAAGCTAGACAGCAGGAAGGTGGGGGCTTTGAGACCTTGGGGGAAGGGCGTATGGTCCTGGTCCTGCCCCTGCTGGCTTGGAATCGGGGTGACAACCAGGAGTCGCTTATAGAAAATCATCCCAGTGGAGTGACAGCACGGTTACTGCAAAGCGCTGGGGCAGGGAGCTGTTCACCTCTGTGGCTGAGGCCCACTCTTTGTCAGCTTTGGGCTATTCTGGTGCCATCCTGCTGGAAGTAAAGAGCAGGGACTGAGGAGTCCCCTTAGGGAGGCTCAAAGCACCTAAGCCCGTGACCCTCGCAAATGATTTTTGACTGACATACACTCTGAATCCTCTCTCTGGTCTATATCATCGCTGACTCTGGGCAACTCTGTGCCCCTCTTTCTGAAGGCCTCATATGTTGCTCTTTGAGGGTTCCATTCATCTGATACTTGTTGGTTGCCATCTTTTAACTAGGAGTATTTTATCAAAATTCCCAGCCAAGTTGTCTAAACAAGTTATACCTTAAAGTGTGAAAAGATTCAGCATGTCCAATTGAATGCCTGCTGTGTGCTTGGGAACCACTCAATCCTGGTCCTTGGGAAGCTGAGTCTAGCTAGGGAGGAAACACACACAGTGGTTTTATAAGTCAGTTTTATAGGTGCAATGAAGGTGTTATGTTATTATGTTGAGGCATCTTGACATTCTTTTTTTTTTTTAAGATTTATTTATTTATTTTAGAGAGAGTGTGCATGAGTGTGGGGAAGGGGCAGAGGGAGGGGAAGAGAGAGAATCCTCCAGCAGACTCCTGGCTGAGTGCAGAGCCTGACAGAGGGCTAGATCTCACGACCCTGAGATCATGGCCTGAGCCGAAATCAAGAATCTTGATGTTCTCTTTAAAGAGAGGATGCCTAGAACAGGTGTTACCCGAAGCCTTCTCTCCAGCATTGGTTGTCCTCTCCCATGACTCAGGGATTTTCACTGAGAATAGGATGGGTACGTGGCCCAGAGATGAGGCTGAGGTTGGGACTGGATCCCCACTAGGAACATCAGGCTAGGCCAAGACAGGTCCCCAGAGCCATCAGGAAACAGTGGCCCCTCAACGGCTAGTGTAGCCCAGAAGCCCCAGAAGCGTTCACTCTTGAGACTCAGGGAGGGGCGGCCTGGATGTGGTCCAACCATCCCAGGTTTGCTTGTGGGTGCCAAGGGAGTGTCCCGAGCCAGCCCGCCCCCAGGGCTCCGCCGTAGCTCTGGTTTCCTCCCATAAAAGGGAATCTAAGTCTCTCTCATTAAAGTCTCTCTCACCTCTGCAGCACATAAGGACACTGCAGCTGTTCATGGACTCAGCCACTATGCCACTGTGTGGGACCTTGACCTACCCACTACAGTCTTTAGAAACATATCCCCTTCTTGAAGGGTACAAACCCGTGGGGAAGGAGAACTCAGCCATCACTTCTGGGAAACAACTTCTCCCACAGTTTCTCGGACATGGCAGTGAGGTTTCATGCACATAATCTAGAACCAAATGCCTTGGTTCAAATCCCAGTCCTACCATGTCCTAGCTGTGTGAACGTGGGCAGGGTGCTCAACCTCTCTGTGCCTGAGTTTCCTCATTTGTAAAATTGGTGTAGAAATCATAATACCCACCTCATAGGGTTGGGAAGAGAATGAAATGAACTAAAAGAGGTTTGCATGCAGCACGTGATTGCTGAGTGTTTGCATTTAAAAGACACAATCCTTAAGTACATTCTCTGGATTTCACAAGCTCTCTTTTTGCATTTCACAACTAAGCCCCATCTCCCTTGTAATCCAGCCAGAGTTCTGCTTCACAAGTGTGAGACAGGCCCATGTCCATCTGCAGAAAGAGGAGAGAGAGCAGCCCCTAGCCCACTGTAGTGACACTGGGACGTAGCCTCCTCCTCTCTGCCCCACCAGGTGCTCAAAGTCTGGAATCTCCAAAGCCCATTCAAATGTGAGTGTAGGGTTTAAGTCACCTGTAACTCTGAAGGCTCCTTTGTTCAGTTCATCCTCACTTAGCAGGGTCATGGGGAGTGGAGGAGGGCATATCAACTCCCAAATACCGGAGAGTGGTGGGCTGCCTTCCCAGCCTCCTCCACTCTGCCTGTTCATCCATCGCTTCCCATTCGAAGGCAAAAAGAAAAAAGAAAAAAGAAAAACCAGTGCCCAGAGCAGGGGGAGAAAGGCCCCAAACTCCATGATTTCACAGACCTGGCTCTTCTCCTAGGGTCACTGTGATGTCATGCCTGCCCTCCCTGGCCCTGCAGCCCCTGGGGCCGTCCCACTCTTAAGCAGGTGTGTGCCCACCACCTCCCTGCAGCCCCCATCCAGCCCATCTCTGCCAATAGGGTCTGCTCCTGCCCGTTTGGAATCAGGGTGACAACCAGGAGTCACTTATGGAAAATCATCCCAATGAAGTGACAGGACGTCCCCTACAAAGCGCTGAGGTGGGAAACTGCCTTCATCTCTGTGGCCGAGGTCAGCTCTCTGACAACCGGCTCTGCACAGAGAAGCAGCTTCAAGAGGCCTCCCTGTTTCCTTAGGTAATGTTGCTGCCCTTCCCTGGGCAACGCTGGGGGCTGGCACTCAATACCACACCTGACTTCCCCCGCCTCCTGCATCTTGCATCTTCCTAACTGCTTAGAATTTGGAGCTGAATCAGATCAAGACTTGCCTGTAAAGCAGGGAGGTCTGCAGATACCAGCACAAGCCGTGGGCAGGTTGTCCTAAGAAAACTTGCCATATTGTATGTGGGTGAATTTAGTTTTGACTCCTACACGCCCAGTTAGTGCCTTTCATCCCATGATCCCTTGCTTTTCCTTCTCTTTCCTTGTCGCTTGTGTTGGACATGAGATAGGAAGGCAGAAATACATGTTTGTGGATTTGTTTACTGGTGCAGTGACCATTTCTCGAGTGCCTGCAGGGGGCCAGAATGAGAAGCCCTGAGAGGCAGGGTTTCTCCACCCCTTCGTTTCCACTGTCAGAGGTGATTTGGGACTGGTCCTCCCCACTAGGGCCACACCTCCCTCTGTCTGTGCCCCCGTTCAGTGATGTTAGGTCTGCTCCCATACAATGCCAGTGGCAGGAAATGTTTGGGAAAATTTCCAGGAAGCAGTTTGGCAGGCTGTATAGAGAAGCTTAAAAATATTGCTCTCCAGGGGCGTCTGGCTGGCTCGGTCGGTGGAACATGGGCCGCTTAATCTCAGGGTCGTGAGTTCAAGCCCCATGTTGGGCATGGAGCCTATTCAAATATATATATCTCAAAGATATATATATCTCCCCCCCCCGTCAATCCTTTAATTTCCAAGTTTAGACTCTTTGTCTATTCATGATATCTGCCTCCCGTCCCTGGTAAAAGGTGAACACTGTTCAGAAGCTCTTCTGATGTGGGCTCACTCCAAATTCACTATATATATATAGCTATCCTTTGACCCAGAGTTTCACTTTTGGAATCTGTCCTAAGGAAATAATTAGAAACATGAACAGGATGTATTTAGTAAGAAGTTCACCCAAGTGTTGTTAATAAGAAATCTCAGAAGCAGGCTATGTGTCTGGCCTCAGGGAAATGGTTACGTAGAATGGCAGGTAGTCATTAGAAATTGTCTATGGGAATTTAAATGACTTGAGAAAACCCTTCGGATATAATAGAAGAGCATGGTACAAATTGTATGTCTAGTATAATCTTGACTATGTTTAAAAATGTATATGAAGATCCAAAAAGGACATGCATGTATGGACTGGCTGGCTCAGTCCAGTAGAGCATGCAACTTCTGACCCCAGGGTCATGAGTTCAAGCCCCACATCGAGTGCGGAGCCGACTTAAAATTAAAAATTAAAAAAAAAAAAGGACATGTATGAAAATATTAATAGTGATGTCTCCAGTGGTAGGATTATAGGTAAGTACTTCTTCTGAGCGCTCTTAGGAAGGCTGGAAATATAACCAAAGGGATTTGTCGATTTCATTTGTTTTCTGTTGTGGAAAAAATGTCCCTTAAATGTTGCAGGGGAGTGGGTGGTGGTATCGGGATTTGGTAGTCTTAGGAGGAAGGAAGCAAATGTCCATCCCCGGGGTGGGGAGGGTCAAGAGTTGCTGTGCTAGGCTGACCCGAATGGCAAGTGCTCATTCAGCACCGTTCTGTTCCGGCTGGAGCGCGCTCTGTGCACCTCTCCCTGCAGCTTTCCTGGGCAGCTCTGTGACCTCTCCCTGCAGCTTTCCTGGGCATCACAGCTAAGGCCAAGCCCTGCTCTACTCCATGCCCAGAATTCCATCCCTCCACCTCTCCCACCATTCAGCAGGCTTCCCTAGCTTTTACTTTTCCCCTTCCCCTATTTCTGTCCTCTCCTCCTCTCCTGACTCCTTCCTCAATGTCACCATTTAGGAGGTTTAAATGATTCCTCTCTTTAAAACAAGACAAACGCCCCCTTCGGTCAACCATCCTAGCTCACTCCTCATCCCCAGCCAGATTGTTTCCTAAAGCATCCTTGACAATCTTGCCACCTCCTTGTTCTCCCAGCGTGCCCGCCCTCCTCAGCTGAAACCAGGCTGTACTCTGCATTCTTAGAGAAGTCTCTGCGCCTGACCACCAAGGGAACGCCCACGGCGGGGCGGGGGGGGGGGGGAGCGGAGTGCAGTGCATACGCCCCACAAGGCTTTGGCTCTGTCCCTGTAGAATATTTTATGTCATTGTTGAACACTAAAGGAGAAGTAAGATGGTCTCAGGTATTCAGAGGACAGACATGATTTTGCTTCATCTCAGGACAGCCTTTAGAGGTGGGGTTATATCCCCATGTTACAAACAAGTAAACTGAGGCTCAGAACGGTTAAGTCACTTGCCCAAAATCACACAGCCAATAAATTGCAGAATCAGAATTTTAACCCAGATCTTTCATCTTCAAAGTCTGTGTTCTTTCCACTACCCCCCCCCATCAATCCTTTACTTTGTCTATTCATGATATATGCCTCCTGTCCCTGGTAAAAGGTGAACACTGTTCAAAGCTCTTCCGATGTGGGCTCACTCCAAATTCACTTGATTTTGCTTTGTCACGCCTGCCCGGTTCCCCTGCCGGAAGACCGGGAACTAGGTCATGGCTCAGCAGGGACCACACACTCTGGCTGCTGTGAGGGCCAGCCTCTGGTTTCAGGCCTGGGCAAGGGCCAGACCCCAGTGGAGCACCACCCTCTGCGGGCCCTGCTCAGGTTTCTCAAACCTGGCCCTGACAAGTTATCATGAGCCTTCACATCACTGAATTTTACATTCTAGAACTCACTGTCACCATAGCTGATGTGTGAGGTGGTGTTTAAAGAAAGGAGCATTGAGCATTAGCAGAGAAATTGGTGGTCTGGGGAGAAACTACTCTGCATTCTCTTGCAGACCTGTGATGCATGCACCTGGTGGATTGTTGAAGGGGTTTGCTCGCTCATCACAAGCAACTTTACAGAACAGGGGTATAAGCCACCAGGTACCTGTCACTTCACTGTCCCCCCCTTTCTGTGACAGAATTATCTTCAGAAATGATCATGAGATGATCATAATGATAGCCAGAAAAGAAACAGAAATAATAAAATGTTTCTCTTATTGAATGCTACACATATAATTATGCCACAATGTAAAAAAAAAAGTAATTATTACAGTACAAAACAGGAAAAAAGCTCAACTTCTTATTCGTTTTTATATCCACTGAATTTTGATCATTGGTTGCAGCCCGATATAATGATAATTTATGTAAATCACTGTTACCTTACTAATAAGTGAACTTTAATAAAAGTGAGACATCTGCAGAAGTTGCCTGTAATTTAGCAATCACTAAATCATACCATGCTTGTACCACTTTATTGCTTAATTTTTTTGTTTTAAACACCGTACCTCAACAATTTATTTTATTTTTAAAGATTTTGTTTATTTATTTGACAGAGAGAGAGCATGAGTAGGGGAGTGGCAGGCAGAGGGAGAGGGAGAAGCAGGCTCCTCACTGAGCGGGAGCCCGACACGGGGCTCGATTCCACGACCCCGGGATCATGACCTGAGCCGAAGGCAGATGCTTAACTGACTGAGCCACCCAGGCGCCCCAAGGTTTCCTGATTTCTGATAGTGACCTGATCTCAAGCCCACTTCCCACTGAGTGCGGAGCCCGACGTGGGGCTCAATCTCACAACCTGGAGATCACGACCTGAGCCGAAACCAAGAGTTGGTCGCTCAATGTACCACACCACCCAGGTGCCCCTTAAAATATTTTCTGATGGAACTTTTGCTCTGTTATATTTACTGCCTTAAAAAAAAAAAACAGTAGTAGATAAACAAGAGCATGTTAGGTTTGAGAAGGTTGAAGCGAGCAATTGGTTTGAACTAAATTCTCACAGGTTTTTCTTAGGAATGATCTCTCCAGCCATTTGCCATCAGTTGACTCTGAATTCAAAGAAAGAGCCTTCCATTTGTTGTTTATACTTTGCTTTATTGATTTGTTTCTTTAAATTATGATCATTAGTGGTCACTGGGACATTTAAAAGGGATGTGTTGGATCTAAATGATGCATGAGTTCTTCTTTTCAGAGAGTAGTTTATACTGTGGGTTTTAATTTAACTTAAAAAACAAAACAAAACACTTTTCTTGGACAGTTGCCCAAATGATCCCATCAGCCATTCAGCTGAGACTCTGCCTCCTGCTGGTGCCTCAGTCCCTAGACTTTTGCTTGCTGACAGCCACTGGTCTGGAGACTGGTCGGCACGTGGGCGGGCATGGACTCGAACGCATGACCGGGCTGATGTAAAGTCATCAGTTCTCTGGAAAATGAAAGCCTGCTTTCTGAGACTGTGTGCAGCCAAAGGAGTTCTCTGCTCCGGGAGGCTAATTTCTTGTCTTCCTTTGCTATTGACCAGCTGTGTCTTTGGGCAACTTGCTTAGCTTCTCAGTTGCCTCATCTGCAGAGGATCATAACCTTCTTACCAGACAGAAGGTGGACCCTGAGCCCAAGATTTTTTCGTGTTTTTCTCCTCTTAGAAGGACCTCTGATCCTACAAGCTGTTTAACAACCCTGGGTTAATAATTGGGAAAAGCAAAGGGAACACTTCTGTTTAGATAAGTATGCGTGTTTTTGTCCTCTGGCTGGAAGCGTGACTGGAAGGAACTGCCAAGTTACAGACCTCTCTGGGCAAGGTTGCCGTGTCCAGGAGCCCAACACTGGCATTTGACGATCGCCTGTGGTGGGGTGTGCTGAGAACTGTCCCTCCACAGAGGCCTTTCCATTGCCTCAGAAACTCTGGGCATCCCCTCCTGGGTGTTGTAAGGCTGCCTCTTCCTCAGCCCCCACCCCATCTGTTCCCCTCTCCTTCCCTTCCCCCGCCCTCCTTCCTCTTGCAAGGCTTTAGCTGCTGCTACCTTTTCAGATGAGCAAGTCCTGGCCAGGGCCTCTTCGCGGCTGCATTATGGAACCTGTCACTGCTTCTGGTCCAAGGATCACCCTGCCGAGGCGGCCAGAGGTGGGCACACAGCCAGGGCCAGTTTACTTACCCCCTCGGAACTCACAGGCGGTGCAGGAATTTGGACTCTGCACGAATTAGCGGCTCCACCACCAGCCCCGGAGCCAAACCTGCAGGACGCAGGCTCTTCATTCTTTGTTCATTTCCAGCAAACAGGACTGTCGAAGAGCTTGTGGGCTGCTCTGGCTCCTCGGGGGACTGTTCTCCCGACCTTGGCTCAGGGCCTTTTTAGCTGGCGCCTGGCCTTAACTCTCTCTGATCTGGGCTTCTCTAAAATGTCTTGTCTCTCAACCATCACCCTCTTGACCAGTGACGCCCCTTTGCCTGAAGATGACCCCTTTGCCTGATAATGACCCTGTCACCACCCTCTCCGGCCTAGAGGAAGGACTTTGTTGCTCCAAGCCTGCCCTCACTTCGAGTCTTAGCCCCAGGTCAGCTAGAGCTTTATCCAGCCTTCTCTACCCACATCTCCTTTCTGCTGCTGCCATCTTTGTCTCTTGCACCTGTTCCCGTACTTAGCTCACAGAATCACAGACTCGTGGGGCACAAGCCAATCTGCCTTCTCTCTTCTGACCTGGGTCTTAGACTGTATTTATCTCTTTGACTTCCGTCCCAGATCTGAGAGAGCAGGGAGCCCGTCTTCCATCCCTTTTGTCCAGCCTGGAGCCCGTGCACGTGGTAGGCGGCATTCTGAGAATGGAGTTGACCGTGGGGCCACTTTGCTCCGAAACTATCCCTGTGTCATCCAGTATTTGTGTATGTTTCTCCCTGGCCAGGCTGAAAACCCTGACGGGCAGGAACCACATCTGCTCTTTTCTGGGTCTCTGGTGGGGGTGGTACATGCCTGCCTCATAATCTGCTCACCACCCTCATCCCTGAGGTTACCCCAGCTGCTCAGCCAGGGCTGGGCCAGTGGGGTTGCTCTGTCCTGTTTATATCATCCTCTCCCTGCCTGGCCTACTCTGCTGCCCGTAGGTATCCTGGGGTCACCTTCAGTAATGGAACATATACATGCCCATGCATGTACACACACACACACATACACACACACAGCCCCTAAGTACCGCATCAGGCATCTGTACACAGTACAGAGCTGACAGGCCTGAATCAGCCCTCAAGCCTCCCTCCATGGTGTGGTGATTGGCGAGCCTCTCACTTAGGAGCCCGCTTCTCTCTCCGTCTGTTAATAATAAATGCTTCCTACAACCTCAACGTGGCTGCTTTGATTTAAAAGTGATCTTAACTGAAGAGACTAATGGGTGGTCCTGAATTTGTGCCTTTCAAGCACAAAGCATTGCTTCTTAATTAATGGGATCCTATCCTTTGATTGGGAAAGGCCCTCCCCCCATCCCATCATTAGCTACCCACATCTGGACAGCTCCCAAAGCAGACTCCTGCTTTGAGGTAAGCCCAGGTGTGTTCCCTGAACACCCAGGAGGCTTCGAGAGCCACATGTGCCATCTGAGCACACAGAGCATGTGGGCCTGGGGTTGTGAAGCAGCGTGAGAAGTGCAGAGGGGTGACTCCCACTCCATTTCTTCCCACCCGGGAGAGGAGGGCTCTTCCATCCACTTCGCCATTCAAAGTGGAAAAGGAGCCTCCCTCTCCCACAAGTGCCCGCTCCTATTTGCTTCTGTAACTAACTACTACAAACTTAGTGCCTTAAGTCAACACCAATGTTTATCTGAAAGTTCTGGAGCTCAGAAGTCTGACACGGGTCTCACTGGGTTAACATCAAGGTGTCGACAGGGCGGCACTCCTTTCTGGAGGGTCTGGGGGAGAATCTGCTTTCCTGCCTTTTTCCAGCTCCTGGAGCTGTCTGCATCCCTTGGCTCATGGCCCCACTGATCTTCAAAACCAGTGTTGACCAGCTGAGTCTTTCTCAGGTCACATCACTCTGATACCAACTCTCCTACCTCCATCTTCCATGTCAAAGGACCCTTGTGATTATGTTGGGCCCACCCGGATAATCTAGGATCAGCACTCTATTTTAAACTCAGCTGGTCAACAACCTTAATTCCATCTGCAATCTTACTTCCCTTTTGCCATGTGAAGTAACAGATTCGTAGGTTCTGGGGATTAGGATATTGAACATCTCTGAGAGGCCATTATTCTGTCTCTCACATTAACTAAATGCAAATGCATAGTTTTACTTAAAAGAAGATTTAATAATTAAACTTTTCAAACCGGAACTAGAAGGAGTGTGATAAGTATCTAAATTAGGATACAAAGAATCTGAATCATATTTGATAATACCTTTGGTCACATTGCACTTTTTTTTTTTTTTTAACCAGGTTTTCCTAAATAAGATGAGTTCCTTTTGCATCCTGTTAGGGCATCTTATCTCATTTTGTATTTTTTCACCTAAAATAAGCCTTTAATCACTGGCTTGGGGTGTTTAGACACTCTTGGTCCCTTGGATATTCCTTATAAGTCAACATTTCACGGCTCCCTGGAAAATGCTGTCCAAACAATAAGCCACAAGAACGAAAAAGGAAGTACAGAGTGCTGTAATTGTAAATGGTCTTCTTCGTGGTTTCTAATTACTCTGCTCTTTCTCTTGAACTGAGGAATTGAAGGGTGACAGGTTCTTAACAGATAATCATGTGATGTGACTTCATCCTGAGCCCCCGGGGACCCAGTGACAGAGCACGCACATCTATTCCCAAAATGTCCCTGGGGCCGCATGCGAGAAGAGCCTTGGATTTCATGCATGGCCTGCAGTGGGGACAGTTTTTCTTGACATGTTCTCTCTGAGCATGTTTCAGATTCTCGTGTCCTTATTTTTCTTCAGTAAAAAGTGATCTGTCCTCTCAGTGAACTCACTTTCTCATGTTTTTCTCCATCATTGGTGTAGTCTGAAGGAATCAGATGATTTCTCTCCTCCCTGATAGGAAGCACAGATTGAGTATTGTGATGGGGACTCAGAGAGAACAGTGAGTTGTAAAATCTATGAAATGGGCAAAGACAGCCTGTATACTACAAGTTTCTGTATTTATGGCAAAGATGTTGTGGTATTTTCTAAGTAAACGGAACTGCATTTGACCTGCAGTACCAAATGCATGGATTTGATGTTATGGAAAACAATGAATTTTCTGCCTTACTTGGGGTATCTTCAGTGAAATGTCCCCCTGACTTAGGTTTGTATCCTAGCTTCAGCGCTGACCAGCTGTGTGACTTTGGGCAAGTTACTTCACCTCTCTGTGCCATAGAGGGGCTCTTTCTTTAAGGCCCATTCCAAGCTTGAGAACCCAGGATTATATGGATCCATCCTGGCCAAGCAGGGGCTCCCAGAAAAATACCTGGAGAAAAGCCTGTTTTGAGGGGAGGGGAAGAAGGAACAAAAACAGGAGAGACCTTGATGACAAAGATGACAAACTCAAGGTCATTCCTGGTTAGCCCAACACGCAGCCGACAGAGCAGTTATATATCTCATTTATTTTGTTCACTTGAGGTTTACAAAGGGGTGGGAGAGTTTGAGCTCCTTCTCTGATCACAGGGGAACATTCTCTCCAGTGAGGTGTCAGAGGTACATCTGTTACCCAGGGAGCTGGGGTGGCCCACATGAGAGAACAGGCTGGCTGTCAGATTTGAAACAGACCATGAGCTGTGAGCTTGGGAAGTGTTAGCAATTAATGTTGACCCATCTCCCCCTACATCCCACCAAAACCCATCTCCCTGCCCCACACACTCATTTGTTCACCAATTTACTGGGGGCCTTCCTCGTGCCAGGGTTGGGCCAGCTGCTGAAGCCACAATGGCGAAGAAGGTGGCATGGCCCTCCCATCCTCAGGGCATTAACAATCCAGCACAAGCACCAGGTAACCAGAGAACCACAGCACCGTGCAACAAGTGTTCATCAGGGCACACATAAGGGCTTTGGCAGAGCCAGGAAGGGCTGCTTAAAAGTGCTTCTAGGAGTGCTTTGATAAAGCCTGGAGCTTGAGTAGAAGTTAGCCAGACAGAGGGGCGGGGAAGTGGAGGAGAGGGCTTTCCTGGCAGGGAGACCAGCACGTGCCAAGGCCCGGATGTGAGAGAGAGTTTAGTAGTTTGGGCAGCACCCATCATTTGACCAGGTGCGGTGAGTGGCTCTCAGTTCACACGCTTTCATTCATCCATTTGTGAAGGTATATTGAGCACCTACCTACCCCATACCAAGCAACACACTAAGAACTGAATTGTTTCCAGTGGTTTAAAAAAACAAATGCAGGGGCTCCTGGGTGGCTCAGTGGGTTAGGCGTCTGCCTTTGGCTGAGGTAATGATCTTGGGGTCCTGGGATTGAGCCTTGCGTCGGGCTCTGCTCAGCAGGAAGTCTGCATCTCCCTTTTCCCTCCCCCAGCTCATGCACTCTCATTCTCTCTCTCACAAAAATAAATAAATAAATCTTAAAAAAGAGAGAAAAATTTAATTTTGAGCCTCTCTTGTGATGTTTTGAAAACATCATTATTAATATAATTCGCATGCCATAAAATTCATCTATTTAAAGTTACAGTTCAGTGGTTTATAGTATTCCTTTATGATTTTGATTCTGATGGTGATTCTGGAGACACTGCGAAGACCCAGAAGCAGCTCAGATCACAGACAGGGATGACCGCATCGGGTCACACTTCTTTCCTGCTCTCCTGCTTGATGACTGATGGGTGTGCAGAGTCTCCCCTTGGCTTCCACCCCCCAGGGTATAGGGCTTTCTCATTCTCCAAGTAGAATTTAATTTCCTATTATGTTTCCAAGTGTTTTGTACGTCTTCCTTGCCAACTTTTTCTCTTTTAGATGGAAATTGAGTCATTCTCTCTTCTTCCTTCCTGAACTATAATTTCTGTTTCTGAACATAAATATTGTCCACGCCTTTCTGCTGGATAATGGACATTTTGTGTCTGGGCTTTTTCTGAAATATGTTCTTGGAGCCTAGAACCTAAATGTGTGCCCCGGCTTTGATTTCCTGTCTCTCCCTGATCCGAATTTCTGATGGGTCAATTTTAATTGATCCATGTATTTGTATACCTGGATTGGATCTGGTTCCAAATTTATGTTTAAATTCTTACTTTCAAGATAATTTCTTCATTCCGTATAATTATCCATTTTCTCCAGCTCCAGCTGGATACTCCACGTTGTCAAGCATAATGATTTTATCCAAATCAGAGGGGCATGACCCGGGGTTCCATGCTGGGTAATATTTGCATTTCCTTATTCTAATTTTAACGAAACATCTTATTGATAAATATTGAAACTATTTTGCCAGTCTCAGGAGATGCAGCAAAATTGTCTGGTTTCCCCTTTATCTAAAGAGCTTTTATTTTTCTATTCTGACCTAGCCATGGGATCTTACAGGACACACTTCATTTTGGAAGTGACATTTTCTAGGGCTCGTAAGGCTGTAGCTTCGGCTCTGTGGGGCTCCTCACATCCCTGCTTCTCTAAATTCCTTTTGGAACAAGGTGGATATAAATGCATGAACAGTGACAGCTCTCTAGAGTGTAGACACATCAACGCTCACACGTCACTGGATCTTAGAGAATCACACTTGCGATAGGCAAGGGTTTGTGACATCAGAGTCCCACGCCCAGGTATCCGTGGCTTTCTTGTTAAATGTGTAACTTTCAGTGAGCAAACCCAACCCCTTGGTCTCATTATCTTCCTCCCGGAATATTAACCTTTCTCATCCAGGGGTCCCCGCTGGCTCCACAGGCCTCCACCCCTGTCCGGTACGTCTGGTGGTGCTCCTACGGCCTCAGGTAAGAACCCCACCTGCACATTGTCACCCTAAGTGGCCTCTGTCTCTGTGATTGATCACGGAGGGGTCCTGATGCCTAGAGTCAATGTTAAGTGTCTTGGCAACCTGTCCCTCCGGCCTTGCCAGTGGCTGAGGGCACTTTATGACACGTGAATCAGAGGAGAAGGACACTGTGGGAAAAGTCCTTGACTCTTACAAGGGTGTTTTGCATTGCCGCAACGGGACTGTATTTATTGCTTTTTATCAGATTATAAACATAATATATATTTATAAAACAACATAATAAAACAAAAACGTAGACACCAACAAGAGAAAGTCTCCCTAATTCCACTTCCCTTCCCAGAGAAAACCTCTGTTCAGCCTTCAGGACTTTTTGTCTGCCCTATCATATATATGTTATTTTTTCGTTTACAAAAATTCTGTACAACCACGTTTCTAAAGCTGCTTTTTTCACTTAGTAGATGCAGGATGGCCCTCTCTCCATGCCAGTGTGCTCCTTTCTCCCCCATCCCTCTTACAAAGGAGTCAGCTTCACGCAGGGTGCCCCAGGACACGATTTTGGCCCTGTCTCCAGGCATCACGGGACCAGGGGATGATCTCACTGGGTACACCATCTGCCCTGCCTGGCTGGAGGCTGCACTGGGAGGGCCAAGGGGGCACCACGTGTCATTAGATCCAAAGTGGGGTGGGGCTCTGTGCCCTGAGAAGCTGTTTGGTCTGAAAAATACAAACAGGACGCAGGAAGGTTTGGCCAAATGATGGGTGATAGGGTTGTCATGATAATAACCACAGGTGACACCTACAGAGTGTTTTCTGGGAGCCAGTGACGGTTCTAAGCACCTGACGTATATTAACTCATTTAAGCTCCACATTTGACGGACAGAGCAGTGGAGGCTCTGAGAGGTTGTGTGACTCACCCAAGGTCACCCAGCTACTAAGTGGCAGCCTGGCCTGATGCCCACTGTGCTGTACTGTTGTTAACACGGGCCCCGATACCGTGTCGGGGCACCTTTGTCAAAGGAGGGATTCAGGGATGGTGTGCCTGGGCTGCTGTGGCATTTCTTATGTGTGTTGGAAGGACACTGTTTATTTTCCGTCCTTCTGAGACAATGCTGAGTTCAGGCCGCTCATTACTGAGGGACAGCTGCTAATTAGCGGCAGGCTCCCGCCACTCTCCTCTCCCCTGCGTCTTCCAGAGATGTCCTCAGATTCAAAAAATAGAAATGAAAACATCTTAAACACGACCGCTTTCCTTCTTCATTCTCCTCTTCCCTCTGTGTCTTCCCCATTGTTCCCATCTAATGAAATGTCATGGCAAAAGGAGCCCATTTCTGGTCATTCCTGTGGCTTTGGCAACTCCGGCCTCCCTCGCAGCTTCAGGGCTGCTCCCAGCAAGCTGAGACTTTGGGGCCACGGTTCGTCCCTCCCCAGTCACCTGCCACATCCTCTCCGTGCCTGCACTGGGAGGAATGTGGAGCTCAGACTCCTTAGTTCTGCTTTTGGCATTTACCTTCTCTCCACCATTTCTGAGACCTCCCCAGAAGGACCCCCTCATTTCCCCTCTTCTCCCCGGGCTGACTCAATGCTGCCTCTCACATCTTTGTGCCATTACTCCCCCTCCTTCGGAGTAGAGGCACAGACCAAGGCCCTCAGATTGGCCCCTTATCTTATCCCTTCATGGTAAGCCTCCTCTTCCCCACCTTCAGATACCTTCTCCTTGCTCATATCTCCCCTGTGTTGACAACAGTCCCTTACATCAGTCTAGAACACGGCAGTTCACTAAAGTGCTCTCTCTCACGTGCATGTTTTCAGTGACCCCCACAGTCACCCTGTGAGACATGTGTCCTCATGGCCCTGTTACAAATGAGGAATCCGTGGTACAGAGAGGGCAAGTGACTGGCCCAGTATAGAGCAGCTAGTGGTCCCCACTGAGCCTCAAACCCAGGGCTTTAACTCACACCAGGTGTCTTTTCCACCCAAATCCATGGAGAGATCTGAGCCGAGAACAAGGGTCCTTCAGGAAGGTGTGGAGCTGATGCCTGCCCCTCAGAAGCCGAGAGTCCAGGCATTCATTCAACTGACAAGGCTGGACTTGATGCATGTCACAAAGGAGTTGGGGTGGGGGCGCCTGGGTGGCTCAGTAGTTAAGCTGCTGCGTTCGGCTCAGGTCATGATCCCGGGGTCCTGGGATCGAGCCCCGTGTTGGGCCCTGTGTCAAGCTCCATGCTCAGCAGGGAGTCTGCTTCTCCCTCTCCCTCTCCCCCTCCCTCTCCCCCTCCCTCCATTCATGCTCTCTCTCTCTCTCTCACTCTCTCTCTCTCAAACAAATAAATAAAATCTTAAAAAAAAAAAAAAGCAAAGGAGTTGTGGTTGAGCAGCCTCTTGGTGCACCTGTGGGGGTAGACACAAAGATGGCCTCTCCAGATCTGGAGACCCCGCTTCACAGGAGAGCCCCGGGGGCAGAGGGGTGAGGAAAGTGAAGCAAGGGATCCTCCAGGCTCACCTCTGGGCCTAGGATGGAGGGGGCAGGATGGAGGGTGCCTCCCAGACCCTGCTGTGAGGGTGAGGCCTGGCAGTGTTCTCAAAGTGCCTTGAGAAAGGGATACCTGAGTGCCATCCATCAGTCCCAGGAATGGCTAATGGAGGAGCAGGTGCTTCTCAGAACCCATAATGCTCTTTGGCAAGTAGCCCAAGGGTGCCTCTGAGAGGCTTCCCAGCTCCCGAGGCATTGCTGAGGCAAGAGCCTGATGGAGGAGGCCCATTCATCAGCTATGGCTCTGTCTCTGTCTTCCTGTCCGAGACCCCGCTCAGCCCTGCCCACAGTCAGTTCCCATGCACACTCCAGGCGACTTCCCATTCCTTAGCTGAGCTTTCCAGCAAATCACCACACACCAGACTCTGTCCCCAGCTCTGCCACTACTTCTAGGTCCCCTGGAGGTCCCCCAGCCTCTCTGTGTCTCGGTTTCCCCAGCTGCAAAATGGAGCTGAGATGACGTGCATTAGGGCTTTGGAGTGGAGCTTCATGATTCCTTGATAGAGGTCTCCACCCAGTGTCAAACCCACCCAGTGAAGGCTAAGATTGCAGACTCAGCCACACGCATCCCCCGCCCCACCCTGGGCAACTGAGCCTCTGTGCAAAAATGGAGATAAGAGGGGTGCCTGGGTGGCTCAATTGGTTAAGCGTCTGACTCTTGATTTCAGCTCTGGTCATGATCTCAGGATCCTAGGATCGAGCCCCATGTTGGGCTCCGCACTTGAGATTCTCCCTCTGCCCCTCCCCCTGCTTGCTCTCTCTCTTCCTCTCAAATAAATAAATAAATCTTTTTAAAAATGGAGATAAAATAGTATTTCCTACTTCACATAGGTTGTTACGAGGATGAAATGAGATAAAATGTGTAAAGAGTGCCTGGCTCTAGATATATCTATTCTTATAAGGGGAAGATTATGGATGACTAAAAAAGGTGGGGGGAGGCCCTAAAAGCTCCCCTCCCCCCAGCACTTGTTAAGTGTAATCTTGTGTTGGTTTGTGGACCCTATGCTGCCTGTTAGAGCTGGAAGACAGAGACACAGCAGCAGCACTACAAATTATATCCACTAAAGATCAACCAAAAATAAGATAAAGCTTATTAATATACCATATTATTAAGTGAATGAAATAGGCTACAGAATATGGTCTTATTTAGAGAAAATTCTATGCGTGCCCAGGAGAGGTATCATGTTATTTTGCTTTGCTCTTTCACATTTTTGTATTTGACTTTTTAATAATGACTATGAATCACTTTTTAAAAGAGATTTATTTGTTTTGGAGAAAGAGTTTGTGCATGTGCGGGGCGGGGAGGGGGCAGAGGGAGAGGGAGAGAATCTTCAAGCAGACTCCTCGCTGAGTGCAGAGCCCATCTCAGGGCTCAATTCCAGGACCCTGGGATCATGACCTGAGCCAAAATCAAGAGTCAGATGCTCAACTGACTAAGCCACCTAGGCGCCCCTATGAATCACTTTTATAAAACAATACATTTTCTCTCTCTGTTTCTCTCTCTCTAAGAATTAAGAGTGGTTTGCCCAAGAAAAGCAATTTTTTGCTCTTGTTTTCTTGGCTTTGATATCAGAAGAGACTCCTCTTTATCCATTTGGTGCTCTGAGTTCAGGGCTTTCATCTCAGGTAGAATTAAAGTGGTGGCCAGGGACATTGGTGGTTCCTGAATAGGACAGAGGCTCAGCAACCTGTCTCTACCACCCATCAAGATGTCACACAGCAGTGCCGTCCTCATTGAGACCTGACTGATGGAAAACATATCAGAAAGGGGGTTGGAGGGAAAGCGACCACAGTTCTGAACACAAAGCCCACCCAAGCCTGATCTGTCACCCTGCCAGATGTTACAGAACTATTTCTCTATGCCAGTGACTACAAAGGAGGAGAGAAGCCTTTATTGAAAAAAAAAAAATTAAAACAGAAATCTGAGGCTTAGAACTAGAATTGTCCTCTCAGACACAATCTGAATTTTCTTACGATGGTGGACATTAGCCAGCTGACATCAGCCATGACACATTGTGTGTGCACAACAGCACCACCTCCCCCCAAAAAGCGCCCTTCATTCATGCTTTCATACAACTGTTGATTGTTCTCTTTGGATGGAGGCCCAGGATTATTCCATTTTCTTCTCACCAACATAAGTCTTCCCTCTCTGTGGGCTCCTTTATCTTCTCTCCTCTTAATTTGGCAGTTATGCTTAAAATCTGGGTATTTTTCATTATTGTTCAGATTTGGTTCTAGAACATTCTGTGGTACACTCTGATATGATGTGGCCATGATCTCACACGTTAGAGCTCCTCTGAGGTTTGCCATGCCACGAGCCTTCCCTCATGCACGTCTTCCTGAGGACGTCCCTGTGCCTGTCTCCGTGCTGGGTACCACCTGTGGGGGGCAGGGGAGAAGGGGGGCAGCACAGACAGAGAGGCAGCTCCTCAGACACTCACAGTTGGGACCAGCTGTTAGTGAAGGGTGTCTGAAGCATCAGAGTTGCCAAGAGTCAGCCTCAAGGGGGTGTTGATTTAAACCCTTGAGGCTCTTTCTCTTCCTCCGGGTAGTTGGCTCCCAGCTTCCTGAGTAGAGGGATTTCCTAATGACCTGGGGCCCCGACTCCGCCTCAGCCCAGGAGACCTATATTCGTGCCCTTTCACTAATCTCTGTATCTTAAAGTAAAACAGTTGGACCGTAAGCATTAAAGAATAGAGTGTAAATATGACGAGGACATTTTCGAGGTAAAAAGCTTTAGTTCAGCTGAGCAAGGGTCCTGGTGTTCCTAAGTGGGCATCTCCATCACTGCTTGATTCAATCACGATTATCAGTGTGCTTAACATTTTAGGTCAGATTCTGGCGCCAGGCTGCCTGGGCTTTGAACCCGGACTCCATGACATGCCTACTGTGAGACCTGAGGCAACTTACTCAACCTTCCCGTGCCTCAGTTTCCCCTCTGTAGAAGGAGGCGTAATAATGGAGTCAGGTGTATGAGTTAAATGGGAGTCAATACCTGGAGACACTTGAAACATGGCTCCTGTCATTAGGAGGAATTCTGTTTTCCACCCGAGTGCACTGACACATTCCCGATGGTGCAAAAAAGGGACCAGAGCAAAGGAAAAATGGGATGCAGAAGCCAAAAATAACTTTGGGGAACAAAGTTCATTGTAAGGTTATTTTTGGATTCTAGATTTATCTCTACTGGATCTTCAGCTTTCTGAGAGAGGTCCATTTAGGGTGTTTGTTTTTTTAATAACAGCTTTATTAAGATACGTCCTGTACTATAAATTCACCCTTTAAAGGGTGCAATTCAGTGTTTTCGGCAGATTGGCGAAGCTGGGCATCGGCGCTACTCTCTATTTGCAGTGTGGGATTTTTCAGCGGAGGGGTTCCGAGGGCGAACGTCCTCTTTCTGGACGGAGCCACGGGACGGCGATTCGGCTTTGCGCTGAGTCACGGCGGGCACCCCGGGGCCTGCGGTCGCTGCTGGGGCAGAAGCCCGCCGCCGCCGGCTGCGCGTCTGCTGCCCCCTAGCGAGGCTGCCCCTCGGCCCGGACCAGCCCCGCCTTCGAGGTGGGTTCGCGGAGGGACGTGCGGTTCAGACACGCGAAACTCCGTCCGTGGGGCTCCGAGCGCGGTGCGCCCAGGGCGCCGGCTGCCCTCGGCTCTCCCTCCAGCCCAGACAGCCCGTCATGTCGACCAGTGCTGGACGGGAGAAACGGGCTGTGCTTTTTAAACAGTCTGTTGGGACGTAGTAGCCTAGAGATGGGTCTGAACATCAAAAGATCCGAGTTCAGACCCTGCTCTGCCCCTTCCTAGCTGTGCGACCCTCAACAGGTTATGGAACCTCTCTGAGCCTGTTTCCTCATCCAGAAAGCAGGGACAATGATTCCTCTCATGAGGTTGTTGTATTACAGAGAGACTCTCTCACTCTCTCTCTCTCTCTGAAGTCCCTGTGACTGGCTATAGACAGGGCTCACATAAGCAGATGCTATTAATATTCCAAAGCTGCCAAAAGGGTGTCCAGTGTTGCCCTGGCTTACCCAAGGAGCTTTCTAGAACCTGAATTACTCATTACCAAACTGCAATGCTGTGGGTAAGACAATTAGGAAGAACAGGAAACAGGCAGTAGGTGCAGGAAGGCCATTTGATCTTCACCTACACCAGGTAAAGACCACCCTAGGTCAGAATAAACCTACAGACCCCCTGGAGAACCATACAGGAGGAAAGGCCTGGATGGGGAGCACACGGAGGCAACCGAACTGCCAGGAATCTGTGTCTCAGAGGACAGCAGGGCCAAGGGAGCCCTATCTGAATCTGAGTCAGGTTCCAGACTGCCTCCATGGTCTTCGGCAAGTCATTTAGCCTCTGAGGGCCTTTACCTGTCTGGGATTTGTGTCCTGCCAACCTCACGGGCTTGTAGTGAACCTAGATGTTCTGTCATGGGGAAGGGTCAAGGAAAATGGCAAATACGCTCCAAATAGTGAGCAGAGTCCCCTGGTGACCTTCCAGAAGTCACTTCTCAGCTGGACTAGGTACCTGGGGTTCCCTCATCCACCTCTGGACACTTCCGAGGGCAGCCTGGGATGATCAGAAAACAGAGGTGCCTCTTCAGGTAAGCTCCACAGAAGATGTGATCTCTGCCAGGCAGAAAGTTGGCTCCTTGCAGCCTCGGAAGTTCCCATTCTTTGCGAGCAGAAAGGAGCTGGGGCATGGCCTCACTTACACAGCACCTACACATCACTGTGCCCCATGGGGGCCCAGCCTTGGCAAAGTGAGGAGGAAGTTGAAGGTTGTCTGGGGCCCCCTGCCGGTCTCCTTCTTCTGTCATCCCCCCTTCCCGCCCACACCTTTCTTCTCCCTCCACCCCAGTTTCACCATTATCAGGTAAAAGTCACAATAAAAAATTCTATTTTACCTTGTTTCCAAACTTGTCATTTATTAAAAGACCATGAGTGTCCATCAAAGGGTAAATGGATAAATAAAATGGGGTGTGTCCATACAGTGGAATCTTACTCAGAAATGAAGCCCTGAGTCCTGACAGCATTATGCTAAGTGAGAGAAACCAGTCACAAAAAAGGCCGCATACTCAATGATTTCAGTTACCTGAAATACATAATCCATGGAGACAGAAAGTAGATGGGTGGCCGGCAGGGAGTAGGGGTAGGGGGGATGAGGAGAAACCGTTTCATGGGCACAGGGTTTCTTTTTGGGGTGATGAAAATGTTTTGGAGCTAGTTAGAGGTGGTAGTTGCCCACATTGTGAATGTGCTAAATGCCACTGAATTGTTCACTTTAAAATGGTTAATCTTCCGTTGTGTGACTTTTTCCTCAATAATAATAATAATAATAATAATAAAAGACTGGGTAGCAGCAGTCATGATTTGATTCAGGGATTCATCCCTCCCTGTACCTTCACCCCCTTGCCTTTCCCTTATTCTGTCTTCACCTGTATGTCTTCTTTGTCTGTCTGTCCCTCTCACCCTGTGGACACTTGACCCCTTCTCTGCCCCACTCTGACTCTGTCCATCAGCAAGGTGGCGTGGGGCTGGGAATGTGACCTCTCACAGGACAAGGCGCCTTCCCTCGTGGGCCAAAGCTGGCTCAGCTCCAGAATGACAGGGACAGACCCCAGGACACTCTGGCTCTTGTCTTCTCTAGTTAGGAACTTTCCCAAGGGTGCCTAAAAAATGACCCTTTTTAGTTTACAGATTTAACTCAACTTTTATGCCTCTCCTAGAATTTCTTCCTTACCTCCTACCCCCCACTGCCTTTAAGTCACTGCCTGGGAAAACAGGAGGTAGGAAATGAGAGAGAGAGAGAGAGGAGAAATTGGTTGATTTAGAAGAATAAGAAAGCACAGGGCAGCCTTCGGAAAACAACTCCCTGTGTGTTTATTTTCCTGTCTGTGCGTCCCTCTTAGATTACAGGGATCCGTGGGGTGGTGACTGAGTCTAGTCTGGGCTGTGTACCCACCTCAGGGCTGTGCTTATTTTTGTGTTTTCCAGTCTCCTGTCTTTGGCTGAGAGTCTTAGGGCTGGGATGTGTGGCTGTACCATTTGTCGGAAGAAGAGAACTTTAATCGGGGAGCCCCCCCCTTTTCAGGGCATAAGTGGAGGGTGGGCTTTGGGACTTCGCGACTTAACCATGAGCAGAATGTGGCGAACCATATAGTGCATGCGGGGCCCCAGCGTCTCACACCTCCCGGGTTCCTTTGGAAGAACTGCTTTCTCGAAAACTGGTGATTTTAAAATAGGAGCAACCAACCACTGGACTGGGGGCAAACTGACCTCAGGAGTAGAGAAAAGAGGAGAATGCCCCCTCCCACCCCTGCATTCTTCTGCAAAACCCTCCTGAACTCTGCCAACTTCTTTTCACAAGCTCATTGAGTGAGAGATTTTCTGCTAAAGGATCACATCTGTCTGATAGAGAGAGGCCTAGAAAATATTTCCTGTGTTTATTCCCCGGAGACCTCAAGGGGAACCTGTCACTTCTGGGCCAGTCTCGGCATTGGAACTGCAGCCTGATCACCTCCACTGCAGAAACCCAGATCCCTTCATAAACCATCAGCACTATGAGGGTGAGGGTCCCACTCACAAAGTCAGCACAGAAGATGGCAAGACATCAAGAGTGACCTCCCCCCCAGGGAAGTGCAGGCCTACGTTCCCCACCTCCACCCAGAGAGATTTGGGAACCAGAATGAATGGGAAGACACACTATGCTCCTCCAATAGGAACACTAAATATTCTGAAGAGAGCAATTTTTATCATCTTGGCACATGACACAATTCCAGCCAAAATCCCAATGGAATTTTGAGAATTTGAGAAAAAATATTCTAAAGGACATCTGCAAGAGAAAACATGCAAGAAGGTCAAACAGTTTTTTGGTTTTTTTTTAAGATTTTATTTATTTATCTGAGAGCGCACAAGCAGGGGGAGCAGCAGAGGGAGAGGGAGAAGCAGGCTCCCCACCGAGCAGGGAGTCCGATGCGGGACTCTATCCCAGGACCCTGGGATCATGACCTGAGCCGAAAGCAGACGCTTAACCAACTGAGCCACCCAGGCGCCCCAGAAGGTCAAACAGTTTTGAAAAAGAAAATGAGAGTGTCCATGGCCACCTAAAGAATGACTTGAGATCCAAAGTTTCACTCGGGGGTGTGGGTGGGGGCAACTTTAACACCAATACAGGCAGATAAATGGGGCAGAGTAGCTGGTTCATTTGCTTGGGCGAGAGGACAGATTCTATGACTAGGGCTGGGCCGTTGGTTTAACTATTTTATTTGGGAGGAAATGTTTAGATTCTCACCTCATGTCATACACCTAAATAAATTCCAGATGAATTAATAAGTCAAATGTAAAGAATTAGATCACTGAAAACGTAGCAGAAGCTATTGATGAGGGGCGCCTGGGTGGCTCAGTTGGTTAAGCATCTGCCTTCGGCTCAGGTCATGATCCCAGGGTCCTGGGATTGAGTCCCACATCAGGCTCCCTGTTCAGCGGGGAGCCTGCTTCTGCTTCTCCCTCTGCCATTCCCCCTCGTGTGTTCTCTCTCTCTCAAATGAGTAAATAAAATCTTTAAAAAGTAAAAAAGTAAAAGTCTTTAAAAAAAAGAAAATATCAATGATCTTTGTGTGCCGTAGCAATAGAATAAATCACAAAGGAAAATAGATGTGACTATATAACTATTAAAACTTGCTGGCCAAGGGTGATGGGCGGCTCAGTCAGTTCAGCAGCTGACTCTTGGTTTCAACTCAGGTCATGATCTCAGGGTCCTGGGATCGAGCCCCGAGTCAGGCTCTACACTCAGTGAGAAGTCGGCTTGAGGATTCTCTCTCTCTCTCCCTTTGCCCTTTTCCCCTCAAATAAATAAATAAATCTTTAAAAAAAAAAAAAGCCTTGCTGGTAAGAAGCCATCAGGAACCAAAATAAAGGTGACTGACTGGAGAAACTATCTGCCACAAATGTGATAAAGGGTTGATGTTATTGATGTATGAAGAGCCCACTCAAGTCATTACAATGAGCACTGAGATCTGAACAGAGGTGCAAAGGATATAAACGGGCATTTTATAAAAGAGGAAACCAGTAAATGAGATTTTTACTTGTACACCTCCATCTACCATGTTCCAGGAGGGGAAACTTGGTCATTCATTGAAAGGAATTGATCAAATCTAAAGGACAAAACCACAGAGCTCATTAAACTTAGCATTCACTGAATCTTGAGCTGCAGCTTGCACGGGGTAACCTGAGTTGGCTAGCCTGGCTCATCTGGGTCAGGTGTAGTGTCTCCAGCCAGCTTGGGAGGCCTTGAACTTCTGGGGTGATCCCACCGCTCCAGGGTGGGGCATCTGATGACTCAGCCAGATGAAGTGACTCATGGACCAGTCTCGGGGACAAGCCATTGGGTGGTGATCAGGGACGCCCTGAGAGGTTCCACCAGCGAGGAAGATGCTACTTCCTAGAGCTGGGTGGGGAACAATAGTTTTCTCAGATAACTGGTCCCTCTTAGAAGAGGGGTTCTGACGTTTTGGGACTTTCTAAGGGCAACAGACCATTAGCATATCTAAGGTTAGAGAATATCACCACCAAGTCCTAAGCCTTGAAGGATGAATGGGGACTCTGATCTGCCCAAAATAAAATCCTGCGCATCGTTGGGGAGATGTCAAAGATTTGAAGAACCTCAATCTTGGATGCCTTTGCCAAGAGCTCCCTGAGGCACAGGGTCCTCGGTCAGAATGAAAAGAGGCCCCTTCTCTATAGGCAGTAAATATCTAAGTGGGGCCAGGCTACCCACACAGCAGAGGTCCTGCTGAGCTCATTCTTTTTTTTTTTTTAAGATTTTATTTTTAAGTAATGTTTACATCCAATTAGAATAAAAGAAAGAACATAAATGAAGGCAATTAAAGAAGGGGAAATGGCAGCACACATTTTAAAAATGAAAATAAAGACTAAATTTAGATTAAAATTACGATAAATTATAAAAGTTACAATTATAAGAAGGAAAGATTAAAAGAAAACAAGCACAATGTAAAAAGTCAGAAAGATAGAAGGATAACATAGGCAAATATATTTGAAAGGGACTTCAAAAGGTTAGAAATAATAAAATGATCCTCTGGGCTACTTTTACTAAGTCTAAAATTATCTGTAAGTCTGTAAGTCTAAAATTATCTCAAGTTAAAATATTAATTAAATGAAAAGCTGACATGAATCTGGGGCAAAAAGTAAAAGTAAAAATAACAAAACACTATAAAGATATAAATAAATACATGTAAATAAGTCAACTTGTGTTTATTATATATATTTACTTACATATACTTACATTTACATGTGTGTATTTACTATGTATACTTATGTAACAAATCAATTGAATACATGTAAAATAAATCAAGACAGAGCTGAGATTTTTAAAGGGTTAGAAATAAAAATCAAGACCAAAAATTACAGAAGGGTAAAGAGAGGAAGTAGAAACAAACAAAACAGGAGAGTTTCAGAGATAAGAGTAAAAATAAATATAAAGTAGAAAATAAATAATATGAGATGAGTAATTTAAAAGGAAGGTATTGGGGCGCCTGGCTGGCTCAGTCAGTAGAGAATGTGACTCTTGATCTTGGGGTCGTGAGTTTGAGCCCCGCGTTGGGGGTAGAGATTGCTTAAAAATAAAATCTTTAAAAGGAAGATAACAAAATAAAAGACAGAAGACTCAAATTGCAGAGATAAAAAATGAAAATAATAGAATAACCCAAAGTGGCACGAATGGACCAGAGCAAAATGGCATACTCAGACGTGCAGAAATTCAAAGTTAGTAGGAGTTACTTTTAAAATCATGAACTAAATATTCTCAATAAAGATGAGGACAGAGTATGAGCAAATGACCATTTCTGGTGGGTTCTGTGGAGCTGGAGCAGCTGGTCCGGCTGGGGCTCCAGCGGGAGGTGTACATGTTACTCTTCAGCTGTTCGGGATTTCTGAGCCCCAACCTTGGAATGCATACCTGAGGGGCCTGGTGGGGGCCCCTGAGGTGAGTGGAGGCGCAGCCCTGACCTCCAGGAGGGGCCATTCCACTCAGAGCTAGGGGGGAGGGGGGATTCGGGACATTTGGGTCAAGAGTCAGTTTTGCTTCACTGTTGTCTTATGATGGAAAGATCATGGTTGCTTCTCTGTGCTTCATTTTCCTTACCTGCTGATGTCTTCCCTCTCCTGTTTGGTCTTACGCTTTCCATTAAAAAATTTTTAAAATCAAGCTACTAGTCAGCAGCATTTATATTTTAATGAAGTGGAAAGAGTGCTGGGCTTAACAAGTCAGGCCCGCTGGACCTGCCCACCTGGTGGTTTTGAGTAGGACTGGATGTGATACAGGTGAATTAAAAGTGCCCATACAGGGGGGCGCCTGGGTGGCTCAGTCGTTAAGCGTCTGCCTTCGGCTCAGGTCATGATCCCAGGGTCCTGGGATTGAGCCCCGCATCGGGCTCCCTGCTCGGCAGGAAGCCTGGGAAGCCTGCTTCTCCCTCTCCCACTCCCCCTGCTTGTGTTCCCTCTCTCGCTGTGTCTCTCTCTATCAAATGAATAAAATCTTAAAAAAAAAAAAAAAAAGTGCCCATACAGGTAAACAGGGCACATGGGATGAGGTTGGGCATCCCATGGGGAGGGGATAGGGAGGTGGAGAGTTGTCTTCTACGACCCCCTGGGGAGGTGGCACTTCTCTCCCTTCCCCGACCCCACCCCCCAAGCGTGTAGGTCCCTCCGCTCAGCATGCCCCGCTCATCCTCCCCATCTCCCTTCCCCAGGTGGGCCTTGACCCAGGATGGCTGAGCCCCGCCAGGAGTTCACCATGATGGAAGATCATGCTGGGGCATACGGGATGGGGGAGAGGAAAGATCTCCCCTCTCAGGGGGGCTACACCCTACTGCAGGACCACGAAGGGGACGTGGACCATGGCCTGAAAGGTGAGTGCATGGCCAGGCACGCACACACAGCACGCTCAGGTGCTTGCTCCGGGAAGGGCTGGCCGGAGGGGTGCGCATTTTAAAAGGAATTTTAAATACTTCTGTTGGATTGTCAACAGAGTGAAGCCTCTTAATTTGAAAGGGCTAAGAGAACTCAAAATGTGAGGCTCTTTGAGAATACTTTTCCAAAGGAGAGTTTGACACGTGTGGACAGCAGCGTGACAAGGACTGCAGGGGGTTTGTCAGTCTGATGAATACAGGGTGCTCACTTGAGTCTTCAGCCACATCGATTAATCTTTAAACCAGCCGCATGCATTAGCATGCAGAATCCTCGGCTTTGGACGTTATTTGTGTGTCCTCCTTACGAGCCTGTCTGGGCCCTGTTTCAGCAAGAGTCGGTCAGCTCTGGGATTCCTGCTGTACCTACACTAACAAACTGCATCCTCGAAACCTCTAAATAGTCTATAATACAGTCTTTGGGCCAAATTGTCTTGGCCTCCTCCTCTCCCCTACCAAACACATGTGTTTCATTTCACTGACCACGGAGTCTGGGGAGGCCCCTGGAGAACACTATGCCCTCTCTCCTGCTTCGGACGCCGTCCTCTGTGTCCTTGCCTGCAGCTCCAAGTGGCCCTAGTGTAAGGATTCCGTCCCTGCCCTCCAGACCCATTTCTAAGGAGACAAAATAGCAAACAGCCTGCTCTTGTTCTCTGTTAATGCTAAAAATAATAAAAACACTTTGCAGCCTGGGGTATGGAGTAGTGGCCGGAAGTGGCAGAGGGTTCATCTGTCCGGGAAGTTTCCCCGCAGGAGGTGGGGTCAACAGCAGGTCCCCTGGGTTGGGGAAGCGTGAGGAGCAATAATCCCTACTTGCAGGACTTCTCGGGGGCCTGGTTCCAAAGGTGACTTCTGTCTCTCTGTTTAAGCAGAGAATGTAGGAGTCAGAGGAACCCGGGGATCAGACAAGTGGGCTCCCGGCTGGAGGAGGTGAAGGAAGAGTGGGTACGCTTTCCTGGGGAGCTCAGAGGCTGCACTGTGGCCTTCTCAGGGCCTCCCAGCCCCAGGTGCTGGGGGAGGGGAGTGGGGGGAAATATCCATGCCAGCCAGGTGTCCCAGGGAGCCAGACCTGCCCTCCTAATGTCAAGCTCCAAATGGGGGCAAAAAAATGTGCGTTCTGACCTCTCTCCAACCATAGCCCGGCTCCAGCCAGAGCTGCTAAGTAAGGTGCGGCTCCCAGGGAGGGCAGTGAAGAAATCTGCTTTCTCCTTTCAGTCCTGCTCGCTCCCTTACTCCCTTTGTCCCCCACTGTCTCCTCCTCTCCCACGTTCTCCTTTTCCTCCTTCCCTCTTTCTCTTCCCACCTTGTTTTTCTTTCTCCTGCTCTCTCCCCCCCCCCCCCTCCCCCTCCAGCCCCTCCCCCTTCCCTGTCTCCACCCTGACCCCAGGCGTGTAGAATGAGAGGGGTGGTGGCCCCCAGGACTCGATTCCAAAGGTCAGTGGCACCCCAGCTTTCTCCCCACAGCCCTCACTGGCTGAGGCAGCTTGGGGTGGGAGCCAGAGTTTGCCTCATTCCCTGACTCCCTGACCCCCCCTGACTGGGGCCCTAAGAGCTCCTTCCTCTGAGGACCTGAGCCCACACATCCCCGCGCAAGTCTGTTCTATGTCATGATGGCCATCGCTGCTTCCAAACTCAAGTGTCCTGATTTGGGTAATAAAGTCTGTGGCCACCCTGCTTATAAGGGAACTTCCTTAAAATGGTAATTCAGGCATTTTTGTAGAACTCTAGGATTGCAAACGCCTTCGCCATCAATGTCTCAGGCAGTGCTCACAGTAAGTGCTAAGGGCAGGTGTCACTTTCCCTGGTTGACAGATGACAAGGGGAATTCCCTCTCTGAGTCACAGGCTGCTAGGTGGTGCTGCCCTATCAGAAGGGCTGCTCAGCTCCTTGTCATCCGTTTTGTCCCTTGTCCCTCAGCCAGGTGCCCTGGGAACCCCTCGTGGGTGGAATCCAACTTAGAATCACCATGTACTGAATTCTGCCCCGTGTGAATTGTGCCAGTGATGCTCTCTTTAGAGTAGGCTGGTTTAAAAATTAAATTTAAAATATATACAATGTTGCAAAGAATGTACTGTAACAATGTAGGATGTTAATAATTGGGGAAGCTGGATGTGGGGTATATTCTCTGGAGTATCTTTGCAATTTTTCTGTAAATCTAGAACTGCTCTCAAATAAAAATTTCATTAAAAAAAAAGTCTAGGAGAAAAGGTGGTTTTTACCATTCCTACTTTTTGGAGGAGAAATGAAATTCAATTTGTAAGGTTAGAACAAGTTTACCAAGTTCTTTTGTGTTTCACAATTGTCTCACGTATGCTTCCTAAAACCACTCAATTCTTTAACATAAAACATGATCAGGAGATTTATGCTAAAACATATATATATATATAAATATGATATAGGTATCGTATATATATATGCAAAATTTAAGTTGCTAACTTTTTGTCACTGTTATGAAAGGAAAATGTTTGTATATAGTTTGTTTACCCAAAGCATATACTTCCTAAGAAAGCAAGTGATACTTAAGAGATTCCATAGTTCTCATCAAATTTATTCTTGCTTCTAAGGATTTAAAATGAGTTATTTTTATACGGGGAGTGAGCGGTATGACTTGGCAAGAAGGTGTCACTTTACTAGCAACGTTTTAGATAAGTGACTGACTATCTTGAATAATGACAAGAAACCACGTATAAAATACTAGAACGAAGAGTATTTACATGGAGGCTCCCAGTTGGACAAGGATTCGATACAGCCAAGAGCTGCCAGGTGGGAGAGGGGACAGGGGGTTAACTGATAGAATAATGCACCCTAAGGAATTAAAAGGTGTTAGTGGGATAACTTCTTAGACCTTCCAGATAAGACATTCAGAAGAGGCTTCTTCCTCCTTCTTTCCCTCCCTCCAAGAAATTTAACAAGGCTAATGGAAATGGTGAGGATGGCAGGCTCGGGACCGAGCAGGGGAGAGGCTATTCCGGGACAAGCGTGCTTGGGGCACCTCGTGCCTTATGCTTCTGTACTCGGACAGTCAAGGCTGATTAGTAATGGCAAGACCCAGCAGACAGTCTGCAGATGCTTCCTCACCATTTGTCCAAAACCTTCTTAAGGCAGTTGGCAGGTTTTTGCAAGCCCCGGGCTCAGGCTGCTGTGTGTGTGCTGGAAACTGGTTTAGAATGAGCCCTTCTTCTGGCCAGATGGTCGCCCCCAGGGCCGGGTACCCAGTGCCAGCATTTTAGCAATGGTGTCTGATCTCCCAGTGCAGTTGAACACCACTTGCCTTTTCTCATTTTGGGGTTCTTCTTCGTGCACAAACCCACCCCCACCCCCAGACCCTGCCCTGAAAATGTCTCCAAGGCTGCCCCCACCCTGGGTGGAGTGGCTTTCCTGGAGCCCACCAGAGCCTCCTTGGCTCCGGATTCTGAAAGGACAGTTGTCTTGTGGATAACCGTGGCATACATTTCAGGTGTTACAGAACTGGTGTGACTCCAGTTCTGTCGGTCAGTACTTGGAGATCTTTCTATGCAAGGAGCTGAGTCAAATCCAGACACACAGCCGGAAGTCCAGTTACAAGTCACGGTGTCTGCCCTGAGCTCATTCCTTTTCAGAGGAAGGAGTTGGATCTGAGTGTTTTTCCAGGCGTCTACTTGTCATCGACGAGTGGTAGTGATCTCCCATGAACCTCTCCGTCAGGAAAGACACAGCAGCGGGTTTATTTACAGCTTGGCTTTGTAGTATCGTCCTCCCTTTTGTCAATATAAGAGCCCTTGCCTCCTTTGAAACCACCAGCTGATTAAAAAGCAGTTTCTTTTCTCACCCAGGAACGAGCATCTTTGCCTGATGACCCTGGTGTGGGGATGCAGTTGTGTTGGGGTGGGGGTGGGATCGGTCCCCTTGGTGAATTTATCATGTGGCCACGTCCCATCCATCTGGGTTCCACAGCTGGGGGATTTTCAGGTCTGAAAGACGCTGCTCCCCATTTCCTCCTGAAGCCAAAAGGAGGGGTGGGGAGAGGCCGCCGTTCTGAGGGGCTCATTGTGTATGTTCCAGAATCTCCCCTGCAGACCCCTGCTGATGATGGATCTGAGGAACCGGGCTCTGAAACCTCTGATGCTAAGAGCACGCCGACCGCCGAAGGTGGGCCCTCCTGTCATTGCTTCATTCAGACAGCCGCTCCACGCCTCCAGCCTGCGCTTAGCCATGCTTTAAGCCCTGTGTGCCCCCCTTCCTGGCTGTGGTGGCTGCCACCTCTCCCTCTGGCTGAGAGACATGCTTGTTCGGGGCTTTGCAGGACGGGCTCGGGCCCCGGAATGTGACGGGAGCCAAGCCCTGCTTTGATGCCTTGCTCGCCAGGGCCAGGTTTGGGCACCTTCGTCGTGTGTGGGCTTTGAGGCGGCCGCATTTGCAGAGGCCAGGTTCTGTGGCAAAGCGGGGCCTGAGCACGGCTCCACAAAGCCCCTGCTCCATGTCGATCGTCCTCCCCATACTCCTTCAGAAGCCCCCACCCACCTTGCTCTTCTCTCAGGAGCCACCAGGCCCCAGAGCAGCCTTTGGGCTGAGGAAGGGGCCGGCTCAGTGCACATCTCCAAGCTCACATGTTGGGACTGCTCTGGTTTAGTATCCTTCATTTCTTGGGCTCTAGGCTTGGTCCAGGCCTCTGGACCTTGGCCAGGGTGTTCATTCCAGCACATCTCCTAACCTGTCCTCTCTAGACGTTTGGTGTCTAGGTTATTATAAAGCTCCTCATGTATTTCCTGAAGAGCTCCTTGGTCCCGATTTCGACTACCTGCTCTTCCCATCTATATCTGTTGAGACTGCATTTGATTTCAGATCATGGAAAACCCAACTAGCTGCGGCATAGATATGAAGAGGTTTCTGTGTCTCACATAATAAGACGTCTGGAGGGCAGCAGGTCCCCAGGGTCATCAGCGCTCTTCTGTCTTTATCTGCTGCCATCCTGAATGGTTGGATTGTTGCTTCATGGTGACAAGATGGCTGTGGCACTTCCAAGCATCACATCTGCTTTCAGAGCAAGAAGAAAGTAGCAAAGCAAAGTGGCCAAAAGGGCCCTGAAACCAAATGTGTTTCCTTTTTATTAGGAAAGCAAGAGTTTTCCGACAAGCCCTAGCTAGCTGACTCCCACTTACGTCTCACTGGTCAGAGCTGAGTCTCATGGCCGCCCTGGCTGCAAGCGGGAGGCTGGAACATGGAACATTTTGCTTTCCGACTCATTAGTCAGAGAAATCAAGGGAGAGGGGCATTGAGGATGGCTTTTGAGTAACCAGTCTGTGGTATCTGCCCTTCCATCTTTCCATCCATCCCCCAGGAGGCTTCTCAGCACTTCTCCTGGCCCTGCCCATGACTTTGGAGGCTGTCACAGGATGAGAACCTGGCCCAGCATCTCCCCAAGTGTCCACTTTTGAATGAATTCACAAAGCGACTGTCAAGTGCCTGCCAGTTGCTTGGCATAAGGGTGCGTCTGTGGGGAAGAAAGTGGGCGTGGCCCTTCCCCCGTGGTGCTCAGCCTAGTGAGGAGAATACCCAGGCCTAGTGCTCTTTGCTCTTCTTAGAGCTGGTAATGCAAGACCTTTCCCGCTGATCTTGTTAGGACAGTTTTGCAAGTTGCTACCGCCCTGTGAAGATCCTCAGAGCCTAACGCCAGACTTCATGGCAGCCTCCCAAATCAAGGTTTTCAGTGCTCCCATCAACATTATTCTGGAAGAATCTTCCAGCCAAGTCTTGCTGCACTCTGGATCCTGTACATGTGTGAGCCCCAAGAGCTTCCACTCCCACCCCATGAGGAAGGGGGCCCTGCTGGGGGTGGGCTTTGCCAGGCTGCTCAGCCTGCTCCCGAGACGACCATAATTAAAATGGGTTCCATTTGACTAAACTGACTCAGGCTCTTGGAAAGCTTTCAAAGCTGACAACTCCTTATGTCTGCCTGGAACAGCCTGGGAGTGTGCCAGGGCAGTGCTCGGGGAGGACTGCTGATTTGGAAGGGTTAACCCTGATGAGAGGCTGACAGCCATTCCTGGTGGTGGGTTTTTACCTCTGGCCTCTGCTCTGAGGACCATCTGTAGGCCTGTAGTCAGGCACCCAACTCTGGACAGGACCAGCCTGTTCGTTGCCCCCCAGGGGAGTCTGTGCTTCCAACCATCAGTCATGGGCTCAGGGGACAGGGGGCTTGGAGTTGGGAGAGCACTTGCTCCCATTTCGCAGATGAGGAAACCGAGGCCCAGAGAACAAAGGTCTTGCTCAAAGCCTCACAGAGATGATCTGATTTTCAACATTTCTTCTTTAAAAGCACCTGGGCCCACACCCAGCAGTCTCTTTTGCTGCAATGTTGACATGGGGGCTGTCCCCAGCAGATGGCCTGGGTGTCTCATGAGCCAATGCCACCAAGCAGGATATGAATGTGCTTCCTGCGGAGACATCAGGCAAGAGCACGGCTCTGGGCCCTGCTTTGTGGTATTGCTTTTTGCATGCCGCTGAGTCCCCTCCTGCCTCCCCGCCCCTGCCTGCTCCCACACTAGAAGTAAGGTGAGGGGCTTGGCCTGGCTCATTCTAGCCCCCCTAAGGCGACTCTCGGTTTTCAGACGTGACAGCGCCCTTAGTGGATGAGGGAGCCCCCGGCGAGCAGGCAGCCGCTCAGCCCCACACGGAGATCCCAGAAGGAGCCACAGGTGAGGGTCACTCCCATGGCGGGGTGGAAGAGACCCTTGCCGGGTGCCCGGCTGCCCTACGTGGAGGAGTGGGTGTGAATAGGGGTGATGCTCTCCCCAAGCGAGGCAGCCACGTGGGTGGATGCTGGGTTCTGGGAATCTTTGGTCGTTCCGAGTTTGGTGCCTTGATGCCCTGTTGCTTCCATGGCTGCCTGCCAGCCTCTCGGAGGACAGAGGACCTTCTGGAATCCTTCCAGCTTCTCCTCTCCCGTCTCAGCTAGCATGTCAGCTCAGAGCTCTCTGCCGGGTCCTCTGAGGCAGGCCGGTGGCAGATTCTGCCTTCTTCACCCCCAAGCTCAGTCCCCTCTCCTGCTGGGACTCTGCCCAGTGACAGAGTCACCTCCTAGTGGGGTACCCCAGCATGTGGCAGGTCCAGATGACTAATCCACACCTTTGGAGGATCTTAATGGGACAACCCCTAAGGAGTTCAGCAATGTGATCTAGCATCCATTTCTAGGACCGTTGCTTCAAACATGTTTGCATAGAACAGGCATGACCAGACTGCCCTGTCAACACAGATGATGGGAGTAGCTCAGTCAGGGTACCGACCAGAAATAGTGGTGACCTCAGGGCCACCAGAGGCCCTCAGAGCTGCCCGTGCCCTTAGGAAGTGGCGAGCTCAGCCCAGAGAGCTTGCTTTCATCCCCTTCTCGTCCTCCTCTTTGGGCTTACATAAAGATTCAGCTGTTGGCGTGGTGATTTGGAGGGTGCTCAACAAGACAGGCAGAAGAGTTCTGGACAAGATTTCAGCAGCAATGGAGAGTGGGGGAAGCATCCCCAGACAGGAGTCTTCGTTCCTTCCTAAAGATGGTGCTCACGGCAGCCATTTGGGAAACTGCAGCCTTTTTCCAGGGCGCCATTTGTGGAGAACACCCACGCAGAAGTCCAGCAGCAACCCCCCCACCGACTCATCAAAGTAGTTTCTGCTTTGTGAGTTGGTCTTTTGAAATGGAGAGAGGCGGGGCCTCATCCCGACAGTGAAGGTCGTTTGAAGGCTGTGGAATGACTCATGGGATGAGATCTTGGATAACCCAATTTTTGTCTCCCCCGTCCCAATACAGCTTACTCAGTGGGGGAGCCCTTCCTCTCCCAGGGTGAAAACTGTACCTGTTCTTGACTTCATCATCACTTCTAGGTAACCAAAAGTACTGTAGTCTCTTCAGTCACAAAACGCAGTCTTCGAGTGCTGGGTAGCATGTCCAGTTCCTTGCAGTAGCCCAAGCTCATTCGGGGTTACAGCCCACCCCTCTGGAGCTGGGGAGGCAGGGGAGACCGGAGGCAGGAAAATTCGTCCTGGATTGGCACTACTGTGAGACAGCTTCACAACGCTCTGCCGTGTCTAAAGTTGACTCTTTCTCTCGTGGGCACCTGTTTGGAGCTCTTCAAGCCCCTCGATCCCAGTTATCCCCCCGCAGGTCCCTCCCTCTGCACTGGCTTCCAGCAGACACTTCACTTTCCTCGGCCCCTTGGAATCTGAAGATCCCCCTCTAGGCTTACTTGTGCTGAGGCTGGCTGGCTTCTGTTGGTGGCCTACCGGCCGTGGTCCAAGACATCTCCACACGACTGTTGCCCTGGGCCCGTATCGGGTCTGTGGGAGACACATGGGCATTCTTTGCCCAAGCAAACTTGGGGTGTGTAGACTGACCGCATGGGTTGCTGCCACACCCCTTCACTCTGCCCCTAAAGCAGGGCCAGCCCATCTCTCCTGGTTTTCCCAGGTGGGATTCTGACAGTAGTCTCGGCCATGTCGCTATCCGAGTGTCTCCGAGTGGTGCCTTGAAACCCTTCCAATGGGACTGAGATGAGAGGTGGCCACGTAGCTGTCCTCCACACTCCAAGCCCCCCTCTCCACCCTCTACATCCTCAACGAGGTAGGGAGGTTTCAGAATTGGGGGACTTTTTTCCAGCTATCGTCTAGGACAATGTGTACCCTAGTTTAGTCCTTGCTTTGGCGTGTCACAGTTGCTGTATCTTGGTGCACTGATGAAACTTCTCCTTTGAGGTCCATTTGGGGGTGCAGTATGGCCACCCCACTGCAGGAATCCCTGCCTTGCTGGGGTGGGAGCCCCTGCTTCTGGGGGCTTCAGGGATAGAGAGAGGCCATGTAGTAACCTGATAGCCCACCCACAGTCATACACCTGCCCTGCCCCCTTTGGCTTCTCTGAGCACCCCCCCTTGCTGGGAACTGGGGAGGAGGCATCGGAGTTATCAGCAGCCTTCGATTTCTGACACGTGCCAGGGCCAAGATATTCAACCCTGCACTGGCCTGTGAGTGCGGTGACTTCCCAGCACTCTAGCAATGGTGACATCCCCATGTGTCCCCTCCTGTTCTCGGTCTCCAGGACTCTGTGCCACTCAGCTGGACTTGCTGTCACTCCAAGCCTTTCTACCACAGCCTCGTCAGAAATTCAGACCAAATCTGTGCTTGGAGCTGCATCTCTTGGACAGTTGGCTGTTGTCAAATGACACGGACCTATCACCGTTGGACCTCGCGGGTGGCACAGTGTCAGCTGGTGGGGGCCCAGAGGGTGGTCATGTTTATGATCCGGCCAATGGGGAGCCCGCTGCCGGCCCCCTCTTACCCTCACTGCAGCTGTTCTGGGACAGCGTACGGGCTAGGTGTTTATAAGGCCACTGTGCAGCTGTCCAGCGACCCCGAGAATCTTTCTTTTCCCTCATCCACGCTCTCCATGGGGGGCCCATGCTGGTCACTTGGCATTTCTGTTGTAGGTGTAAAATCTCAAACATCGCAGGACTGGGAGAAAAGACTGGTGGCCCAGCCAGCAACTTGTAGGCATTTCTTCGGGGTGGTGGCTTCTCTGTCACTGTCCATCGGGGCAGGATGGTTCTTCTGGGGTCATGAGACAAGCGTGCATCAACGAGTGGCCAACTTGCTTTATAGACAGCTGTATCCATTGTCCGGAGCAATGTCCTGGTTCTTCATGGTGCAGAAATTGGCGTTGCAGTAAAGCTTACTGATTTCGGTGCTGTTGAAGATGTGGTCTTCTTCATTTGGGGTGACCTGTGGCTCCCTGAGCAGGAGCCCAAGACGCCCTAGAAGTTGATCACTGGCACCGCTGCCTTCCCTCTAACCAGGTGACACCTACTCCTAGCACATGGTTAGAGGGGTTTGCCCAGTAGTTTGGAGACAAGAAACCGAACAGCTTTGGAGCACCTCCCATACTCCCGGCACTTAGCTAAACACATTCACACAAATTCTCATATTAACCATCACTACCGTTATACGAGACAAGCCAGCATCACCACCTGGGGGTCTAGATGAGCAAACAGGCTCAGAGAGGTTAAGTAAATGGTGGTGCCTGGTTGTGAACCCCAGCCTGACTCAACAGCCCTAGACAACTAGTGTCTCCTTGTACCCTTGGTGCCCCCAGAGCCCTGGCTGGGGCCGGGAGTGCACCTGCCACTCAGACATGGTTCCAGTGTCAGAGGCTGAGCAGCAAACTGCCTCTCTGACCTCACCCATCCTGCGTGTCTTTGTTGAGTGGGGCGCTCTGGACCCTGGGCCCACTGTGGAGAAGGTCTTTCCTACAAGTTCATGGTCACGTGGAAGGTATGTGGGTGTGGTGGGGTTCACTTAGTAACCTGCTTTCATCCACATCCCCAGCAATAATATTTGCAAAGAGCCAGAGGAGCAGCCCCTTGGTACTCATAAGATGTGCCTTTCCTGAATATTCTTGGAAAAATACTGGAAAATGCAAAGAGCTTTGTTTCTGGCAAACAGTAACTGTCTTTGCTTATATCTTCTTCATTTGCTGACCATAAACCAGCTGAGGAAGCAGGCATTGGAGACACCCCCAACCTGGAAGACCAAGCTGCTGGACACGTGACTCAAGGTCAGTGGGCTAGAATTGCCAACCATGACCTGGGGGTTGGGAGGAGGGAGATGGAAACACTCAGAGGGGCTCTACCCTATAAAGAGAATTTGTACCTGGGCCCTAGTTCAGGGGATTTCTAGGAGTTGGCTCTCATCGAGGTTGGGCTAATTGGATATAGAAAGAGCTCTAATCCCTTTTTTTCCCCTAATTCCTAAGCTGTTTAGTGGGGAGTCATGAAAGAATGTCCCAACAGAAGCACAGAGATGCATGATAGGTGATTTCCTCTGCAGGCCGCTCTCTGGCCTGTCCCTGGAGCAGGGTCTCAACCATATCCCCACCAAGCAAATTATTTTCAACTTTCTCCTGTGCAACCTTTAGACCTTATTTTGATACTCTTCTCAGGGACCCAAACTTCCGTGTTCAAGGAAACCAGCTTTCTGTAATCATTAAGCACAAGTGTTTTAAGAACTTAATTTTATAAATCCTAAAGATTCCTTATCTCAGGAAATGGAGACCTCTGATATAAATGGAGACCTCTAGGTTCGTTTTCTATCACTCAGTGCATCAATGAACTTGAGAGTCTACTGTATCATGTGGAGGTTTCTAGATTGCCAAAGAGCTAGGAAGACACTGTTCTTTTCTCCAGAAAGTGATGTGGGATTTGTCCAACATTTAGTGCTGCCGCTGGGGCCAGCTGGCTTTAGGAGGACTCTGGGCCCAAAGAAGTGTATTGCTGAGGGTATTTTGAAGCTTAACTACATGTGAGAGGGGTCAGTGCCCCGTAGCTGGCTAACGTTCTCAACTCACATGGCATGGAGAGGTGTGTTTTCATTCTTAAGCTTACAAAGAGCTTCAAAAAGTATTAGAAGAGATAATCAATGTAAGGGGGAACCCCAGCCTGTGCATTACATAATGAGAACTGCACCTCCTGTTTCTTTTAGGTCATGGTTTTCGACTTAGGTAAAATTAGAGGGTTTTATAACCTCTGGAAATGATCATTTATTTCCATAGAAGGAAGTGGATTTGGGTTTTTTCCTACAAATTTTTTTGAAGATTTTATTTATTTATTTGACAGACAGAGAGAGCACAAGCAGGGAGAGCGGCAGGCAGAGGGAGAGGGAGAGGGAGAACCAGGTCCCCCGCTGAGCAGGGAGCCCGATGCGGGGCTCGATCCCAGGACTCTGGGATCATGACCTGAGCCGAAGACAGACACTTAACCAGCCCCCCAGGCGCCCCTTTCTACACATTTTTACTGCAGGCTATGTCTTCATGCCCCTGTGACATATTCCATGCAATGAAAAGATCAGGCCAACATCTTTTGTGGGAACTTTATTTTTGTGCTCACTGAATTTTTCCATTTTTTCCATCAGTGGCCTAGAATCGTGTAGATATAAAGATGAACACCAGATTGACATTTGCCGTGGGAAGTGGGCACCAAATATGTGAAAACATCGAGGTTTCTACCTCCACTCCCAAGACCAACACCTCATGCCTTGATGGGGATTGCTGGTCCACACTGACAAGGCCACTTTGCTCTGGTGAACCTATGCGAGGCTCGGACACACTCATGATCCACAAACACATCTTATTTCCCAAAGGCCTGTTGTCTGTTTTCAGATTTAGGAAAAGCTGTGTAACAAAAGCCCCGTTACTAGATCTTCTTGCAGTTTCTGCGGCAGAAGGCAAACCTCTGGCAGCCTGTGTTCATGAAGTTCCCCTAAGGTAGACGAGGATGTTTCAGGATGGCGTGCAGTGAACTGAGTGTCAGGTGTGGGAAGGCCTTACCCATGTCCTGCTCACACCAGGGGTAGACCTTTCATCTGTGTCACGAGCACCAGGCCTCCTGAGGACAATGTGAGGGGACCGTTTATCCCGAGTCCAGAGGCCTTCACACATGTCGCCCAGATATCGCTTCCCTTGGACTGCCCCCCCCCTCCCACCCCCAGATGATGGCCATGTTTATTACTTATGGAGCACTTCATAGTGTTCTAGGAACTGAGTAGACTCTTCTCCCAGCCTGGCTCCTTCCTGCAGAAGTACATGCATGATGTTAGGTTCAGTCAAACACGCACACACTGTACAATCAAATATTGGTGACTTTTTAAGGTGTGTTTACTATTTATGTTTGGGGCCTTTGTCTCTCTTTTCATGAGGGTCATTTACGGTCTTACAGTATATCAGTATGGTCACATCCTGACCACGAGCAATTTCTAGGAAGCTCTGGGAGGAAAGCTTTTTCCAGAAGGCAGGGAGACCTGGCCTGTCAAGGAGGTGTAAAGACTAGCACCTACCGCACGCGGCCTCTGGTCTGTCAAGCTGGTTGGTTGATGAGGTGTCATGGTGTTGAGGCAACTGCTCAGATTGTCTCTTGTTCGGGCTGTTGGCCCCAGTAAGGTGCCCGTAGACCCTGCAGAAAGCAGAAAAGAACATATCTTCCTGATACCAGTTCACCCATGCAAGATTCCTTTATTGATCATCGCTGGGGGGCAGGCACTGTGACTGATGCTAGGAACACGAAATGAGGGAGATGGTGAGCTCGAGGCCCTGGCATAATCGTGGGGGTGGAGGTGAGCTGTGACTGGCTTCTTGGTAGTGAGCCTGCCGGCGTCTGCACAGACTCCGCCTGGGTGGGGAGAGAGGGTGGTCACGTGAGAGGTATGTCCACGGCCACATGACTGTGTGCACACGTGCATTTCCCACCTCCTTCCCCTCAGCTCCTCCAGTACCCTGAATCTTTGGGGTCCTAGGGTGGAGTTGTGTGGGTTGTTCTGCAGGGACTAGATGCGAGGTGTGAAGGTTGGGAATTAAAAAAAAACCCAAAGGGTGTTGGTTAGGAGTACCAGAGAGCGTGACTCTCCTGTCCTTAATACACGGCCAGGTGCTTTAAGGAGGGCTCACGTGAACGCCGCACGAATGAGGCAGAAAGAATGAAGCGTGCCCTCCACCAACTGCTAGTTGTGGGATGGGCTGAAAACAGTGGTCTCGTTGGCAGGCGATGTCTTTGCCACGCAGAGTCCTTTCCCGCCACAGTGGCTGCCTGGCCTTATGCAAAAGGCCCATCCGTGATCCATGACCCAGATAAATCTGAATCGCGCTTCTGTTTATAGGAACCTTGTGGCAGGTCTGTTAGTAAAGACTCGAGCCCTGGTGGTGATGAATTTAGGCATTTTCCAAATCGTAAGGCGGGGTTGGTTTATGGGCACCTGCTGGTTTCATTTTGCAGAAAGGGGAAACAAAGAGAGAGGGAGAGAAAATGGTATCCTCACTGCACCCAAGCCAGGTCCTAACTAGAGGCCAGAATCTTCAGGAAGCTCAGTGTCCCTGGAGAGAAGAAGAAGCTTCTGTAGCCTAGCAGATTCAGCACAAGGCAGCCCCAGAGCGGGGTTGGCAGCCCTGGAGGTGCTGACATGCTCTGAGCCCACCCAGAGCCCGTGAGAGGCAGAGGAATAACGCTGGCGCTGCACGGGGCCTTGGAGGTCAACAGGTCTGAGCACCCGTTTTACAGTTGAGGAAACTGAGGCCCAGAGAGGCGAGATGCCTGCCCACCCAGCGTCACCCAGTGAGTCGGTGTTAGGTAGACCAACAGAGCTTTCATTCTGAGCAACGGAAAGCAACAAGGATGAGCTCAGAGCACACACTCCTTTTTCTTTGTTAGTTGGGCTTGTGGTGCTGTTTAAATGTCCTTTTCTTATTTCAAGAGTGCGTTCTCTCTCTTAAACAATTATCGCGTCCTTGCCAACCTTTTGCCACCTCTGCCTCTTCAAACCCAGAGGAGTTGAGCATTCCAGGCCAGCAGAGGGAGGTACCTGAGAGGCCCCCGGTCAACGGGCTTAGCCCTCAGGATCAGCCTGAACACGGCAGAGAAGCTTCTGGGGTCTCTGTGCTGCCTCTGGGGGAGAAACGGCCAGAGGCCGCCGCACTGGTGGTCTCCTGCCATTCCCAGCGTCACCCCATCTGCGAACCACCTTCTCCAACAGGAGGCCCTCAGGAGCCCCACCAGCAGTGGGGTCCAAAACCAGGGGATGGGGTCAAGGGGGGTCTGGCCTTTCCAAAGCCCACCTCCCCTGGAAGTCTCCAGATGGAGCCTGGGAGTGTCAAGGCTGTCCAGGAGAGCCTACTCGGGGAGCCAGGGCACCATCGAGGTGAGGCCACCGACCCGGGCACCCTGGGTCTGACAGGCCAGCATGGGTCCTACACGCCGGGGGCTCCCATCGAGGCTGACGGCCCCAGGGAGGCCACACGCCAGCCTGCGGGGACAGAACCTGAGGACACAGAGGGCAGTCGCCATGGCTTGGAGCCACTGGAGCACCAGCTTTTGGGAGACCTGCGCCAGGATTGGCCACCTCTGAAGGGGGACCGTGGCAAAGAGAGGCGGGGGAGCAAGGAAGTCGACGAAGACCGCGATGTGGACGAGTCCTTGCCCCAGGACTCCCCTCCCTCCCAGAGCTCTCCCACCCGAGGCGGGCCACCCCCCGCAACAGTTTCCAGAGGAACCACCGGCTTCCCCGGTTTCCCAGCTGAGGGTGCCATCCGCCTCCCTGTCAATTTCCTCTCCAACGTCTCCACAGAGATCGAGGCCTCACAGCCCCACGGGCCCAGCTCAGGGCCCTCAGTGGAAGGGCAGGACATGCCCCCCGAGTTCACCTTCCACGTGGAAATCAAAGCCAACGTGCAGAAGGAACAGGGACATTCAGAGCTGGATTTGGAAGGGGCTGCCCTCCCAGGGCCCCCTGGAGAGGAGCGAGAGTCCCAGGGCCCTTCTGAGGGAGAGGACACAAAAAAGACTGACCTTCCAGAACCTTCTGAAAAGCAGCCTGCCGCTGTTCTGCCAGGGAAGCCTGTCAGCCGGGTCCCTCAACTCAAAGGTCTGTGTCTTGAGCTCTTGGCTCCTTCCCGGCGACCTCGTGTGGCATCCAGGCTGCGGGCACTGCCACTGAGCTTCTGGCCCCTCCTTGACTCCCGCTGCTTCCGAGGTTCCTAGGGAGGGTCACTAAACCCGCCCCCCGGGCACAGCCGCTCGCCCTCCCGCAGCCGCCTCCTGCCCCTCGGGCTTTGGTAGCACGCACTCCTCTCACGCTTGCCCGCCATGCTGCATGTGACCTCCAGCCCACCCAGTGCTTTCCACCCTGTCCACTTCTCTGGCCCCCCGAATGACCCACAACGGTCCATCAGCCCACAGGTGGCTGGTGTGCCACCCTCCGCAGAGCAAGTAACAGCTGGTCCACTGTGGAGGGCTGATTATGTGCCCTAAATTCATTGTCTAGAACCCTCCCAACACTTCCAAGAGGGCATAATTAGCCCCACTTTGCACATGAGGAAGTAGGCTCAGAGAGGTAACATAACTCGCTGAAGTTCACCAAGTAGTAAGTGACAGAGCCGCGTTCAGAATCCAGGTGGGTCTGCTCTGAAAGTCATGCTCTTCCCTGTTCAGCACAGTACCTTCTAGAAGGTTCCGAAGTGTGCCCTCCGAGCCCAGAGATGCAGAGGGCATGAGCCTGTCTTCTGCTGCTCTTGTCAGTGGACAACACATCACATGTAGCAGGTGACACATACACGAGCATTTGGGGGTAGCCCAGAGCCCAAGCTGAGCCTTTGGCCCAACAGCCCCACCCCTACCCGCCCTGCCTTGTGGCAGGGGAGACAATGAGCACAAACAAAATGTTCCTGTCTGAATCTTCTCTTCCTCCCTTGGGGCAGCCTGGGAACCCCTGTGCTGAGGTTGCAGGGGCCTCAGCCCCAGCCTGCTTCCAGCACAGCAGCCCTTCGGGAGCCGGAGAGGTGATAGGGGAGGTTCCCCTGTGTTGGCGTCTCTGTCAGGAAGACGAGGAGGCCAGTGGAGACCTCATGGTTACTAGTTGGGTGCATTCATACATTTAGGATATCTAGTGTGTTGGAATTATTCACAGGGCTCAGAAATCCATTACTTGAGCTGTCAATTGCAAACATCTGTTAGATTTTATTAGATTTTACTTGTCAAGAGAACTTTGAAATGTTGTACATAAAGGAACTTGTATTAAAATTTAAGACCCCCCCAAAATTCCTATATTATCCTGTTTTAATATATCCTAAATTCCAAAATAGTAGGGGACAAATAAGTGTGACTTGGCAAATTATAATAGTGTTTCCTGAAACGGTGTTTTATTGAATACTGGCTATTGATAGATGTGTCCAGGGGAAAAGGAGCTCCGTGATCCAATAAGTTTGGAAAAAACAGGTGAAGCAAAGTTAAGCAAGGTTTGTTGCAGCAGGACTTGTCAGAGCCTTTAATATTCTACTGCACATTATGACCCTCTGAGAAAGACACAGAGTACGGATTTCCCAAATTTACTTGATCTGACCTGCTAACATCTCCTGGAAGAGGACTTGTGCAGTAGTACCCAATTTGGGAAATGTGGATCTAGCAGATGCTTCTGTTGTGACATGGATGGTGATATCAGGTTGATTTGGGCAAAAGCATGAATCAGTTCCACCTGGGGCTCTTATTAAAATGCATATTCGTAGGCCCCACCTTGAGCTTACCGAGTCTCGCGTGGGCCCAGGAATCTGTTTTATCAGCCCGTCTCCTGCACAGTAATGTGTGACGGTCTCTGGGCTGGATCGTCAATCCGGGCCACTCTAGAAATCCAGTCTCCGGCAGCCAGTGGGAAGCTCCAGGAGGCCCCACTGACTTTTCAGCAGGGGGAATACGATATTGAAACCAAGGACGAAAATCTATCATCGATTTTCAGCAAAGAATGTCAACAAAAGGGAGGGATGAGTTAGAGAGGATGCTGGTAGACACGTGGTTTCACCAGGGGGCGTGGCTTTCTACACACAAAAGCCGCCTGCGGTTTAGTCCTAAACTCGAGACACCTGTAAAATGTTTGATGGTAACTAGTCTGTAACTAATTTGGGAAAACGGCAAGGATTAGTCCCCTTGGGAGGGCCCATAGGTGGTGAGAAGACCTTCCCGGCAGGGTCAGGGGTGGAGCGGGCTTGTCAGAGGGCAGGGCAGCTGGGGCTGGCGACCATAGCCCCCATTAGCAAGGGGCAAGCTCTGGGTGACAGCATGAGTCCGGGGGTCCCGCAGGGGGTCGGAGCATAGCTGAGCTGCCCCGTCTATGGCCCGAGGGCCTCCAAATGCCCTTCCTTGGAGTGGGGTCGGTCCCCACTGGGAGAGGCTGACCCTGGCAGAGACAGGGAAGGAGCCTATGAGAGATGGGGTCTGCACTGTCTACCTTCCCTGATCGCCCCTGTCGCCCACGTGTGCCTGGAAGAGTTATCACCGCGCCCCCTCTGCATGTCCCCACCCTCAGCCAGCCTGCTGCCCCCTCTTGTCAGGGTGCACCAAGCAATGACCCCAGTGTGCTGTGTTGATACTAACAATGAGAGACAGATTCAAGGGGAAAGAAAATCCACTGGATTTCCACCCAGCCCAGCTGAACAGAACACATTGTACGGATCCCAAGAAATCAGCGCAACCGTATCCAGCTCTTTCCAGGAGCTCTGCAATCGGATGTAACATACATTCTCATTTTATATCTTATCAGCTCGCATGGTCAGTAAAGGCAAAGATGGGACTGGACCCGAGGACAAAAAAGCCAAGGTAAGCTGACAAAACTGCAAACCTCTGCCGATGTCAAGTTTATCAAGAAGCCATGCTTATCTGGATTTCTTTATGTAACATGTGGGGAACGTCTGCCACTGAAGGATGATTGATATTTAAAAAGTGCTTTGTATTTTTATGCAAACAGTTAAAATTCCAGCATTTATCCACTTCGATGCTTATGCCAGGGAAGGGCGGTCAGCAGGTGAATGAATTCATGCTCCTAACTGCAATTCCGTTAGCATAGTTGAAATGAGGTGTTCATAGCAAACAAAGATACACTTGAATTTTCTGCAATAAAGTTTGAATTTTGCACATCTTACACTGCAGATCCAGGCTCAGTAAGCGTATATGTACACACACATACTTAAGGTGTAGAGAAAATACCGTTTATTCAGGTGGCCGAGGGAGCATTGATCAAGGAAGTGACCTCTAACCTAAGGTGGAGGGTTCTGGATAAGCCCTAGAAGAGGGGATCTATGAGGCAGATGGGGAAGGAAATATAAAGGAGAGTTGCTGAGGCAGGGATGGGAACAGCATTCTGAGGAGTAGGAACAGCACAGCAAAGCCCAGAAGCATGGAGAGATGATGCGTGTTCTGAGAACTCTAGGCAGGTGGGTTGGTTGCTGCAGAGCTCTGAGTGGGGCTGATGTACGGTGGGATGTAAGCTGTGCAGTAGACGCCATCTTGAAATCTTGCCAAGGTGCCAGTTCGACTCAAACTTTAGTCAGACTTCAAAAACCAACCTGAGGAGCAGTGAATGAAGCACCCGCTCCCACCGAAAGTGCATCCAGAACCATGCTGGTTTTCTCAGTGCTTCCTGTCAGCTGTAGTTTCCCCCCTTAATGACTTTCCATCCTGGAAAATTCCCCCGTAAATGCACAGTAGAGTTTCCCCAGGAAAATCCCACTGAGGCCCTAGATGAAGACCTGTTTTTTGTAAAGGCACCTAAAATTTCCAGTATAAATCCTGCCTGAAATATCTGGGTCTTCACCCGTCCCAGAGCCCTGGTGGGGTCCTCAGAGGCAGAGGGTAGCTCTAGGAGATGGGTAGCATGCGCTGTGCCTCCCTTCTAGGGGGTCAGGGTTTGCCATCACAACCCTGGTGAGGAGCTGAGGGTCCTGCGGGGACTTGGGGGGCTCTGCCCTAGAGGCGCGAAGCCGTAGCAAGAGCTGCTAGCCAGTCGGGATGCACGTCAGGGGAATCCCAGCCTCGTGCATGCATGCATTCCATTCATACATTCATTTGCACACATGGGAACAACATCCCTGCCCTGGACAGGGAGGGGTTGGATCTTGCACGAACCTGGGCCAGGTAGGGAGTGCCGCCGGCAGAAGGGGGCCTTGTGCAGCGGGGGAAGGAGGAGTACCCACCCCCAACTTTTCTTATCACCAGTTTCAGGACCTCAGCCTGTGTCTGTCCCCTCACACCTTGCCCCACCCCTTGGGCCCTCCTCCTCGCCAAGGCTGGCCGCACACAGGGCCTCTGCCATTTTGGTGGGGGATCCGAGGGCAACGAGGAAACAAAGCCCAGGTCCTTGTTTGGTAGCTCTGACTCCCTCTTGGAAACATCTCTGGACTAGGCCTCTCTGTTTTATGCCTGAAGGTGTGACCCCTCCTCCTCCTCCTCTTCCCAGCTCACCTCCTCCCCCAGGGCCGTGCTTCCTGGTCAAAGTCCCCCAGAGCCAGTTAGGACAAACCATGGGTGCTAACCACTGTCCATCAGTTTCCCTCTCCTCGAAGGGGCAGCTCCGTCTGTGAGGTTGTCCGGCCCCATGGCCTCTTGTTGGGTTAACTCACCCAGACTCTTTCCTTAGGTAGAATGTGTTCAAGAGTGAACATTGACCAGATTAGGATTTACCAGACAGTGTGAAAGTTAGTTTTGCTTGAGACTTTAATCAGAAAGTGTGTGTGTATGTGTGGCACGTGCACACGCGTGTGCACATGTAACCTGAGGTGTACGGCAGAATCTTTAAGACTTGGGATAGGCATAATCCTGATGCTAGCAAGTGTGATACTCTAAATGTGGCGGAAGAAGGCCTAGGGTTAGCAGGCCAGCATGAGCTCCTCACCTGGAATTTAGCGGAAAGTGGGGCCCTGCTGACCCATGACACATTGGGGATGACGCATGACACATTGGGGATGACCCATGACACACTGGGGATGTTTTCTTGAAAAACATCTTAAGAGTCGTGCTTTGGCGATCTCCATGAACTCTTTGGGCGTGAAACACCTTTAAACCGGGGGTCTCCAAAGTGGCAGGGGTGCAGCACAAGAAGATCCAATGGGCTAAAGAACATTCTAGAACTTCTATCCATTTTTTTCCTCCTCTCTTTTAACAGTTCTATCAAACATAAGTTTTATAATGTACATCATATGTTGGCATCATAGTATATGTATTTAACTGATAACTACAAGGACGTTAGAGTGTGTGGCCACTTTCGGTCCTTAGGGGATAAGAAGGACGGATAAGGGTACACAATCCAGACAGTCTGGAGATCACTGCTTTAAACCATTGCCTGCCTTGTTTATTTTTAGTTACTCTCCTTTTTCAGTTTGTTCCCCTCCCCCATGTGCTGACTTTTATTTTGATTTTATTTATGTTTATGTTTAAGACATCCACACCTTCCTCTGCTAAAACCCTGAAAACTAGGCCTTGCCTTAGCCCCAAACGCCCCACTCCTGGTAGCTCAGACCCTTTGATCAAACCCTCCAGCCCTGCCGTGTGCCCAGAGTCATCTTCCTCTCCTAAACACGTCTCTTCTGTCACACCCCGAACTGGCAGTTCTGGAGCAAAGGAAATGAAAGTCAAGGTAAGGAAACCACCTTTGAAAAGATCAGGCTACTCTAGTACGGTTTTCAAATGGATGCTGTTTTTAGCCACAAAGACCTTCCTTCAGAGAAACTCTTACCTAGAAGCACCACGTAGAACAGTGAAAATTCTGGTTGAACTGGGACAAGGGGGGCGTGGCACTGTTTTTCTCAGCGCCGCCCCCCCCCGCCCCCGTTCGTTGTTTGTTTGTCCCTTACAGCACCCAAGGGGGCCCTGGTTTCCTGGTTTGAAAATCACCGCCCTAACTGGGAGTGCTTCCAGATCGCCCCCTTGTGGGTTAGATGCAGCACCACGCCCAGAGCCAGTCCCGCAAGGGCACCCTCCCCCCCACTCCCCTTGAACCATCCTATGATCTTTGGTGAATGTCAGTTTCTTTTTGAGTTTGTGTTATGTGTCAAGGTCAAACCCAATAACTGCCCCCAGTCAGCAGACGGCTTGCACACCAGCTCCCAGCTGTTGGCCAGCTTGCTAATTGGTGCTGGTGTTCACCCCGCCAAGGGCTCTTAGCCCTCTCAGGAGTCACCGAAGCCTAAGGATTGTTTGGGAGAGAACAGAAGAATGACCTAGCTCTGTTAGCACCCGCGGTCAGGTTCATCAGTGTCCCTGGGAGCCTCTGGTGAAACCAACTACCAGCAGTCAGGTGAATCCCTGTGGAGAGTCGGGAAATGGCTGTCCACACAGGAATGTCCTGCCCATCGATCGGCCCTGGGCGGATGATGAGCCTGATCGTCACTCTAAGCTCTGTTACCTTTTGATAAAACACAACAGCACAACTCATGCTGAGAACTCACGTAAACAGCTCCTCCAGGAGCCCACGGTGGTCGGGGAGCTTGGCGATTGGGTGGAGCTATGGGTTTGTGCGGCCGGCAAACCCTTGAGATCGTGGAAGACGCTTGTTGCGTCTACCAGGCAAAGGGTCACCCCAATCTTAGCCTCGTTTTGAGTTAAGGAGGTTGAGTGGGGCTGGCATGGATTCTAGGTGAGAGTCACCTTTCCCGGTCGTAAAAACCACTGTACCGTGCTTCGGTTGACAGGGGGCGGATGGTAGAACCGGAACGAAGATCGCCACACCCCGGGGAGCGGCCCCTCCAGGCCAGAAAGGCCAGGCCAATGCCACCAGGATTCCAGCGAAAACCACGCCCTCCCCAAAGACCCCGCCGGGCACCGGTAAGAAGAACGTTCTCTGGAATCCAGGTCAGGGGCGGCTGTCAGTAGGGGCAGTCCTCATCTTTGAGGGCCCCTGGCAGTTAATCACTGCCGTAGCTGACGAACACATGGACACCTGCAGCTCACTAAACACCTGAGCGCTCATTTTTGACAATTTTCCGAGATATTGAATCCCCACTTTTGAGCGATGACGAAATCAAGACCCTAAGAATGTGCAGGTAGAAGTCTGAGCAGCTCACTTCAAGCATGAAGAGCATGCAGCCACGTGACTAAGTGGCAGGAAAGGGGATGCTCTGAGTTTCTCTGACCCCAAGCCTCGGGGCCCCCGCGTGGCGGCTCTGTGCCTCTGCAAAGAGAGCAGCAGCTGGGATGGGGTGACCTCACACCAGGTGTGGCCCCCGCTCAGCTGAACTTGTTGGAGTGGGCCCTTTGGCGGGCCCTGAGCGGCTCGGCTGAGCACCTGCATGCCACGCCTATATCCCAGCGCTCGTGTGAGTAAAGCCCAGTTAGTTCTGAGTACCAGGCAGGCTTCCGTGGAGCGAATCTGCTCCCAGTGGTGCTATAAAGAATAGTTGCCCTCTTTGGGGATGGGAGACAGCCAGGCTGAGCTCCTCTCTCCCACCCCCACCCCCGCCCCAGGGGCCCTGTCCTGGGCGACCAGGTTTGGCTTCTGCACAACTCCGGGGCCATCTGGCCTGCCTTGGCTTTGGGGTGGTGCTCAGGGCCCCGTGGATCTTGTACAGGCCTCGAGAAGCCCGGACTGGTTCAGGGGTCTCTCTGCTGTGCGCTGACCCTGGGGTGGCAGCTCAGAGCCCTTTGTCTGCATGTTTTTGCGGTGATGTTTGCCTCCTTTGCCCTGGGGTGGTGCCTGCAAGGATGTTCTGCTCACGAATGCCCACTGGATGGTTTCTTCCTGTCTATAATTCATATGACATAAGGGTAATTCACAGAATTGTGATTGGATTTTGTACATGATTTTGATCCTGCTTTTCTTCACTTGGCATTAAGCCAGTTGACTCACACAACTCACATGGCTGGGAACGAGAATGCGCCTTTCTCTTTGGATCTTCCCTGCGTTTGGGTGGCAGCTTGCGGGTGGACAGACCTCGGGGGTGGGCCGCCTTGACCTGTGTCCTGCCAGTGGGGACCCCTGCTCCCTGAACACACTACCTGCCCAGCTCACCTCTGCCCTGTGGCCTGGCTGGTGCCTGCAGCATGAAGACTCACGGAGGCCCCGTTTAAGCTTGATTATAATGAGGCTTTCTGTGGATTTTTCTTTTTAAGCTACCAAGCAAGTGCAGAGAAAACCACCCCCTGCGGGGGCAAAATCCGAGCGAGGTAATTCGGGGGCTGCTTCGCCCAGCGGGGCACTCGCTGTGCGTGTGTGGCTGTTTGTTGGCCTAGGTTTGAGAGCAGAGACGACCTGCTTCTGAGGTGTGGGTTTCACACATTGAACCTGAACGCAGAACCGTTCGAATTCCTGCTCCTCTTTCTGTGGCTCATGCAGATGCATCTGTCTGATGGACCTTTCGATTCCCGCGTGTTCTCATGAACCTCAGCCGAGACTCTGGGGGCAGGAAGCATGAGTCTCCAGCTGTTTGTGGGTGCTGGAGGCTCGGCCCAAGGTGGAGGTGTGAAATTCCCGCTGACATTTATTAAACGCACACCCTGTGAGCACTCACCCCTGCACCGGACACTTGCCCTGGTGCTACATCCAGCCTTTAAATCAGCCCCATGGGCTGTGGCCGCTCTCCCCACTTTCCAGATGAGGACACAGGCTTAGGAGGTTGAATGGCTTGCCCAAGGTCAGTCTGCAATTAAGTGGCGCAGAAAGGACTTGTAGCCACCCCCAAGTCCAGTGGTCAGCCTGTGTGCCTGGAGGCAGAAGCAGGGGGACGGGGGGCTGAGCCTGGCGCGGAGGCCCCATCTGTTGCTTCCCGATGTGGAAAAAGCAGAAAAGCTTCGTTTGTTCTGTTGCCCCAGAGCTTGACGACCTTAGGAACGTCCAACAGACATGGAAATTCAAACTCTAAAAATGGCGGGGCTTCTTCTGCCTCTTGACTAGAGAAGTCGCTTTTTCACTGCTGCCCAGGGCTTCCAGGCAAGAGCCACCTTCTCCAGGGTGGGGCCTGCAGGTCCTGGTTTGGTATAGATGGTTCCTGGGGCAGGGACCAGGGTATCTGGGAAGCTTGGAGGTACCAATAGAGCTCAGTCACCCTCAGAGCCGAGGGGAGCCGGGCCCTCACCCAGGCACAGCATCCAGCCCCATGGCTCTGAGACTCAGGTGTGCTCAAGAATCCCCAGGGAACTTGGGAGGAACCAGCAGGACAGGCCCCAGCCCAGGGGGTTCTGTCATTCCAGGTCTGGACGGGCCCGGGAATCTGCATCTTACAGGTCCCACGCCTGACCCAAGGCTCTGGAGATGCTGACGCAGGGGTCCCTGGGCCACACTTGGAGAAACACTGCTTCATGGGGCTCATGGAATAGTAACTGGAGTGTGCGGGGGTCTGGGAAGTGCAGGACGGAAGCAGGCTGGGGAGCCAGGACTGAGTCCGTTGGGGAAAGAGCAGCCCCAGCAGCCTTCCTGGCAGTTGGGAAAGGTGCTCGGACAGCCATACATCGGCGTAGGGGGAAGGGAGTTCTTGGAGAGCACAGGACAGGGCGGCACAAGGGGGCATGGCTCATCTGGAGAGCTAGGGACGGGTGCACACAGAGCAGGCATCCCGTTCTGGAGCCCACATGCCACAGAGAGGTTGGGGAGGCTGTGCAGGGGCCTGCGGGGAAAGGGGCCTGGAACTTCCTGAAGAGCTTAAAATTCACCCAGTGAGTAAAGGGTCTAATAGATCCAGACAAGGGTGGCCCCTGGTCCTGTCACCGTGTCACCCTTATTCAGGGAAAAACCACATAGGATGGCACTAGAGTCTTTCAGAGCACATCCATGCGCATCCGTGCCTGGCCTCCCTCCCTGCGGGCACTGTCGTTATTCCCACGTTCCAGTTGAGGCCCGTAAGCTCTGAGAGGGAAGGTGACTTGTCTGAGACCACACAGCTAGCTGGACCTAGTCTCTTGACCCTGGGGCCGTGGGGCAGAGTTGTCCCCTCGAGAAAGGGTACCAGGTGGTCCTTGGTGACCGCTCTGTTTCCTCCCTGGGAAACAGGGAGTCTCTGTCCCTACGTGACCAGGCCTGGAAGAAAAGACATGTCTCTAGAAATGAGGTCAAGGGCAGCCTCCTGCTGGTTTAGCGGAGCCTCCGACCTGGTTCCCGCCTGCCTCACCAGCCCTGCGTCTGGGAGTGGGCCTTCGGGACAGGCAGCCCCTGGGACCTTTTCTGGCTCCCACCCACCCCAAGCACTGGCCTCACTGCCTCCTGTCTCTGCAGGTGAATCTGGGAAATCTGGGGATCGCAGTGGCTACAGCAGCCCTGGCTCCCCGGGCACTCCTGGCAGCCGCTCCCGCACCCCGTCACTGCCAACTCCGCCCACTCGGGAGCCCAAGAAGGTGGCGGTGGTCCGCACCCCACCCAAGTCGCCGTCTTCAGCCAAGAGCCGCCTGCAGACCGCCCCCGTCCCCATGCCAGACCTGAAGAATGTCAGATCCAAGATCGGCTCCACCGAAAACCTGAAGCACCAGCCAGGAGGCGGGAAGGTAAGGGCGCACGGGCGGGGACTGGCCCCAGGACGCCAGGAGAAGGAGTGTGGGTCCCCCCACCCCTGAGGCAGAGGTGGGAGAGTGACCCTGCCCCCACGCCTCCCCTCTCACCCTGGTCCCTCCCGGATCTCTTCAAGGAAAGGCAGCTCTGGTTCAGTTCTGTGTTGGGGTCACTACCACGCGGTGAGTGCCCTGCTCAGGGGAGAGAAAGTACTGGTTCTTTCCTTCCCTGTTTGAGCCCCTGCTGAACAGGCAGTCCCTGAGATTATGAGGTTGGCTGTATGACCTGGGGGCACCCGCAGGGGTTCCCCAACCTGTCTTGTGTTTAGAAACGACCAATCTGTAGGTGAGTGTCTCTGGCGTTCGTTGGACACCAAACCTAACCTCTATGTTAGGTTACTCTAAAATCCTCAGTTCTGGGGGAATTTGGGGTACCCTTCTGAACAACTGGTTCTTTGGGGCAAGTGGGCGCTCATGAGATCTTTGGGTTTCCTAAAGGTGGAGAAATGTGAGCTTCCAAAGGCCTGAAGTGGTGGGAGGTGGGGACTGACCTGGACCCCCTCCTCCTCCTCTCGTCCCCTGTCCCCCGTTGTATGAGTTTCCCAAGGCTGACATACAAAAGACCACAGACCGGGCAGCTTATATAACAGAAATGTGTTTCCTCACTGTTCTGGAGGCCAGAAGTCCAAGATCAAGGTATCAGCAGGGCTGTTTTTTTTGAGGTCCCTCTGCTTGGCGTGTAGATGGCGGCCTTCTTGTGTCCTATTGTGGTCTTTTCTCTGGGTGCCTCTCTGTCCCAGTCTCTCCTTCCTAGAAGGACACCTGTTATACTGGATGGAGGCCCAATTCTTGAAAGACCCTATCTCCAAATATGGTCCCATTCCGAGGCACAGGGAGTTAATACATCAGCATATGAATTTTGGGGGACACAGTGCAGCCCCTAACAGCCTACCCCCCCAGTACCAGGGGGTGGGGTGGAGAAGGGAGAAGAGGTGGCTTGTATGGAGTACAGAGGACCAAGGCTCTGTTGTTAGGGGCACAGATGTGTTGGGCCTCCCCAGCTTGGGCCGTTTGGGGGGCCGTGAACCTCCTGCTGTGCTGGGAGGATGTTACAGCACCCAGAGCCAGCATTTCCCTTTAATCAGTCAGAACCACTCGTCTCCGCCCACAGCGGGGGACCTTGGCACTATTGATGTCACTCTTGGCAGGAGCCTGGGTCTCCATGAAGGGAGGGCGTCTCAGGGCTTTCTGTCCACGTTGGTGCCTTAACCGAAACTCTGTGCTTTGCTCCCCGCGGAGCCTCAGGGCCTCCCCCTGGCCTTTCCCATCCTTGGGGCCTGAAGAGTCCTGCCCAGTTGGGAGGTCTGGGTGCCTCCCAGGGTAGAGCCCTGGGGCTCACGGCCACTGGTCTGTGGTCCACAGGGTTGGCTCTGGGCCCTTGTTTATTTTTCTGTGGTGTTTGCCTGGCTGCTCCTTGTAAAGATCCTGTGTCCTTCCAGAAGGGGCTCTGGGGCCGCTGGGGTGTTGGCTGAAAGTTGACCCCTCTGCAGAGCTTTGTGGGCAGAGGGTTGCCAAGGTGGTGGGATGTTCCCCCCGGCGTCCGCACACCTCCCTCAGCGCCGTGAGCGTCCCGTGTGTGCCCTGTTTTCATAGCATAGCGGGACCATTTGCCCCTCGTGTGGAAAAAAGGCAAACAAAACCCCACCAAGCCAGCTCTACACCTACAAGACGGTTGTGGGACTGTGACCAGTGTCTCAGGACAAGTCATGACTGCAAGAGGCACACTCCCCATCAGCATCCCCAGCCTGTGGGCTGTCACATACCGGCAAACACCCACCTCTTCCTTCTGGCCCCGGCCGCACCCCCCGGCCGCCCTGAGTTCCTCCGAGGTTAGCTCGGAAAGTGTGGGCACACCTGGCCCATCCAGCAGTTCTCCAGAGACCCCAGTGCCGGGGCTGAACATTTCCCACTGAGGACCCTTCTGGGGCCAGGACCTGCCCCTCACACCCAGGGCTGCCCTGTCTGTGGGGGAGCAGGAGTCCGGTGGATGGGGGCCAGTGACCTGAGGCTCCGAGTGGCCCACTCCCCCCGCTCCCATGACCTTACCATGCTGGTTGTGGAGCTATGTCCTCATTTACTGAAGGATTAAAGGGGAGAGGGCGACTTTATTTGAGACTATGTATGAGAAGAGGCAGGGAAGCGGCCAAGGGAGGAGTAAGTTTCCCTTAAATCCCATGGAAAACCTAGAAAATTGTCGGAAACCTCAGCCATAACAAAGAGGAACACTAATCTCCAGGGAAAAAGAAGAGCCAAGAAACAGGAAAGAAGGCACGTGGGATCCGTGGAGAAGGCCTTCAGAATGCCTGGACTAAAGGCTTCCTGAGGCCTCCTTGAGACTGCTGGGGCCCCATGGCCTCCCGTAGGGCCCGACAGACTGTAAGTGCTCAGTCGGTGCTTATCTCAGCTGCAAAAGGGACGGCGCTGTGAGTCTGAAGAATACCACGACCCCTTGAATAGCAGGTCCCACTGAAGAAGGAGAAGCAAGAGTGTCCAGTTTGAAAAACCTACAGAGACTGAAGACACAGAGGATCAATGTAAATCAGTGGCCGGGAAAAAAGTGTAAAACATCTGTGTTCTGCTTTGTACTTTGTTTTCATGATGTGCTACTATGAGCAGGTATTGCTTGAAGATTCCAGAACGGAATTATTTTTAAAGGAAAATGCAGATAGTCACTTGGCCACTTGGCCAGAACCAGCTGAATCCACCAAAGGTTGGGGGAGAAAGCAAGGCAGGCCAGCATGTGGACACGTATGCCTGTTCCGGGGGACAGCGGCTCTCCTACCTGACGGCAAGAGAATCACCTGGGGGGGGGGGGGGGGGGAGATTCTTTTAAAAATCCTAGTGCCAGAACCTTCCCCAGGCCCATTAGAATCTTCCAGGGAGCCTCCCAAGGTGTTCTCAATGTGCAGTCCCCGCTGAGACCCAGATTCTCACCTGCTGACTCTGGCCTCGACCCCAGTAGGGTCTCCTGTGCACCCTGGATCTGAGGACTGATTTTCCTCTTTCAGGCTTGACCCTGTCCGTTCTCAGATCCCATGCACCTGCCTCCTCCTCAGTCAGCTTATTCCCAGCCCAGGCCCAGCCCCTGTGTCCTGCAGCCCGGCTCTGACTTTGTCCCAGCCCTATTCTTGGGTGGGGAGGTGTTCATACAAGAAGAACCAGCATTACAAACACATTTAAAAAAATAAACTACCCACTGCAGGTGTAAGTGACATGAAATTGACATCCTTTCATCCCACAGCAGCTGCAAATCAATACAGTCCCTTTGGACATAATGAAGGAATGTCCATAGTTTTCACAACTTCATTCTGCCAAACCAGTGATCTGTCAAAGGGTCTCTTGTCTCCTTCCTCTCAACTCAGCTGAAGGTCACCTCGAGATCTTTGGGTCCCCTCACACAGAACAAGAGAAGTGTTTTGTACTCTAAAATTGGGGAAAGGAAGAAAATCCAACTCAGAAAAAACTTTAAGCACAGAAGTGTGCATTGAGCTTTATTTAGAATTGCAAAGCAAAACAATTTAAAGGCCTGACAATAGAGAGGTAATTAATGGTGATGCCATACTATAAAATATTATGTAGCCACTAAAAATATCTTAAAAATTTTTATAAATATAAACATTTATAAATGTTATACTATGAAGTTAAAAATAATAGTGTAGGGGAGCGTCTGGGTGGCTAAGTCTGTTAAGCATCTGTCTTCGGCTTAGGTCATGATCCCAGCGTCCTGGGATCGAGTCCCACATCGGGCTCCTTGCTCGGCGAGGAATCTGCTTCTCCTTCTGCCCCTCCCCCTACTCATGTTCTCTCTCTCTCTCTCTCAAATAAATAGAAAAAATGTAAAAAAAATAATAGTGTAGGAATATTCAGGTTTTGCCTACTGTTGATATAAAAAGTTTGCAGAGAAAATGAAACTATGACAAAATGCCAATAATGACTCAGAGATTGTGTGTTTTTCCCTTTCCTCCCAAATTTTCTACAGTGAAAACATTTCTAATCAGAAAAACATGGATAGGAATACGTTGTAACTGGAAGTGTTACAGTAGATGATAGTAAAGCAAAAAAGAAAAATAGAAGGACATAGAAAGTCCAAGTAATTGAGAAGGGAAATTTTTTTTTTTTTAGATTTTATTTATTTATTTGACAGAGAGAGAGAGACAGCGAGAGCAGGAACACAAGCAGGGGGAGTGGGAGAGGGAGAAGCAGGCATCCTGCCGAGCAGGGAGCCCGATGTGGGGCTCGATCCCAGGAACCTGGGATCATGACCTGAGCCGAAGGCAGACGCTTAACGACTGAGCCACCCAGGTGCCCGAGAAGGGAAATTTTTAAACACCAGGAATTAAACTGTATGACGGAGGATTTATCAGATGCTATGCCAATAATCCATATAGTCTGTAAAAAAAAAAAAGACCTATAAATACAGGGAAACATTGCACTTGTCTATTACCTCAGTGTCCTGCCCCAGAACCTGATTGTGTACATATCACCTACATTACCACAAGTACTTGGGAATTAAAAAATTGTCCTGTGTCACGTACTCTTCAGTTTGGAAGTGAAGAATGCCTTTTCCGCGTGCATTGGTAACAAACACCATATGTCATGTGGAGCTTCCCCTAAATTGTACTTCGAAGGAATTCATCATTTTAAATGCTTTTGTTATTTAAAAAAATTAAATGGCTGCAGCAGAGCAATTATGTTTTTCTGGAGGGAAAAAAGAATGCAAAAAATAAGAATGCAGATGCAAAGGTAAGAGCAGAAATAAATTCGAAAACACAACCAGTACAATAGGACAGAGAATAGCACCGAAAGCTGGTTCCTTCCTCCCGTCCTTTGTTCATTCCTCCGACAGTCCTGGGTCCCCTCTGAGCGCCAAGCTCTGTGCGGAGAGTTCCTGCCCCCGAGGCCTAGAGAAAAGGGGGCAAGAGGACAGGTTGGCCAGGGAAGGAGATGCAGCAGAGAGCCGCCCTCACCAGGGCAGGGTCCCCCACACTGAAGGTCCCCCCCACACAGTCACCTGTGTTACCGACTGTCACCCACAATGCGAAGTGTCACCCACAAGTCAGAGAAGACAGGACAGACCCTTTTGGGGACCATCATCTGGTCTCTGAAAGGACAGTCCCCTGCACAGAGTGCTAGCTTCACAGGCTGAAAGAGGACAGAGGGAAACCGCACCCTGGAAACGTTCAAAGCAAAAGCAAAATTAAGCTAGAACTGGCATCAGCTGGGGCGGCCAGTTTAGGGTTTAGGGTTTAGGCTGGAGTTGTGTTCGTTTACACCAGAGCCCAGGGGAGTTGCCAGCGATGGAGGGAGGTCCCCGCCGGGTCAGTGGTGAACCAGCAGGGCCTTTGCCCTGACAGGACAGGAGAGAATGGAGAAGGAGGAGGGTGGTGGAGGGCATTGCCCACAGGGACCCTCAGGCCGCATGGTCCCTGCGTTGTGGGGACTGAGCTTGGGAAGATCAGAGTTGAAAGGCAGGGCGGGTGAGGGCTCCGTGAGGTTAATGCAACCCCACTGAGAGCCCTCAGTATCCCTCTTTGTGCTCAGTGCAGAGCACAGAGGGAAGAACAGGGGTCCCAGGGACCATCCAGAGTTGGAGAGAGATGGAGCTCACTTGGGGCCAAGGCCGCCTGGTCAGAACTGGGGTGGTGCCTGTGGCTCTGAGGATGTCCAGACCAGTCGTGCGATGCGAGGGCCCCAGGCAGGACAGAAACCAACCAAGAGCCAAAGGATCCCCCCACCCCTCCCCCGCCCATCCTCCGGAGCCTGGGGCTGCAATATTCCAGGTGGCCACTAGATGGCAACAGAATGCTGCCTGTCTCCACGCTGGAGCACTGAAGACTGTATTTTTAAAATTCGTATTTAGTGACAGAGTCCCAGTTCTCGTTGTAAAAAGCACACAGAACATTTACGTGGAATAAGTTAAGTCAGCTTGTACCTGGTATAGTCTGCCTCTCCTGGATCAGGGCCAGGGACTCAGCCGAACCTGACCTGAGGTGCCAGACCCGGCAGAACCAGGTTGGGACCCTTCCCTGGGACAGCCCTGTAACTCCCAGGCCCTCTGGGCACCTCTCCCTGTGCACAGCATCTGTATCTCTGAACAATCTTGTGTAAATACCGTCATTTTAAAGATGCACCAGGTATGTCGACTCTAGTGGAGCCAAGCTGGGCCCAGCAAGCACCAGGCCATGCTGCAGACAGGCTTTGCCAGGGACGGCCGGTGGATGCTGGGCCAGCCTGGGAGCTCCTGGGGGGAGGACTGGGCCATCTGGAGTACCTTGAGACCCTGAGCCCACACCGAATCAGATCAAGGCCCGGGGAGCCTTTGGGACAGCTTCAGGTCCTCAAGGAAATAGACAAAACCAAAGTGGAGCTGTCCTCAGCCCCGCGCCACCCCAGCCTTTCCTCCTGGATCAAACCCTGACCGCAGGAATTTCTCCCTTGACTGTGAGTCCCCTGGATCAAAATTCGGAGCTCCAAAAACATTGTTCTTTCCTTTGGTGAGGATTTTCAGTGTCTGCTCAGAGCTAAGGCTCAACATCCTACATGTTACTCTAGCCGAGAAGTTAAGTTTCTGGATTCCAGTTTCAATGCCAACCCTTTCATCTCCCTTATGTAAATCTAACACTCTGTAAAGGGTGTTGACTTTATCTGACGACTAACAGTAATTCAGGTCTGCTTTGTAAATATCCTTATGCCTCTGCCAAATCCCACAAAAAAACTCGTTGCCTTTTGTGTGGGATTGGAACAAGAAAAAGCCACATAAAAAAAAGTCTACGTATATTGCAGATCTTGTTGTTGCCTAATGTCGCCAAATTCATTTGGTGAAGTTCTTAAAAGGGTTAGTTGAGAAAACCAGGTTATCTTCCTTGAAAAACTGGTAAGTTTTCTTTGTCAGATAAAGAGAGTCATGTAGCTCCTCATGTTTCCCGTTTTGCGTTGGCTTCCAGGAAGCTCGGAGTTCAGTGTAATGTGCAGTCTCATTGTCAGTCCTGATGACCTCTCCCTCTTTGACCATTATCCTTTTAATTTTGTTGCGTTAATATTTCGTGTGTTTGCGTGTGTGTGTTTTCTAATCTAGACTGCCGCAGTGTCTTTGTGAAAGCAGGCAAGTCAGCTTCTGGGACTTAACCAGTGGAAAGGGATGAGTAAAACATGATCCCCACAGAAGGAGTTCAGGTCTGACTCCTTAAAATCTGAGGATGGCATGAACTAATTCAGAGACATTGTGCCGAGGGGCAGCAGCGAGTCTTTGAGAAGCAGGGTGAGAGAGCCCGTCCCACTTGTTGCTCCCACTCCAGCCTGGGCTGAGACATGGCCACTGCATCTCCTCGCCACCAGAAGAGAATTTCCGCGTCCACCGAGAGAGTGTCCTTGAGGGCAGCTGGGGCAGAGCTCTGTTGTCACGTGGGGAGCCTGTAGTTATGTCCTGATGTGAGAAGGTCGCTGAACCTCTCAGGACCTCAGATGGCCTCCTCATCACGAAGTTACGGGCATGGCAGGTGAGGAAGATGATGTGGAATTAGATATTTACCCAACCTCTAAATGAGGAGTGGTTTTTACGTTTAAAAACCAGAGAAGAGGGGCGCCTGGGGGGCTCTGTCAGTTAAGCATCCGACTCTTGATTTCGGCTCAGGTCATGGTCTCAGGGTCATGAGATCGAGCCCCGCCTTGGGCTCCACATTGGGCATGGAGCCTGCTTCAGACTCTCTCTCTCCCTCTCTTAAAAATAAATAAATAAATAGATAAATAAATACCAGAGAAATGACAAAGGAAGAATCTGAGTCTATAAAGATATAAACATTCGTAGAAAAAAATAAATCTACCAGCAAAAAGGGGGCAAAGGGGCAACTTCGTAATAATAATAATAAAAAAAAATGCAGAATAAGCCAACAATGCAGTCCCATTTATTTTAGTCAAAGAAAGCAAACCAAGTCTTTAAAATGCCCGACGTTGGCAGCCATGTGGCAAAACGGACTTTCTCGATGGTGCTCACAGGGTAAATTAATCCGACCCTTTTAGAAAGCCACTTGGAGAGTCGTATTGAGAATTTTTAGAATATTTATAACTTTGACCCAGAAATTCTACTTCTGGGACTCTGCTGTGAAAATAATCTATAATATGGAAAGAACTTGCAAAAAGATGTTCGTGGTGAGACTGTTTCTGTTATTTAAAATAAGTATCTGATCACACAGATGTCACAAAATGGAATATGACATACTATTTAAAATAGTGCTTTTCGTGACTGTAGATAAGACAAATGCTTTGAAGGTGATGGTACTTGATAAAGCAAGATATAGAAGTGTATGTAAGTAATTACTACCCTTTATATGTACGTGATGGTAGTTTTATTTATAGATCTGTGACTTCAAGGGAACAGAACAAAAAGTGATTGTTGTGTTAGGGTGGTGGGAAAACTTTTGTTTTTTTGCTTTTTTAAACATATTTTTCAAAATCATAATGTTATGTTACTTTTCTAACGAGAAAAAAAATACATAGCTTTTTATTTTAAAGGAACAGAGAAGAGAATGAAAAAGGTGGGGCAGGTGTGTGCTTACCCAGTGTTTTGATCCAGACCAGTGAGATTAGGGGAAAAAATGGGGTGGGGTCCAAGAGAAGATTACTCTGTCTTTATTTTGTCAGGCTAAGGACATCTAAAAATGATAAACATGATCTGCTACCAATGTAATTTAATAACTAATAATTTAATAAAGGAAAGGCCGTTCTAACACGGGAAAGTGGGATGGACAGATTTTGCCATCATGTCCTCGTTTCCTCGTTTTGCGGAGAACCTGCGGCCCCCTTGAGGGCTGGCTCTGGCTCTGGGGTCAGAGTTTGGGACCCTTCTCCCCGCCACGAGCCAGGCCAGGGCTCTGGGACTCCAGCAACCACAGCTACCCTCACGGATCCCGAGTCTCCAGAGCAGGGGCCCCCGCCTGCCGTTCACAGAGGCCACAACGGAGGGGTTGGTGCCGTTTCCCGAATTTCAGAGAGCAGTGCTGGTTCTTACTGGGGAACTCCAGCTCTCCAGCTGGTGGCTGTTCTCAGTGAGGAACAGGAACACTGTTTCCAAGCAGGGAGCTCCTGCGGGGAGAGACCCCGGGGATAAAGATGTTATCACTGCTCAGGCAGACCAGACTCTCCTTCTCTCTGCCATGGTTGTCTGTGTATTTCAGTTTTTAGACAAATTGAGTAGAAATCAGTCACCGCTAAAACAGGGATATCTCACGTGGAGGGAGGTCTGGATTCATCTTTCTCTGTAGAGCCATCTGCGTCCTCCCCGAGAGGTGAGCGATTCGCAAACCTAGGCGAGCATCCGAACGAAGCAACCAGGGGAGCCTTCCAGAAGCACAGAGACTGAGATTCTAATTCTAGGTCCGGGTGGGGTCTGAGATTTAAAAACAAAAAATCTGCAGGTGATTCCAGTGCCTCCCAGGCTTGAGGGCAGCCACAGAAAGCTCTCGTGAATGTTCCGGCGGGCCTGGTAGGTGTGTGAATGAGGACACAGATGGGACTTTGTATTTCTTTGATTTATTCATTCAGTTACATAATTGAGCACATCTCACTCCATCCCAGCCTGGTGGACACTCAGCTGTGGCTTATAGGCCTCCGACGTGCTCCGGGGGGCCTCGGTGATGCGAATCGCCTCCCGGTGGATGTGCTTTCTAAGCCCAGCACTGTAAAGTGGAGCCCGTCACCCACAGTTCTGGAATGCCTTCCTGGGGCAGCTCCCAGGGAAGGTGTGACTCAGACCCCCTGCCCTCAGCCTGGGGCCTCCTCTCCCCACCCGGAAGCCAGACAGGGTAGTATGTTAGTACAGAGCAGATGGAGCTGGGTGCAGTATGTCACTCATCCTTTTTTCTGGCTATCAAAGGTGCAGATAATTAATAAGAAGCTGGATCTTAGCAACGTCCAGTCCAAGTGTGGCTCAAAGGATAATATCAAACACGTGCCAGGAGGCGGCAGTGTGAGTACGCTCACACTTTCCCTGCGCCGTACTGCGGTTTGTAAGCAGCAGCATGGGTGTGGACACTGGCGAGACATTGCAGAGAATAAACCATTCTCCGGTTCGGGGTCTGTCTGTGGCCCCCCTACCCGTAGCCCAGGCTCCCTGCAGCCGTGCCCACTCTTCTAGGAGGGCTGCCCCAGCATCCGTGGGTTCCCTGGCCCGTGCAGGCTGCAGGGGCAGTAAAGGGAAGATGACCGAGCCCCTCTCTGTCCCAGACCTGGAGGCCAGGTCCTCACCGCATAATAGCCCTGGTCGGTGCCACCCACCGCCCACCACGGGCTCCTGGAAGCCCCACAGCCTGCGTGAGGTTGGGCTGAAGGTGGCAGTGCTGGGGACTGGGCTCTGTCACCTCCTTCCCTGTCACCGGGGCAGGTTCACTTTGACAGCCCCATGGACAGCTGGCCCACCTGGGCTGACAAGCAGACACAACGTCTTCCTGACCTACTTCAGGGCAGGAGAAGTCCAGTCTCTGCCCATGTTTGTCCCCTGCGTTTGCAAGGGATGAGCAGATCCCTAAGCCCGGGCTCGGGTGTAAAACCAGTCCCCGCCGCTGGCAGATCAGGTGCAAAAGAGCCCCAAACAGTGCACCAGGGGACCCTGCCTACAGCGGTCGGGGGTTGACAGAGAAACGCGGCTTTGCACCCTTTTAGATTTGGCTTCCTCCAAATGTCCTGGGGACTCCTGGTGTTCCCAGTGGGTGAGGGCCTGAGATTTGGGGCTGGCATCCTCACTTCTTACCCACGCACTCGGTCAACTCTGCTGTTACCCTCCGGCCGCTCCGTGGCCACTCACAGTGGGGGCGTCTGGAGGTGGGGTGCCCCTTCACCCCGGCCCCCTCCCCCGCCTCTCAGTTGGCTGGCAGCCCACCTTTAAACACACCGCAGGGAGAGGGCCGAGCCCCTTTGAGGTCCCCTCCCCCCACCCCCGTGGGGGGACGGTTTCTGAGAGCAGGGATCTCACTCCCGGCTGGTGGTGCCAGGGGGAAGGTGGTAGCCCTGGGCAGGCTCTCCCTCCAGAACGTGCCCAGCCCGGGCCCGCACCCCTGCGTCCAGCCCCCCCGCCCAGGTTTATTCTTGCAATGTGCTGCTGAGCACCTGGATCCCGCCGCTTGTCCCCGGGACTAGCGTGTGCTTTCCCACCGCTGCTGCATGCGCTTCGGTAACGCTTCCCCACCGGTGTCTGCTCCGTGTCCCCTCTGTGTCCCCGGTCCCCGCTGTCCCGTCCCACTGCTCCCAGAAGCCAAGAGAAGGTGTGGGGACCAGCCACGCCCCCCGGGCTCCAGGTGGAGTGCGGGTGGCTGTGTCAGCTTTGACTCCTGGTGCTCTGGTGTCACGGGCTCTGGCGGAGGAGGAAGGCCACGTGCTCTCTGCTGACGCCGGTCTAGTCACTGGTGGCGGACGTGCGGGGCAGGCCTAAGCTGTGGGGTCCAGGGGGCCGCAGCCGGCAGACCGCTCCTCCGGGCGTGAGTTTTGGGGAGACAGTAGCTTCCCATGGCTGCTGGCAATGCCCAGGGCATCAGGGGACTTCCTCGGGGGCGCGTGCACGCACGCGCGCGCACACACACACACACACACACACACACCCCGTCTGGCCTGCGCTCTCTGCCCATCTACAGCCAGCCTATATGACCTGGGAGCCCCAGGATTTCTCAGGCTGGCCCTGAGCATGGTCCTTTGCAATAGGAGCCTTCACAGAAAGCGCTTCTCCTGGTGGAAGGTGGCTGGGGGGCTCCAAGCAGCTCCAGGTGTTCTGGGGGTGCTAGACCGCTGGCCTGGGCCCCAGCATCTGGCTGGCTGCTCTCTCTTCCCGAGCCGGTGGTGACTGCCCAGCAGGCAGGCCGTGCTCCTTGTCCATCTCGGGATCCTCCCCACCTCCTGGCTGACTCTGGGCCTGGCCTCCTCTCCCCAGCCTCCAGTCCGCCTCACCTCCCCTGCCCTGGCTCCTACCCTCAAGCAATCCTTTTCCCTCCGCCAGTCCCGGTTCCTCCTTCTCCACGCCTTCCCCTTCACTCCCTGTTCCCTCATCCGGGCTGAGGGGAAAGAAGGAAGGCTGGCTCACAGCATTTACTTCTCCCTCATGCCAGGAGGAGCCCCCTAGCCCCTTCCCCGCCTCTCGGCGCCCTGCGCAGCACGCGCCGTCTCCCAGGCTGGACTCCCTCTGAATCGTTCCTTCCCCACCTGCTCACCCTCACAGGCGCGGGCTGCGCGGGGCGCCGAGAGGCACACCCCTCGCCTCACTGCACACCCCCCCCCACAGCCCGTGGGTACCTGTCGGCCTCAACTCTCCATCAATAAATGGCAAATGCCAGCACGATTTTCATTAATTTGGAATTGTTCCAGATGATTTAGACAGGAGTAGATGTCCCCCTTTTTCTGGCTCTCTGGCTCCAGGCCATCTCTCTCCTGGGTCAGTCCGGGGGCAGAGAGTGGGAGCCAACTCCCCACTCCACGGTGACTGGCCTCTTGTACCCACAGGTGGCCTCACACGGGTGGCTGCTGGAGGCTCTGGGAAGTGTCCATCAGTGACCATCCAGGGACCCTCTCCCAGCCATGGCTATGTGGCCGGAGGGGGGGGGCGGTGGTGGAGCCTGTGGGTGTGCCCCCTCCAGGGAGCTGGGTCTTGGGCTGGGATTGGTGGGCTGCTCAGGGGCCGTCGCCCCCTCCGGAAGGTGGGCGGTGTGGCCAAGCCATATGCTGGGCCCTCAGCTGGTTCTGAGGAGCCCTGAGGTCTCCCCTACCTGTGTGTGTCCCAGCGGGTTCCTCTGTGCTGCCTACCCAGTTCCTGTCGCTTTGCTCCCTGGGCTACAGAACCGAAATGTCCAGGACACTGTGTGTCCAGGTGCTGGCTGGCTCTTCCCGCCGAGTTACCTAACGGCTCTGGGTCCCGCTTGCTGTCACCGTGCTCACTGTAGTGCTAGGGTTTGTGGGAGGCTGTCCTGGGAGAAAGCCCACCCATCAACCCTGCTCCGCCCGCTCCTCTCTGAGGCCCAGCGACCAGCAGACCTAGCTTCCTTGCTTTTCCAACAAGATTTTCTAAATGTGGCACAAATGGACCGTGCTGATCCCTTCTTGCTTTGTCCCCACTGAATGTGATGTCCGTGTCATGTCAGGGAAGAGGGACCGAAACCAGCAGTGTGGGCCCTGCCCCATGACAGAGTCTCCCTGTTTTCCCCTGAGGGATGGAGGGCACTCCAGTCCCACAGTTATTGTGTGAAGACCCGATTCCCTGCGGGGCGGGGTTGGCCGAAGTCCAACAGTACATTTTCCCACCATGGCGAGGGTGTGTTCCTTGGGGCGACAGGAAGCACTGTCCCCAGCAGGGCCTGATCTGACTGACACAGCTGCTTTTCATGGTGTTCCGGCCACAGTGAAATCATCCTGTTTTATTCTTTGTCTCTCGCTCATCCTCTCTCACCTCCAGGTGCAAATAGTGTACAAACCAGTGGACCTGAGCAAGGTGACCTCCAAGTGTGGCTCATTAGGCAACATCCATCATAAGCCAGGTAGCCCTTGCAGAAGGCGGGAAGCGGGGGAGGGCGGGACCGGCCGGGGGTGGCGGGGGGCTTCTCCTGAAGTGGCTGGGAAGGATGCAGGGGACGGGCTGATGAGGGGAGCGTTGGAGGTGGGACTTGCTGGGCCCCTGGAGGGGTGGCTGCCCTGTCTCGCTTCTGAGCCGGGCGCCATGCTGGCCAAGGCAAAGCGAGGACGGAGGGCAGATGCTGGGCCTAAACCCTAAGTCGTGGTTCTCCGAGCGGGTGCACGTAGGGCCTCTGGAGCTGGGGGAGGGCCTGATCTGGCTCCTGGAGGCTGGCTTGTGGATTGTTCCGGTTTGGTCCCCAGCTGACATGGGGGTGGGGGGGACACTTCACCAGCCATTGCCGTGCTCCTGCTGTGACTTTGTTTTAACAGAAAATACTGTTGGCGCTCTGCCGTGCTTACCTTTCTCCTCCCCGTCCCACACCGTGTAGAAACCAGAGCTATCTGTAGATTTCTCTCTGCGGTGATGGGAATATTCTCGACCTGCTCTGTCCAGTATGGTAGCCACCAACCACGTGTGGCTGTTGAACACTGGAAATGTGGCTAGTGCAGTTGACGAAATGAACTAATTTTTTTTATTAATTAAAATTTAAGTAGCTACACGTGGCTGGTGGCTTCCGTATTGTCCAGCGCTGGTCTAGAATCTTAACTCCTGCCTGGGAGTCCAGAGCAGGGGCTTCTGCCTTAAGCCCGATTTCAGAGCAGAACCTTTACTTGAAGTGTTCCCGTGGGGAGAGAAGGTTGGCAGAAACATAGTCCGGAATGTGTCTCGTCAGGTTCTGGCTTCGCTGGGACATGTCGTGGGGGTTTAGTCTCTCCCAGTGAAAACCATCCCTCACCTGGTGCCATCATCCTACCATGCTGGGAGCACCCTTCTTGGGTGGCTTTATCCTTTCTCCAGAAAAGAATGCTGTTTGTCTCTTCCTCAGGCTGTGTCCCCCGTGCTTGGGCTCGGCACCGAGTGTCCGAGGAGGGAGAAGGGTCAGGCCCCTTCCTCGGTTAGGGTGCATTTTGCCATTTAGTTTCATTCCGAGATCTTGCAGGGCTGTGTCTTACAGGATGTTGACATAGAAGGACTTCACTCTTTGGAAGCCAGCCAGTTTAGAGTGTGGAACCACTCCTCCTGGACTGAGCTGTCATTGACCTGTGCATTAAAGAAAGAGGAGGTGTTTGTTGAGCAAATATTGGATGCACACCTTGATGAGAGAGATGGAATAAACTGTTGTGAAGCCCTCTGGAAGGGCTTACTTGGGCCCAGAGCACCTTCTAAATGAAGGATAGTTTTACCTACTCGGAGAGACCGGCGTCTACCTGGCGTCACGTGCTCCGCTCTCCTTCAAGGCGCGGTGTGCTGTGTGCATTGTGTTTCAGGGGGTGGCCAGGTGGAAGTAAAATCTGAGAAGCTGGACTTCAAGGACAGAGTCCAGTCGAAGATCGGGTCCCTGGACAACATCACCCATGTCCCTGGCGGAGGGAATAAAAAGGTAAAGGGGGCAGGGTGGGGAGGAGGCTGCATTTGGATGTGGCTGTGAATGGAGTGGAGTGGACAAGCCTGGTCCAGTTTTCCAGGGGAGGAAAGCTGAGGGGCCTGTCTTGATCGGCTTGATGTGGATTCTCAGCAGCCCCCGGGACCGTGAGTCTCGGCCTTCGCTGCCCATTGCAGTCACCTGGGAGCTTTACCAGATTTGATGCCCGGGCCCGACCTGGAGACTCTGATGGGTCTCAGGTGCCACCTGGGCACCTGGAGCTTCTAAAGCCCCCAGGGGATTCTGCCGGGCAGTTAAAGGTGAGAACCGCTGTCCTCGGTGACAGCATTCGGCCCCGTGGTTGGCAAGCATCCGCAGAAGGAGGTAGCCAGCCCCAGAGCCCGCCCCAGCGCACCACGAACAAGTCATGGGAACATAACCTAATTTTCTAAATGGGTCACTAGGCAGTTAGAGCAAAACAGTGCTGCCGAAATCCAGGTTCCTGTGGAGCCCCTGCCTGTCTGGCACGGAAACGTCCACGGGGAGGCTGCTGGCCCGAGGATCTCGGCGATCCCCGCAGGTTCTTGAGCCTCCGGGTCTCACTGTGTGAGCGCGGGGGAGGGGGACACGGGGATGCGTGTGGCCCTGAGCAGGCTCCCTCTGGGCACATCACAGGATGTGGGCTCGCGGCTGCACGTTTCCTCTTTTGCAGAACTGCAGCCAAAGCACCCTCTGGGGGGCTCCCACCCACGCCTGCCATGAAGTTCTGGAAATGGCTCATCTACCAGTTTGTAGTGCCTCCCAGCAGCTGACAGAGCTGTGGTGGGAGGAGAAGGGGGGTTCCAGAATGGGCACAGACTCTGAGACCCGACCCAGCGTGAGAAAGGGTGCTGCCCGAGGTGGCCCGGCTGGTTGGAAGTGGCAGCCGGCACAACACGCTGGGCAGGGCGGCAGCGGGGAGCCCCCAGGGCCAATCGGAGCCCCCCTGCCCCCCGTCGGGCTCATCGCCGGGCCTTCTCGATAGACACACCCCATGTTGTGTTTGAGGTGAAAGCCCAACGGTCAGTTTTGGAGAAGCCCCCCCGGGATAGCTTAAAGCAGAGGCTACAGACTCAGGCCCGGGGACACACCCCACCCCTAGATGAGCTCCCCGAAGGGTGGTGGGCTGGGGCGGAGGACAGGGCACGGGCCCTTGGATGGCCCTGTGCTCTCTGGCTCCCCACAGTGCCCCATGCAGTCCCCTGACCCCAAGGTGGACCTGAAGAGGTTCCCGAAACTCGGCTTCCGAGGTGCAGGAATTCTTCTCCGTCCCTGGGTCCCTAGTCAGAGAGGGTCCTGGAGGCTGTGTGCCTCAGGGGAAGTGAGGAAGGGCCCAGTTCTCTGGGGCCGTGGAGAAGGTTCTCGGCAAAAGCCCAGCGGCTCTGCTAGCTTCTGTCACCTGCCCCCTTACTGGTTTAAGGCCCGGGCATTGCTGACTCCCTGGGTGAGGGAAGGTCTCCGCCCATCTCTGGAAGCTTCTATGTCCTGAGCAAAGCTCTGGGTTTGACTCTGCTTGGAGCTGTGACCCTGGGCAGGATGGACAAGTGCTCTCGGCTCATTTCTTCGTCAGCAAAATGGACAGAAATATCCACATCCCAGGGTGGTGGGGAGACCCAAATGAGACCATGTTCTAGAAGATTCCTGGTACTTTGTAGCCGTCTAAGAATGTGAGTCAGAGTCAGGCCTGAGTGTGAACTTCTGTTTTAACTCACCTCTGTGCCGGCTCAGAAAGGGTGGGCCTGCCCACCACCCAGAAGACACTGTCTTGATCCCAGAGAGTCCCCTCGTATTCAGTCCCCCACGTCCTGACATGATGAGCAAAACTGCTGACACATAGTGGAGCACAAGACCCCTGCCGCCAGAGCTGCTTCCAGTTTGGGAGATTTGGGGACATTTCCAGGACCCTATCACTTTTTTCTACAAGATACCAACATTAATGCTCTTATCAAAGCTTACGTCCCCACGGCCTTTCGAATACAGTGATACCGAAAGGCTCTTTTTGCAAAGCACTGCACCAAAATGGACAAAATAAGCGTAGAGCTTACATGGGAGCCTGGTTTTTCGTTACACCCACATTCAAGCCCCCTGCAACGGGGACTCTTCACCCCTTGGTCCACGGACTCCTGAAATCATGTGGAAGAATTGTGGGTGGGTGAGCGCATGCCTGCCTGTGTGTACATTTTCCTGGCTTCACCGGATGCACAACGGTTCCAGGGTCCAAAAGAGTAGGGAATTCCTGTGTCCACCACTTCAGGGCTCATCCGGAATTATTACGAACTGCTCACATCTCTAGCAAATGCTTTGAGTGTCCCAGGCATCCTGTGGAGCAAAGACCTCTGGACCCCTGGCTATGTCATCGTTTCTGTACTTGAAAAAGGACTTCGTCACGTCAGGATTTCTAGCCCACCTTCCAGGGCTGCCCACAGCTGCGGCCACCTCCAAACCCCCCCATCACTGGCGAGGAGAGGAATGTGTGTGGCTCCTGGCTAGCCAGCAGTGACTCTGGGGCTGTCCCTTACTCCTCTCCGGCTCCTCCTTCATGCTTTTTATTTTTTTTTAAAGATTGTATTTATTTATTTGAGAGAGAGAGAGCACAAGCAGGGGGGTGGGGTAGAGGGAGAAACAGACTCCCCCCCCCCCCCGCTGAGCAGGGAGCCTGACGTGGGACTTGATCCCAGGACCCAGGACCAAAGGCAGACGCTTCACCGACTGAGCCACGCAGGCGCCTCATCCTTCACGCTCTCCTGTGCAACTTGTTAGTATCTATAAATCAAACGCACATGCCTTTTGACACACCAGCCGTTCCGCTCCGAGGATACGTTTCCCCGCGTGTGAAATGCTGTGCACACGCGGGTATTCAGACACGGCGCTGTTTGTGACAGGCAAAGGCGGGGACGGCGCGGATACCCGCCTGGGGAGCAGGTGCGTTTTGGTACAGGGCGACGGAATCCTCGCCGCCGGCAGCACGCATCGGGGAAAGCGGGTGCCGATAAAGGAAGGTATTAGGTCGAAACGCCGAAGCGTAAAGCATGTGGATACTGTCACCGTGTGTATTAAATATACAGACACACTTCATACATCCCACGGGCTTGCACACGTGTGGGCATCTCTGGAAGGACACACAAGAAGCGAACGCCGGTCACTGCATCCGGAGAAGGAAAGCGGGTGGCCGGCAGGCAGGTGATGCGGGAACCGTGCGCAGGTGGCCCCTCCGGGAAGGTGATCACACAGCCCCCCCGCCCGCACCACGGCTCCCTCCCACCCCGGGCCCGTGGGCAGGCCGGGCTTGCCCGCCTTTCTGTGGCTTCACTCGCCTTCCCTCGCCTCCTCTCTTGCAGATCGAAACCCACAAGCTGACCTTCCGCGAGAATGCCAAAGCCAAGACCGACCACGGGGCGGAGATCGTGTATAAGTCGCCCGTGGTGTCCGGGGACACGTCTCCGCGGCACCTCAGCAACGTGTCCTCCACGGGCAGCATCGACATGGTAGACTCGCCCCAGCTCGCCACGCTAGCCGACGAAGTGTCCGCCTCCCTGGCCAAGCAGGGTTTGTGATCAGGCCCCCGGGGCGGTCAATAATCGTGGAGAGGAGAGAGTGTGGAAAAAAAAAGAATAATGATCTGGCCCTTCGCCCTCTGCCCTCCCCCAGCTGCTCCTCAGACCGGTTCATCGGTTAATCACTTAACCTGCTTCTGTCGCTCGGCTCTGGCTCGGGACTTCAAAATCAGTGACGGGGCAAAAGAGCAAATTTCATCTTTCCAAATTGATGGGTGGGCTCGTAACAATAAAATATTTTTAAAAACATTTAAAAAGATGGCCACACCCAACATTTCCTTGGGCAATTACTTTTGATTCTTTTTTTTTCCCCTCTGAGTAGAGGAGGGAGGAGAGGCTCTGAAAGCTGCTTCTGGGGCATCTCGAGGGACTGGGGGCACCCCTGCTCTGCTCCATCCTGGGGGTGTCGCAGGGGCAGCGGCAGCAACAAAGGATTTGAACCCGGGGCGCCATGTTGGAGCCACAGGCCGATGTCAACCTTGGGGTGGGGGTGGGTGGGGAGGGGAGGGGAGGGGAGGGGAGGGGAGGGGCGGGGCGGGGGGGTGGGGGGGCAGAGGGCAGAAGGGAGAGGTGGGAGGGGGTGAGAGGTGCTGGGTGGGGAGGAGCCGCTGTCCTCCTCCTGGAAGGGCAGCAGGAAGGGCCAACTGCCCCTGCCGCCCGCAGCAAACTTGGACCAAGTGGCCTCCTGTGCTTGGTGGCCCGGGGTCCGCTGCGGGCCAGGGTGCCACCCTCTGGAGAAGGGCTCTGGTCCCTCCCATACCGTGAAGGGACGGTTGGCGGGAGGGTGGCACCCTGCGATCACTTCCTCAGAGAAGCCTGACCTTGATGTCCCCAGTGCTGGCCTCTTTCTCCCTCCCTGCAGGGTGGGGGTCCTGAGCTGAGGGGCTTCCCTCGGCCCCACGGAAACCCCGTTTTATTAAGTTCTGAAGGTTGGAACTGCAGCCACGGTTTTGGCCACCTCACCGACCTGGGACTTTAGGGCTAACCAGTTCTCTTTGTAAGGACTCGTGCCTCTTGGGGGCATCCGCCTGTTCCCAAGCCTGGGCCTCGGGCGTCTCGGGAGCGTGCGGGACTCCGGCAGGTGGGTCCTGAGCCTCCTGCCCCTCCCACGGCCGCTGCAGCCACCTGTCTCCCCCCACCCCCCGCCATGCCCGTGTGTCTGCTGTGCGGAGCCCAGTCACTGCCTGTCCCCATTATGTCACGCTGTCCCGAGTCCCCAGCCTCACCACGCCCCTTCTCAGACATTGGATGCGGGAGGCTCCTGCTCTCCTCTGCGGGGTGTGAGCGAGTGAAGGCGAAGCCCGGGCACACGGTGAGACCTCAGGCTCTTGGCTTCGGTTCTACTCACCAGCTGGCGCGGCCCCCACGAAGCTGACGACCTGCCTCAGTTCCTTACCCCCCGCCTCTCCTCACAGACGTGGGCCAGGGTGGGCTCAGCGATGACCCGGGATGTTTTTGCCTTGTTGACTCGGAGAGCCTTTTCCTCCCAGAGGGCCTGGCCCCCTTCCTGAGCTGAGCTGGCAGCTAGGTTGGCTGTCCCGGTTCCAGAGGTGGCACCAGGACAGGCAGGCGAGGCCCCCAGGGCAGGACCACACTGCCCCCACCCCCGCCCCACGTCCCCCCACTTGCGCCCAAGCTTGTGACCGCCAGCCTCTGAGAGAGCCCCGCCACCGCCTGCCCTCCCCCCGCACCATGCGGACCCCCCGGAAGGGGAGCACCCCCCTCGGAAACGGTTCGTCGGCCCGTCCCAGCTGGAAGCAGTGCCGTCTGTCCTGCCGCAGCAGCTGACATATACATAGACGTCGCCTTTCCCTCCCCGTCTGCACCCTGTCGCCTTGTAGTCGGATCTGTTTATGCTTGGATTCACCAGACTATGATAATGAAAAGGAAAAAAAAAAAAAAGGACGCATGTATCTGGAAATGCTTGTGAAGAGGTTTCTAACCCACCCCCGTGGGGGTCCTAGATGTCTCCCCCCCCACCCCCACCCCCACACTGGGGCTCGGCTCCAGGGGGCCAGTGTGGCTCCACCCTGCTGGGGCCTTCGGATTGGAAAGGCTTTCACAGCACCTGGGACCCACCCGAGACCAGATTGTGACATCCGACGGCCCTGAGCTCCGAGGAAGGCCGGGAGCTACGGCGCCCCCTCGCGGCCCCGCCGGGGCTTCCCTCTGTCGGGGCGGAGCGCGTGGCCGGCCTGCTTGGCCGCAGGAAGATGGCCCTCCCGGTCACAGCAACCCTGAGAGAGGGTCTCGGAACCCAGTGCCAGCAGGGCAGAGGCCCGCAGCCCCTCTCAGCCCGGGGTCCCACCGCAAGCTGTCCCCGCGCCTGCGCGGACGGCCTGCGCCGGAGGAGCCCCGGGAGCCCGAGCTGCCCGACCGCAGGGCGCTGACGAGTCGGGAGACACGCGGCCCGAAGCCGCGGTCGGGGCCCCGCCTGCCCCCACGGGGAAAAGGGAACCGCCTTCGTAGAGAATCGCTGTAAAGAAATTCGGCAACCTCGGGCCCCGGCTCCGGCAACCCTGGGGGCTGCTGGGAGTCCAGGGCCGCCTCTCCAGGGCCGGGCGCTTCGGCTGCAGCCGGGGTTTCCGTGCAAGGAATCATCTGGGCCCAGAACCGGCCACCGTGAGGCTCTCCACCGCTTTGAGCCCCAGCTGCCCTTAGAAGGGTCCTGAGGCAGAGAAGGGAAATGGGGTTCAGGGTTGGTAGCTCTTGGACACGCGGCCCCTCCTCACCGCCAGGGACTCGCGCTGCCGCTTTCTGCAGTTGCTGAGCCCTGCTCTTCCAGACCTTATTCTGAGGGCCTTGCTCGGAGGGGTCTGGGATCTGCCCGGTGGGCCGGTCTACTGGGGGCGGCCTAGAGATCATGGTTTAGGGTGGGAGGGTCAGTGCTGCCAGGGGGACTGCAAAGGGATGCTGGCTCGTGACCCTGAACGAGGACAATCCCCCCGCCCCGCAGCCCCCGAGGGCTGGGCACTCTGCCACCCCCATCCCCCCCACCTCCACAGTCAGTGTCCCTCGGGCGTCCCAGACAGGCTGTGCTGTATGCCTGGTCCCTTCGAGCCCTCCACTCACTTATCAGTAGTTCCATTTAACTTGACTTCAATGCGGAGACTGTATCCTGTTTGCTTGTCGTGCTTCTGGGGGGAGGGGGGAGGACCCTGTAAGATAGTTACCACGGGCAGAGGGAAGTCTTGGAGGGCAGCAGTTCAACCGCCTTGTAACCCTTTTCTTCAGATCAGCCGTTTGCTAGAGGTCCCTGGGGTCTCGCCTCTCCACGGACAGGGTTCCCCAGGGCAGCAGGCTGCCGGCTCGCCTGTCCCCCGCCCAGCCCGGTGCCGGCAGCAAGGCTCGTGCAGGAGCCTGGACGTACAGCTGCCCTCTCTCTCGGGGACCCCCAGGCCCGCAGCCCTGCCTCCCACAGGCCCTGGCACCCTTCCATCTAAGGCGCTGGCCCCTCTGTGTCACCTTTCCCACCAGCTCCGGACACGCAGCCTGTCCTCCGGCAGCTGCCAAGAGCTCCTCCTTCACCGTCTTTTATCTGTCCCCAAGTAAAGCCAACAGGTGGGGACGAGGGTGGAGGTGGTCAGCTTGTTCCATCTATGGGTCTGAGGCTTCGAGACTTCTGGTTTCTCTTCAGCTATGAAAAGGGTTACCCTGGGCACCGGCCCAGAGTCTCCCCTCCTAATGGACTTCGCCCCGTGAATTTGCAGTGTTGGGCAGGACAACTTCTGGCACTTGCAAGTCCCACGATTTCTTCGGTAATTTTGAGGGTGGGGGGAGGGACATGAAACCATCTTAGCTTAGCTTCCTGTCTGTGAATGTCCCTATGGTGTATTGTGTGTTTTAACAAATGATTTACACTGTTGCTGTAAAAGTGAATTTGGAAATAAAGTTATTACTGATTAAGTAAGGTCTCTGTGCGTGGATTCGAAGCAGAAGATGATTCAGGATGTAGGATTTGCGAGTCTTTTCCCAACCTGAGAATTTGGCTCGGAACAGGAATGTCACGGTTGCTAAAACCTGGACATCAGAATTTAGCAGCTCTCTCCAGAGCCCTGGAGGTGCAAGAGGAGTCCTCAGACTTCTTCGTTCTGAGTTGATTCTCCGACTCCGCTGCTCGCCAACCATCCCGGTCCAACTCAAAGGGCAGTACCCGTGGGGCTGACCTCCGAGCCCGTCAGACCCGCGCCCGCATACTGCGACCTGCCGAGGCTGGGCTAGGCGGAGGAGAGAGTCTTCTGTCCCTAGGCCGGCCAGCCAGCTGAGTGAATGGCTTACGGAGCGGCTTCCTCTCCCCTTTGGGTCCTTACTTAGGTGGGGGAAGAGGTCTGCTACATCAGGACCGGGACACCAGGTAGCCCTCAGCAATGCCACAAAGAAAACCGAAACAGAAAACCGTAACCTGTTGTATTATTTAGTAATTAGGTCAACGTCCTAACAAGGAACCCTTAGGTCTTCATACAAAATTGCAAGACTCGTTTTCTTCCCCCCAGCCCCCTTGCTTGAGCCCCTGCGGGCAGAAGCTCCCACAGGGCAGATCCTCACTGTGGCCAGCGAAGCGAGAGGGCAGCCAGAGCCCCGCTGCCCGCGCACTCACGGCGATCTGTCGGGCCGGGGCTTCCCGGGCTCCATCACCAGGACTGCCGGGAGAAGGAAGGAAGGAGAGTAGAGGGATCACGCCTGCCCACTTACTTGTCTTATACAAAGAGGATCCAGAACTTAGCCACCTCAGAAAAATGTTACAAAATACACATTCTCATTGACCCCAACCCCAGGGAGGGGAAAAAAACACCCCAACAAAAGACGGAGAGGGGTGAAATCTCCGTTTAGAATTCAGCCATTTAGAAGAGATATAAAATGTCACACTGCTGGTCTCCCTGGAGAAAGGCACATCAAGAGGCGATGATCACTTACAACCAACAAAAAGATTATCTACAGAGATCCCCCGTCCTCCAGGCACCCCTCACCTCCCCTGACGACAGCCTCTCCCTAGTGACCATCAGGTGACCCCCGCCAGGTGGCCGGAGACACAATGGAGACTCCCGAAGGTTCGGAGCCAGTCCGGGCACGCAGAGAACTGCTCGGCAGGGCAGGGCCCTAGGCTGCCGCCACCGCCATGCAGAGCCCGTCCAACGTCAAGGAAAGCCTGGCAACACAACATTCTGTGACTTTTTTTTTTATTATTTTTTTTTCAATTTTTCCTTCCTTTTTTTTTTTTTTAAGCACTAGTCTGTGCTTTGCGAACAGAATCAAGACATTAACAAAGATCAGCTTCTCTGAAGAAAAGCATTTCTATAGAACAAAGACAGCTACATGTTTCGCTGCCAATACACAGCTCAAAGCAGGAAAAGAAAATATTTACAAAATACAAGGTTTTTTTTTCCATTTTTGTTTTTGTTTTTTTTTTTTTTAACAATGCTAAAAGGGTTATTCAGAATTTTCAACCTTATAAATAGAAGAAGCACTTTATGCATAGGGATATGGTGCATTATTGTTTTTTAAAGAAACAATGACAAACTCTTTAACTTGCAAACAGAATCAAAAAAATCACTAATGTTGAAAATTGTGAAAAAACCCCAACCATTAAGCAGTTTGTCTACTATTTTTATACGATTACAAAATGGCAACAAAAAAAAAAATAAAAATAAAAATAAAGAAGTCCTTATTGCCCCCCCTCTTGGTGATGTGATCATACATGAGACAGGCACAAGGTTAACCAAGGGGGGTGGTGAGGGAGCGATGGGAACCACAGCTAGGACCAGACAACGTTCCACAGGCCAGGGGAGCGTGGGAGGGGAGAGGCCTAATTGACACCGACAGGGGACTGGATGTGAAGGAAACGGGACTAAATGCATCCGTGACAAGAGAATCACACAGGGGAGATGGCTGCTCGTGTCCCTGACCCCCGCGTTTGCACAGGAGTGGGCCAGAGGTGAAGTAGCCCTAACCCTACCTTCCCAGATGAGGACAGGTGGTAAAAACGTCCGAGTGGAAGGACTGTGTGTACAGGGATGTGGATGGTGTCAGGGAGCAGACAGGGCACGAAGGGGCAGGCTGGGGACCTGAGCAGCCGCAGCCTAGGTTACTGCAGTTAAGGAGTCAAAACAGAGATGACCGAATGCAGAGGAAACCCGAACTAGGTCTCCAAGATCTGGATGACAAGGGGAAGCCATTCTGTCAACTGAGAGCTCAGTGAGAACAGGCGGCAGTTATGGCCAAGAGGCTCCGATGGGGGTGCTCTGGCACAGATGGCCAAGGGGGACCCAGCCACCGATGGGAGGGGAGGGGCAAGGGGAGGAGCCCAGAGCGCACTGTTCTCCCCCATGCGAACCGAGGGCGGTCACGCTGAGCTGGAGCTTTCCACCCCCTCTGCCCACTTGGCCGGTCCACCCTGCCCACGGGTGCGAGGAGAGGGGGGACCATCTAACATCGCTAAGTCCAGTGATTCAACAGTGCAGAGGACGTGCCAGGACCAGGCCAGCAGGGTCTTATCCTGAACTTCTGTTTGCCAACTGGAGGAAGTGCTCAGGTGTGTGTGACAACAAAACATGGAAACCAAAACCAAAACAAAACAAAAATCAAAACAAAACAAAAAAATACCAAAGTAGAATCTAAATTCCTTAAATTCACTAAAAACTGTGAAAATTTCCGGCATATGATGTTTGAATATCAAACGCAGAGATTTCTGAAGCTTTAATGCCAATAGTTAGTGAGTCTGTTTAGATTCTCGTTTCCCGCTCATCTGTGAGTGGGACGCTGAGCTGTGACCGTTGTCGCCAAATGCCGACTCTTGAGGGGGACAGCGGGAGGTGAGGTGGGGGCCACCTCCGCCTCTCGGCCAGTCTTGCTGCCTGAGGTGCGCCGAGTGCAGCGGGCTGCCCGTTCCTGCGCATCCAGCTGGTCCTCACACTCCGCCTGGGGGCTGTAGGCCAAGGGGAAGGTTCGCCGTTCCCACGGCTGGACGGACTGTGGGGGAGACAAACTGCCGCGGTGAGGAGCCAGGCCCGGCCTACACCCTGCCCCAAGGCCCTGCCCCAAAACGTGTGGACCGGAGTCCAAGACTAGTCCCTTGAGAGTTCCTGGAGTGGTCCAGGGAGACCCCTCGGAGTGGACGCCTGTTCCATGGTCCCTTCAGAAGATCAATTTTAAGTGCAGCCCCTTTAAAATGGGGAGGGGGAGGCATAAGATGCAGCCCCGTCCCCATTCCGTCCCCGACCCCGCCGACCCCCACGCAGAGGCTGCAGCCCCCACCTGCTCATCCAGCCCCAGCTCCGGTGTGGAACAACGGGTGTCTTCACTGGCTAGGTGTCGGAGCGCGTCCCGAGCCACAGGGGTGAGCGGCGCCGAGTGCAGTTCCGGGCTGATGGGGCTCCTCGGGGACTGGCCGTGGGAGAACTCCGACAGAGAGTGGCTACTGCTGACATCAGGGGAGGCGGGCTGGGGGGTGGAGGGGTTGGCACTGCCCAGCTGGGGAGTTGTCCGGCCATCTGATGACCTGTAAGACCTGGACACCAAGGAGTGCAAATCTCAGTGCCCCGGGGAACAGGGAATTATTCGAAGGCTGATTTTGGGGGGCTGGGGAGGAGGCATGAAAAGAACATCCCAACCAGAGGAGCTGAGGTAGACGGACACGAACAGTGCTTTCCCGGGAACCGTAAAGCCCCTCGTTCCCTCCCCCAGCTGTGTGCCGGCGCAGGCCCACGGTACGACCATCTTAAGAACTGGGTGCACCTAGCGTCCTGAGAGAAAAGCCACGGCGGAACAATGCCAGGGGCTCATCTCTGGCACAGCGCCCAGTGAATTCACAGGGAAGGGAAATTCCTCTAGGCTCTGAGGGGAAAAAAAGCAAAGACAAGAGCCCTAAATCTTTCTGAGATTCCTGAGGGTTTAGCTTCCAGTTCTTTCAAGCAGGACCACAACCCCCCATATTCCACTGTCCCAAGGAGGGTTAAACTGTGGTGAGGCCTCCAAAGCTCCTCTAGTTAAGTCACCACAACCCTCAACTGGCCCCCTAATGCCACAGACAGCCACGACCCGGAGCCCAGGAGACCATGCAAGTTTGCCACAACTGGACAGCGACCCCACTGCTCAGCAAGGATCCAGCCACGTGACCCTCATACCCTCATGAGTCCCAACGAACAGCCGGGAACGTCTGCGTTCTTGACCCTCGCCAGCAGATGCATACGCACAGCGACTGAGGGGCAGGGCAACCCCACGGACGCGGCGCCCAACCCCCCGCCCACCCTCCCTTCACAGGCCGGGGGACCTGTGCCTGCCCCGTCACCTGCTGCCCCGCCGCTGGGGTGGCACACTCGTGGTCCACAGCCACCGAGCCCTCTCCATCTCCTCACATTTGGCATGAAGGGCGGCGAAGGCTGCGTCAGACAGGTCCTCGACCTGCAAGAGAGCAGCCTCACTAGCCCCCCATCCTCCAGGAAGCCGAGTCCAAGTTTGGCTGGAGCAATTCTAGAATCAGCCCCAGCCCTTACTAGGCTCTTCCCCATCAGGACAGGAACACAGTGAGCCTGTACTTGACACCCACAGGTTTTTGAGGCACTTGGGGTGTGTGCGTGCGTGTCCTTCTGAGAGAGAATGACCCTGCTGTTACCTCCTCATTTTCCTCGTCAGGACTCCCCTTCAGAGACCGAAGATCAACCTCCCGCCAACTGCAAAATCAAAAAGGGACAACTGTGAGAGAGCAGGGCCGCCGGGCAGGGTGAGTGTGTCTGCGCCAGAGCGAGCGCTGGGCGCCTGTGGACGGCCCTGCCCTCCGCCCCGGCGGCCCGAGGCCAACGCAGGCCAAGGAACGGCTTACACCAACGGACTGCTACCCATCTACCCAATTTCCCAAGTTGTCAACAAAAGCTGGGAATAAAGATTCACAGGTGAAATCCTGTTTTGATGAGGACAACAAACTCACTGTTTGCAAACCTACTGTGCTGTCAAACAAACACGGCTACAGCCAGCACGCGGCCGGAGGTCTGGTTGGTACTCTTATTAACGGAATGAGAACGATACGCAGAAACAATTTCACTCCTATCAGGGAAGAATTTCTCTTAAAGAGAAGACAAAACCTAAGGCCAGGACCCAAAGCTCGGGGACAAAAGAGGGGAAAAGGCAGTAGCGGGAAGAAGAGGGTGAGGAGCCAATTAGCGAGGGCCTCTACCTGGGAGTAAGGATTTCCTTGTATTGTAGTTTCTCCACCCGAGTTGTTGCAGCAACAGACATCGGGATGACAATGTTGTTAATGTCGAATGAGCTCTCTCCCCTTCTCCTCCTCACTGGCTGCTGTAAGACAAAGGCGAATTTAAAAGGGAGGCGCAATTCTGCAAACATCAAATCCTACACCCAAGACACACAACCGGCTGGCCAGCACAGGCACCTGGGCCTCGGGCCTCGGGCCCCGCTACCCGCACTGGGGATGAGGTCTCCCTCCCACTTGGACGTCCCCTCAGGAGAGCCGCCAGGTGGCCCCACGGAGGCCCTCCTGCTCCCGAGTCTCTTCCTTCATGGGCTCACTCGCAAGAAGACTTCTACTGAATTTTGCAGGGGTGAGCACCCTGGGGCCTCAAGTCAGGTGCTGTGGTTCTGACTCCCCCACATACACCCTAACTACCCCCTCCTTCAGAGTTGTCCTTTCTGCTTTCCCTTGCTATCTCTATCACCCGGACCTTTAGTAGCTCCTAAAACCAATGCTTCACTAAGCCTAGTGCACTCTTCAGGTTAGAAAGGGGAGTCCCCTTATCCTGAAAAGATCCTGGAGGACAGGCCCAGCTCAACGGATCATCTAACCTTGGACGTCATGAAAGCACCTCCTCCTTGTAGATGTGAACTCTTCAGCTAAGTCCGTACCCACCATCTGCTCAGCCCTATGGGATTTCCCCTCTTTTTGACTATTATATACTTGTGGAAGAGTGGAGAGCTTTCTAGCTCTAGTGGAGCTGAGTGGAGGGAAACAGAGGAAGAGGACCTGGACCTGGCTACACAGCTCAGACTCTTGGAGAACGGAGACTTGCTTCTACAGGTTGAGAAGATCAAACTCTTAGGAAAGAAGACTGACAAGGGTCCAGTATCAGAGGAGGAGGTGAGCATCTACAGCAGCTCGGAGGCCAGAGGAGGAATACAGGAGGGAGCTGAAGGCCTTGGTTGGTTTCTATGCCGCAGGAAAAGTCCACCTGCTGCTTGGGCCCAGACAGCAAAGAGCCCGCCCTGAAACAGACACTGGGGCTGGGCCGGGGGGCGCCAGAGGGCAACAGTGGGATGACACAGTTTGCCGCCACGGCAACGCAGCCGGAGACACCCAGGGGCTGCAATTCAAGGCCAAGGCCCAAGTGCGGTCAGCTCAGAGGGAAGGGGTCGGGGAAGCACGATGGGGAAGATGCTGTCCCTTACAACTAACCACCCTGCTCTCTCTCTGTTCCTGGAGGGCGAGACAGGATTGATTCAACCCCTTACGTCAGGACATTCTGAGAACGCTGACAGGCAGCGCTTCCTGGGCCAGGACTTGAGCTGCTGTCGCCTCTCACCTCAGCCTACTACACTGTCTTTTTCACCCCCATTTCCTTCTCTATCAAATGAGAACAGATGGCCTCTGCCTCACAAATTTGGGGTAACTGTTTAACCAAAATGGTCGAAGAGAATTCTGCAAATCTTGCCCCGCTGAGCTCTGTAGCTCAGGCTTAGTGACCTCATACCCCAAAGCCTCTGCCACTGTCCCATCTCTGCTGAAAGGACACACCCCACTACCGGAAGTGTGCCTCATGGAAGCCTCAAGAGAGAGCTCTCCCTGTAGCTTAGTCAAGAATGAATGTGAAGCTTGCAGAAACAGGTGTGTGTTTTCCCTGCATCTTCTTGGGCCTGCTGTTAGCACCTTCAAGGGAAAGAGGTGGGAGTGGGCTGAGGACAACACCCTTTATGCAGTTTACTTAACCATGCAAAGCCTCAGCTTCCCCGCCTACAGAATAAGAATCCTTAATATCACTGATCTACATTTCAAAGGGCATTATCAGGATTGAATGAGATAATATGGGAAAAGCAAGCAGCATAGACACAGTGAAGACGATTTTATTATCACTATCACTATTACCATAATTACCGTAGAAAGGACCCGTCAGTGGGCACCAAGAAACTCTAGGAGCACGCGCTGAGGAGGCACACACTGAGGAATTAAAGTATGAGAAAGAAACCAGCGGGAAACGTGTGTCTGGAATGGCTGTGCCAACAGCTCTCAGGGATGGAGCGAGGCCCTGCCTTCTCCCCTCCCTTCCAGGACCCCTCACGGCAGGGCCTGTTCTCGGGGCTCCAGCTACACTCACCGGGAGAGTAAAAATAAGGAAATGGAATGCCTCCAATGCTCCTAAGTCTCGGTCCTCTACCGCTCCTCTCAGGTGAACTTCTGGAACCAACAGGATTAGAGCCATGCTACTGCTGAGTTCTGGGTGAGACCTAGCCCCACAGATCTGGAATAGTCCATAGGCCACCTTCAGGGTCTGTCTCAGCATCAAGCTTTCCACCATGGAAAACAGAAGGTCAAATACCACCCCTCTGACTTAAAGATGACACATCGTGGCGGGCTGAGCCCCCGCAAATGCCCTGGGTCTCAAATCCCACTCCCTACACTGTCCTCCAGAGCCACCCGAGGAGCGGTAACTGCAGAGGGGCCGTCGGGCCAACCCCACGCAGGTACTTACAGACGCGCTGGCTGTCACCTGCGGGCTGGAGCTGGTGGGCGCCGACGTGTCTGAGGAGGTGGAGAGCTGTCGCACCAAGGGGCTGTGCGGGGCATGCTGGGCGGCCGCCAAGTAGCTGGGACTGCTCATGTCTGGGTGATGCTTTAACACTGCAGACGTCAACAACAAAGAGGAATACGTGGTTACCTCACCGGCCCTGCGGCCAGCACGGGCCACAAGCGCCAGCAACACACAGTTAGAGCCAACGCGCTTCCTAAGCCTAGAGGATAAAAAGGTGAAGCAGACTGGGCGGCGGAAGGTAGGGGGCTGGGCAGGGGTGCTGCAGCAGTAAGAAGTGACCTGCATTTAGAAGCAGTAGGGTCCCTCTACTCTGCCTTGCTAGGAAGTGAAGGAGCCCAAAGCTGGGGGCAATTAAGAGAAGCCCAGGCTGCCCCAGAAAGCCCTGAGCAGAGGCAAATGCAGGCAGAGGTGCCGGGCCTGGCCCTACCTTCACTTCTCTCAGATGAATGGTCTCGCAATCTCATTTTGCTGGGGCTGGGGTCATGCGCAGGTGGCGGCGGGCTGAGCAAGCGCTCTGCTTTTGGCGCTGTCACTCGCTCTACCACGGGCGCGGCCCCCACATGGTCTAAGTGCTGCCTGTGGGTCCTGTCAGGCCGGACTGGGTGATGGGGCAGCTCTGAAGAGGGGAACAGAAAAGGAGCTGTGAAATCTTCTCTCAATCTTTTATGTGAGTTCCGAGCTCGAGTTCTCTCTAGGCCAATGGTAAGACACCCAGGGCAGGAGAGGCCTCTGGGACTGACGCTCCTAGCAGACAGCACAGAGGGCCAGGCCAGGCCAGGCAGCCCACAGGGCCCTCAACCAGAGAATGTGACTTCAGGCTACAGGAGACAGCCTGCCCACAGATGGAAACAATGTCATGCCATGGCTAGCTGTTCGTCCAGCACTGTGGGTCTTGCCCCGAGATGCATGGTGTCTGCAAGAGCTTTCAAAGTCCATCTGAGAACATCCGAGACAAGTAGAAGTAGACGGTGAGCTGAATTTGTATCAGTCAACTGCCTCTCCCAACCCCAAGATACTGCCACAGCAAATCAGTAACTTGAGAATATAAAAGGAATACAGAAATAACCGGAGGCCGACTCCCGGGTCCCCTAAAACTTACTGGCTGTTGTTAGGAAGGAGTTGACCAACTTGTGCCTGTCTTTACGAGTTGGATCTGGCAGGCTGCCTGGCATGGGTGCTCTGTGCTTAAGTGAAAACTTTTTGGGAGGTTTGATTTTGTCAAAAGGCTTGTTCTGCCACTGAGATTTCAGCATGCTCTGGAAGTGCAGGCTTGTGGGAACATCTGCAAGAAAGATGAAACGCTGCAGATTAGTCCAGACACCTGGTCTCCGGGCTCCTCTCTCAAGAAGGGAGATGTGTTCACACGTAACCCGGGCTCTCCAGTGGGCGAGGATCTACATCACACCTTTCTTTTATGTGCCCAGTGGCAGGATGACCCGGCAGGGCAAGCACTGTCCTGTGGAAGATCTGTTTATCTGAACTTTACTGAAGGCATTCTTTTATTCACAAGCAAGTCACTTTTACATGTTCAAGTTAAACAAATACGCCATCTAAAAACACCTTTTGGTAGATCAATGGAGTTTTCTTTGTTCATGTTGTCTACGAAGTATGTTAAACTTTATTGGTTCAAAAGATTGATGAACATCCTGCTTCTATTCTTCTAGAGACTAAAACATTTAAACCTAATACTATTAACACAGTTAATCAGGATATATTCATTCAATAAATACTTATTGCCTACTGAGTATTACTCCCCCCTCCCTTCCTTCCTAGCTCCTCACCTCCCACCTGGAGACTTCTTTTTTGCTGATTAGTTAATATTCGACATCAAAAATTAATCTTTTAAACTATAATTTTTACCACTTTGGTTTACCATTTCTTGGATCTTTCCATTTTCTTAGCTCCATTTTTTATTTTCCTAAGAATGTATCCTTGAGTAATTTCTTTAGAAAAAGTATTTCCAGACTGAAACCATTTTTCTCTGACCTTAAAAGCTTCTCTCTACTTTATTCTAACATTCAGTGCTGCAGATAAAATGGAAGTGGATTCTTCCTTAATTGTAGGTGGTTTTTTTCTTCTTTTAAGCTTTTCCAAAAAACTCAAATACAAAAAAGCTTGTCGTGTATTACGCTGACTCTACAGGTCAATCTGGGGAGAAATGCCTTCTACTCTGCCATCAACACCAAGTCTCTCAATCCATGAATGTGGTATATCTATTTATTTAGGTTTTCTTAAATTTTCTCTCAGCAGTGTTTGACAGTTTTCATTTTACAGGTCTTATACTTGAGAATTGACTTAAAGTATGTATTTCATTTGATGTAAGCATCATTATGCTCCTTTTTAAAAAGACAAAACAGGTACAGAGAGGTGAATTAGCTGTTTGAGGTTTTACAGTTTAGTAAGTCAACCAACATTCAAACTTAGGTTTGTAGAACCCTAGAGCCCACACTCTCAGCCACTACACCATGAGATTATTTTTTGGTCTAGAGAACGGAGAGGTTTAATTCTGAGGTGGAATGAGAGATTTCTCAAATTATTGGCAAAGAAGTAGAGTACAGGATATTTTTGAAGGGAGTTCTGTAGTGTAAAAACGTTTAAACACTCTTTCCTACAGTATATACCATGGATCTCATGACACTTTAAGAACAAATTTGAACACTGGGCTTCTCAGGTCTGGAATGAACATATATATCCCTGAATGAGTAAAATAGTTCTGTTCTCAGGGATGCTTTTCCCCAATGGGCAAGCAGCCTCAGCATCAGACATTATTTTCCAGTTCTGAGAATAGACCACTGGACCTTATGGCAGTCAAACAAATTAGGAAAACTACTGAAATTTTAAAGATAATAAACATTTGCTGTATGTCCAAGTATTGAGATATAGTATGTGAGGACAGTGCTGTCTTCTGAAAATTTTTTTGCATAATCATTCCTTCTTTTCCACACTTAAAAACAAATTCACCTATCCCAACCTTCAAAGATAAATGTCAGCTTTCAGCAACCTCAAAGTTGGGGAGATACCAACCAGACCAAGGATGTTGGATCTCATGGTGTTCCCAGCCCTTCCACTCCTCCCCTAAGCCCCTCAATAAAATGGTTTGATTCCCCCCACCCTCCCAACGAAGGTCAAATGTTTAAAAAAAGGATTTCCCATTAATAAACAATCAAGAATTGAGTTGAGGTTATTAACGGTAAATATTTTTTGCTGCAATTCAAAATGGTTAGGGAAAAAGGTGTGTAGGAAATAAAGCACTGTCTGGAGGCACTCTGAAAGCTGGGCTAAGCTGGAATGTCTAAAAGCCCCAGAAAGGGGGAAAACAACTCCTCTATATCCCAGGACACCTCTTGTCAACAGAAGAATTGGCAAGGTCTATATAATGGGACAACAGAAGCCTAATGATTTCATTTTTTCCTTGTACTTTCCCCAGTCATTGCTCTCCCAAACCTGAAAATTAAGCCAGGAAAAAAAGGAGGTAGGGAGGAATATACGCGATCTGATTTATAATGGAAACAGCACCAGACTAGAAATAAGTAGACCTGGATTCAGGTCCTAATTCCTTCACTGAGTAGAAGGCGAAAACAAGAACAAACCACTTAGCTGGGCAGGCACATCCCAGCACACATGCTCCAGCTCTCCCCTCCTTTGCTGCAGACAAAAACTTAAAAAATCTTCACACTCTTTACCCTATTGTACCCCAAGACCTCAGATTCATCTTTAAAAATTACAGAGTCCAGAAAGCAACTATCAATCAGAGTAAGCACAAGAGACGACACTATTTGTTACTGCTAGACTAGACTAGACTGCTGAGTCTCTCCATTCTTAACACATTACATCAGACTCCAGGACCATACCTAATCCCCTCCCCTCACCTGAACGCTCTGAAGCAGAAGCTGCTACAATTGAAGACTACCACCCTATGCCCTGGAGTTGACGTATTAAGCAGAATCAAGAGCAATTTCCCCTATAAACCCACTGAATAAGCAGTTAGGGATAATAAACTGCTGAAAGAACTCAGGCTGCTATACTTTGCTAGAAGTTTGCTGTGTGTTTAACTCCTCTCATATAAGAATGAACAGGAAGTCAGTTAAATCCCCCAGTCAATGAACAAAAATGATCTCTTAGGAATTGCTGGTCTAAGTTCATGCTCTAAGTAGTAAGTAATAACACCTGAGATCCATGTTGCACTAAAGCTCTGAAACGGATTAGATATGCAGGACCTGAAAGTAAGCAATGAAAGGGTATGAAAGAGAATACAACAGGGATCCATTCAGCCAGAAGACTTCACACATTCCATACCCGCACAGGCCATGCCATTAAAGTGCCATCATCAGAGAAGAGGGAGCAGATGCTTGATCAGGTCAATAACAGGAAAACAGAAGTGTTAGAACAGGAAATAGGAAATAGGAAACTAACATCATTTTAAGTTACTATTTCCTCAGACAAAATGAAAAGACCTTGACTTCACGCTCACTGGGGTCTGACATTCCACGTTGCACTTGACTGTTCTGCTCATTATGTTCCACCATTTTCTCAAGCAAATTTTCTAGGGTTGTTTTTATAATACTCACTTCCTCCTCCTGCTGGTAAACTGCGGTAGCCTCACATACACCAGTCTTGGTAAGCTCTCTCAAAACAGCATAGATCTTCAAGGCCAGCAGGTGGTGCTCTTATGAAGCTCAAACTCAAGTTAACATTCTTTCCACCAAGGTTTTAGACTTCCTCTACATTTCCAAGCTAAGGATTAACTGGCTTGATAAGGAAACAAGCTCCGAGGATCCTCCTAAGAGTACTAAAGAATTATCACACCCTAATGCCTCCACCTTGCCACCAGGCACCAAGCTCCTCAATTCTATCATCTCTAGACACTCTACTTAATGCGAATGGCTGAGGTGTGATCAAGAAGGGAGAAAGAACTCTAGGATTAAGAGTTGGAGTTGGTTCCCATCCTACCTACAAACTGATTAGGAAACATTAGTAAAACTACTTGAAAATCCTGCCATCTCTAAGCATCTTCTAGAGAACAGGCTGTAAAAGGGTGGCCCAGAGGTCAGGTCTGGTGCATGTATGTTTGACCCACATGCTGGCCACTAGTCTTCACTGTTACTATTCTACACAATGATACATGGGAAATCTCAATACTTAGAGGGGGTGCTATTCACACAGAATAATGGTGCCCTCTGGAGTTGGACATCTTTGTGAAAATTTTACAGTTTACAAACATTCTGAATGTGGTATTTGTTTGGATCAAAGCAAAATTATCCCAACAGGAACGGTATTAGATATGGTAACTGTGTCCCCGGGGTCAACCTACAGAAAGTCTAATTTATCCATAGGCAATTATGTTCATACATCCTACATGAAATAATAAAAAATATATATATATTCTCCTTTACAATCTTATAAGGAGATTTAATGACCAACTCTCTTGTCCAAACCCCAGTATCATGGTCAGGAGCTGTGTGAGACAGAGAGAGAGAGAGGAAAAGTATTTAAGGGCAGGCAGGAAAGTGAAAATGCTAATGACCAGAGAAAGGAGTCTCCACATCTTTCCTTCCTTTCTCCCTCAATGCTACCTATAGTTGCTTGAAACAGGATGGAGAAGGGAAGTGTAAGGGCACCAGTCTGTGAGGCAAACAGTCTGAGCATATGTGATTGGGGGAGGGGGAAGGCAATTCACAACTGTATACAGTAACGCTATTGACAAAGAAATGATCACCATGTTTATAAGCTGACATTCAGTGAGTATGGAAGAGGCCTTAACAGAATCAGAATATAACTACAGGCCTCAGGCTTCTTTATTCAAATACGAGACCATACAATTCAACACTGTGATCCTGCGAGAGTAACCCAAGAAATGTTCCTACGTTTTCCTGGTGGCTCCACCTGCAGTCAGAGCCTAGAAATGGGCAGAAAACTGGTTTCTCTTAATATCCTGGCTGGGAAGAAGCATACTACACAATGAAATGAAGGACAGGCATCAGATGACCCAAATTTGAATTCTAGAGCTATCTAAAACTCATCAGCCATTTAGCCTGAGATAAAGCACAACTTTTCTGAGCCTTTTCTTGATCTACCAAACTGAAGTTAACACCTTATGAGATTATTGAGAGAAGCAAATAAGAAAGGTGCTTTGTAAACCATAAAATGCTATACAAATAAAACCTTAAGTTATATGAGCTATAATCCAAATGGCAAGAGAAGGTAAAAACCAATGAACCCCGGAATCTGAAGTACACAGGAAGATGTGTTCTAAAGTTTATTTACTGCTCTACCACTCTCAACCTAAAATAGAACCCTGCCTAGCTTGCTATCCATATGGTCCAAAAGTTTATAAACTTTTTCTTAAAGGGACAGATGATAAATAATTTGGGCTTTGCAGGCCACACTATCTTTGTTTAGTCTGGGTTGCAACTATGTAATGTTCCTGCCGATCTAGCAGAAAAGCAGCCACTGACAAGATGTACACAAATGGGCTGTGTTCCAATAAAACTTTATTTATAAAAAACAATCATTACTAACACCTATCCTAGAGAATGCCCTCTTCTGTTTGACAGTTGATCAAACATTAAATCACTACAATCCCCTCCCCTTTAGCTGTTCTTCAAATGATTGAGTTCTTTTTTGCCTACCTAAATCCTGTAACTGCTCCAGGACTTGTTACCAGAACTCCCTTGACTAAGAAGGAGCTTGATCTAATATTCCTGATGCCATGTGACTTCTAGGAAAAGTGGAAATATTTAGTAGAAAACTTGGACCATATGGATAGCAAAGCTAGGCAGGGTTTTATTTCAGGGTCAGGAGCAACTTGAAAGGCTGGGGGGAAATCTCTCTCCTGGCAAGTTGCAATCTTTCAGTGGTACATTCTGGTCTGATGGATCTGCTGCACCCTATTTGCAAAATTCTGAGAGACTCTGTTGACTGAAACTGATACCTTGATAGCACCTGGGTTGTACCAGGATCCTGGCTGGCTTTCTTTCACTTTGAAGCCTTTAAGTCTCATTTAAGCTTTATATTCTGTGGCCTTTCTTACCATCTGGAAATGCTAGGACTGGGTGAACACAAGAGTCCAACTGGGAAAGGCGTTCCAACAGAGGGGCTTCATAGTGAATTTCTGGAGGCATGGTGACCGTGCTGCCTGAGCCACACAGTGCGCAGGAGGGGTTCACATCACAGCCAGAGCGCATTGTGCTGTTCCGATGAACCTGTGAAAAGCCAAACAAAACTGACAATTCAGTGTCTGATAAAACCCAGCTCTCTCTCATTATCCCAAAGATTCAGAAGGCTCTTTCTAGACTCCTATATGCCACTACTAACCGAAAGTTCAATTAGTTTGTTAAAAAAATCCCTTTTCTCCAACACATTAACCTTCAAAGTAATTAAGTAAACTTGCTTCTTCTTCAATGATGAAATCCAATTACTTGGAGCCGGGGCCCTAAGCATTACCTAGGTACCAAACTTGTGAGTTTAAAGCTACTGAAACTGTGCTGAGAACACCTTATAAAACCTGAATATTTCCACCATCTTGATGGTTTTCAATGGTCCCTGAGATGAACAGCTGGTGCCTGATTCCCAGATGGACATGACTTGCTCTCTCCAGCAATTTCATCCACCTAGGAGCCTGAATAACCAATCACACCTCTCTTGTTCTTTTCACAATTCCTTCTAAAGACTTTCAGGTGGTCTCAAACAAGGTGGCAAGTTTCGCTGGACTACACAGAACTCACTAGCTACATTTTAACCTAGCCTAAGATCCATGGTTATAAAGTTCATGGCTAAGTAATGAAAATGAATTTGGGGGCGCCTGGGTGGCTCAGTCGGTTAAGTGCGTCTGCCTTAGGCTCAGGTCGTGATCTCTCGGGGTCCTGGGATGGAGTCCCGCATCAGGCTCCTTACTCAGCGGGGAGTGTGCTTCTCCCTCTCCCCCCCTGCTCATGCTCGCTCGCTCTTTCTCTCAAATAAATAAATAAAAGCTTAAAAAAGAAAAAAAAGGCAATTTGGTAATGGTGAGTGTTCACACCATAGTCTTTATGTTAGATTAAATTCAAGGAGATAGGGCGCCTGGGTGGCTCAGTTGGTTAAGCGACTGCCTTCGGCTCAGGTCATGATCCTGGAGTCCCAGGATCGAGTCCCGCATCGGGCTCCCTGCTCGGCAGGGAGTCTGCTTCTCCCTCTGACCCTCCCCCCTCTCATGTGTTTGCTCTCTCATTCTCTCTCTCTCAAATAAATAAATAAAAAAATCTTTAAAAAAAAAAATAAATAAATAAATTCAAGGAGATAGAAATTATTCCCATTAAACTTCCTTTGTACAAATGTAAGCAGGCTAAGAAATAACCTCTCCTGCTAAGTCCACAGTGAAATGTAATCTAACTCTTCCAAAGACTTAATATTGGCGGGAAAAAAATGCTTTAAAAAAAAAAAAAGTTTGTTTTTTTTTTAAACAATTTTATGCTTTGGGGAGAAAACTTCAGAGGTCATGCTGAATGCAGGATTCCTAGACTCTAGTGTTAGGATGGACAAATCTGGCATGTGCCAAATCATAACCCATTAAAAAGTCATTTGGGCAGCATCCAGTCCTAGAAGAAAAGGACTTGCCTGTGGAACAGCACCATGAGAAGGGATGCTCTGAGCAAGGGTAGTATCATAATAAAAACAAAAGGGTAGCATGGAAACTGCTAGCGAAAAGCCTACAACAACTCCAAGAGCAGCATTCAGTTTCAGCACAAACCTCTCTTGAAAACTATTTGCCTTTACACACATGTACAGGAGAAAGATAAATATGAGAACAACATGGTCTTTATCAACATTCCCCAACTGCCTCCTTCATGCAACCACATAGATGGGTGGCATGCAAAGAAGCTCCTGTGAAGGTTAGACTGGGCACCTCGCACTAAAGTAAAAGAATTCTAATAATTAGCTGCAATTGTAGATGCCACTGAAAGGGAATTATACCAACTAAACACGATGCTACTGTGTAGACAACATTAACTGGTACTGTTTTGGGAAAAAATATCCCTTGCACTCTGTTTATCAGCGCTGGCTTTCTGAAAGAGATAAAATTTTGAGACAGAGCTGAGAGAGAGCTGCTGGCAGAGATGAGAACCACAGACCACACAGCAGATGAATGGGAGGAGTCAGGTAATTAGGTAGGATCCAGAAATTGCACCAAAACTTAAAACATTAAAAAGAGATTAGAAAAAGATACCAAAATCAAAATAATCTTAAGATGGAGATATGTCTTTCCTCATAAACTAACCCATGGCATCAATTACCTGTCTATATGAAAAACGAACATTCCATTTCATGGCTGTAGTATACCCTTAAGTCAACAGCCAACAGACTGGGTGTAGAGGAAAAAGAACATGGCAAAAATAACAAACTAAAGGAAGAGATTAAGATAAAAGCTAAAACTGCCAAAAGAGGAAATAGATGCCAGAAATAGCAAATTTAAGAGCTGTTCTTTGGGAGTTTTCCTTTTCCTTCTTCCTAAACCCACCTCAAGGGTGGGGTGGACAGGAACAGACCAATTAATAATCAGATAAACTTTAAGACTGGCTTAATGAAGAGAAAAAGGAAGAAATGCAAACATGTAAGAATTCCTCAAAAAAGCACTAGTTAAGTTAAAAACTGGAAACTGAGTGTGTACATATGTAATATGAGTGTATACAAATTATGCATTTCTATGATGTTTAAATGTTACATATTTTTGTATTCCATCTAATAAGGGAATACCATATACATGCATAAAATAAGGTAGAGGCTCAGACAAGTCAATTTCCCTGGTCAAAATCTTTAAAAACATTAAAGAGGGACACCTGGGTGGTTCAGTCAGTTAAGTGTCTGCCTTCAGCTCAAGTCATGATCCCAGAGTCCTGGGATTGAGTCTTACATCAGGCTCCTTGCTCAGCAGGGAGCCTGCTTCTCCCTCTGCCTGCCGCTCCCCCTGCTTGTGCTCTCGTTCTCTCTGACAAATAAATAAAATCTTTAAAAATAAATAAATAAAAGCTTTGAAGAAGAGGTAATTTTCTATTCAATTAAGATGGCTGATACTAACAAAGAAATTACAATTCTATTGTCCTTTCAGAAAAATAAAATTCTTTTAAAAAAGATTTTATTTATTTGAGAGAGAGAGAAAATGTGTACCAGTTGGGGGAGGGGCAGAGGGAGAAGCAGACTCTCCACTGAGCAGGGAGCCTGACACAGGGCTTAACCCCAGGACCCCGGGATCATGACCTGAGCCGAAGGCAGATGCCTAACTAACTGAGCCACCCAGGCGCCCCAGAACCTATCTGTGTTTTAAAAAAATCACAACATATATTTTATAGTACAAAAATAAATTTTAAAAATCACAACAAATATAAACAACCAAACCTGAGCCAAGTGGAGATTTCTGGATATCAGGATTATTCAATATTAGTATATCAATTAATATAATTTCATTTGAATTTAACTGCTCACTCAACTTCACTTAGATGTCTTAACAGGTACCTCAGTTCAAAACTGAGCCCCTGCTCTTCCCAATTTCTAGCTGCTCAGTCCTAAATCTCTGAACTTATCCTAAACTCCCTTCTTTTACCATATCCCATATCCAATCATGAAATCCTGTGGCCTCTACCCTCTTAATGTATCCAGAATCTGACCACTTTATACCACCTCAAATGCAATAACCCTGGTCTAAGTCAGTATCTTTTCTGACTTAAAAGGGGGGTGGTGGGGAGGGAGAATCTTAAGCAGGCTCCATACCCAGCAGAGTCCGATGTGTAGCTTGGTCTCATGACCTGAGCTGAAATCAAGAGTCGGGGGCTTAAATGACTGAGCCACCCAGGAACCCCTCTCATATGAATTTATTAAATAACTCCTCACTTGTCTTCCTGCTTGCCCCTCCTTCCAACTAATCAAAATACAGCAGTAGGAGTAACCGTGGCTTACCAGTCCTCAGCTCATAACGTTCCAATAGCTCCTCATCTCATAAGGAACAAGAGCCAAAGTTTTTACAAATGGTGCACACAAGGCTTTATACCATCTGTCGCTGCTATCCCTTCTCTGACCTCATTTCCTTTTACTTCCTGCTTCTCTCCTTGCTCACTCCACCACTGCTATTTCCTCAATATGCTAGGCAAAATTCCAGATCATGGGCCTTTCCATGGTTATTCCTCTCACCTCAGGTCTTTTTCTGAAATGTAACCTTCTTAAAAATAACTGTTATTGAGAAACATGCAAGTGAAAAAAATAATCTTTTCTTGACTATAACAATAATAAAAAATATTCTGGAGTAAGTTTAACTAAAACTTATAAACACAAACCTTTTTAAAGCTATTAATAATCTACAAATTAATCTACAATCTAAATAAGGTTTTGTTGGGGAAGGAAGAGGCAAATAAGATTTAAACAATCTTAAAACTGGAACTGAAAGAATATATGCTTAAAGGGAAAAGTCCCCATAAAATTTCTGATAAGCAAAGATAGAGGGGAGTGATTTGCCCTACCACATATCAAAATATCTTAAAGTTACAGCAATTAAAATAGTCTGCTACAGAAAAATTAAACAGAAAGAGAATTAGACCAAAGTATACATGACAGCTTAATATGTAGCAAAGGTGGTATTTCTAAATAAATTAGTTTAGGGGTGCCTGGGTGCCTCAGTCGGTGAAGCATCTGCCTTCTGCTCAGGTCATGATCCCGGGGTCCTGGGATTGAGCCCTACGTCCAACTCCCTGCTCTGTGGGGAGCCTACTTCTCCCTCTCCCTCTGCTGCTTCCCCTGCTTGTGCTCATGCTCTCGCTCGCTCTCTCCATCAAATAAAATCTTAAAAAAAAAATTAGTTAAAAAAAAAAAAGGAAAAGATGATCAATAGAAAACTGTGCATTAAGGACACTTCCACAGTCTAGGGATCACACAAGACTCCTACAGAAAACATGCCCTGTTCACCCTGCCCTGGGTGAGCTCACTGTGAAAGATTACAAAGCAGACCAAACACAGACCGATGTGTTGCAGTCAGCACAAAAATGGGGACAACTGGTCCTCAAGAAACTAGAAATGGAATAATTTTTTAAAAGTCATTTGTAGCCCAACATGGAGCTCGAACTCAGGACCCCAAGATCAAGAGTCCCATGCTCTACCCACTGAGACAGCCAGGCACCCCTGGAAATGGAATAATCTGAGAGCGATTTTAAAGTAAGTATATTGGCCAAAGATGTGGAAACCTCACGTTCTCTACCATTGGCAAATATATACATACCTACATGGTTCTCTTAAAATAAATAAATAAATAAAGTATATTACAGTTGTTCAAACAGATAAAGGAAGGAATGAACATCATAAAAGAATAGGAAAGGATGAAAAAAAAGGATGATTCTAAAAGTAACCAGAAATAAATTCTGAATGAAAACCACACACTGGGGTGCCTGGGTGGCTCAGTCGTTTAAGTGCCCACCTTCAGCCTAGGTCATGATCCCAGGGTCCTGGGATACAGTCCCACATTGGGTTTCCCACTCAGCAGGGAATCTGCTTTTCCCTCTGCCCCTCCCCCCTGCTCGTGCTCTCTCTCTCAAATAAATAAAATCTTAAAAAAAAAAGAAAAGAAAAAAACACAAAAAACCAAACAACTGACAGGTTTAATAATAGTAAACTAAACAAAGCTGGAGAAAAACCTGATGAATAGAAGGAACAGTCACAGAGGTTTACTGAGAATAAAACAGTGAGAGAGAGAGAGATGGAAATGGGAAGTATTAAAAAAAAAAAAGATACAGAAGAGAGAATTACAAGATCTACAACAATCTACATATAAATAGACATTCCATATTAAAGAGGAGAAAAGAGGAAAAGTTTAAAGAAGTAATAATTTTCAAAACTCAAGACAGACAAGAACTCTCAGAATGAGGGTGCAAACCAAGCCCGTAAGTGGCTAAAAATTAATTCATACATCTAAATATGTCCTTTGTTACTGCAAAACATAAAAAAAAAAAACCACCTCAAAGTAGGGGGTTGGGGAATTTAAATTACTAGAGAGAAGATACAGATAAACTAAAAGAATGACAAACTGACATCAGAATTTTCATCAACAATAAATACTGGAATGCAATGCATTATCAACCATGAACTTGTCTGTATCTAACCAGTCATCCTGGATCTATATGAATACATATGCTAAAAAAAAAAAAAAAAAAAGGGGAGATGGGGAAATAAGAGAGGTTGTTTATTTATTTATTTATACATTAAGATTTAATTTATTTGAGAGAGAGAGCACACAAGAGGGGGCAGGGTCAGAGGGAGAAGACGACTCCCCACTGAGCAGGACGCCCGATGCGGGACTCGATCCTGAGACTCTGGGATCATGACCTGAGCTGAAAGCAGTCGCTTAACCAACTGAGTCACCCAGGAACCCAAGAGAGGTTGTTTAAAAGTATAAACTTGCAGTTAGTAGATAAGTAAGTCCTAGAGATCTAATACACAATATAGTGATTACAGAGACAACAGTACTGTATTATAAATATGCAAAGAGACTAGATCTTAATTATTCCCACCACAAGAAAGAAATGATAATTTTGTGACATGATAGAGGTATTAGCTAAGGCCACAATTAGTTGGCAGGCGTACTGCAATATCTATGATCAAATCAACATGTTGTATACTTTAACCTTACACAATGTTACATACCAAATATATTTCAAAGAGAAATAGAAAGCAGACCAAAGGACACAGAAGACATGAACACAATCATTAAGCACAAAATAGAAGTTAAATTTAGAACCCTGAAGTCAACAAACGGGATATGGATATACTCACACCCACACAAACACTGTCTTTTTGAAGGAAATGTGGACTATTTACAAAAGATGAACTAAAATTATGTCTATCAACATGGAGATCTTGAAAAGGCAACAGTGAATTAAAAAACACACACCCCCCAAACAAGTTGCAGAATATGTACACCATGATGGCATTTATATAAATTTTTATATGAACATTAAACTAAACAATACATACTGCACTTTGCTCATGGATACATATACGTGTAGTAAAAATCCAAGAGAACCTGAACTGGGAGTATACACAACCAAATTCATGATAGTAGTTACCTATGGGGAAGGAAGCAGGTAGAGGAGATGATAGAGGATAAAACAAACATTGTTCATCTGTAATTTTCTTTTAAATATTAAAAAAAAGTCAAGATATTAACATTTAAGGTGGTATGTACATAATGATTGTTTTATCATTTTTTATACTTTACAGAATTAAAAAAAAATTAGGGAAGGAGGCAGGTAAACCTGCTAAGTTTTTCCATATATAGGGAATTCAGGTTCTTCACACAATAAATTCAGTGGTGCAGAAGTGCTCCAGAAAACTGGCAGTGGGAGTAAAATGAAGTTCAACTATTTCTCGAACTACAGCATAGGTATGTTAAGTATGAAAGTTGCTGAAACCCAGTAACTGAGTTAGGAATAGCACCTTTCCAGATTTAGAATTAAGAAAAAGATTCAACCAGCACATGAGTAGCAGAGACAAGGACCAATGGCCAGTGTACTGATTAGAATAGTGACCCGCCCCAAGGCCCCACCCCGATATTCATGCCCAACCAGAATCAAAGAATGTGACCTTATTTGTAAACAGGATTCTGATGTGATTAACATGAAGTGATACTGAATTGGGGTGGCCTTAAATCCAATGAATGGTGTCCTTAATAACACCACATGAAAACACAAAGACACAGACACACAGGGAAGATGATCACGTAAAAACAGAGGCAGAGATAGGAGGAGATATGCTGCCACAAGCCAATGAATGCTAAATTTGCTAGCAAACACAAACAAAGAAAGCAGAAGGTGGCAAGAGAGGATTCTTCTTTAGAGAGCCTTCAGAGGCAGCAAAGGGCTATCCCCCTTGATTTCAAACTTCTAACCTCCAGAACTGTGATAGGAAACAAATACACCCAGCTACTACATTTTTCTAGTGAAATCACAAAGTCTGGATAGATCAACTTATTTTTTAAGAATAATGAAAGAAAGAAAAAAACCCCTCAGCTTCGGGACTACGAGCAGAATACTGCAGAGTAAAGGAAAAGGAAGCAAATCTGAAAAACTGAGAAAGAACATACCTCCAGAAAACTATTAAACAAGTTTGGTAAAACAATTAATGAATGAAACTTCTCACATCTCCAATAGAGTAAAAGATAAGACAACTTCTATTACATGGAAACAGGGAAGATGAAAGGGCAGTAAGATGACATAAAAAGGAAATATAAAATCTGAAAAGAAAAAAGAAAAAATCTTAACTACCCATGGTAGTAGAACTAAAACCTACCTAAGAGGAACTATGGTCAGAACTAATGATACGGAGAATTAAAACAGAACGTGAGCAATAAACGTGTCTCTCTTCCTTTATACTAGAGGAGAACCAAAGAGATGGAAACCATGACAGAAATGGTAACAGCTAACATCTAAGTACTTATTATGTGCATCCAAACTCTGCCAATCACTTCCATGTTTAATTTAATGATGACACCGAGGAGCAGCAGCTAGTAAGAGCTAAACAAACAGGAGACAAAACAGTAACACAGAGATAACTGGAATACTTCCATTTCCAACTACAAACTTTGGGGAATCAAGAACCAAAGCTAGTATAAAAGACTTAATAGGACCATATTAAAAACCTGCAGCACTGTCCATTGCAGTTTTGCAATGATGAAAGTGTTCAGTATTTGTGTGACTTAAATATGGTAGCCACTAGTCACATGGGACGGACCACTGAACACGTGAAATGTGACTGTGCAAATGAGGTACTGAATTTATCTTAATTTTAAATAGCTACACATGGCTACAGTAGCTACCATACTGGACAGTGCACAGCAGAACTGGTTACCAATATAAAGGATTGAAAATAAGACCATTTTAATTCTATGCCAAAACAAAACAACAAATAATCACCCTCCGCCACCACCAAAAGACAGTGAAACAGTTTTAAGGGACAAAGGTTATGAGCTAAGAACCTGAAACATGGTCAAACTGTTGTTCTAATCCTGAAAAACTAGAAATTAAAATTAAGAACTCAGTAAGTTGGCATATTAAGGTATAAAAAGGACTATCAATAAACAATGAAATGTTACAGTCAAAACAAACCTAAATAAGCCTTTAAATCCAGTTTTAAAACTGAATATATAAAATGAAAAACTTTATTTAATAAAATCCCCATTAAAATCAAAGACTTTATGGAGGTTAAAAAAAAAATGATGTTTCAAAAAACAAAATGCTAAAAGTAAATGGGTGAAAAAAATCACATACTACAACATTAGTATTAAGAAAAGTAGAATGTGAGGCAAAAACTACTGGAGAGAGAAGCCTTAAGTCACTAAGAGGATGTAATTACATAGAACTCCAGACTAGACACCAATGACATTTTTTAAAAAATCAACAAAATATAAGCAGAAACAACAGAAACACCACTTTAACCCAAATGCTATAAAAATCTGTAATTAAATAACGAAAGGTTTAAAAAGAAAAACCATTTTGAATTTGGAAACTCAATCTGTAACTCTTGGGAAAAGAACTCAAAACTCATTGGCAACTTCCAAATAGCAAAAAGAATACTTCACACATCAAAGGCTGTGGAATGCTATCCAAAACTACACTCAGAAGAAAATTCAGAAAGTTGAATGCTTTTATTATTACGTAAGAAAGAACAGAAAATAAATTAAACATTTGAATAAAGGCAGACAGGAGAGAAAAAAAAAACCAAACAAACAAAAACAAAACAAACCAAGACCACAGGAGGAAGGAATTACCAGCAAATAACCAATCTTTGAAAAGACCAATAGGAAAAACTGATGACAAGACTAATCAAGTAACAGAAGACAAATATAATTAAGATTGAGACATGGACATAACTACAGATAACAAGGACTTAAAAATTAAAAATGCTTTCTATAAAATCTGTATGAGTTAATTTGAAAAATCTGATAGATGGACAATTTTCTGTAAAATAGATGCTGGTCTCAGATGGTCTTTACCTTAAAGTTCCAACAAATTTTAAAGAAATAGATACTTCCCAAAAAATCTTTAAAGTTTTCCAAAGCACAGAAAATGGTAAAGTGTCCCAATTCATTTTAAGAAGTTATCCAACATCAAAATTAATAGTGAAATTCTAAAAGTATAGCCATGAGCGGCGCCTGGGTGGCTCAGTCGGTAAGAGTCTGACTTTTGATTTTGGCTGAAATCATGTTCTCAGGGTCATGAGATTAAGCCCCATAGTCCGGCTCAGTACTGGGCTGGAGCGTGCTTAAGATTCTAACAATAAATAAATAAATAAAATAAAATAAAATAAAATAAAGAAGAGGAGAAAGTATTGCATTAAAACCAGGAATGAGATGCCTCACTGGGACCAACTATTTCTTAACACTGCTCTGTAAGTACATCACATCTAGTCAAGGAAAAGGAGTAAGAAGTGTATAAAGAGGTATCACATTATTTGCTGGTGACAGATAGCCTATCTAGAAAATTTAAAATAATCAACCAAAACACAGAGTTCAAATAAGTGTTCAATTACAGAAATCAGCAGCACTTACAAAATAACACTAACAGAAAAGATCTCATTTGCATCACAGAAACATCAAGAATGTAGGAAATACATAAAAACTGAATGAAGAAATAAAATACTTGGATACATGGAGAAATTCTATGTTCCTTTAATAGCATAAATTATATTAATTCTCTCTGAAGGAGTTTCCATTAAAAACCCAATGCAATGCACATGGATGAATTCCACAAAGTAAAGCTCTATTCATCATTTTCTGTTAATCACAGAATATTAATTCAAAGCATTAAATTCTTTTGGCTTGAGGACAGTTTATAAATAAAATATCAGAGCTTCTTCTATTTATTTTATCTTCAGCTTTTCAAAATTTGTCTTTGTCTTATAATGACTGCAAATGTCCACATGGCATTCCTGCTCCTTCCCAAAAGTCTGACTAGTATTGAAAAAGTTAGGCCTCTAAGACCTATCATAAGAAGCCCCTGTCAGTAAAGAATGTATCTTATTTGATATCAAATTATTCACTTTTATTTTTCTAGTTTTTGTTAAGGATATTATTCGAGAGAGAGAGAGAGCAAGAGAGAGTGCATGTGCGGGAGCAGGGGGAGGGGCAAAGGGAAAAGGAGAGAGAGAACCCTCAAGCAGATTCCCCACAGAGTGCAGAGCCCAACGTGGGGCTCAGTGCCATGACCCTGATACCATGACAGCAGCAAAACCAAGAGTCAGCTGCCCCAAATTCTTCACTTGTAATACAAACTCACAATCATTTTAGTTCTTTAGTTTTCAACCACAAATATCATGACACTGTGCCTTAAGAGAATGTCCTACTATATGTCATGTCCTGTATATCCTCATGTGTGATACAAGAGGAAGAAGTGAAAGACCACTGGGAATTCTCCAGAATCCAACTTTAAAATTTAACCCAGGGGTGCGTTGGTGGCTCAGCTGGTTGAGCGACTGCCTTCGGCTCAAGTCATGATCCTGGAGTCCTGGGATCGAGTCCCGCGTCGGGCTCCCTGCTCAGCGGGGAGTCTGCTTCTCCCTCTGACCCTCCTCCCTCTCATGCTGTCTCTCATTCTCTCTCAAACAAATAAATAAAATCTTAAATAAAATAAAATTTAACCCAGAGCAATCCTCCTATAATTATCCTCCAACACAAACAATAAAATTCCAAAATCACACCAGAGCACCGCCAAACCATCTGATAAGAAATGCTACCCCTATGTTTATACAGCAGCATTATTTATAATAGCCAAATTACAGAAGCAGCCCGAATGTCCATCAATAGATGGATAAATAAGAGGTAATGTGTGTGTGTACGTACACGCGCACACACACACAATGGAATAATACTCAGCCATAAAAAAGAAATCTTGCCATTTGCAAGGACATGGATGGAGCTAGAGAGTATAATGCTAAATATAAGTCAGAGAAGACAAATACCATATGATTTCACTCATGTGGAATTTAAGAAACAAAGAAGGAAAAAAAAAAGCATGAGAGAGAAACAGATTCTTAGTTATAGAGAACAAACTGATGGTTACCAGAGGGGTGGTGGGAGGGGGGGATGGGTGAAACAGGTGATGGGGATCGAGTGAACCTGTCGTGATGAGCACCGAGTGAATGCATGGAACTGTTGATATACTATACTGTATACTGGAAATTAATATAACACTGTATGGTAACTATACTGGTATAACACTGTATGGTAACTATATTCTAAAGAATTTTCTAAGAAAATAGAAAATTCTAAAAAGAACTATACGATCTTAAAAAAAAATTAAAAAGAAATGCTATTAAGGCCAATCCAAAAATCTCATGGCATGTTATTTTTTCTTTTTAAAATAATACCTGTACTATGATATACTTATTTTATAAAATAACTAACAAAATAAAAAGCAACCCCATATCGGCCCCACATTTATTTTAAAACTTTTACTGATTTGAAATTTCAGTATCTAGAAACTAATGTTTTAGATTAAGCTGTAAATATCTACCTCATAGAGGCAGAGCAGGAAATAAACATTAATGATACATGTTATATAATTTCTCATTGAGTGTTTCTTCACTGGCTTAGCTAACTGCTAACGTCTACCAAACCAGACCCCTGACAGTGATGAAATATGTAATACATAGCAGTATGGGCAACTTGTTCCAATCTGCACTAATATTACAATAAAATGGTGATACAGGAAGTACCCCCATGTTCTCCCCAGGCCTTACTGACTTCCATGGAAGATAACCCCACTCTCCCAATCTCAAAGCTCTCAGTCCTCCCAACTCTGATATTCACAACATCCTGGTGATTCTTCCTTAGGACTAGTTTTGAAATCTACTGCATCCTGAGAGCTTTGGGGCCTTCAGACAATATTATTTCCTCTAGGATTACTATTGTTACTAGTCTTTCTTTCTGACTCCAGTCTCTTTTATGGCCAATCTACTCCAAACATAAACTACCTGCACACTTTATCTTTTTAAAAATAGCTTATGACACTTAACTGCTCAAAACTAAAATTCTCTAAAATCTAGATGATAAAACCCAAATGAACAGTTTGAGCATTCAAAGCCTTTCATTATTTACTGATAGGTCTCATTCCTATTTATTTCCAACAAGTTCAACCTACTGAACCCCCTTCGCTGTAGTCACTCAATTTAAGATACTAATGACATAAAAACGGCCTTTTAGGAGCAAAAGAAATGTGCTACTACACTAAAAGTACATCTCAATTGTAAGATATACACTGTAATTTCAGAAATGTTGGTAGGACTTGATGGAATAAAAGTCCAGCTGTGATTCAGCTAAAATGACTGTCCTGGTAAATTGAGTGAGTTCCCTAAAGTGAGTTTCATATTTGGATCTAGAGTGAAGTAGAGATAATTTAAAATATGTAGTTAAGCCAGTAACACTGACATTAAACATCTGTTTTTCACATTCTATACTCGTAGATCTACTAGTAACCACCTTTCTTGGGTAGGTAGGAAATGTGGTGGGAGGGGCAGTAACAAAGGTAATTTGAGTTAATCCAGAAACATGTAGTTCCTATTAAGATTTTTTTTTTTTTTAAACGTGGAAGCAAATCCTATTACAGTGAGTGTGAACTCAATGCCATTTACCAACATCAGAAAATGGTTTATCTGTTAACTTCTTTGCTATCTAGGCTCTGTCATTAGAAGGTAAGATCCATTAAGGCAAGGACTTGGTTCACCAATGAAACCTGAAGAATACCTGGAGCACAGTGGGCACTTGACAAAGTGCTGAATAAATTGCTTGGCAAATCCAGCACCACAAGATGATAAAAGGCAAATATCACTGAGCAAGGAGACACAGTGAGCAACCAAGATAGACAAAATGGCCATCGCCTCCAACACTGGCAGAACTCCAGCATTGCTGCTATAACCAGTGAAATGGTTTGTTTCTCCAAACTCAATATATTTCTTTTGTCTTATTTTCCATGTAGCTTACTTTCCATGTAAGGATGATTGTGTTTTAGAAACTGGCAGTGGAACCGAAGAGTCTTTAGTATGCTTTATATGTCTCTCCAAAAGTACATTAGATCTTAGGCACAGACTGGAAGAATCTACTGTCAATAGCAACAAGGAAGGTTTACTAGATCACAGATTGAAAAGAATCCAGGAGGCCACCCTACACCACAGAAAATTTTTATAAAACCCCTAGATGTCATGACACAGGGGGACAAGCAAACTGCCAAAACAGAGGAAGGACACTATTTCCCCATGAAGTTTTTTGTTTTTGTTTGGTTGAGGGTTTTTTTGTTGTTGTTAAAAGCATCAAGAGTCATGATCAAAAACTACTTTCTTACATTTGACAGCAATATACTGTTTTCTCGCTTTCCTAAAATCAACTCTTCAACCTTTAAGAAAATAATTTAGATTTATAGGACTATTAATAAAAAATTGAGACTCAAATGTCAATATGAGAAATTTGCCAAATACCTTTTTCTTTTCTGGTATTTTGGTAATTCAGGAATTTTGAGGAATAGACAAGAGAAAATGGCATAACCTGATAGTTAATTTTAACTTACAATGCTTTCCTTTAAAAAAAAAAAAAAAAAAAGGCAAAGTTTTGCAGTCCAACTGCATACTATTAACAACACAAGCCAAACACTGAAAATCCACTTTCCAGATATTAGTGGTTCCAACAATTCTCTCCCCTCTTCTTTGTCAGTTTTCTCATCAGCAAATATAGTGTAAAAGCTCTGTCGTAAGAAAGATTTCCCTTCAAATAAGCTATTTCTCTGCTCTCCTTTACAGAAGCATTCTTTGAAAGTGTTATCCTAAACAATTCCCTCAATTCTTTCCCTCCCATTCTCTCCTGAACCCACTCCAAGCAGAATCTCATTCTTCTCCCGTTAGCAAAACTGCTCACACAGATCTCGAACAGCCCTAACCCCACCACACCCAACAGTTGGTTCGCAGTCTTCATCTTACCTGGACCTGGCTACAGCATCTCACACACTCCCCTCCTTCCTCTCTGACACATGTTGTTCATTTTGCCTTCCATGTGTCTCACTTTCTTCGTTTTCCTTCTACTTCACTTGTCACTCCTTCCCAGTCTCTTCCTCATCCTTAGAATACCTCAGGCTTAATTCCATCATCTGAGCTCCCCAACAGTCCCTATTCCCTTCGTCTGCTATATTTTTCTCCCCAGCACTTAACACTATAGGACATACCATTATACTTAATTTATTGTTTTATTCTGTCTCTACCCACTAGAGTATTTCAGGAGTGCATTTTTATCTGTTTTTGTTTTGTGTTGTATTCCCAATGCATAGAACAGACCTAGCTCGCTGTAGGAGCTCAATAAATATTTGTGGAATGAGTGAACAAGTGAACAATAACAAAAGTGCTAACAGTAACAGCCGCTCTGTACCAGTAACTTATCAGCCAGACACCCTCCACGAGCAAGTTATATTCATTTCATTTAACCCTCAAACAACCCTGTGAGATCCCTATGAGGCCTAGGGGGGAAGTGAAGGGTTTGGGGAGGGGATAAGGGGGTGTTAACAGGCTCCGAATCACAAAACTACCAAGTAGCAGTGCCAGGATTCAAACCCACATTTATCCTCTTCAAAGTTAATGCTCTTAACCACTGCATGGTATTAATTTTACTAAAGTATTATTTCATTAGTTTTGGAATAAATCCAACTCTGTTATTTGAAGAGGCAGCAATCAAAAGTTTCCTGCACTCGTGAATAATCTCCATTTTCTCTGTGAAGACAAACATTCATTTAGTCATAGCAATTTAAAAATTTTAATGGAGACTCTTATTCGAAAGGAAAGCATGCCACATTGCCATTTTCAGTGATAACAGGACAAGTGGGAAGCACATCACCCTCCTTCTATGTGTTGATGGCAGCACTTAAACTTTTCTCCCATTTCTATTAAAAAGCTCAAGCCAGTGATTTCCAAACCTGGCTCAAGAACGACCTGGGAGTTTTTTGTTTTTCTGAAAACAAGAGTCCAAGGCCCAACTTTAGAACAACCAAATCAGAATCTCTAGGAAACAGGTGTCAGGAACCCAGTATTTTCTCAAGCTCCCCAGGAAACTTGGGTGGTTAGCCAAGTTTGGAAAACACTAGTTAAATGAACCAAAGTTGGCAAGAGACTAATAATTCTATCTGAGCCTCTGGCTCACTGTTTAACAATGACCAAGTCTCACTGGTACTGACCTTCCTGGAAAGAGGAACGATGCTGTTGGGTCGAACAAGCCTTCGTTTCTTACAGCTCAGCACAGGACGTGTTCGGGCTGCCACACAGGTGCCATCAGTTGATGAAGAAACTAGGTTGAGTCGTTGCTTTTTTTGTAACTGTTCTTCAGCATCAGAGATGTCACCTGGAATGTGGTCTGCCAAGATAGGCTGAAGACTATACAAGAGGAAGGAAGAATATTCACTTCTCAGAAGACAAGGAAACAAAGCCTCTAATACCGGTTCAACCTCCTCTGCTTATAGATGTTCACAGACACAAACAAGTATTCTAGGGCAGATGCATGTCACTTCTTAATATAAGTGTGTGTGCAGTGTCTGTGCTTATTTTTAAGACTCCTGGTTGGCATTAACATCATGTTTGAAAAGTGCAAGTCAGTAAGTGATAAACTCAGGTTCCAAGTGATTAAGTTCTCTTCTACAACAGAAACACAAAGAAAATCGAGAAAATTGCAACTGGTAAGAAAATGAATAATCTTGAAAATGTTAATGAGCTGCCTAAGAATCAGTTCTTCTGTAAAATTCGACTTTTAGGGATGGGTACACATTGTTCACTTGTAGAGGGACTCCTTCAACTTTCATAAATACAGATTTACAAACACAGCCTTTAGGGATCTAATCCGTCCTAAAGTAAAAGAGTTTATGTAAACACTTCTCAAGAATTCTACCAAGACCAGGACCAACCATAACGACTCACAAAAGTAGGACCTATTATTTTTTCTCCATTGTGAGTTAAGTTTAGGCTACAGTAAGTAAAAGGGAACTACACTAAGCATGCTAATTAAAATATACTTGCTACAGTAAGCATGCACAATACTATTAAGCAATAAGGCTTCTGTCTTTAAACCAGGGTTAGTCCTGGCTAGGGATAACTAAGAGCCCCAAATTCATCTTTTACAAGCCTACTGCACGTAGGAAGTAGAAGACATAAAACTTACGTGTTAATAACTCCATTGACAGGTCTCAATGCTCCACATGATTTGGTAGACAATGACTCTGAAGGATGACCAGAGGCACCATGGTTTTCCAGTGGCTGAGAAACGGATTCGATCTAAAGGAGAAAGATAAAAATACATGATAATATTTAACCAACAGACTGAAAAGTGGTACCATTTCATCATTTAAATGAAACACCTCAAATTTCAGACAACTAACCTGCAAAACCAAACATATATGACTGAGAAAAAAAAACAAAAAACTGAGAGAACTGGCTTTTGCTTTGGGGTGAAGAAGGGTAAGGAACCAAAATATTCAACAGACTAATATTAAGTGCTTACTGATGGGGAAATGCTTTAATGATTCCACGGAACAGAAGCTTAGCAAAATAATTACATGGTAACAAAGAGTCTTCAAGGGTCAAGAGGATACACAGGTTCAGTATCAAGGCAACTAAGAGAGAATGTAAATGTAGTTAATACCTGCTTAACTTGACAGCGTATGCTGGAAACCTCTTTCTAGAAAACCATACTTTCTGTAAATATATATGCATATACTAAAATAGAAAAAAATTAATAAAAGTGAATAACTAATTACCTGATGCTATCAGTAACTACTGTCTCTGGACTACACAAATCAAATATATGCTTAGGACATAAACTGAAAAAAAGGGAGGTGGGAAAGAATCTGGAAAAGTTTGAATCCGACTATTTCAAAACAAATTATGTATTCATTAGGCTCAAAGGGATAGGTAGAGCCATGAGATGTCAATCATATGGAGTCTCTGAGTTACACTCAATAAAGCCACAGATACACTTATCCGGATACCTCCATTTTGGTGTTGCTGGAATACCACAGAAAGGCGGTGGGTCTTTGTCTCCTTACAACTCAAAATGACTTTAGGGTGTGCTTAAGTTCTCCTCCCTGTAAATGCTACCAGTCCATATCAAAGCCAATATTTTGAGGCTGAAATTCTCTTTTTTAGTATTATTTAATTTCTTTTAGATCTTTATACCCCTGGGGAGAAAACACCAAAGGATCTGCAGAACAGAGCAGTTGCAGGCAAGTACCAAGAAAGGACAATAGAGGGGCGCCTGGGTGGCTCAGTCGGTTGAGTGTCTGCCTTCGGCTCGGGTCATGATCCTGGGGTCCTGGGATCGAGCCCCATGTCACGCTCTCTGCTCAGTAGGGAGACTGCTTCTCTCCCTCCTACTCCCCCTGCTTGTGCTCTCTCTCTCCCTCTCTCCTTCTCTGTCAAATGAGTAAATAAAATCTTTTAAAAGAAGAAAAGGACAATAGACTGGAAAGCTAACTAAAATGTTTTCACACAAATTAACCAAAAAGCTAGATCAAAGTATACAAGCAGAAAAGACATAAGCAAACTACAATGAGTGAACACTGGGAAATGTTCTTAGAGAGAGCCTGTACAGGTACTAAAGTACCACATAAATCCTGATCAGATCAGTCCGTGATGCCAAAATCATGGCAAATTTGGCACACATACTCACTGCCTTAAACACTACATGGATTTCCTCTTGGAAAGTAAAGTGGTGTTAAGTAGCAAGACTTATAAAGATGTTCATATCACTCAATCCTAAAAATTATCTTAAAGAAATAACCCTATAATAAACACATTTCTCAAAAATCTTATATACATAGCTGATCACTGCAATGGTATCAATAATCTCAATGCTCAACATCTGAGGCACAATTATAAACTGTAGCACAGCAAATCAGACTATTAAAAATAATCACAAAAGACATTTCTTCTTCCTTTATACCAAAAGAATATTTAAAGGTAAAAAAAAAAAAAAAAAAAGTCTTTTATGTAGAAATGATTTTGGAAAAAGATCAAATTCAAAATATTTTTAATACAACTGTGATGACTATAAATGTACGTACACAGACAATGACAGGACAAAAATAGTGTCAGAGACAAATTTTTTTAGATAATATTTTTACATTAAAAAAAAAACAAACAGAAATCCCAAATATCCTCCTGAATGCTCATGAAGATTTACTATTCAGGGGGAACCTCAAAAAACCCACACATTATGATATGAAAAAGGACTAGATAATCAGAAGGACTTAATATTCAGGTTGGCATTAACTAGCAGATGTGTGACTCCAGGGATGTTACAGCTTTCCTAAGATTACAGAAGTTCTGGTTTAGATGAAGAAGTTTCCTTTCAACATGAAATTTCAGTGACTATGAACTTTCTGCTGGTATACCGATCTTAAGAATTTCAGTCAATTTTACATTCCCTTAAAATAAAAGCATTTAACATTAAATTATGGCAGAGATATGATCTATATATCTACATGTTTTATAAGGTGTCACTTACAAGTAACAGGTTGAATCCACATTTGATTAAAGTTTATTTTGTAGGGATTATGGGAAAATTAACTGTAAGGACACCTATCAAAACAAAATGTTGCCATTCTTTAACAAAATCTTATTTCAGAAAACCTTATGTACAGAAAGTCTGAAGAAAAAGCACAAAACATCAGAAATCTCACGACCTACAGATAACTACTGCTAAATCCTATCCTGTTTATGCCTACAGATATATATATATATATATATATATATATTTAAATGCCATTAATATTCAATGTGAATTTTACTGATTTTCTTAGAGGAACTTAAAATTTTCCTGGGGGCAATTCAGGCCCCCAAATTAAAACTGAAGGCAACACGGAAAACATTATTTAGCACAGAAATGTTTGTCAAAGATAAAACAGCACATAGCAAGCAATCAAGAGCATGAACCTCAGAGGGAATGTGCCTAGCTTCTAGTCCCAACCATACAAGGAGGCACTCGATAATCAGAGGACCATGGGATATCCTATAATCACACTGAGATCTAAAAGCAGGGCATTGGGGCAATTAGGTTCATCACTCATTCTCAAATGTAAACAGCTTAAAACATTAACCTCAACCCTCCAACAGTGTTCCATCTGGAAAAAGAAAAACAACTCACAACACAATTTTACTTAAAGATACTTAAACGCATTCACAGTTAAGAAAAAGCAAACACTCCCTATCCTGCGGTCCAAAAGGGTGCAAAAAGAGAGAGGGTAGAGATACATTAATAAACACTTCACAAATGTTAAACCCACATTCTAACTTAAGCTTGATCATCACTATTGCAGTGGTTTACATCATTAGTATTTTCAGGAAACTAATACATGACTCAGATATGGTCTTCCAATGGGAAACTGTAAAAAGGATCAAAGACTCTAAAGGCTCTCCTATCCAGAAAGCAGGACTTACTATTGAGCTTCTCTTGAACTGTATGTGGTATTCAGATACACTCTGAGGGTACATGCACACCACAGCCAGAAAGAAAAGAGTAGAAAAGCTGAAGAGAGAGAATTTCTCTTAATTCCCCTTTCCCCAAAAGCAGAGACTCAGGGGATTACCTTTTGGGGTGATCTTAAGAGTTAAAAGTAGCAAGGAGGGTTACTGAAGTGATTTCTTCCCTATCTGAAGGGGCTATATGGAAGAAAATAACACAGCATTAAGATTCAAATTTGTTATACATATAAAGCAGGCATCTGTCTGATTCATCACTCCTCCCTCTGGGCCAGACCATTAAGTATGACAAAGAGCCTTTAAAGAAAAGTTAGGCTAAATTAAGGTCTAAGGGGGTAGATTTTCTTGGGGTCTAAGAATCCATTCCCACTCAACTTATTCTGCCAAACAGTAGAGGAAGTAAAAGGATAAATATCAAAGGCACACACTTAAAAACACATAATCTGCACAATATATGTGTATCTTTAATTCAATTAATGCCAGGTCATAACTGCTTGAAATACCAATTTTTTAAGTGCAACATATTTGTTTAGAAAACTTAACAGTTCCATTCTGCTTACTGGTTTTTTGACCGTTATCAAAAAGGAAAGAAAAAGCTAACTAAAGAAGTCAACTTTTATTCTTGGTTCAAAATAAATTACTTTTTGGCTTTTTATCACTTATTTCATGTTTCAAGCTCATCTCAATGATACTCAACATAGTCTTGCTTAAAATCACCAAAATATTACTGGCCCATAAACAGTGTACCAGTCATTTCCATGAACTAGCACTATGGCCAGTAAATTGTGCTAAAATGAGAGTGGAACCTTCTGAAAATTCCACTTCTATCAAGTTACTTACCTAAGTTTCCATTTCTCCATATATAAAATGGGACTATATTCGCCTCACTTTCCTATGTCTCTATATTGAGGTTAAAAGAAAATCTAGGGCGCCTGGGTGGCTCAGTTGGTTAAGCGACTGCCTTCGGCTCAGGTCATGATCCTGGAGTCCCTGGATCGAGTCCCGCATCGGGATCCCTGCTCAGCAGGGAGTCTGCTTCTCCCTCTGACCCTCCCCCCTCTCATGTGCTCTCTCTCAAATAAATAAATAAAATCTTGAAAAAAGAAAATCTATACAGGGGTGCTTAGGTGGCTCAGTTAAGCAATAGACTCTTGATTTCAGCTCAGGTCATGATCTCGGGTTTGTGGGATCGAAGCCCATGCTGGACTCCACGTTCATCAGGGAGTCTGCTTCTCTCCCTCTGTCCCTCCCACTCCTGTACACTCTCTCTCTCTTTCAAACAGATAAATCTTTAAAAAAACTATATAATTATGCAAAAGTAATTTTGAATTTTTTAAATATGTATGTATGTATGTGATCTCTACACTCAACATGGGGCTCGAACTCATGACCCCGAGATCAAGAGTCGCATGTTCCTCTGACTGGAGCCAGCTAAGCACCCCTGAATTATTTACACTGAAAAATTTCAATCAGCAGGATGCTGTTACTTACAAGTCCAAAGGCTACTGCACCTAAGATTTGTATTTACCAACACCATTGAAAATGCACGTCAAGAATCTAGAAATACAGTAACTGCTAAAAACAGTCCTAAATTCTTGTTCAACTTATTATCCACATCCCTATTTTAATAGTCCTAATTAGTCTTTTTTTTTCTTTTAATATGGCAAATCAAATATTCCTCAGCCAGTATCTATCACTCTACTCTCTATCTCAAAACGCTTGTTGGGCCAATACACTATTCATTGCCCCTGGTGACTGCAAAACTTCAGGAAAAAAAAAAGTTGTTTCTACTTAACCAATGGTAGAAGATTATAGCTTGGGACTGTTTAAAAAGAAAAAGCAAGAGCTTACATTTTTAGCATGCCTTTCTTCTGAGAAAGCATTTATCCTCTGACTTGTTATCACCATCACTCCACAAAGTAAGGAAAGGGTAAAAGAAATGAGGCTTGTTTTACAAATCGAAACAAACACAAATAGTGAAGTCATCTGTCAAAAGCCACAGAACCAACATTTTGTTATGTTAAACAAATCTCAATTTCAAATCTAGTCCTTTAAAAAATATTTACCCAGTAATTACGTTTCCTGGAAGAAAAAAGGGGATATAAAAAAATATACATGTCACGTGCTCATTTGGGCAAAAGAAATACAGGAAAGCTAATCCAAAAACTAATGAAAAATGGCCACCTACAGAAGGTGGGAACATGAGGGAAAGAAGGGGAAAAAGAGAAGAAGGAATGATGGTTTTTTGTATAGCTTTGACTCTCAGAAATGTAGTAATGCTTCACATACTCAAAAACAATAAAATAAAGGGGTGCCTGGGTGGTTCAGTCTGTTAAGCACCTGCCTTCAGCTAAGGTCATGATCCCTGGGTTGTGGGAACGAGCCCCATGCTGGGCACCCTGCTCAGCGGGGAGTCTGCCTCTCCCCTCCGCTTGTTCTCTCTCTCCCTCTCTCTCTCAAATACATAAAATCTTAATATATACCCATCTGCATATATATGTACGTATATATATGCTTTAGCATACATGTTTCCCAGCTTTGTCTGTTGAGAAGCCCTAGAAGCAATGACACCATGCAGCAATGAGCACAACTAGCATCCAGATCTTGGTTTCTGAACTGTTGCCCAATAAAAGGAACCAGGGCTGGAGCAGGTAAAATACAAGATGAGCTGGGAACATCTTTTGGTGCCTAAAAGTAAATACTAACGGAGGGGAACATGTTGAAAAGACACAGGAACCAAGATGAAAGAGGCCAAATACCAAAAAGTTGTCTCAACAAGTAGAGCAACTGAATGAATAATAACAGTAACAGATTATAATCCATAAAATAAATATCCATGAATCCATTCTGATATAAACTGAATGACTGAATAAATACATAAGTAAATGAGAGAGAAAAGACAGCTCTTTCCAACAGAATTCCAACTAACAGATACAGAAAACAGAAAATCATTCAGTAAACACCACAGTAAAAATGGTTGCAGGCAAAACCCACCAGTAGATGATAAAATTGTGGATTAAAGTATAATGAGCAACAGAATATTACATGTATGAGACAGAATTCATTACAAAGGGGAAAATACTAACTTGACAGAGGGGAGGGCTGGCAGGCACCGCCTTAACCAAGGCCAAGGCCATCACCACCACCATCATGTCTCCCCGGTGCACTGAGAAGGGCACAGTACACTTCCGTGGTATTACTGTGATAAATGTATAACCTCTAATAATGATAAAACATCAAGCAACTCCAACTTGGAGGAACATTATACAAAATAACATACCAGTATTTCTGTATTAAGGCCATGAAAGACAACAAAGAGGAAGAACCACCACAGACTCGAAGAGATTTAAAGAGACAGGACAACTAAATGCAGTGTGGGATTTTGGACCCCCCTCCCCCCCAAAAAAAACATCAGTGAGAAAATGAGTGAAATTTGAATACAATCTGAATAGTACTGTATCAATGTTAATTCCTAGTTTTGATCATTGTACAATGATTATGCAAGTTAACCACACTATAGGAAGCCACGTGAAGGGTACGTGGGGACTCCATGTGCTACTTTTATAACTTTTCTGTAAGTTTAAAATCGTTTTTTGAAAGTTTTAAAAAATGAAGAAAAGTTTACCCAGCATTATTGAGTAGACTAAATTTCATTCATACACAAATCTAGTATCAGACTACAGCTTCCTGTCACCTTACAGGATGAAATACATAAACTCATTAAGATAAATACAAAATCTATTATGAATTGGCCCAATCACCCAACACTCCATCAAAGAAAAGTATTTGTAGTTCCTCTACAACACCAGGCTCTCTCAAGCCTTTCACATTATACATGCAGTACCCTCCCTGTCGGAACTCATTCTCAATCTTCAGCAAGTCCACAAGGACTCAGCGCAAGTACATCCTTCTCTATTAGACTACCTTTCCTGACCTCCCTTAGAAGTGAGAACTCTTCCCCTCTTTATTCCCCTGTTATGTGCCTCTTTTAAGACTATGAAGCTCTCAAGGGAAGATACCCGGTTCTGCCAATAGGTGTTCCCTAGGCACACAGCACAGTGTGGAACAATAAGCTTTTACCAAATGTTTATTATGGACCAAATGCTGTTAAAAGCATATTATACTTCTTCAATAGTTAATTATCAACCATTCTAAAGAGGTATAGAAACAGAGCCACTCTTACCTAAGACCCTTGAGGGCTGATGTGTCATGGAATTCATAGCTTTCACAAAGTCATACATTGTATGCACTGGGTTAAGTGCTTCAAAATCAAATACAAATCCAAACCCAAAGAATGTGAACACCAAGAGTGAATTGTAATGTAAACTATGGACCTTGGGCGGCTGTGATATGTCAATGTAGGCTCATCAGTTGCAACAAATGCACCACTTTAGTGGGGATGTTGACCATGGGGGAGACTACCCAAGGCAGGAGTGCCATGCCAGGCAGGGGGTATATGGAAATCTCTATCTTCTGCTCAATTTTGCCATCAACCTTAAACTGCTCCCCCCAAAATAGTCTTAATTAAAAAAAAAAAATCAAATACATTAATATTTCTGCTTCAAAAGGTACAGATAATTAAAAATATAAACAGTCTTAACATATATCACTTCAGGTCAAATTCTGCCACCAAATGAGCTTGATGCAACTTAGGAAAACCACTTTTGGTTCTCATAGATCTTTGGAGTTTGGAAATGCAGATAAAAGAGTAAGGACTTGCATTATTACTCCTACTTTGCACAAGAAGGTATGGGAAGTGTGGGGGGAAAGTAGTGTTCTACACATGTCAAACAGGTCAAGGTGGTTGGCAGTGTTGTCTGGATCTTTTATTTTCTCATTTTTTGTTTAGTAATTCTATGAATTACTGAGTTAGGAGTGTATGTATTTGAAGCATCCACCTTTATGACTCTTCTGCCTCCTTGATGAAATGACCCCATTTATCAATGTAAAATGTCCTTCTTTATCTCCGGTAATTCTGTCTTAAAATTTTATCTCTGGTATTCCTGTCTTAAAAATTATTTTGCTAATATTAATACATCCATAGCAGCTTTTTTATGCTTACTGTTCACACTATAGGAAGTACATCTTCCCGTCCTTTTATTCCCCATTGATCTGAGCTTCCAACTGTTACTATTCACCTTCAACCTAAAGAAAAGTTCTTTAACATTTGTTTCAGTGCAGACATTCTGCCAACAGATTCCTCTCAACTTTCTTTTATCTAAAAAGGACTTTATTTCCCCTTTTTTTTTTAAGATTTTTATTTATTTATTTGAAAGAGAGGGAGAGAGGGAGAGAAAGCACAGAGCGAGAGGGAGAAGCAGGCTCCCCGCTGAGCAGAAGCCCAATGCGACACTCGATCCCAGAACCCTGAGATCATGACCCCAGCAGAAGGCAGACGCTTAACCAAATGAGCCACCCAGGCGCCCTATTTCACCTTTATTTTTTAAAGGATTTTTTTGGCCATGTATAGAATGTTGAGGGGCAAATTCCAACCCCCCCCCATTTTAATGATCTTACCCCATCACTGTCTGTCCTCCACTGTTTCTGAAAAGAAGTCACCTATCCTTATCAATATTCACTTATATGGAATGCATCTTTTTTCCCCTCTGGCTACTTGCAAGATTTTCTTCATCTTTCATTCTCACCATGTTAAATTTCTCCTGCTTACTATTTTCTGAGTTTCTTCAATCTGTAAAATTATCTTTTTCATTCACATATCCAGCCATTATTTCCTTTACCCCCACCCCTCCCCACCAGTACCACTCAATCTCTCCTCCTTCTGGAACTCTAGTATACATAGTCACTGTTTCCCCAGGATTATGTTCATTTCTGAGCAGTTCTATGTTCAGTCTATTTTTTGGCTGGTTAATTTCCACTGATCTGTTATGTGCACTGACCCTTTTTAAAGATTTTATTTATTTATTAGAGAGAGTGAGAGAACACACGCACAGGGGAGAAAGCAGAGGGAGAGGGCCAAGCAGACTGTGTGCTGAGCATGGAGCCCGATGTGGGGCTCAATCCCATGACCCTGAGGTCATGACCTGAGCCAAAATCAAGAGACAGATGCTTAACCAAATGAGCCACCCAGGTGCTCCATGAGCCTTTCTCTTCTGTAAGTTTTCAACCTGCTGTTTAGTATACCAGTACACTTTTTACTCAGATACTGTACTTTTCAATTCTCCAATTTGTGTTCCACAAGTTCCATGCGATTCTTTTTTTAGTTTTCACCTCTCTGCTGAGATTCCCCCATGTTTACTATCTTTTACTCTAAATCTTCAAACATATTTTACTAGATGCTTTTAAATTTTTTTTTTTTAAGATTTTATTTATTTGAGAGAGAGAATGAGAGGGAGAGAGCATGAAAAGGGGGAGGGTCTGAGGGAGAATCAGACTCCCCGCTGAGCAGGGATCCTGATGCGGAACTTGATCCCAGGACTCCAGGATCATGACCTGAGCCAAAAGCAGTCGCTCAACCAACTGAGCCACCCAGGCGCCCTAGATGCTTTTAAACTCTTATTTCCTAATTCCAATCTGAGCCATTTCAGGATCAGTTTCTACTATTTTTTTCTCATGACTAAGGAAGACATCTTTCTGTTTATTGATAGGTCTAATAAATTGTTATTGGGTAATATATTGTATATGATATTGAACTCTGGATTCAATGAATTTTCCCAGAAGCATGTTAATTTTTGCTCTAATAGGCAAATTTCTAGTTCTATTTGGTTAGAAACCAAATGAAACTTGATTTTGTATAACATGTATAACATGTTTCATGCAGAAACATATTAGAGCCTATTTTGGATTTTTCCTTAATCCTATGGTGAGTCCCTTAGTCCTGGGAAAGTCTTTAAATCCTAAAGCATGAGCCTTCCTTAGTTTCAACGTAAGGCCCAGGCCCAAGGTATTTACCTTGGTAAATGGTAGAATTCAAACTCCAAAATTCTGTGTTCACTGCAGTGGGCAGTGATTACATTCTCTGCTCAGCTCCTTCAGCGTACCAACTGTTGCTTTCTACTAGGCTCTATCAAAACTCACTGAACTTGTGAAGTTCAAGGGTTCGATTAGCTGAAGGATCTGAGAGGGATTTAAATAGATTGTGGGACTAAGCCCTCCACTCCACCCCCCATGACTCCCTCTTTGCCACTATTCCCTCCCTCAATTTCTAGCTGCTTGGCAGCGGTGACCTCCAACCTCTGACAATATGAAAACCAGTGAGATTGTGGCTCTCTAGTTGAGTTCTAAAAACCCTGTACCAAACGGACTAAGGAGGCCCTCATCTCTGAATGTGTCTTCTGTCTGAAATTTTGTTGACTTTCTTTGGTAATTTTTAAATGCATTCTTCCTACCTAGTAATAGGCATAGGTTCCAAGTTAGCTCTTTTCACTCGTTAATTCTTAGTTGGGGAAAAGGGGACTACTATTTATTCAGGAGAGGGATATGGGAGGAGAAGAAGGAAAGGACGTTTTAGAACATGGGAGAACAGCGCTCAACAGCTTTATACATTTCCTCTTTCCAGGAACACACCCTTTTTGTTCAGAAGGTTTTCTATTTCATATCAGAATTTATTAGTGCAGCAGTTGACTTTATCAGTACCTGCAAAGCCCTTAGTTTCTCTCCTCCACCTACTCTTACCTTTCAAACTGCCTCTGAGTTAGAAGTCAGACTGAAGTAAGTTTGTTTTTTTTTAAAGGGGCATTTTTCTAGAAGTTTCTCCCTTCTTCTCCCCCACTACTCTGTGGTATAAAAACAAAACCCACTCCATCTCAGGAAACATTTCCTGCTTGTCTCCATGGTTCTAAAAAGGCTCACCCATGTATCCAGTCTCCAAAATAATTCAGTTTCTGCAATATCTGTACTGTGCTCATAACCAAAGCAGATATATATTAGTTCAGTCAAGAAACACTCATTCAGTTTGTAAATAACACAAAAAGATGATTATGTGTCCTTTCAGTGTAACACTTGAACATCATCTAAACAAGCCCGCCTAGGGTCATATAACTCTCATTAAATTACTTAACTTTGTTTTATTTACTATTTATACCTGATTAGGGCTCAGATGCCTCAAGTTGGATGTTAATTTCTAGAACACTGAGGAGTTAAAACCGATCTGTGTCTAGTTGAAAACATAACTCCAAAGGTAATGGCTTTATTATTCTTATAGGATATTTTAAGTTTTGGAGGTTACTGAGTAATCGCATTCCAGCACTCATTATTCCCACCTTAATCAGTAATTCACAATGTATTTCTTCGAAAATTGTGTTTAACTTCTTGAAACTATATCTTGATAGTTTAAAAAAAAAATCCTCTTTGGCTTTTTTGGTGAGCTTCAGAAATGAAAATACAAAAATGAACGACACAGCACAACAAAACACACCTCTGACATAATTATTCTTAAACCACAAGTCTTGAAATGTTTTTTGAAAGGGAGGAGTAAAAGGGGGGTGGCAATAAATACTTCCATTTTAGAAAAAAAATTAATAAGCAAAATAGAAATGGAAAATAGGGTGGTTAAATATGAGTATGAAAATTTACAGCTGTCCCTGTCAAGTGTGACTTAAGATTTTTTAAAGCAAAATTGAAGACAAGGTATAAAAAGAAGCTGGGTAACAAAAAGGCAAAATTAAAGATTACCTTAAGAGCTACAAATATAATTCGAAGTAAGCCAACTGTATTTGAGCAACCAAAACTATTACATAAAACAAAGGTGAACAGTCCAGTCCCTACAATATATTACAAACCAAGAACTTTAAAAAGCCTTCCTACAGTGAAAACCCCTGCTTGGCAGTTGACATATTAGGTACAAGGAAGATGATCTTGACCTTCAAGAATCACATGATCTAACACTAAGCATACGCATGCAAGTGAATGGTGGGTAGGAAAAGAGACAAGTCCTGAAGGGGTGCACGCACACGCACACATGTCAACATGTGTAAATACAACAATGAGAATCAGAAACACAATGAGAGACTGTCATGTCCTATCCTTCACCAGCACTGAGGTGAGAAAACCCTGACTACAAGAGATTGTCCACAAATTTTTGGAATTTCTAAATACACAAATATATAAATATCTTTACAAAACTCACTCCCAATCATGTATGCCTCAAATCTCATGTTTCCTGTACATCATACCACCAAGCACCAGCTGACCTTCCAACCTTACCCATGTTTTCTCTCAGACTTGTAACAATTTTTTTCTTGGCTAGAGCAATCACTAAAACAGTTTCACAAATCATTTGTAAAAAATAATTCTATAGATAGCATATAATGAGTCCACACTGTGGACTTGAATACTCGCAAAATCTGGCATTCTACTCTTTAATTTATTTAAAACCATTTTCCAGTTAAGAACCATTAATCTCTTAAGATCTTCACATTTATCCCTGGCTTTAAGTTCTCTCATTAGGAAAGTTAGTTTCCACCATATCACATGAATTCCTGCTTAAAATGATAATAACAAAGGATAACAAGCTTTGTTGATTTGCAGATGAAAGAGACTAGCTGGTTTAATGCAGGATTTAAAGACCCAGCAACTCTAGCCTCCCAAACAAACCACAGTCGTGGGACTCTGGAATTTCTAATGAATGACTTCAGAAATGCTAATATTCATAAAAGCCAATGAGCTTCTGGGGGAAAAAAGTGAAACAAATAAAAAAAAGTGCTCTTGGGATTCAGAAGTTAAAGAAATTAACTGGGTTTTGAGAGAAATAGAAAAAGAGAAGGAATCATGGAAGAGGAAGATGTGGACTAGGCTTTAAGGATACAGAAAATTAGAGAAAATGACAGCTTTACTCTCATTACAGAGTTAAAGGGGGTAACTCAGAGAGAGCTCTTTCAACATCTTTGTGATGTCCAACCTCTAGTCCAACCTTTTCATTTCGTAGTGTCCCAGAAATACCATCAGAGCCACATGGTTTCCTGATTCTCAGTAACACTCCACACTGCCACACTTGCTCTGGCTGTGTTGTCTTGAGTTAGGAACTGCTTTTTAAAATCAAGGTCAACCACACAGCTGCAGGAGGGGCCCTGTGCCGCTCTACTCAGGAATTCAAGCCTTGAAATGCCGAAGGTGATAAAAGGGGATATAGTCCTTTCCTTCAGCCAATGCCAGGATCCTTGTTACAGAGAATAAACTGTGTACTGATGCAAACCCCGGAATTCTCACTCATTTCCCCCCTTTTCTGTCTTTTATACTTACCAATTTATCATTCCCATGATCTGTCTTCACTTCAGAACTAAGCGGAAGGAATAAGTCTGTTGTATGCTCTGGGGGAGGTGCCTCCCCGAGAACTATCAAACCCTGCAAGACAGAGAGAAAAGCAGCATAAGGGAGCGGTATCCTAAGTCACAAATTTAATTTATGAGTTAGTATCACAAGAGTTAGGGGCAGGCGACTGGTTTACCAAAGCCCTTTTCCCTTTTCCTATGGTTCTGAAACAAAAACACACACTACCAGCAGCTTTGCTTTCTCAAGGGTTATTTCAACATAAAGCCTAGCAATAGCAAGGAGTAAGGCCCAAGTCAGACCCAAGCTTCCCCCTTTTCCCATTTGAATGCTGTGACCTACATAAGCTTGTTACCTTTAGCATCTTTTAATCTGGAATCTTGAGCAGAGTATGGTACTTTATACTGTATTATTAACTAGATTATACTGCAGTAACAGCAGCAATGCAATTTTTCTAGGTAACTTGATCACAGATGTGGCTTAAAGATTACCTTAAATGCTACAAATATAAATGTTAAGTGCTACAAATATAAATGATAAGCCAACGGTATTAGAGCAACCAAAACTACTACATGAAATAAAGGTGGAACAACAGTGCAGTCCCTACAATATATTACAAACCAAGAAATTAAAACCGTTCCAAAGGCACCTGTTTCTCATAAGCATAAATAACACTCCAGGTTAGGTTCCTGCTTCACAACCTCAAAGTCAGATCTTACATTCATCCCAGGAAATAAAAAATGTAAAAAAAGAAACTTAAAACGGCTCCACAAATCCTATCCAGGCAGCAAGGGCCCAGCTTGGTAAAGACAGAAGTGAGCTTACAGGGTAAAACAAAAAGCCACACACATGACTCTCACCGTGAACTCAAAGAGAGGTAACCAAAACCAAGTTTTGACACTGTATAACAGAAAGACTGGGATGAAAGTAACCAGGGCTTTGTGTCTTTGGTTCTCCTTCTCTGATCTAGAAAATAAGGAGATCTGAATGATAAGACTCTCTTAAAGGTAATTTTGTATTAGAATCACCTGGGGAAACTTACCAAGCTATACCTGCCCAGCTTCAACATCAAATCTACTCTGAGTCCCTAGGGTTAGGGCTGGGTATTTGACATTTTATAAAAAGCTCCACTGCTAAGTCCTAAGGCAAGCTCTAAATTGAAACATATTAGACTTGATTAGTCTTGACTCAGCATCAGAATCCCCCAGTGAACATCCTAAAATATGGATTTCAGGACCTAAAGATTCTGACTGTATCAATTTGAGCTCCCTACACAGACTCTTGTAAGCCAGTGAACCAGATGATCCATTCCTAGGGTCCTTTCTAACTCAAAAATCTCTGTTAAGATAGGGGATGCAAAGAGATGAAATGGGGCAGTGGGGGACTGGTATTAAGAAAAAACAATGGAATTCTACCTGTTCCCCCCCGAAAATGAAGAAAAAAAAAGTGTTACAACACCCCCACCCCCAAGCAAGAGAAACAACACTTACATATCCTGGAATAAGACTATGACTAGCCTATGTAGAAAATGAAGTGGTAACTCCTCAGAAAGGGAGGCAAAGACCATTAAGAAACGTTTGCCCTAGCCTTCAAAATGAAGTTTATCCGGCTAAAAGAACTGCTGAAAAAGATTTTCTTCTCTCAATCACAGCATAAAACAGACTTCATAAACTTTACCATGTCAAAGTAAAAACTATTCGCAAAAACCAGTCATCTTGCACACTATTCCCTTCTTAAAATAGTGCATTCAACATCTTCCCTGCTTAAGAGCCCTGGTTACAGTTACACCGGTCTCATGATCTCCTAGAAAATGTCTGTACATATATGAGGTTGTTGCCACTGAGAGGAGGGTTATTACAATATAGTTACTAGGTAAATAAATGCAGTTAAAGGTTACAATACTAGCTGCTCTTATGTCCTTTTCTTCATATTGATTCTGCCCTTTAAAAATATATTTATCCAAAATGTCATTCATCCTTTCAAAGAGCTTGTCAAATCCAAGTCCCATCTCCTTCCAAGAAAATGTCCCTGGTTAACTGAGCCCTACTTGTTTTATCTACATTACCGGAGTTCCTAAAGCATCCATATTATGTCCCACATTCTGTGTATTTGAATCTCATTTCCAGAGCAGAATCTTGGGCCAATTTATTTACTACTGCCTTAATTTATTTATTAACTAATGTTAAGCCCCTTAAAGACTTAGACATAATACAAATATATTTGAATCCCCCATATTCCCTAGCAGAATCATACACCAAGAAAGGAAATGTGTAACAATTGTTTTTTGAGTTTTAGGTTAAATTTTTTTTTTTCCTTGAACAAGAATATTAAGTTTATATTAATTACAGCCAGAGCCTAAATAATCCAATTACCAGGTATAAAGTTACTCCCTCAATTTTTTTAGGTGAGAAGGTAAGTCAGGATATAACAGCCACTATTTTCCAGAGAACACTTTTTCCTTAAACCACTGAGTAATTTCTTAAACACCTCTCTGAAAGACAACAAGGACACTCTCCTGAGACTTATAAATAAGACCTGGTAGGGACCACTTATTCCCCATCATTTTACAGACCCAGAGAGGATGGAGGTTGAAGGTCATGTCAACAGGCCAATCCATGGCAGAACTAGGGCTAAAGACTGGGTCAAACTACTCTTGTTCTTTCATTCATTCAAATCAAGCCATCAATTATCCATTTATTGACTTTTTTTTTAGGGGCTGGGGATACAGGAAAGAAGGAGAGACATTTCCTTCCACCCTATATCCCCATCCAAACCCATCCCTGAAAGTGCTTACATTCCAATACTGGGGAAGACAGATAATAAACAATATAAGTAAATAAATTTTATGTAGTACATTAGAAGGTGTAAAATGCTAAAGAAGAAAGGACAGTGTGAGGATTAAGTGGGAGTGGGCATATCAGGGCTATTACTGCACTCTAAAATAGACAGCAAACTCACAGAGGCCAAGATACAAAGACTGAGAGAGTCTCCCCATCCTTCACCACCGCTCAATTCAAAACCAGGATCATGCCCAGGCCCCCAGGCCTAGAAAACTCCTACATAAGGATCCAAGAAATTGGGATGGGTCATAGCTGCATGTTGTCATAATATATCCTTATAAATTATTCCTCTGTGGAAACACAAAGCTGTCCTACAGAAGTCAAAAAAAAAAAAAAAAAAAAAGAGAAAAATAGTATGAACCAAAATTGAAAAAGGAAGAATTGGTAGAAAGAATTAGGCTAAGCCTAATTACAAAACAGAAAGAAAAGCAAGCAAAAGAAAGCAAGCAAAAAGGAAAGAACAGAAAAAAACTTAAGTTGTAGACTTAACTGCTTCTATTTCACCAATTTCATATAATACATGGAGTCAAAGTACAAGATTAAAAAACATCACCTCTTAATTTATAATACAGAATTAAGATGTAATTTCACATACCCCCTCCCCCATCTTAAGATAAATCAGTGATCTCACTGCAGATCAGTTCCACAGGAACCGTCCTGGGTTACCTAGACAAGACATAGCTTTCCACAATGCCCTTATAACCCTGTAAGATAGGAATGTCAACTGCTTTACATCACTTTTGAAGACAAAGGTGTATTTCTAGGCTTCTACTATTCTATTCAGCTCCTTTTCTATCCAGAAACTTCAATGCTCTTCCGCCTCTCATTCCCAATAGTATGTCCATCCTTAGTTAGCAACTGCTGTGTAATTTCACAGATCAGTCAGAAGAGATAAAAGAAAAATGGTATGTTTTGTATTAGACATGGATGTTGAAGACTGTGTCTCCTTTAGCAACAGAACCCATTTGGTCCCTGTGCTTTCCCCCTCAGTTTTATTTGGCAGGTATGAAATCTCAAAAAAAAAAGCTCGAGACATATAATGAAGACAAAAGAACAGCAGAGTGTTAGACAGAAAATGCTTTGGAGTCAAATAAATAGCTCTGAGTTCAAATTTAGCTCTGCCTGTTACAAACTTGTAAGCTGTAAGATTTGCTCTGTGCACTAAACAACATACATGAACATACCTATCTATGTATATACTCCAGGTACATACATTGTTTTCCTTTATCATTCTATAAGGCAAGGGAACATCTTTAAAAAAACAAAACAAAACAAAAAAACTTACTGAACATGAAAATTAAAATAGTAAGGAGCAGTGTACAGAGGAGCTCTTAAACACTGTATCCTTTCTCCAAAAAGCAACAGGAATCATTACTCTCAAAAGAAACTCTCAAGATTCTCTCAACCTGGAAGTTAATACTTAATTTCTGACAGAAAAGAAACTGGTAATCAACTAGTGGTAGTTCTCACTTTTTTTTTTTTGGAATATGTCACTTTAAAAAAATTAATGTTAACATGCTAGAGAGTAAATCCTTAAAAAGAAAAAGAAAGCTTCACCCTCTAATTCCCCAACCTAAGACAAATTATAACACTGTACAGTTGACCACCAAACCTAGATTCATCTCATGAAAAGGCCTGTACTACCCAGGCAATCCTAACAAATCTTGGAGCAGGATAAGAAATGGGAACATCAATCCACTTTACCAAAACATAGGCAGTTAAAAATTTTAATAACTCAAAAAGCAGGCAAGCTCTTGGAAGCAACTAACTTGAGCAACAGTCAAATGCTTGTACCTCAGCTCTGAGCTCACGTTTACTTGACCATGAGCAAACTGCTTACCTCTCTGACCCTCCATTGGTTTACCTTTACATTTGTAAGTAATAGTAAAACACTTAGCACAGTGCCCAGCACGCAGTAAATGCTCAAAGACTTCTATTATTATAGTGATATGAGACCAAATGCATGTTAATTTACCTTCGGGGTAAATTTTATTGCTTACATGTTATACAGGCTTGAACAGTATCTGTCTAAAATTTATGTAACCTAAAACCTATAAATGTATCCTTATTTGGAATTAGGGTCTTTGCAGATATAACTGGGTTAAAATGAGCCCTACTGTGGGCCCTAAATCCCAATATGACTGGTGTTCTTTTAAGAGGGAAATGTGGGCACAGACACACAGAGACAAGATGCCCAAGTGAGGACAGAGGCAGAAATTGGAATGATGCTTTAAACGGAGGAACAACAAGGACTACCAGCAACCACTAGAAGCTTAGAAGAAGCAAGGAAATATTCTTCCCTAGAATCTTCAAAGGGAGTGTGGCCTTCCCTATACCTTGATTTTAGAATTCTAGCCTCCAGAAAATAAATTTCTGTTGTTTTAAGTTTACCACCCAATTTGTGCTGTTATGGCAGCCCCCAGAAACTAATACATTTGTTTTAAACAGACATTGTATAAATATAAATAAAGTTGTCAGTTTTCAACATATTACTTGTTAGGATTATCATTCAACTTTTACTCTTCCTATCACAATTTTGTAACAGACACTTTGTATTCAGACTGCAGACCAAGAAAATATATTATAATCTTGAACGTCTTATTTTACAGACCATGAAAATGGAGATTCAGAAGGTTCAGTGACTTTTCTTCCCAAGCTTATATAGCTATATGGTAGCAAAGATAGGACTAGAACAAAAGATTATCATCCCCAAGCCTGGCATTTCTTTAATACATTATGTTCTGAATAATAAAACTCTTAAAGAGTCAATATATCCACAAAACTCCAGAATAACCACTTTCCAGATATTTAGAAATATCTAAGACTTTTGAAAGTTTCCTAAAACTGCTGTCATTATTGCTGAGTTATGAGCTAAAGAATAAAACAGGAACCAAAAGTGAATTAAGAATATCTTCTCTGGGGTCCTGGCTGGCTCAGTCAGTGGAGCACGTGACTCTTGATCTCTGGGTTGTGAGTTCGAGCCCCCACTGGGTGTAGAGATTACTTAAAAAATAAGATCTTGGGAGGAAAAAAGTCACACACAGCTAGTGAGACTGTAAACCGAGGCTGTTGCCAAATTACTTCTATGAAGTATGCATCAAGGACATAAAAGTATCCATGATGTGACTTAACTAAAGATGTTTATTATGGTATGCTTTATAATTTTAATAAAGGGCATAATTAAAATAGTTGCCAAGAAAGGCAATAGAATATAGCCAATAAAAATGTTTTCCCAAAAAAACAACTAGAAGAGCACTCCAGTGGAATTTTTGGAGTAAAAGCTTAGATGACATATATGGGAGGCTGCAGAACTTTAAACTCTCATCATTTTATTGTCAGTTGGTCATCCTTTAACTTTTGGCCTACTAATTAATTTAATGCATAGAGTCCACACAGTACAGCAATTCTCTGAAGACTGTGACCAGCACTAAGGCAGGACAAAAAAGTGTTGAGACACTTATTTTTAAAAAAAATTCTTTAAGAATGTAAGCTCCACAAAAGTAGGACTCTTATTTAACCACTGACCCTTCTAAAGCGAACAGTGCCTGGTTCACGGTAGGCACTCACCTACCTGCTAAATGGATGCCTCTTCCATGTACATTTATCCCTCAGTCAAACCCAAACTCAGTAAGGGACTCTTTTCTAAGTTGATTTTTAAGAAGAAAAATTACCACAGTGTCACTATCAAAGATAAAAGGTAAGAATCAGGACTCTGCAGATCGGAGGACACAGAAAAACCAAAATCCCAAACACCAATGTCTAATTTCACTGGAACAGTCTTTCAGGAAAAATCCTGTTTTTCCTTAAGAAAGCAAGGGAAGCTTAGTGGTAAAATAGAAATGCATCTAAGTAGAAAAAGCAAGATGATATCCTCAGTCTTCATTGCTTTTCCATAAATATAACAAATAATGAGTTACATCAATGGGTTTTATTATATAGTCGCTTTCTTATGTTTCCTATTAGCCCAAATATAGGAACTGTTTTGTTCTAAACGCATGTTCAATTTAACATTATATTCTAATAGTGTTGTCTGCACTATTCTAAACAACATCAGGCCCTTAAACAAATTAAACCACTGTATCAGATCATATTAAACCCTTCTCTTTGACACAGTTAAGAGTCATGGAGGGATTGGGAAAAAAGGATAATGGTAATTTTTAGCTGGGCTGAAAAAGACCAGACATTTATCTCTTACCTTATTAGCACGTATCTGTTTGTAAATATCTGTTTGCTGCCGAATTCGATATTCCAAGTCAGAAACATGAGCCTGAAGCCAGTTCCAGCGGCTGACAATAGCTGCTCGGTCTGCAGCCCATCTCCATTCTGATCTGCGTCTCCTAAAAGGAAATAAACTGAGTGAAATTCAAGAGTAGAAGCAACATTTATACCCAATGGGAATGGGACGATTTTAACATCTAAAGGCCCTTATGTCGCCCACTCTAGTGCCAAGAAAAATCCAAGACTTTATGTATGTATATATGTATGTATGTCAATCACAGGACACACATGGACAAAATTTCACATATAGATACTTCCCAAATTAACTAGTTGAAACTGCCTTCTAGTATCCTGATACTGTGGCAATTTCAGAGGAGACACAGAAATATTCTCAGAAGACAGAAATTTCTCAGGAGATCGAGAAGTATTTTCTACTTTTACATAAGACATATATAAACAATAAAGATTATCTACACAGAAAATCCAAAAGACATCACAAATTATTAAAGCAAAGAATTTAGCAAAACTGTAAAGATTGGCATACAAAAACTCAAAGTGTGCCAACAAGCAGAAAATACTCATTTTTATAAAAAGCACTATTCACAACACCAACTAATGCTAACATGATACATACAAGATCTTTAGAGAATTAATAAAACCTGAAAACATAAAGACCTATAAAAATGAGATACAATTTTTTTTAAGATGGCAATTTTCACATGTGTATAAATTCAAATAAGTTCTAATCAAATTCCCTACAGGGTTTTTAATGGAAGCAGATGAAAAGATCCAAAAATTCACAAGGAAACAAAGACCAACAGTAGAGAATTCTCAAGAAAATATGATGGAAACTTCCTGGCATTACAGACTTACTGTAAAGCCATGACAATTAAAGCAATCCAGAAAGACAAAAAGACCAGTGAGACAAAATACAAGACCCCAAAACTTAGAACTGGATATATAAAAGGGATGACATCCATTATCAGTGGGGAAAGATTGAACTATTCAATGAATAGTACTGAAATGGTCAGTTCTTTACATAGAAAAAAGTAAAATTAGTTTCCTTCCTCATTATATAATTCCGTAATTTTGGAATTCCTAAATCTGAAAAGCCAAACTGAAAGAAAAGTATCTTTGGAAGGATTCCTTAAATAAGACAACAAAAAACATTTTAGCTAAATTTCAACGTACAATAAAGTTAAAGGCAAGATGCTGTTTGGTAAGATTAAATATCAGAATATAGAACAGAACTCCAACAAAAAGGTGAAAAAACAGACAATCTAATAAACGATAAATAGAAAATTCATGTAAGAGAAATCCAAATGGCCAATACATAAAAATACACCCTACCTTGTTAGATTTTTGGTTAAAATATTAGTATCAGGTCAAATATTAGGAAGCTATTTCAAACCCAGACTGGAAAAACCAAGTTTTGGTAAGATGTGGAGAACAGCAATTCATACACTGCCGGTAATAAAACCTGGCACATCTGCTTCTGAAAGGTAATTTCAAAACACTTGGCTAGAGAGAAAAATGTGAATACCCAACCATCATGAATTTCTATTTCTAAGAACACCTGCACATCTGCATGAAGAAACAGATTCACTGCAGTAGAGTTTGTAATAGCTAAAAGTTACAATCTAATTTGCTAAAATAGGGAAATAAACTAAGAAATAAGTTGTTTGAGATAACACATTAATAGTAAAAGAATTTAATGGACTACTGCTTATTAATAATTATTATAATATGTATCAACATGACTAAATCTCAACCATATGGAATGGAAAAATTGTAAGAAAATTAAAAAAGAATAAACATACAATAAGGGCTGTTACCAATACATAAATAGTAAATGTATAAAAACATGCATAGAACTGATATTCAACAAAGTTAGGATCAGGGTCCCCTCATCACCCTGGGAAGGGGAATGAAGAAGTTGGATTTTAGCCCTCTTTAATAACGAAATGTGTGATTCTTCTTTAAAAACAAAAGTCTGGGGTGCCTGGACAGCTCAGTTGGTGGAGCATGTGACTTTTGATCTTGGGGTGGTGGGTTCAAGCCCCATGTTGGGCATAGAGATTACTTAAAAAAAAAAAAAAAACCTTAAAAACTATAATAAAAATTAAAAAAAGTCTGATAGAAATATGACATTTTAACATTCCTTAAATATTAGAGGGGGTATATGGCACCTGGTATATTCTGTAATCAAGGTATTTCATAATCTTCCATAAAATTCTTTTCCAAGAAAGCAGCAGTCACATTGACTGTGTAGCCCCACCTCCAATCAGGATATACACACTCACTACTAAAAATTTTAAATGGCTGTAAGTGAACTTTAACAACAAACAAAACAACATAATGTCGGGGCGCCTGGGTGGCGCAGTTAAGCATTTGACTCTTGGTTTCAGCTCAGGCCGTGATCTCAGGGTTGTGAGACCGAGCCTCTCGACAGGCTCCGTGCTCAACGTCTGCATCTGCTTGAGACTCTCTCCCTCTGCCTCTGCCCTTCCTCCTGCTCTCTCTCTCTCTCAAATAAATAAATCTTAAAAAAAAAAAAAATGTCAGTGAGAGAACACATCTAACCACAGCAGGATTAGAAATGAGTTAATACTTAATTATACCATTATAATTAAGACCAAGGTTAGCAATGTGATATTTTACTTTTATATGGTCCAAAAATAAGCCATTCAAGCCAACCAATGTGATAAAGTATTATCCAATTATTTCTCTTTTAGAAAGAAGGCATTTTATAGTTCACCAATCTTGATGGAATCAGTACAAGATGTAAAGATACTTTTTTATTTTTTATTTTTTAAAGATTTTATTTATTTATTTATTTGACAGAGAGAGACACAGCAAGAGAGGGAACATAAGCAGGGGGAGTGGGAGAGGGAGAAGCAGGCTTCCCGTAGAGCAGGGAGCCCGATGTGGGGCTCGATCCCAGGACCCTGTGATCACAACCTGAGCCGAAGGCAGACGCTTAACAACTGAGCCACCCAGGTGCCCCAAGATACTTTTTTAAAAAGTATAATTACCTGAGGTGCCTAGGTGGCTCAGTCAGTTAAGCATCTGACTCTTGATTTTGGCTCAGGTCATGATTTCAGGGTTGTGAGACTGAGCCGCAGGTCTGGCTCTGGGTGGGCTCTAGCGTGCTGGGCATGGAGCCTGCTTAAAGATTTTCTCTCTCCCTCTGTCCTCCCCCCGCACCCCCATCTCTCTCTTGCTCTCTCAATAAAGAAGTGTAATTATCTGGTTTAATGTTGGCTGCAGGTCTAGTTCTAGCCCAAATTCATGAAAGAACCTCAAGAAGTTAAATATAACCTCTGGATCATTCCTGAACTATAAAAATGCCCCTCCACCTTTTTTATAAGAGGCAAAGCTAGTTAACCTGTATATCAAATTTCCAACTTCCATTCCTCTACAAGGTTCACCTTCCTATCCTGCTAAATCTCTTGGTTTTATAAGTTCATTTCATTCCCAAAGCTACCACAGCACCAAATGTCTGTCTACCATATCACCACTGGGCTACTCCAATAAACCTCCTTAGCTACTACTCCTAACATAAGTTACACATTACTTTTCCTAAATAAACTCCCTTCAAACCTCATTACTTCCTGTTACTCTTATGTGTAAGGAACCATACAGCTCCTCTGTGGCTTCTTTTCAAGTCCGAAGTCTTCAAGAAAACAAAGTATAAGGGAAGTCAAATATTGTAAAAGCAATTCAAAGACAAAAAGTGATTAGTAAAATTAACACAATGTTCATTTAATGACAGTTTATTCACAGACAAATTTGTTTTAACAACTGACAGTGGCTAGCCAAAACAAAACCCTAATGTTGAAAACTAAAGCAAAGGAAAGAAAATTTCTTGGCAGATTTACAGTGCTTCGTCCTTAGTCACCCTTGATGGACAACGAATCCTGGCAGCCTCTCCCAATGATCCTGAACTTAGCTCATAAGCCTTGTCACGACAGTGTTCCAGGACACCAAGCACTCTTAATTGGCAAGAAAGATGAAACCTATTTGTTATCTCTGAATTTAGACACATCTTAACCAAAAGCATTCATTCATTCATTCATTCATTCGACAGAGAGAGACACAGCAAGAGAGGGAACACAAGCAGGGGGAGTGGGAGAGGGAGAAGCAGGCTTCCTGCAGAGCAGGGAGCCCGATGTGGGGCTCGAGCCCAGGACCCTGGGACCATGACCTGAGCTGAAGGCAGACGCCCAACGACTGAGCCACCCAGGTGCCCCCAAAAGAATTCTTTTTTCCTTTCTTCTCTGATGTCAAGGGGGAAAAAAACAAAACAAATAAAAACATTTTAAAATCTGTTTGAAAGTCTGAGACTAAAAAAGAGAAGAAGATTACTTAAAACATTTCAGTTCACAAGAACTTTAATGAGTAAGTACTATTTTTCTCTGATATTAAAGAACAGCCTTAACACGCGAGCGTGCACACACACACATACACACACGAGTGAGGGAGGAGGGGCAGAAGGAGAGGGAGAGGGAGAAGCAGACTTCCGCTGAGCAGGGAGCCCGATGTGGGGCTCAATCCCAGGACCGTGGGATCATGACCTGAGCCAAAGGCAGACGCTTAACCGACTAAGCCACCCAAGCACCCCAGTATCTTGTGTTTGTAATAGCAGCAATATGGGCAGAAAGCCGAACTATTAGCAAAGGTATACAGTTAACAAGTCTGAGGTAGCTCTGAAGATGTTACCACACTCCAGTGACAGAGCAGAACACCACAAAATATTATTGTAAGAATAAGATCTTCACATCTAACCTTCCCCCCCCATAACAAATAAAACATGTCACAGAAACTCAGTTTACCAGAGGGAGAGGTGGATTCCCCCCAATGTTGAAAATGTAAATTTATTACTCTGATAATTTACAGATCAAAGAGATATTGATTTAGTATTAGTCGTACAGACTTTAAAAAAGAACACATGACTAAGGTTGCACAGTGATAATTACATACTGAATTGGTTTCTAATGTAGTCCTTGTGAATGATGAAGAAAGAGATATGGATTCCAACACAGATGAGTCTTTCAATTCTTTCTTGTTGCTTATCCTTTGCTAACAATTCGTGAAGTAATTGTTTTAACTTCATTGCCTATACAGGACGCTAGAATGCCTTCTAACCTATTATTCTGCTGTGTACTACTTTATTCCAGTTTGTACCAAAAATGTTTGTCTACACCTACCAGACTACTGCCTGAGAATTCATTTTAACTCCTATTTTGCCCCTCACTGTTATAAACATTTCATTGGTAAATTTGCTTTCTCTCCGTGTGCTATATGAAAATCCATTAAAAGTTTACATTATGGATTGATTTTTGGTTACCTAAATGCAGGAAGATACAGTATCAATGTTTCCTTTGGTAATACCACATGCATAATACATTTTAATGTTGCCAGCTATGTACCAGTATCTATTTGTATAAAATAGTATATGCTGTATGTATAGACTTCTTTTTAGAGGGTTAGAAGAATATTACCACATATCCAGAACTTAGGGTATTTTATAGGATCCAAGAATATAAAATATTTATGCTACTCACTTGAACAAAAAATCATTTCCTCTAAAAAAGCTCTTATATTTATAAACACTTTGAAACTATATAGTGGAAAACACTTGAAAATTTAGGGTTCAGCTTACATGTTGGTCAATGTAGAAAAAGAAAAAGTGATTTTTGTCTTTAATTTTCTAAAATCACCTTGAATGGTAATGTTAATGGAAATGTTTCATTAGAAGAGGAGTAACAGATCAACACGGGGACTTTTAAGCTCCTCCTATTTTTATTAAATTAGGAATTATACTTTGAATCCTCAAAGATGTCACTGATAAAAACTTTTCTATTGTACCCTGAGAGGTAATGATCTGAATCACTTAACTCAGAGGTGGTTACCACTGATTTTACTAAAATAAAAGCCATTAAGGAATGTAATTTCTGCTAAGAGAAAAACAAGAATTTGCAACATTACTAATATATCAACTCTTTCTATTTGATAAACCGCCACAGACAGCAGAGCAACAAGCAGCAGTGACAGATACTTCCTTTTTCTCAAAGATAAACTACAGCAAAAGCTGACTTATCTAAAAGGAAAAGTAAAGCTAGGCACTGAACCACGTCATACTTGACCTACTGCTGTCTTTAATGAAATCACTTAAGTTCTATTCCAAGATGGACAATCTGTTAATCCAGCAGAACAGTGCTGGTGGACACTACTTTTCCCTGATCTAGAAATATATATATGGCGGGGGGCGGGGGTAGGCAGAGGGAGAAGGAGAGAGAATCTCAAGCAGGCTCCATGGTCCCAGCGAGGAGCCTGATGTGGGGCTTGATCTGACAACCTTGTGATCTAGAAATTTTTTAAAAATCTCATTAAATAACAATGAACAGGCTGGAAAGACCTGAATGATGGTAATAATTCCTCTTCGATTCTGATTTCATTTCTATTTCCAGTTCTTTCACTTTATGTAAAAAAAAGAAAAAGTTCTATTAACAAATTAAAAGTAAAATGACTGTCTACAGCCAAGTTACACAGCACTATGTTGAAAAACTGGCACACAAATTATTTCAGAGTTCTGTGCTACTTCCAAGTGTTCAAGAAAGTCTGAGACACCTAGATTCTGAAATCTCCAGGTTCTTTAGATGACTTATAAAACCAACAGAAGCGGCGCCTGGGTGGCTCAGTCGCTGAGCCTCTCTCTGCCTTCGGCTCAGGTCATGATCCCAGCGTCCTGGGACTGAGCCCTGCGTCGGGCTCCCTGCTCGCCAGGAAGCCTGCTTCTCCCTCTCCCACTCCCCCTGCTTGTGTTCCTGCTCTTGCTGTCTCTGTCAAATAAATAAAATCTTTAAAAAATAAAAAATAAAAAAATAAAACCAACAGAATAAAGTAAGTAAAGTTGAGATCATCCCTGAACATCTAGAGCATACAAACAGTTGCTAGATTCACAGTATCCAGGGAGTGAGGGTCACAAGAACAGAAAATCTTGACATTATTGAGAGCCACATTAAAAATATATGTATATGGGCACCTGGGTGGCTCAGCTGGTTAAGCGACTGCCTTTGGCTCAGGTCATGATCCTGGAGTCCCAGGATTGAGTCCCGCATCAGGCTCCCTGCTCAGCGGGGAGTCTGCTTCTCCCTCTGACCCTCCCCCCTCTCATGTGCTCTCTCTCGCTCTCTCATTCTCTCTCTCAAATAAATAAAATCTTAAAAAAAAAAAAATATATATATATATATACACACACACATATATATATATATATAAGTATTCACTACCTAGCTCAAAAGTAGTATTGAAACGAATAGGTGAAGGAGCAGGAATATAGGTTCAACCCAAATTCTTAACTTTTATTTACTTTATGTGATCATAGACATGAAAACTGACCTCTGGAAATAACAGCAACATCAGCCTCATGGGAATGTGGCACTCATAAAATGATATAATCCTAACTGCAAAGTACAATCTGTGTATTAGAAAAGATTAAATAAACATAACCTTGGATTCCAATTCTGTATCGTAAAAGATACAAAAGAAGGGAAAAGAGGAGAAATAAAGAAATCTCTAAGAGGCAGAAAAATACAGGAAATAGATGATGTTTTCAGTTATCAACAGAATTCTGAGTCTGAGTGCTGGGCTTCACACTCATCTAAAGAAGTTCCACTCTAAACAGCAAAACTGAAGTACAGTTGACCCTTGAATAACATGGGGGTTTGGGATGCCAAAACAACGAACTACCTGTTGACTGGAAGCCTTACCAGTAACAAAAACAGTCAATTAACACATATTTTGTATGTTATGTGTATTACATACTGCATCCTTCCAATAAAGCTAGAAAAAATATTTAAAAAATCATAAGAGAAAATACATTTACAGTACTATATCGAAAAAAATCCACGTACAATGGACCCTCCCAGTTCAACATGTTATATTCAAGGCTCAACTATAGTTCATTAGAATAGATACTGTATTCAGTAACAACTTCAATGACATTACCCTCTGCCCAAATTTAGAGAGATGGAGGAAATAAAATAAAGGAGGGGGGGGAAGTATACCATCAAATATCCTTCATGTTTTGGCTGTAAAATAAAACTTAGATGAGAATGGGTTAAGAAGCATTTTGTATCTGTCATTCTAACTGGTTATATCAGCTTTCTAGAGAGGTTTGTAGTAACAGGAAACAAATCTACCAGAGCCAATTCTAAACTTCCAATTCATCCTGATAAAGACTCTGGGGTGAGAGGTGTGGGATGGGGGGTTTGAATACTTAACCCCTTTGTCCTACTGTTTAAACCAGATTACCTCTGAAATTGAAGAGATTTGTGTATTTTGGCAAATTACTTAAGCCAAACTTTCAACCACCAAGAACTCTTCCTCTCCCCCCCACCCCCGCCCCAGTGCCAGTGCCATTTAATAAATATTTAAGCACCTATTATTTATTACCAGGGATTATACTAGGTGCTAGGGATAGAGTAGTAACAAACAAGAACTGTGGCTCATTAAGCTTAGAGTTTAATGGGCAATATAAATGTTAATAAACAATCATGCAAAATGTGAGGTAAAAGATTTTAGCTATGACATAAGATCTAGGTTGAGGGATCTAGAAGACTTCTCTGTGGTATAAATATTTAACCTAATAAGCTCCAAAGAATAAATCAGGACATGGACAGGCAAACTTGCTCAGGATGAGAGGTCCCAGGGGGAGGGGGATGTGGAGATGCATAGAAGATACTAGGGATTGTGGTACGTCTTAAGAAGAAATCATATGTATACAGGTTCTGTACCTGGAGCTCAAACAGTAAACAAGCAGAAAAATGCACTGGAGTTGACACTGGATATAGGTAGGTAGTAGGGTCAGATCATACAGAACTCTGAAACCCATGTTAATTTTATGAAACAGTATTACGCAGTCCTGGTCTTGGCCTATGTTCTTGCATTTACCTTGGGCTCTTTTGTTTGTTTGTTTTTAAATTATTTTTTAAAGATTTTATTTATTTGAGAGAGAATGAGAGAGAGAGAGCATGAGAGGGGGGAGGCTCAGAGGGAGAAGCAGACTCCCTGCTGAGCAGGGAGCCCGATGCGGGACCAGGATCATGACCTGAGTCGAAGGCAGTCGCTTAACCAACTGAGCCACCCAGGAGCCCTCTTGACTTTTTAAATGAAAAATCTCAAATACAAGCTAACAGATAAAGAACGGCCACATAACCATCAACTAACTTCAGTAATTATTAACTCTTGGCCAATCCTATCTCATCTATAACATCTACCCCCAATCCCCGTGGATTAATTTAAGTCAATCCCTGCCATCAGATCAGTACATCTGTATGTATTTCCATGTGTATCTCTAAAACATAAACTCACTTAAAATATAGCAATACTATATACTATGCTCTATGTATATATATACACACACACACTATCACATAATCTAAAAAACAGTAATTCCTTAATGTCCAATATCCAGTTACTGGTCAAATATTCTGGACTGTCTCAACTGATTTCTCCAATTTGAAAATCCACACACTGTATTTGGTTAATACATCTAAAATTTGTAACAGATTTCCTCTTTTTCTCCTTGCAATTTATTTGTAGAAGAAACAGAACTATTTGTCCTTTAGAATATCCCACATTTATTTTTATCCTTGTCCCAAAGTCCATACTTTTGAACTTTATAAACTCAACCTCTAAACTACTTTTAGTTTGTTATTTAGTGTTTAGTACAGATCAACATATAAATTATTTGTACTTTTCTACATTTAATTTTTTACATGTTTAAGACTGAGACAGGGAAGCCTGGGTGGCTCAGTTGGTTAAGCGTCTGCCTTTGGCTCAAGTCATGATCCCAGGGTCCTGGGACTGAGTCCCGCATTGGGCTCCCTGCTCAGCGGGGAGCCTGCTTCTCCCTCTGACTGCTGCTCCCCCTGCTTCTGCTCTCCCTCTCTCTGACAAATAAAATCTTAAAAAAAAAAAAAAGAAAGAAAAAAGACTGAGATATGTACTAAAATACACCCAACCTTTCAAGATTTAAGGTACTCCAAACTCTTCTCAATGCCTATTTGTCAGACTTTTTATTAATCATATAGTAACATTTACATAATATGTAAATCTGCCAAACACAGTAAAACAAAAAATGTAGTAATTCTCCAACACAGCCCCTGAGTAGCAGTACTCAGGTCAATCTGTTTGTCATATCCAATTCAAGTTTCCAACCTGAAAATATCCAGGAGCACCCACCTCCCTCCGGGGAAATCTTTCCCCTGGAGAACTGTATCTCAGAATTCATTACTTTGTATTCTTCAAGTTTACTCTGATCATCTTATTTTGTTATTTATGTGTTCTCTATTTCCAAAGTCATGTCATGAAGACTTTGGTCTTCAATTAGATTATCCATGCCTCTTTATGGGTACTACCCACCATGTGTTTTAACTGTAGATCAATCTTCAATGACATCTGCATACATGTAGTTTACAAATAAGGAATTCCCAGGAAATTAAAAAATATATATATGAGACTGATTTAGCCAATGGTTTGTACTGCTTAATTTTCAAACTGTTTAAAAAACAAAACAAAAAAAAAAACACCCACCTAACCGAAGCTTGAAAGACCCAGAATGCCTTTGACACACTGAAGGGTTCCAACAGAGAAAAACACAGCATGACAAAGAAGGATGGAAGTGGCTTATAGTTCTTCTTGGCTGGCTGTAGGACTAGACACAGAATCTGAGCATGAAGATTCGGAACAAAACACTGGCCTAGTTACTGTGTCTTTTTTAGAGAATAGGACTCTGTTATGTTTCAAGAATAAAGCAAAATGACAAAGTTAATACAGAAAGACTCTCCGTTATTCAAAGAACTGCTACCCCAGAGTGGCTCCTCCAGAGTGAACCAATCAATTTTCTACTTCTGTGCCTACAGAGTTCATCTTTTTAGAGTGGATTCCATTTTAGAACCTTTCAAAATTCAAACTGAGGTCAGAATATTCAAATTCTATATATGACACTAGTTCCTCCTTTGAAAATCCTGAATAGTTAAATAATCCCACTTGTTCAAGAGCTATAAATTAAAGTATAAGTGTAGCTATTATTTGGGGCACCTGGGTGGCTCAGTCGGTTAGGCAGCTGCCTTTGGCTCAGGTCATGATCCCAGGGTGCTGGGATCGAGGCCCGCGTCGGGCTCCCTGCTCAGCCCTGCTTCTCCCTCTCCCTGCCGCTCTGCCTACTTGTGCTCTCTATCTCTCTGTAAAAAAAATGAAAACCTTAAAAAAAAGTTTAAAAAAAAAAAAGAGTAGCTTTATTTGATCTAACTCACTCACCTAAGCAAGAGACTGAAAAGGAGCATTATCTTACAACTTAAAGTACCTATTGTAAAGCAGCAGGGGGCTTAGAAACTTTCATAATCATCACAACATCGCAATAAAAACAAAGAAAAACAATCTCCAATCTTCAGCATTTCCCAACTTCCCAGCCCTGGGCTTTAAAGTAGAGTGGAGGAACAGAAAAGCACAATGTATTGACAAAAAGGAGGAAGGAGGAGGAAGGTACACCAGCACTTCTTATTCCATGGGGGAGACTTGTTTCTGGCTAACTCTAGATCAAAGAAATCTATGGATTCAGCCCCTTAGATTAACTATATAATAGGATTTCTATAGAGAAACATTTTTCTACTCACTTCAAAAACAAAGTACAGCTTGTAAGAAAGAATATGGTGTATGGAGTTAGTAAACACTAAATTCCAAATCCTGGCCCTGCCATTTAGCTATTTATAGTTACTGAGCCAGCTAACTGAAAGATGTGGAAGAACCAATGTTCTTATCAATGCTCAACTCTAGAAGTGATGTTCCAACTTTAGCATGTATAAGAAGTATCTGAAAGTTGAAGTGAGTCCCAGGGACTTGAATGAAAAGAAGCCTCTTGGATAGTTCCTATGCAACAAATGTGAAAGACCACACTTTCAGAAACAGTACTCAAGAGCTACTGAGGTTTAGGCATAAAAGGACACATCTTGAAAAAAATGAAGCTGAATCAAAAATCATTTTGTTAATTTATCAGTTCTTAAACAAAAGAACTTCTGGTCGAGGCAAGACGGTGTAGACTCTCTTCTTCCAGCTCATCCCTGTAAAACACAACTATAAACCCTGAAAATTACACCAAGAGGCAATCAAAGAAAAACTCTGAAAGGTGGAAACAGGAAGGTGAACTGGTTAGGGACCTCAGGACTAGAAAAATGACAGAGTAACAGGGCATCTAAAAAATCCCATTCAAAAGAAGGTAACCCAAGCCTAGCATTTCCTAACTTCCAACCTAGCAACAAAAGTGGCCTGGACAGGCTCATCATTCCCCTGATGGAACAGGAATACCACCCACAATACCAGGTAAGCTCTGCAGCAACAGAAAAGGGGAAGGATCAGGAGGTCAGCTAACAGTAAGAGGCCAGAGAAAACATTATTACCACATTTCTCTCTTTCCTTTTTACAACAAAGATTCATTATGTCTAATCTCTCTCCCATTACCTCTTAGATCCAAGTTCTCACCCCCACTACTGCACTGAAACTGCTAGTCAAGGTCACCAATGACCTCCACTGTGCTAAATCCAATTCTTAGTCCTTATCACTCTTGACCTATCAGCAGCATCTAACACAGGTGATCACTCTCTCCAACTTAAAATATTTTCATAGGATTTTTCTCTTGCCTTTTTGAATTCTTTTTAAGACTCCAACCAGGGGCGCCTGGGTGGCTCAGTCGTTAAGCATCTGCCTTCAGCTTGGGTCATGATCCCAGGGTCCTGGGATTGAGCCCCACATCGGGATCCCTGCTCGTCAGGAAGCCTGCTTCTCCCTCTCCCACTCCCCCTGCTTGTGTTCCCTCTATCGCTGTGTCCCTCTCTGTCAAATACATAAATAAAATCTTAAAAAAAAAAGACTCCAACTGCCCACACCTCTCAATCTTTTTTCCTACACCCACTTCCTAGGGGATCTTATCAAATATCATAGCTTTAAGTATTGACTATGTTTCTGACTCTAAAATTCTTATTTCTAGCCAAAACTGCTCCTCTGAATTCCTGATTCCTGTAATATACCTGCCTCCTCAACAGCATTTGAATGTCTAAAAAGCATCTCAAACTTACTATTCAAAACTGATACTCCCTCTTCCCCATCCTTTATACCATTCCAAACCTGCTTCAATTGGACTGATCTGCTTAGAGGTAAAAACAAAAACAACAACAACAAAAAACCACCTCTGTTATCCTTAACTTCAAACCCCGTACTCACCCCCCTCACAGACACCCTCCCACCCCAACACATACACACATTCAGTCCATCAGTAAATCTTATTGGAACTATTTTCAAAATATGTCTAGCATTCACAAACATTTCCTGCCACCCTCACTGTTACTTCTTTGGTCCATACTGCCCAGATTATTGCCAAGAGCCTCTTAAATGGTCTGGCTCTCATCCTTGACCAAATTCAGGCTATTCAGCATGAATACAGCAGCCAGAATGATGTTGTACAAAAGGACAAGTTAGAAGACATCACCCCTCCCCTCCCCGGTATCAGTTCTGGTTGCTTCCCATCTCTCTAAACAAAACAAAACCAAACCCTCCAAGTTCCTTACAATAACCTGTATGGCCCCAAATGGTCATGCACCACTTACTACCCACTCCATCCCTGCTTGCTCTCTGGCCTCATCTCCTACTCCCCTGGTTCATTCCTCTCAGTCACTGCTTTTACTACTATTCACTGAACATGCCAGATAAGCTATCAACCACAGGGCCTTTTAATCGGTATCCCCAAGGTGGACGTCCTAACTTTCTTCAGGTCTTTTCCTCATAAGTCACTTCAATGAAGCCTTCCCTCTTCCCCGAACAAATACATTCTCTCTTTCCTTTCCATCCCTCCTCCTGTAAAATATTTTAATTATCTATCTTACTTATTGTCTGCCCCCCCCACAGATACACTAAAAACCCCCTCTAGAAGAGTAGGGACTTTTTTTTTTTTTTTCTTTTTTTTATTTATTTATTTATTCATTCATGAGAGACAGAGAGAGAGAGAGAGGCAGAGGGAGAAGCAGGCTCCCAAGGAGCAGGGAGCCCGATGCGGGACTCGATCCCAGGACCCTGGGATCATGACCTGAGCTGAAGGCAGACGCTTAACCATCTGAGCCACCCAGGCACCCGAAGAGCAGGGACTTTTGTTTACTATCATATCCCTGGTGTCTTGAACAATGTCTGGCATGCAGTAGGTAGTCAAACATTTGTTGAAATGGAGGGAGGAAAATAGGAAGGGAAAAAACAAAGGATAGAGGTTAGAACTATGACCCCAACTTTTCCTTGTAATACATAAAACCAAAGTAATCCTTGAGTGAAGCTAGCCTCTTTCTCATTTGGTACCAATAGATCCCCATAAGCCATTCTGGCCTCTCTTGACCAAAGCAGAAGCCAAAACTATAGCCCACATTTTTAGTCCAAGTCTACACAGACCAGGGAAAATATTACAAAATGAAAACGGCCAGTAAGGTATTTATATGATCCATATTCTTAACACCAACCATACACAACTTGAATGGATACTTACTGAGGGTACTATAAATGTTCCACATGCTCTTACAAATAAAACAAACTTCTCACATCTCAATTCCCACACTCTTTCAAACCATTTCCTAAATAGTTAGAATCTTGAAGTGTATGACATATATAAGCTATTCTATTTCAAAGTTTCCTTGGCAACTTTTGAACATTCCTCCACATGAACTTGAAAACTATTTTGTCAGGTTCTTTACCATATGGTATATAAATCCACTCCCCACCTACCCCACCCATTAGGAATTAATTTTTAATGACCTAGTCAGCCCTCAGAGATCAAATCAGCTTGCAGTAAACAATGACTGAACGCACAATGCCCTAATAATTGTGAGATATCAGTAAGTAGTGCTATCCATTACAGCGCTAAGTACAATAACCTAGCATCCGGTTAAGTGCTCAATAAATGGTAGATGCCACTGCCCTTAGTATTTCTGACTACCATAACTGACTGAACTAACTAGGCTACCAAGAGGAGCTCTGTGCTCTTCCATCTAAAGACAAGCTTTTGTTTTAGTAAATGTGAATTCCTTAAACACACTTGAGAAACAGGAACTTGACACCAAGTATCTTTTGCATAGGAGGGGTGAAGGGTGAGGAGGGAAATGGCTTCAGAGGCAGATTATTCTGTAGTGGTCCCTCACTGAAAAAAAAGTGATGATAAACACACCCACAAACTCAGGATCATTGACAAGTGACCACAATAATTGTTCATCTTAACTCAGTAAGAACCTGTTCTTGCAATACTTAAAACAAAAACAAAACAAAACAAAAAACCCAAGCACACGGGAAAAATTTTTTATGTGCTTCGAAAATAATGGCAATATAGCTACGTTAAAATCTCTGATTTTCAGGACGCCTGGGTGGCTCAGTCAGCTGAGCATCTGCCTTCAGGCTCAGGTCATGATCCCAGGGTCCTGGGACTGAGCCCTGCGTTGGGTTGGGCTCCCTGCTTGGCAGAGAGTCTGCTTCTCCCTCTGTTCCCCCTGGCTTGTGCTCTCTCACTCTGTCAAATAAATAAAATCTTAAAAAAGAAAAAAAAAAAGAGTCTCTGATTTTCAACAGGACTACTGAGAAAAAGCACTCAGTGATCATACAATAAGATCTTAAGCTGTACTTCCTTTTACTCATGTTTCCTCTTAACTAACACACATTGTAAAAATCACAAATGTAGTGCTTACTATATACAGAACACTGCACATCATATATTAATTCATGTAAACTTAATGACACTCACACAGGTATTATTTCATTATCACCCCATTATACAATGATGAATTTAAGGAAATTAATACAAAAACGTTGAGAAATTTGTCCAAGCTCACACTGCTGCTAAGAAGAAGAGCCAGGACATGACCTCTCTACTCTGGCCCAGAGTTCTTGTTCTTAACAGTAGGGATAGTATAAATTTAAGAGAGTATCCACTGCCATATTAACTTTTTCAGAAATTGTGCTTAATTCACTAAGAAAAGGCTCAATTCACTCCAGGTGCTTTAACAAAAATTCTTTCCCTTAGTTATAAGACTCATACAGATTTTTAAGTTTCTTGATCAATCTCTTGATGATGCCAAGTCTAAATCTAAATCGCTCTCTCAAAATGTGCCAAATACTTTTAAACTGAAAGAAACCTCAGAGATTATCTCTAAGCATCTCAACTTTTAAAATGGTCAAAATGAGACCAAAATGGGGCCCAACAGAGTAAATGACTTTCCCAGCATCAAAAGTCAATCCAGTCAGTCAACCTCTTTAAAATTTTTATTTATTTATTTATTTGAGAGAGAGAGGGAGACAGAGTGAGTAGGAGAGGGGGGAGGGTCAGAGGGAGAGGCAGACTCCAAGCTGAGAGGGGAGCCCAAGGTGGGACTCGATCCCGGGATTCCAGGATCATGACCTGAGCTGAAGGCAGTCACTTAACCAACTGAGCCATCCAGGCGCCCCTAGTCAGTCAACCTCTTAAAGCAAGTATCAGAAAAAGATGCTCAGAAGAGTCTGGCACACCAACACAAACTAAAAGTTACATTCTGATTTTCAAAAATTATTTTGGCTTAACTAATTGGTACAGGTAACTATGACTCATACGTCGTCTTTTTAAAATTTAACAACTGTTTTACTGACTCAGAAATAAGACTACTTGTCAGTATGACCATCTTTGACGTTTTCTTCCTAATAAAAATATAGAAAATTAAGACTAATGATCTATTCTGAGAAATAAGCAGGAGCCATATGAGAAAAACACACACTTACTATCCAAATGGCAACATCTATACTGAACTAATAAAGAATTCCACCATTAAAGGAAGTCAAGCCCCCAATCTATTCTTTACTTGCATGGCCCTCAAGTTTTCTCACTTGCAAAATTGATCTCTAGGATCCTTCTAGCTCTAAAATTCTACCCATCTTTGCTCCTAAGTGTCACATTATAAACAGGAGAGTCAACATTTTGTTCCCAGTTTAAGGCATGTTTGTAAGTCCTGCAAACAAGGTCCCTACTAATTAATTACAATAACTGGTGTGTCAAAAGTTAGCTCTTACGAAGTTATTATCTTTATGCCAAGGAGTTCCTGAACTACAAACTATGTAGCTATCAATTTGTTTACTGTTAAGAACCCTGGACCCAGAATTAGCCTAAAGAGACTCTAAGCAACCCAGCATCTAAAACTAGAACATCTACCTGAATGGGACTGGTTAAGTATCAAAAAAATCTTACTCTTAAATATGAATTCTAAAGAGGGAAGAAGGATATGGATTTCCTAACTTGCAAAAGTAAGACTAGAAAAAAATTTATCTGAGGTTCTTAAAGCACACAACCATCAAGTTCTCCATAGGAGTACTACATTTTTGATAGTTTATAATAATGTTTCCCCAGTTACGACCACATGTTAACATTTTATTACAACCTTGTAAGCAAGAGAAAACATCTCTAGTATGCCAATTCAATAATTCTTGATATGAATGTTTAAAAGGAAAAGAGAATGGCAAAAACCATTTTTAAAATTTTAAACTAGACAACAAAATGAAAACAATGCCTAAGTTATCAGACTCTTGACTGACAGCTGACAGTCAACTTCCTGAGTAGATAACTAGCTCCGGAAAAAACAAATCTTAATCCCATTAAAAAACTCATCAGACGACTGCTTTAGCATTTTAATAGAAATGCTAAATTCTTCCCAGAAGGAGGTTATAAATTACATCACATAGAAGATTCTGTCTGGATAAAGCTTTAGAACAATTTTTCTTTTACGGTCTCTCCTTTTCATTTAGACACTCTCGAAAGGTCTGTCCAGTGGCTCCTGGGTGGCTCGGACGACTCCACTTCAGCTCAGGTCGTGATCTCAGGACTGTGACATCAAGCCCCAGGATGGGCTCTGCAGTGGGCATGGAGCCTGCTTGGGATTCTCTCTCTCCCTCTGCCCCTCCAGCACATGCTCGGGCAGGGGCTCTCTCTCTAAATAAAATAAAGGTCTGTCCAGGGAGAGGTCCATCTCATTACAATCTTTTTAACTAACGAGCACAAATTTGCTCCAACATTTCTTTTACAACACTTAGTTGTTTTTATAAGTAAGGCAAGCAGAATTGTTTTAAAGAATAAAAAGTTTACAACAGTTGTTCTTTCTTCCCTACTGCAGGAGAGGAAAGAGGATAAACCTGTACAGAGCAGCAACAGTTCTGTATCAGCCCCTCCCCACCCCCCACCAATTATACAGCTCATGAAAGCTAAACAGAAGTCCTAGGAAAAATACACATTCTAGAGATGAAGGTAATTTTAGAGGTGTATTACATGATGGCATATGCCTATATAACTTTTCAGAAGCTATATGTGATTTCAAAGTAAATGAAAGACAAATCTTCACTACGACATTACAAATGAGAAACAAGTTTATTTGTAGGACACTCCCACTCCCACCAAAAAGTATGTTCAAGCAATCCAAACATCTCTAGGGAAACCAACAGATATAATCCTTATAGAGGAGCAGAAATGCTATGGCAATTACAAAACATGCACACACAGCTTTTAATGTTTCCCCAGAGATCACTAGGGTCATCATAGAGGATGGCCATAAAATGCTTAAGTTGCTCATAGACACCAGGCAAATGGCACAGAAGTGCAGGAAAGTGGGTTATTCATCAGGCTAGTCACCAATGTGATGAAGCAGGGAAAGAGCCTCTGTGGATTGAAAAATACAATAGAAACAGTCTGGTTTGCTTCACATTTTCTGATTAGTTTTAGAATTCACATTACTAATTTCAGAATCACAGAAGAAAAGAAAGAACCCTAGGAACCAAGTCTTTCACAGATAAGGCAACTGATCTGCCAAGACTTATGGTACAGTGAGAGAGCTAGACCCAACTTCTAACTGAGAGGACGTTGTACCACACAAAAATTAAACATTTAGTAACTTAAATTTTGTTAGCAATAGCCTGTTTACATATTTCGTAGTCCCCTACTATTTGTGGGGGATATGTTCCAAGACCCCTTGTAGATGCCTGAAACCTCAGATGTACTGAACTCAGATATATACTATGTTTTCCCTATACATACATACCTATGATAAAGTTTAATTTATAAATTAGGCACAGTGAGAGATTAACAACAATAATAATAAAGCAGAACTATTATAACAATATGCTGTAATAAGTTATATGAATGTGGTCTCTTTCTCTCTCTCTCTCAAAATATTATTGCACTGTACTCACCCTTCTTATATTGATGTGAGACAATAAAATGCCTACATGATTAGATGAAGTGAGGTGAATGATGCAGCATTAGGCTACTACTGACCTTCGGGTGATATGTCAGGAGGATCATCTGCTTCCAGACTTCAGGAAGTAAAACTGTGGATAAGGGGGGACTTTGGTATTCCTCTCAAAGGATATGCTGATGAAGTCAAATAACCTATTCAACTATTAGAATCTTTTCTATTAAGGCACAAAACATTAAAAGTAGATCAGGAAGGAACAGAACTCAATTCACTTTCATCCTGTAACTCCTCTGTTCAGCCTCTACCAGTGGATCCCTTCACCTCTAAGTACAATGTAATCTCAACTTTACCATTAAAAAGTCATTAATAGTCTCCAACTTCTATTTTCCAAGAGAGTTCAAAAACTTTTCAACAGCAAGTAAAAGTTCCATCATTTTTCTTTCAAGGCTTGGGACCCAGGAATTATTTTATACATAGAACAAAAATAGGTCTATAGCTTCTAAAAGAGCACTTGAAATTATTTTTTTAAATGGCAGAACAATCTCAATGATTAACAGTAATGTTGTCATAATATTTTAAATTACATTTTTTTAAAAGTGTACACTGGTTGTGTCCAAATTTGAAAAAAATTGTATTATGACAGCTTTAAAAGAGGCCTATAAATTCTTTGGCACTTCTTCCATTCAGAGGTAGGGTTCTCTGTCTCTGTCTTGAATGTGAGAGAGCCTATGACCACTTGTCAATAAAATATGGTGAAACATGATGCTAGGGGACTTTCCAGGCCAGATATTAAATGAACAGGCAGATTCTACCCTTGTTCGCTAAAACACAGAGATGCCATGTAAGAAGTATGACAACCTTAGGCTGTTATGCAGGTACATTTGGCCAGCGGGTCTCAGCTGAGCAAAGGACTCTAGGCATCTCTAACCAGGTGCCACACATATGAGTGAAGATGCCATCTTGGAAATGACCAAGTAGTTGGCCCCCAGCCTTTGAATCTTCTCTGGCTGAGTCCAATCTCCTAAAACAGAAACAAGCCGTTCCAACTGTATCCCGAATTCTGACCCACAGAACCTGTGACAATAAACCTTGTTTTATGCCAGTTTGAGGTGGTTTACTAAGCAGCAAAAATAACAGAAATAGCCATCATCCAATCAAGTTCAACATTTGCATACTTTAGTTACCATCTAGTAATTCTATTCATGGGTATATACCAAAAACAAAACCTTTAGCATGCATATACGAGGAGGCATGTTCAGAATAAGAGCACTGAACATTGTTTATAAAATAAACTAACCCAAGGGAAAACCCAAACACACAAAGAGGAGAATGGATAAATTACAGTATATTTGCTCATTGGAGCAATGAAAACGGACTACGGTTACATGAAATAGCACAGATGAATTTTTGTAACATAATGCTGAAAATCCAAGTCCCATAAAACAACTTATAGTATACTCTCTTTTGTAAAGCTTAAGGCTAAACAAAAGTAACCTAGAGATCACTGAAGAAACTTGAAAAGGTGTGAGTGCGTGTTTTACCACTGCTTTAGAATCTTTGCTGGAGGGGCAGAAATGCTTTCTGTTGGCTTCCCTATAATTTTTTACGCAAACAAATAAATAATGCAACTAAAAAAAAAGAAAAGAAAAATTTAGGATAGAAAATGGGGGTGGATCTTATAAGTTTTTGGTATTAACAGTCACTGAGTTGGGCAGTAGTGTCAAAGGTGTATATTATTTTTAAAATAAAGCCATGCATGGACCAGTAAGTGTCATGAGCCCAAAAGTCTAACTAAAAAAATAAATACATATACACAGGAGTACATAAAATAGGAAGACATGCTATGAGAGAATGGGGGTTTGGGGCAAGAGTAATCACATTTTCATTAGGTTAAGAAAAATACCTTTTCTAGTTTAAGACAGCAAATACTGAAATCCATTATGCACTCCACCGATTTCCCTTTAAATACTCATGAAAGTAAGAATTTTATAGTTTCACGGAGCTAGAAACTAAGAATACTGGTCTCTGAGTATCCAGAGAAATTTCCAATAACCAAACTCAGAGAAGGCAAAAAAAAGTAGGGACATATAAGGAAAGATAGATTTCCATTTCCTACCACTATATCATACTTAGAATCTTCAATAACCAAAAATAGTGAGGGCATCTACTCACAACTCCTTCAGCAAACTTTTAAAAAAATAAAAAAGGAACTCATTTCTTTTTCCTTCATTAAATTTCAAATACTGAAATGAAAACTAGACAAAAGTAGATAAAAAAATTAATATTCAGTTGGCAATGAAAAGGTGCTAAAGCTGATAAGACGATGGGAAGCAGTATTCATTGACTGTTTCTAGCAAGGAAAGGACTACAGACTGCACTGGGTTATCCAAGAAGCAACACTACTCAAAATGGGAAAGCAACATGACACATCAGACGTAAGATCCTTTCTCAGGCCAGCACATATGGGCACCATCAATACCAGCAAGTTGGTCAGAGGCTGTACTCAGTCACACTTAGGAAGCTGAAAGTAGGAATTTGAAGCAACCAGGTGGACACTGAGAGGAATCCATCAAACTGTTTACTTGCAAACACCAAGACCTTTGCAAAGCCCTTTCCTCTGAGACAATGTAACTGTCTATCTTAAAATCTCCAGAGAAAAAAACAGGGAAACTACCAGAAGTAGAGTTCACAGTAGAGGTTACAAAAGATAAATAAAATAAATGTCCCCAAACTAAAATTCTTACATCCTTCCAAAACTGTTTTTGATGGTCTTCCCCTCCTTTGTAAAAGCACACACACAAAAAAACCAAAAACACAACAAAATATTCTTCCTCCAGTTCCTCAAAAGCTTATTATTCCCAACTCCTCTCTTTCCCTCACAACCATGTTTAGTCTACCAGAAACGTTATGGGTTCTACCTTCAAAATAGTTAACATTTGAACATGGGGGTAAGGGGCACTGACCCCTGAGTGGTAGATCCATGTATAACTTCTGACTCCCCCTAAACTTAACTACTAATAGCCTACAGCTGACCAGAAACCTTCCCGTTAATATAAACAGTCAACTAACACACATTTTGTATGTTATATGTACTATATACTGTAGTCTTATAATAGAGTAAGCTAGAAAAAAGAAAATGTTATTAATAAAATCATAAGAAAATACATTTATAGTATCATACTGTATTTACTGAAAAAAATCTGGATATAAGTGGTTGTCAAGGGTCAAGTGTACATTTAATCTCAGACCACTCCAGATCACTTCAACCAAGCAACCACCATCTCTCACCTGGAAATGGCATCAACTTCCTGAGTAGTCCTTCTCAGATCTACCTGTCACTCCTTTGCTTCAACACATTCCCAGGTAACCCAGAGTAAAACTCACAGTTCCTATGAAGTTCCTGGCTAATTCCCATCTCCTCTCATTTTCTGATTTAAACTGATTTGACGTGGAACACCCTTTTCTCCTGATATCCTTGGGCAATAGTCCCTTATTTCCTTGAGGTCACCTTATCAAAGAAGCCTTCTTTGACTGACATATAATTAGTAAAGCTGCTGCTGCTATCACTACCCTCCCCCAATCCTGTTTTGTTTTCCACAGCACTCACCACTTGACATATTATATACATGTTTATTGCCTCTGTTCCTCTAGCAATTAAGTTCCAAGAGGGCAGGAATTCTTGAATGTTTTAACTAATGTATCCCCACAAACTTAACAGTCTCCTCATATACAGTGAGCATTCAATAAATGTTAAGTGAATGAACGAATACTAGTGATGGGGGAGGTGAGAAAAGGAGTATCCTATATACAGTGGTTCATGCGCATGCAACCATGTACATGCCTGGGAAGTCAGCCAAAAATCTTTACTGAGGATTATTACAGATTCGATCTAATTTCAATTAAAATCCCAGTGAGATTTTTTGAGGGAATTTGACAAAGATGGATGCATCTGACTAGACAAACTTAAAACTTCTGTAATTCAAAGAACATACAAACTCAAAGGCAAATAAAAAGCTAGGAAAAATAATTTGCACTTACACGGCAATTCAAAAAGACAAACGATTTCAGAATATGTTTATATAAATACAAAGCAAGGGTTAAACTACATTAGTAAATCAAAGCAATAAAAATTTAAAGAATGCCTTTTTTTCCCTATCAAATTCAAAGTCTTTAAAAATAGTATCTGGGGCAACCTGGGTGGCTCAGTCGGTTAAGTGGCCAACTCTCGATTTCAGCTCAGATCGTGATTTCAGGGTGGTGAGATCGAGCCCCATGTTGAGCTCTGCACTGAGCCCACGTGGAGCCTGCTTGGGATTCTTTCTCTCCCTCTACCCCTCCCGCTGCCCCCGGGTGCTCTCTCTCCTTAAAAAAAAAAAAAAAAAAAATTTTTTTTAAATCTATTATCTGCTAGGTTTCAGGGAAACAGTGACAAAACAGTTCAATTCTGGACAACAACATAACTCTTATCAAAAACCTTAAAACTGGGGCGCCTGGGTAGCTCAGTTGGTTAAGCGCTGGACTCCTGATTTTGGCTCAGGTCTTGATCTCAGGGTCATGAGATCAAGCCCCGCTTGGGGCTCCACACACGGCGTGGAGCCTGGAGGTTCTCCCTCTGCTCCACCCACCCCAGCCTGCATGGGCACACACTCTTGCTTTCTAAAAATAAATAAATTAAAAAAAAAAAAAGAAAAAGAAAAGAAACTTTAAAACTATCATTATCCCATGACCAAAACAAATTTTCTCATCTAGAAATTTAACCTAAGATAATAATCTGTGCTATGAAACAAGGTTTACTTACAACAATGTTTTTTAAACTCCTACATAAAAGATCACAACTTCGGTCACATTGCTTAAGTTGGTTTTATTTGCTTGTAGTTGAATTTTCTTTGGCCTCCATATGGGTATCAAATTTTTTTCAGTCTGTCACCAGCACTTTAAAATATTATACGAAGACAAGATGATCTGCCAATTCTGGGTCTGTAAGTGTCTCTCAATGACTACTATTAGCTAAACAGTAGCTGGTCCCTTCAGATGTGGCACATGACTCACAGTTCACCATCATCCTCATCCTAAGAACCTGATTCATTTATATTATATGCCTGATGATCTCCTGAAGTTACCAGAGTTGGAAACCCTACACCTAGAAGTCAATCTCTGAGCCTATAGGGCTTTCTAAACACATACAGTTGGGCCCCACCCTCAGAGTTTCTGATTTAATAGGTCTGATGTGGGGTCCCAGAATTTACATCTCTAACAAGTTCCTAAGTGATGATAATACTAGCTAGTCCAGAGAACGCCTCTGAGAACCTTAGACTAATGAAGCTTCCTCATTGGAGTTAGAGAGGGGCCCAGCCTCCTGTGAACTACACAATTACAGGATACTTGAACAATACTGGGGATTCCTTGGGAGGGAGGGAGAGGCAGCAGCGTAGAAAAGCTGATGGATAATCCAACAACTCACTGCCTATGGTCATTGTGCCATCATTGCAGATATCATAGTACCACCTCCCTCCCTAATTATCAGAGGTGGAAAACTGCTGCCCCACACCTAATTTAGTAATAATCCTAGATTAAATTCTTAGTCCTATTTTCTCAATTCTACATTCTTCCTCATGGGTCTTATCTATTCTGTAAGTTTTAATTACCTCTTCTACACTTCATGTAAAAAACAACAGGGGTTTCAAATAAAGATGGTTACACAAAACACCTTATAGCTCCAATATTTTATGACCAACAAAAATGTGTATTACTAGCCCTAATGTTTTCTACTGAATTCGATTTTTCTCCAGCTGGTTCACTAATACAGTAGCTACCATTTGTTGAATGCTTCCTTTTGTTCTGGGTACTGCTACACACTTTACATGAATTTCATCATTTAATCATTGTAACACCCCTAGTTGACAATGCCTATTATCCCCATATTGCAGATGGAGAATCTGAGGCAGCAAGAGATTAGGTCACTTGCCCAAAGAAGAAAGACCTACATCTGAACCCAATCTGGCTCCAGAGCCCTCAATTATAATCCTTGTACTACACTGCCTTCATCATGTGAAATTCAACAGAGCCAACTTTAACTTCATCCAAAACCAGCTCTTCATTTAAACTTGCCTATTATCTGTCCATATCCTCAATTTCCTACTCAGGTCCTCAGGATTGAAATCACAAAGTTCCTGCAATCATTAAGTCCTATTACATTTCACACCTGTCCTTTTTCTTCTTAATTCCATTAACCTAAAAGTCCTTTAGACATTCCTTCACATGGTCTCTAAAATAACTAGTCTCTAAAGTAACTCTTCCTGACTCTGGTCTTCCCCCAACCCAAAGCTACAGTGCTTCTCAGCCTTTGGGTCAAAGGCCAACTTAGTTAACAGGGAATCCAATTCAATTCAAGGTCTTTCTTACCTCTTGGACCCATTTCTCTATTTCCACACATAGACAAGAACTCTACTTAAAACACACCAACACATATGCAGAACGTTCCTTATTTCTGGGGGAGGAGAGTGAAGGATGGAGGCAATGTTCAACCTAAAAAAAAGTATCATTTCTAAGTGTAAAGCTACAAGCTTTGAAACCAGAACACTGAAACATCAAACCCCTCTTTCAGGGAGCCATGAACAGTTAAAAAAGAATCCTTAAGTTTATCTTAAACTTTACAAAATGTTGTATGTCAATTACAGTTCAACAGAGCTGGGAGGGGGCAGGGAAAGAGAATACTTTTAACTGTTGAGACATTCCAACATAACAAAATCTGAATGCCAAAGTGAGCTTCATTCTTGGTCAGGTTGGGCAAGAGCTCTGGAAACAGAACAAAGTCTTAGAGACCATGTACAAACCTCCAGAGGAACTCTAAGCTGTTTGTTACAGGAGAGTCCTGTTTTTAAGCTTGAATGAAAGCAACACAATTTCCTAAAGTATATTTATAATAAGCCATGCGGTTTCTCACAATATAACAATCTACCACCATGATTCTGAAGAGTCATATCTGATGAGTCAGATACTAGCAGCTATCTTTAAAGGTAATGTAATAGGTAATATTTTATCTCAAACAAATAAAATGTGAGAAAGGAGGCACTTCAAAGAAGAAAGAGCAGAGATAAAACTAGACAACTAGATTCCAATCTTCACTCCGGTGCTTACGTGGGACTCTGGGCAAGTTTCTGCCCCCCTTACTCTGAGCCTCAGTTTCTTTTCTGCGAAACTACCTAACTTCAGAGTTGTGGTGACTTAATAAAATTGTGTGTGTAATGCCCCTAGCACAAGAGTACGGGCACTAGAAGAACATTAATACCCTCCCTCTCTTCTTTATCCTATCATCTAATGTGTTAGTGTTAAATTGGGTATTAGGATTACCAGTAATTTATTATTTTGCTTCGTTTTTAAATGTTTTAATAAATTACTTTTAGAATAAAGTATTATGTAAATAAAATTTTCTTTTAAAAAATTTGCATCAGAAGAAATGAAAAGACAAACCCAAATGATTTAGTTTTATTTCTTAACATTTTTTTCCTGGCTCCACAACATGCCCATTCATAATAAACTCAACACAAGTTAAATCTCATATCACAAAAAGCAACTTTCAATTAGAGACAAACTATATATTCTCAATATTGCCATTGTTTCTACCCACAACACCATGTCCCTAAAGCTGAAAATCACTTACCTGAAAAGCAACATGTTTTATATAAAAAACCTTAAAATTCTTGCTATTTCTCAATTAAAGCAGACAATTCCACTATAACATGTGTGACTTCGTGTGAGATAAACAAAATAAAAACACATTAGTCCCTGCCTTTAAGATACAGCATTCAAAACGAAGTGATATCCAATTCACCCTAAACTCAGCCTCCACACAGACAGGCATAAAGATGGAAAAGTCAAGTGTGCTAGCTATAATCCTCTGAGGGGACCATCAAGACTGGTCTACAAAACCCAGTAGAGATCTACGACCCTGCAAAGCAAGGGAAGGTGCAGATAACGGACTGAACAAATGAACAACAACAAATCAGTGAAATCATGTTTTTAAGCCTGTTGCCACATAATATTCTCTTATTTCTCAAACATGTCTTACTATTCAAAACCACTTACTGAGCTGCAAGATACTGGTGATGTCCAAGACAAAAAATTATGGCAAAAATGCTATGAAGAGGGACAATCTTTACTTGACTTGAGGAAAGAATTCAGAAGTAACTGAACAACTTAATAGAATGGAAAAGAGGTCTACTCTGGGTATGAAATTATGTTAGAAATCGATCTGAATTAGGAGGGAAAGACAATTTGATGTGCTACTGCAAAAGAGGAAAAAAGACAGGCCTTGGCAATGAACCAAAGACCAAGATCGGAAAAAGCATGATAGCATATATATCAGCATGACTGCTTTATTTAAATTAAGAGAATTTATTTTTTAGAGTAGTTTTAGGTTTACAGAAAAATTAAGCAAAAATTAGAGTGCCCACCCACCCCCACAGTTTCCTTTATGATTAACGTAATGCATTAGTGTAAGACATTTGTTATTACTGATGAGCCAACTGATACGTTAGTATTAAAGTCCATACCTGACATTAGGGTTCACTCTTTGTTTTGGCACTTGACAACTGTATAAGGACATGTATCCACCATTACTTGTTTTTTTTTTTTAAGATTTTATTTATTTATTTGACAGAGAGAGAGACAACAAGAAAGGGAACACAAGCAGGGGGAGTGTGAGAGGAGGAAGCAGGCTTCCCGCCGAGCAGGGAGCCCGATGTGGGGCTTGATCCCAGGACCCTGGGATCATAACCTGAGCCGAAGGCAGATGCTTAATAACTGAGCCACTCAGGCGCCCCCACCATCACATTTTTAATATATGATAGCAAATTCAAAGAGTAATGTTCTAGCATCTCAATATCTTTATCACAGTAATATAAACTAAACTGATCATTCCCCCGCTCTCCCCTCACCTTTCCCATCTCAGTAAAGAACACTTTGCTTCTACTGGGTGAGACCAAAAAACTTCTTTCACAACCCACACACCTAGCCCATCAGCAAATTCTACCTGTTCTGCTTTCAAAATATATCCAGAATTGAACAATACTTCTGACAAACTCTACCACCCTGAACACCCTCACCCAAGCCACCATCCCTCTCTCTCACTAGAATGTTACAATAGTTCCCAGTTTAACTCGTTTCCCTACTCTTGTCCACAGCAGTCATCAGTGTTTCTTTCAAACTAGGTCAGATCATGTCACTCCTCTGCTCAAAGGTGAAACTGGCTTTCCACCTTGGAGGAAAAACACAGTTAAAAACTGAGTAAAGTCTCAGTTGGTTAAGTATCTACCTTCAATCCCGGGGTCCTGGGATTGAGTCCCTCATCCAGCTCCTTGCTCAGCAGGGAGCCTGCGTTCTCCCTCTCCCTGCTTGTTCTCTCTCTCTGACAAACAAATAAATAAAATCTTAAAAAAAAAAACAAAAAACTGAGTAAAAACTCAAATAGACTTTGCTCATGGGGCTTCTGCACCTGCTGATGCCCTTGCCCAAAATGCCTTCCCACATACGTCACACTTGACTACCCTGTATTTAATGCTGCCCCCTCCTCCTTCACTGCGTTTCTATCCCCCATCTACTTTGTTCTATCTCCACAGCATTTATCAACATTTAACATATACTTTGCTCATTTACTGTCCTGATCCCCCAACTAGAAAATAAGGGCAGGGACTTTTATCCATTTTGCTCTCCGCAGCAACTACAAAGTACCCAGCCTTCACAATAGGTAATGGGTCCTGTAGGTGACATAATTAAGTACTGGTAGGAAAGTAAAACCAGAATATAGCTGCTAGCACCTATAGCCTAAACAGACAAAGTCCCTTAACAACAATTTAGTGACTGATTCTGGAAACACAGAAGTTCCCTCACTCTATTAAAGGCTTCAGAGGTTCCTTTATTAGAAAAAATGTTCAGGGTCTAAGAGGCTGGGCTTCTGCCTTCACAGAACTTCCCCTGTATACTTACTAGTCCATTACACAGTCACTAAGTAAACCACACAGGAAGAGATTCATGGGTAAGGACATAAACATATTTAGGCTACTATAATAAAGACAAAAATGCATTTAGCCTTGAGTACTTAAAGATAAACAGGCATTCACAATGTGAAATATGAAACATTTCTAATCATATTCATAACAAAAATGCTACCAGATTACCTGGCTGAGAAATATGGGGAAGGGATCTCCTATCAACGAGAAGCATGGTTAGAAACAGTGAATTAATCCATCATAATCAAGCAACTTACACTCATTGGAGCTTTAATGTAAATAAAAGTACTTCCCCTAGATCTAGAGTTCTAGACCCCAAATACATCTGCATACACAGGGGTACCACCCAAGGCCCTAAGAAGGAGGTAAGAGTGGAGATGGCAGAACCATAAAATACTACACATACAGTAACACGTCTCATTACTCTTTATTCTCTACAAGACAGCTACATTCAGTGGAAATCTCTTATAAAATGGCAAGAATGAGAGAACCCTGCCCATTAACACAATAAAACAAACTCATTTATATAAGAATGCCCTGCCTAGGGACGGACACCTGGGTAGCTGAGTTGGTTGAGCGACTGCCTTCAGCTCGGTTCGTGGTCCCAGAGTCCTGGGATCGAGCCCCGCATTGGGCTCCCTGCCCCGCAGGAAGCCTGCTTCTCCCTCTCCCACCCCCCCTGCTTGTGTTCCCTCTCTGTTTCTCTCTCTGTCAAATAAATAAATAAAATCTTAAAAAAAAAAAAAGAATGCCCTGCCTAGGGAAAGGTGAGTTAAAGGACAATGTAGAAGAACCAACAACTTCAGCCTTTCAGATCAATTTGTGTTGACTGTGTTCAGTATATCAGATTTTACCATCAGTACTGTCCATTTCATTTCAGTTCCCAGGCTTTAAAATACCAAAGGAAAGTGGTGAGTATACTGCATGTAAGCATTAGTAATATTAAAAATAGTCGCCACTTAATGAAGCCTGAAGGGCCTAGTACTTGACACATACTTTCTTTTAATCTTAATAATAACTAACAAAGTATATATTGTATTCCAAGGCTATTAGACACTGAGCAATTTGGACAAAGTCACACAGTTAATCAATAACAGTAGGAATTCAAACTCAGATCTGACTCAAAAATCTGCATTTTAAAATAAACCTGAGTAGGGGTGCCTGAGTGGCTCAGTAGGTGAAGCATCTGCCTTCAACTCAGGTTATGATCTCAGGGTCCTGGGATTGAGCCTTGCGTGGATCCCCACTTAGTGGAAAGTCTGCTTGTCCCTCTCCCTCTCCCTGTGCCCCCCAATCGTGCGCGCACTCTCTCAACGCTCAGATAAATAAAATCTCTCTAAATAAATAAATAAAACCTCCGTAAAGCTGTTAGAAAAAAAGTCTGCATTCTTTCCACTAGATCACTCTACTTTTCTTAGTCAAAACTGAAAGCCTTACAACAGATATATAAAGTGTATCTTTATACGGTTATGGAAAATATTTTATTTTCACAAAATAAATTAAAGGGGGCTTAAAAATCTGAAAATATTAACCTACTAAGAACTGCAATACTTTCCCCCAACTTTAAATTAAATGAATTTAGGCCTCAGTTTTCCATAGTCCTTTCCTCCAAGATATCTGAGTACCCTAAAAACAAATACATGAATAACCTGGTTATTTATCTCCATTGTTAAGTGAAAAAAAGTAATGTGAAAATGTTTCTGGCCATACTCAACAACAAAAATTGCCCACCAGTATGGAATCTTTCCTTCAAAAATTGGTCATGGTTATTACCCAGCCTCTAAGTAATACATCTGACTGGGTTATCATGCTAATAAAGGAGAAGAAAGGGAAGCCACAGGAAATTCAACAGATAATTTATAACTGGCTCTCAGAGTCACAGACTGGGTCTAATCAGAGGTCAAATGACATGGTGGGATTCTGGAAGCTGGCAGCAACCGTATTTAATAAAATGTCTTTTACATAACACCATCACTTTCCCCGCAAGAGAGTTCAAAAATTATTTTCACTCCTCACTCTAAGGATAAGAAGGCCATAACAGCTCAGAGCAACCAGATTTTCTAAAAAGGAATTCAATTCTGTGTTCTCTTCAGAATCTTCCTTTCCCAATAATGGAGAAAAAAATTTCATGTATGAATCAAATTGAGAGAAAAAAGAAAATACAAAAGGAGCTGTAAATCTCTGTTCATCATCTTCAAAGCAGCATCAAAAAATTAGTAAGAAAAAGTAAAATGCTGATGATTGAACATAGTACCTCTCTATTCTCCAATATAAGGCATCTTCCCAAACCAGTTACTAGTTGAAGTACCTGGTAAGAGTTGAGAGATAACTTCATCCTTCACCCTTGTCTAACTATGAACTTAGAACACTGCAATACCTACATAAAAGACTTAAAAAAAGGAAAGAGAAAAAGGCAAGTAGTTCCCTAATTCCTAACTAGGACCAAAGGTCCTGCTTGATCTGGCCCCTGCTCATATCATCAGCATCTTTAGCAACTACTCTCAACACCTCTCCTTGCTCTTTCACACTCTGGCCAAACTGGCAGAGACCAAAGGGGAATTCCCTGGTAGCCCCTTTTCATGGAACTCCTTGTCTTTTGCTATACTCATCATCATTATAATTTTAATCATTTAATTCAAGCATTTGTTTTTAAATGTCTGTTTCAAAATACTTTCATTATTGTGGTGAACAGTACAAAGTCCGTAACAGGAGGAAATTTACATTCCAGAGGTGGAAAAAGACAAGAAGCTAGTAAGCAAAAGCATGTGTGTGCATGCAAATATAAAAATGTCATTGTGGGGATGCCTGGGTGGCTCAGTTGGTTGAGCCTGTGACTCTTAGTTTCAGCTCACGTTATGATCTACAGGTTGTGAGGTGGAGCCCCTTGCTCAGCAGGGAGTCTGCTCCCTCTCCCCCTGACCCTCCCCCACTCACGTGTGCATGTGCACGCTCTTTCTCTAAAATAAATAAACCTTTTTTTAAAAAGTCATTGTGATGTGAAGCTGTCCATTTATAACTGGTGGTCAAGAACAGCTCTTTAAAAAGTGGCAGGGAACTAAACAGTATGAAGAACCCAAGTGGGGGCACCTGGGTGGCTCAGTCGTTACACGCCTGCCTTCGGCTCGGGTCATGGTCCCAGGGTCCTGGGATCGAGCCCCGCATCAGGTTCCCTGCTTGGCGGGAAGCCTGCTTCTCCCTCTCCCACTCCCCCTGCTTGTGTTCCCTCTCTTGCTGTGTCTCTCTGTGTCAAATAAATAAAATCTTAAAAAAAAAAAAAAAAAAGAACCCAAGTGACAGGAGACCTGCACAAAAGCTTTCCAGACAGAGGGAATAGTAAATGTACAGACAGGAATGCACTAGATTAAGAGTAAGAAGACCAATGTGGTTGGAGCACAGTGAGCTAAGGGAAAAGTAATAAGATGATGATAAAGAGGCGAATCAAAGCAGACATAACCTAGATCCTATAGGGCCTTTGTAGTCTATGATAAAGAGTTTGACTTTTGGAGAAATTTGAGTAGGGATACAATGTGCTATCATTTACATTTTGTTTTGTTTTGTTTTTTAAGTAGGCTCTAAGCTGGGCTTGAACTCACAGCTGAGATCCAAACCTGAGGTGAAATCAAGAGTCAGATGCTTAACCAACTGAGCCACCCAGGTGCCCCTATCATTTACATTTTTAAGCTCACTCTGGCTGTTGTGTGAACACACTGTAGATGATCAAAGAATCAGGAAGACAAATTAGGAGGCTGCTGAAGTTGTCCAGTCAAAAGATAATAATAGCTTGGACCGATGTGAAGCACTGGAAATGGAAAAAGGGAAATTACATTCATAATGTAATCTGAAGGTGGAGCCAACAAGATTTACCAATGGATCAGAACACGGAGATGAAAGAGAAAAATTTGGTATCTGTGTCACCCCCGTGAGAATGGATTTAACCACTATAAAAGCAGGGACTGTGTTCGACTTATATTTAGGTGCTTGAACACAGGAAGAGTACAGTATGTTCTAGTTAAATGAACTAACGAATGGCTTATTACATTTCTCAAAAGAATAAAAATACAAGCATTTACTTTTGCTGGCAAATACAGGTAGGGTGTCAGACATGTAAATTAAGTACCTTAGGAGAAGAAAGGGAAGTTAAAAGATTCCGAAATAAATCAGAGACTCATGTTTCACTGAACTTGCAAACTCACCTCAAAGCACCACCTGAAAGTGGAATATATATGAAAATGGTTCATTTAGGGAAATGAATCACGTATCTGAACATCATTGCTTTTTTGTGTGTTAGACTGGCTACACCATCTGACATGATTACTTAAATTGACAGACTTGCTTCATCAAGTAGAGCTAGAGGTCCTTGGAGTCCTTGGTATCAGGAATCTGGGTAAATCAGCCATAAATCAAAGCATGTTGAATTTTTTTTTTTTTAAGAGACAAAATAAGTTTAGCAAACAAAGTCTGTTAAAGGGGAGAATGGAAATTATTTTTAAAATAACTCAAAGCCAGGGCGCCTGGGTGGCTCAGTCGTTAAGCGTCTGCCTTCGGCTCAGGTGATGATCCCACGGTTCTGGGATCGCGCCCCGCATCGGGCTCCCTGCTCAGCGGGAAGTCTGCTTCTCCCTCTCCCAGCCCCCCTTCTTGTGTTCCCTCTCTTGCTGTGTCTCTGTCAAATAAATAAATTAAAAATCTTTAAAAAAAAAAAAATAACTCAAAGCCTACTCATGTATTTGCAAATTACAGGACTAAATTTCTACGCTTTTAAATAAAATTCAGATTTGACATTCTTAACCTCCTCTGCAGGAGCTACTTAGGATGGGGATAGTGGGGAACTATTTTCCTCCAAGTAATTTATTGGAGTCTTAAGGTAGTATTTCTCAATGCTTGCCATACACTAGAATTATCTAGGGAGGTATTAAAACATGAATACTGGAGACCCACCCCAGATAAATTAAATCAAAATTTTATTGGGAGTAAGGCCTGGACTTTTTCCTTAAATGCTTTCCAGGTGATTCTATTTAGCAGCCCAAGTTGTGAACCACCAACCTAAGCAATAAAGATTAAAGTAGAGTGATTTAAATAAAAAACTCTTAAAGAAACTCAACATCGTCTGAGTCAAAATTGAGCCCTCATATTAACATGTGGCTCATAGCGGACATTTTGGAAAGCAGATAAAAGGATGTTAAATGGTTCTGTTTCATACATACTCAAACAGCTCAGGTAAGGAGAAAACATAATTTTAAATAAATAAAAACGCTGGTTAACCCCACCCTACAGCTTGCATTACTACAGCAGCAACAACACTGGAGAGTCAAATCAAGGTCTTCTTCCTGAAAAGCTGCCTTAAATCTCTATAGAACAGCAATTACTGCTGCAAAGCTAAATACATCTCCAGCCATCAAAACAAGTTTCTTTAAGAAATTCTATAGAGCACAAGAGAGTAAAGCATAAACCTTGGTTAATTAACTGATGTACCTCCTTTCCATCCTCCTGAACAAACACCTGAAGAAGGCTGCCATTAGTTTCTTTCCAATTACACTCTGAAACCCTGATCCTTACGTCATTACAGATGCCCAAACTGCCACTAGTTTTATTTTTAACTATCACAGAAATGACAAATTTCCAATTTATGATCAATGATAAAAGAGACAGGAATAAAAGAGAAGGGAAATTGAGTCTGGTTTTTACACTAATTCAGATCCTTCTACATTGAATTAATTGGATAGTCAAAATGATAGCTGAATGGGAATACAAATAAAATATGGGAAGCATTTTTAGTCATAGTATTAGGCTAAAAGGATCTACACCACTGCCCTTATTCATCCAGTTCCTGGACAACTGAAATCAGAACACAGGACCTTTCATTTCATGTTCAGCTAACCAATTAAGAATTTTCTCAATAAAATTACTTAATTAGCACTGTCTTATTTCAATTGTTTAAAAGCAGCAAAGTGGTAAGAAACTTGAATGCCATGAGCATTCAAAGTATACCTTATGCATTAAACCTGAGTGCCTAACCGGTACTTGCCAGAATGATTACAATATCCATCATCTTCATCATCTGGACCATTACTATGTGAACAGCATTCTGCTGAGCACTATACAATGATCAAAAAACAGGGTCCCTATCCTGAAGAAGCTTATAAATTTGATGAGATAAGCAAGATAGCAAAGAACACATATTAAGGCTTAAATCAGGAAGTACAAATTAAGTTAATAGCAGTTCCAGCTTTGGAGTCTCAGAAATTAGCAACAAAAAAATTGTTGGTAAGCCAAATAATTAACAAGAAAAACTGTATGTTGGAAGCCGAGGTTAGAAGCCATTCCTTTGGATCAAGAAAAAGGTACTCTGTGTCTAAGCAAGCAGACCGAGGCACTCTCAACTTTGCCATTTACTAGCTAACTGTGTGAACTTCATCTAACCCTTTAAAAGAGGATACTACAACCAATCACCATGAGAACCAAATAATACAAAAGCAGAAAGCATTCTGCATCACGTCTGGCACAGTCTCAAACTCTGGCTATTACCACCACTACTGTTAAGACAACAGTGCAATCCAAGGGCTGGCAGGATTATCTGATTTTCAAGTCCAGTTGTTTTCACGGCTTGGATCCCAAACAAGCAGCAGCTGCATCACCTGGGAACTTTTTAGAAATCCACACTCTAGGGCTCCACCTCAGCTCTATCAAATCATAAACTCTGAATTTTGGACCCAGCAATCTGTGTTTTAATAGCCTCTTGGTGATGGTGATGGACACTGAAGTTGGGGGACCACTGCTCTAGTCAAATCTCCTAACTTTACACATAAAGAAACAGAAACCCAGAGACTGATTTGTCCGAAATAACAATAATGGAGAGTATTTAAGAGTCCATTATATGTCAGATACTATGCTGGCCACTTTATGAGGTTTTCCTCATAACCACCCAGCCAAGGACTCCATTTAATAAAAGAGGGTTAATTTGTTAAAGGTTATTCAATTATTAATAATTTAATTATTAAAATATTGGTAAAACCAACACTTATTTTAAACCCAAGTATGTGAGCCCCAAATCCTTACTAGACCTATTACTACCAACTGGCATTAGGGAACAGTACTGGAAGAACGCTAAGACTCCTTCATTCAAGGGCACTGGTCTTTTCCTACCACTTCAACTGCAGTAATTTTACTATGAAACATAACCAGAAATTACCACAACTTTAAAAAGCAACTCTCAAAAGAGAGGTGGTAAACTGTTCTGCACTCTAGAAAGAGAAGAACAAAACGTATTATAAAAACAGATATAAGAGACAAAGAAGCAGAAATGAGAGCATGGAGATACAGAAATGGGATAGATACTTTTGCAGATACCTAAGTATAAAAAACCATCTGCTATTCAATCTTCCTAACCTCCCTATTCCCAAGAGCCTAGAAATTTTATATAGTGAGTTATCGGCTCACTACAGTGGCTACAGATTTATAAAAGCAGAAATAACAAGGTGTTTTTATTCTCTTAACTATTAGAATTTTTAATTCTAAAAATTTTAAGTAAACATACCTGATAACTTAAATCTGAAATTAATTTAACCAAGTTAAACAGTATCCTTTCTTCTGCATCCTCCAGTTTCATTGGTTAAAAGATACCAGAAGAAAGCAGAAAAAGAAAATTCCTCATTAATTTCTACCTTCTCTATTCTCTTCATTCATACAGTATGTACTGTTTGCCAATGCTGTGTTAGGCACCGAGCTACAGAGTTAAGTACCATAATAGAGCTTACACTGTAGTGGACAGAGACAAAAATCAAATACATTAACAACATAATTTTAACTTATGGTTAGTTCTATGATGGAACCTGGGTGATGGGACAAAATAATTGGGAAAAGCCATCTTGAAAAAGGTGGTCAAGAAAGGCATCACTGGCGTATTTTAAGGTGTTTCCTGAAGAAGACACTAAGGCAAAGGCAGTATGCTAAGTAATGGGGATGGGGTAGGGAAGTGGAGTTGGGGGTGGGTGAGAAGGGTACTGATCACAATAGAATAAGCTGGATTTTAGCAAGAAGAAGCAAGAACTCCATTTTAAACATATTAAATTTGAGGTATTTACAAGACAGACCTTGGATATAAATCTGAACTTCAGAAAGGATATATAGCCGGGCCTGAAAACTAACCGTTAGGCACTTTAACATTCAAACGATAGGAAAAGAAGAGGAGCCACAAATTTGGATAGAGCCCTATAATATGGCAGAGGGGAAGGGGGGAAGGACTGTACCATCTTGTGATAATTAAATGGATTCTAGCTGATAGCCCCTTTATGGTTCTGGGTCTCCCCAATTCTTTTCTCAAAGTCAAGTAACAGTTGGACCTAATTTCTACTCTTTGGCCCATCCATACTCTACATCATTCCTTCGTATTTTTTTAAACAAACACAGGAATACTTAAAAAAGAAAAAGATGGGGAGGGGACAGCAAAAAAGCTATTATCTTTTAGAGACAGATTCTGAAATATTTACAGATGAAATAATATGTTATTGGCAACTGGCTTCAGAATACTCAGTGTGCGTATGTGGGCATGGTGGGGTGGTCTGGGTAAAACTAGGACAGCTACGAGCTGATGCCTCTTGTAGCTGGTGATACAGTGGGCTTTATCAACACTGTCCTCTCCCTTTCTATGTAAGCTTACATTTTCTATAATAAAACCTAAGGGGGTGGGACGTGGCAAACACCAGCCTAAGAGAAACCTCTTGATTTTATCCAGGTAATGAGAGGTATAATCAAGGATCCACAGGGTTGACACGGACTTCTCAAAGATTAAAGGCATAACAGCAATGAACTTGAAGGGTAAAAGATTTCTTCCTAAACTATATATTGTCATCTTAAAACATGTCATAGGTGCTTAAGTCAGGCACAAATCTACCAAAAGGGTGACTCAACAATTCTCCAAAGGGCTATGGCAAACCAGGCTCTACTCAACACTTGCATTTCTTAAGACAGCTACTTGAGTTTAGTAAAATTTCATCATTTTGAGAATCTCCCACCTCGGAAAGCTAGGAAACATTAACATATAATGGAGCAGGCATCAAATGTTCCTATACCAGCTAAAAAAAAAAAAAAAAAATCACTCATCATACATTCTGTGAGATGCAGTAGGCTCAGTACTTGTTAACCGGTAAGGAACTGGGTGCTGCATGTTCGGAGTCATAACCCTATACACTAACCAATTATAATAGTGTATTTAAGAAAATAATCCAGAATAATCTTCACATAGAAGACCCCAAAATAAAAATTCCTAATCTACATTCTTTAAACAAAGTACTACTTCCTTCTGAATGCTATGAATGCTATATAAGCTAATATCCCTTTCCTTGTTCAAAACTCTTTTCTGAAACCTGAGTTATTTTGAATTCACCACAAAGTTTAGATTAAATTTTATTTTACATACACACACACATACATGTTCACATACCCATAATCATCCCTCTCAGGAGTTAACAGAGATGAACCAAATTCATTCTCTCTTTTGCTAAAATAATTTCCTAGAAATGACCTAAAATTATCCACAAAAAGTAGAAATTTGACAATATCAGGACTCACATTTAAACTGAAATCCTCAATGATAAAGCGCATGGCATAAACGCACTAAGCAGACAGATTGCCCAAAGCCCAATCCCACCTCATTGCCTCCATACATTTATCAACCAAATTTGTAGGCCTTTCCCTTTGCCCACCCTACAGGCTCTCCGTTCCCAAATAATTTCATGAAGATTCAGAAAGAACCAAAAAGGGAAGGGGAATCTTTTATTAAATTTACACAGTATCTTTCCTCCCAAGGTTCAAAATTAAATAAAACCAAGAGAAGAAAACCAGAAGGTCAAAACACTAATAAATTCGAAGGCAAAATACAAGAACAATTTAACGCCATTATGGATCAAATTATGTCAGCCAACACACAGTATTTCCTAGAATCTGTAAATTAAAAAACAAAGCACTTAGTTTGTCATGGTTACTTTTATTTTCTGGGCTGGGAGTTGAGTCCAACAAACCAAATATAAATACTGAAAAATCACATTCTTCAATTATTTCCAGATTAAAATACCTCTCCTGAACACTTGTTCTTGTTATTTGGGGTGGGGTTACAGCAGAACTGAAGTACAGCGTAACACAGAAATAGAAAGCAGATGCTCCACAGTGTGTCAAACCCTTCTGCCAAAACATTATGCTTATCTTTTCTCCTGGGCTTCAGTGCACACTTACTCCCTTGGCTTACTTCCGTCCCCTGGCCTTCCTTCTTCCTTTTTTACTCTACTTATTTATTTTCTACTCAACCCCATCCTCTCTAATACCTAACAGTCAAAATAGTATTTCATGCTAAAGCATTTTCTGAAATATTTCCAGATATTCCAAACAGATATCATCTCCCCCTTTATCTAAACCTTAGACTCTTATTGCATTTTTTAAAGTGCATTACTATTTCTGCCCTGTATTCATCATAGACAGTACTTATATATCTAATTCTGCATTCTCAGAATTTGACTATAGCATATTATCTTCAGATCCCAGCAAAAAATCTTTGTAATTTTGTAGCAGATACAGTATTTATTGGAGAAAAAAGTGGAATTCGCTCCCTCTAGATACAAAAAATTGTCACAAAAAGTTTTCAGTGTGCACTCAATGACAATGTGCCTTTCATCTTCCTGTTCTGAAAACTGATTTCACAAGAATGATTCATCCTTCAGTGGAAAAATCCAGGTGAAAAGGTGGTTTAAGTGTGTTACAACCAGCTTCCCACCTCTCTAGCTGCCCTCAGAAGTGAACAGTGGCTCACTGCAGCTGACACAGGTTAAGTGATTGCCCCCGGTTCGGTAAGCCATCCAGGAACAGAATTCACATTTCCTGACTCCTGACCTAACTTCAGGAGAACACTGCTCCCTCACACACAAAATAAACACTAGCCTTCAGTTTGCTAAATTAATAACAAGCCCGGCTGTTTGGATATACAGTTATCTAGAGGTTCAAAGATCTTTAAAAATATTAAGTCCAATACAAAGATGAGGTAGTACTTTTCACTTGATCTAAAGGCCTCACCTGACAGCAAGAACTGGAGTCCAGGGATCATCACAGTAACTCACCAACATACTTAACAAAGGAAGGAGAGTTCGTAAGTAAGAGAAATACAGGATGCACACAAATTTTACCTCTAACCAGGAATCCTGTCCCAGAATTCATTAAACCTATTCACACTCAACAGCCTCCAGCAGCTTAAGAATCAATCCTAAAAGCACCAAAGTATTACCATTAAAAGTCTATGACGTCTTAATTTTTTGAGAAGAAACTAGTGTCAATTCACTAAAAGGGAAAGCATGTAAAAGGAAAACTAAACGGCTTTATTTGCTGCTCACCCCCAAACCTAGAGCAATAGATGGGACGACATAGGAACATAATGTCTATTTACTAAATAAAGGAAGGAAAAATCTTTTCATCTTTATTAAACTGAACTCACATTATTCCCATTATTTTCTGTCCTCTTATGGCACTTGCCAAATTTCTGGAACTGAGTTTAAAATCTTTCAAAGGCAAAAAAAAGTACAGTCCCTAACATGCGTTGGATATTGTGACAAATACAATTAAATACTCACTCTCATCAAGTTCAAAAGTCCTAGCTTCCTCAAGACACTTTATGATTTCCATTATTAATCTTTTCTCTTTAACATCTATTTCTCCATTAGGATTCCTCGACCTATTATATTATTCATCCATCTATATGGGCACATGCTTTCCGAAGCATTCAATGAATTGCTTACTATGTACTAGTCAGCACAGAGAAGCACAGAGAAAACCTAAGCTTTTGAGTGACTCAACCCTGATTCTAGTTCTTGCTTTTAACCAACTACTAAGCTATCGGACAATGGTTAAGTCATTCATGATGCCTAGTACTCATTTTTTCCTATCTGTAAAAATGTGAAAGATTAATATATATTAACATACATAAAAGCATTATGTCAGTAACAGGCACTAAGTGAGTGTTAGTTTCCTTCCCACTTCCCTATCCTATAATAGCACCCACTGACTTTGGAAACTATCACTCCAACAACAGAAAGCATTCTTAGAAAGCATTGTGTGTGTTTTAAGAACACACACATGTGTGTGTTTTAAGGACAGTGCTTTTGGCCCTGGTCTAAAAGCTGCCATCAGATGGGGCGCCTAGTGGCCCTTTTGGCCCTGGTCTAAAAGCTGCCATCAAACGGGGCGCCTAGTGGGCCAGTTGGTTAAGAATCTGCCTTCAGCTCAGGTCAAGATCCCGGGGTCCTGGGATGGAGCCCCACATGGGGCTCAGCAGAGAGCCTGCTTCTCCCTTTCCCTCTGCCCCCTGCCCCAACCCCCTGCCCTGCTGGTGCGTTCTCTTGCACTCTCTAATAAATGTATAAAACCTTTAATAAATAAATAAACTCTGCCATAATTATTTAAGTAAATCAGTATAATCAAGAGAGGTAAGAATTATTTTCTATTTTTTTTACATTATAAATTTTAAAAGTATTAAATAAATAAAAGTCAGCATTTCCTCTTTCTCTATTCCCATGCTTCAGAAATAGTCACTGTTAATACTCTGGTGTGTATTTTTTTTTTTAAAAGATTTTATTTATTTATTTGAGAGAGAGAATGAGAGAGAGAGAACATGAGAGGGGGAAGGGTGAGAGGGAGAAACAGACTCCCTGCCGAGCAGAGAGCCCGATGCAGGACTCAATTCCAGGACTCCAGGATCATGACCTGAGCCAAAGGCAGTTGCTTAACCAACTGAGTCACCCAGGTGCCCGGTGTGTGTGTATTTTTGTCACCAAGGTTCTTTACAGATATTTGGAAAATAAAAAATAGCAAAGAATATATCACCTATACACCACCGAAATTTAAAAGAACAAGTACGTTTCCATTTTAAAATTATATGCATTTCCATCTTAAAACACATGATGGGGAAAGAGTAGTCTTTTTTTTTTTTTTAATTAATTTATTTGACAAAGAGAGACAGCTAGAGAGGGAACACAAGCAGGGGGAGTGGGAGAGGGAGAAGCAGTCTTCCCGCTGAGCAGGGAGCCCGATGCGGGGCTCGATCCCAGGACCCTGGGATCATGACCTGAGCCAAAGGCAGACGCTTAACGACTGAGCCACCCAGGTGCCCCGGGGAAAGAGTAGTCTTTACAATTAATGATGCTGGGACAACAAGCAAAAAAAAAAGGAATTTGGACCCCTACCTCACACCATATACAAAATAATACAAAGTGGATCACAGGATTAAATGTAAGAGCTAAACTATAAAACTAGAAGGAAGCAGAAGAGTAAATCCTACATGTCCTTGGGTTAGGCAATAATGTCTCATGCTATGATACAAAGAACAAAACAAACAAGAAAAAAAAGGTAAAATGGACTATGAAACTTTAGAACTTCTGTGTAATAAATAAATCAGGAAAGTGAAAACAGCCCAAAGAATAGAAGAAAATATCTACAAATCATATATCTGACAAGACTTGTATTCAGAATACATAAAAAACACAATTCAATAATTAAAACAAATAACCAAACCACTTTAAAAAATGGGCAAAGGATATAAATAGGTATTTCTCCCATGATATACAAACGGAAAGTACCCGAGATACACAAATGGATCAACATCATTAGTCACTAGAGAAATGTCAAACCACAATAAGATGCCACCTCACACCACCAACATGGCTAAAAAAGCAGACAATAAAAAATATTGGCAAAGATGTGGCACTGGAACCCTTATCCACTGCTGGTGGGAACATAAAATTATGCAACCTCTTTGGAAAAGTTTGTCAGTTCCTCAAAAATTAAACATGGAATTACCATATGACCAAGCAATTCCACTCCTAAATACATACCTACGAACTGAAAACATGTCTACAAAATCTTGTACATGAATGTTCCTAGCAACATTTCTCATAATAGCCAAAAAGTTGAAAGCCCAGCAATGGATGAAAGAATAAACAAAATGTGGTAAAACCATACACTGGGATATCGTTTGGCCATAAAGAGGAATGAAAATACTGATAAATGCTGTATCATGTATAAACCGTGAAAAATGTTTTTTTTTTCATTATGCTAAATTAAAAAAAAAAGCACAAAACTAAAGGCCACATATTATGTGATTCCATTTACATGAAATGTCTAGCACAGGCAAATCCAGAGACAGGAAGATTAGTGGTTGTGAGGGGCTGGGGGTAGGAAATGACAGGGGGTGGAGGGGGAGAGACAGCTAATGGGTAGAGGGTTTATTTTGGGGATGATGAACATTCCAAAATTAGCAATCATAGCTGCACGACTCTGTAAATACATTGAAACACACTTAACCATACACTTTTAAGAGGTGAATGTTAAATAAATCAATTATACCTCAATTTAAAAATACTAAAATTCTCTAAAAATTTACTGACTCTGCATCCTGTCACGCCAAATATGAGTTGGTACCTGGCAACTTAAAAAATGCTGTAACACTAATCTTCCAGTTTATAAAAAGAAGAATTCTTCAAAGATATTTAAAATAATTATAAATACAGCATGTTTTGATTTCATTTTTTCTTTTTTCAATTTGCTGTGCAGCCATCAGCACCATCCATCTCCAGAAGTCTTTTCATCTTGCAAAACTAAAACCCCGTACCCATTAAACAGCAACTTCTGATTCCCTCTTCTCTCCAGACCCTGACAAATACCATTCTTCTTTCTGTATCCATTGAGTTTGACTGCTCTAGGTACCTTATGAAAGTGGAACCTTACCTATTTGTCTTTTTGTAACAGGCTTATTTCACTTAGCATTGTATCCTCAAGGTTCATCTATATTGTAGCATATGTCAGAACTTGCTTCCTTTTTAAGGATAAATAACATTCCATTTTATGTTTACACCATATTTTGTTTATTCATCTGTTGAAGGATACTCAAGTTGCTTCCACTGACTTAATTTTTATGTGATCAATAAATAACTGAAGTAAATCAATTTATTAGGAAAAAAGATTATGCAAATATTTGCACAACTCTGTGAATACACTAAAAGCCAATGAACAGTAAGTATACTTTAAACGAGTGAATTACATATGAATTCTTATCTAAATAAAACTGTTAAAAAACACACACACATAAAGGCTCCTTTTGTTCATATTAAATAAGATGAAATACAGCCTAACACCCAAATAATCACTGTTAAGTATTTCCATTGCTGAAACACTGGAAATACCTGCCATCATTTTATGCTGCTTCTAGCCAGTATGCAGAACTGGATTAGGAATGAAAATCTTTACCAAGGTGACCCAGCAAGAGATTCCGTTAAGGTCCACTCAGGTGAACAAAAATCATCCAAAAATTCACCTTTCTCCATCAATATTAATAGTAAATTGTTTTGATAGTCAAAATATTTTTGTAGTTTAAAAGAAATGAAAAGCAATCATAGCCTCCACACTAGCAGTGAAACTAACCTACAAAAGTCATGAATTTCCATTAATTATATATTCTATCCCATCCCTTTCCTTCTGAATTTCAGATTCTTAAATAATTCAGATGAAATAAATAACATCCTTTCTTTGCTTCTCAAATCAATGGTTCTCAAAACTTGGCCTTGCACTAGAATCCCCTGGGGGGGCTTTCTTGTTAAAACACTGTTAAGTCTCAGGGCGCCTGGGTGGCTCAGTCGGTTGGGTGTCTGCCTTCGGCTCGGGTTGCGATCTCACGGTCCTGGGATCAAGCCCCGCATCAGACTCTCTGCTCGGTGGCGAGTCTGCTTCTCCCTCTCCCTCTGCCTCTGTGAACTCTGTCTCTCTCTCTCAAATAAAATAAATAAAATCTTTAAACAAAACACTGTTAAGTCTCATCCCCAGCTTTTCTGGTTAAGTAGGCCTGGGGTATGCTCTGAGAACTTGCATTCGTAACCTAGGTCAGAAATTCCTAACCAGAACTTAAGTGCCTGGGTCATGTGCATTCTGCTGGTCTGGGGACCACACTCTGACAACCACTGTTAAAGTTAAGTCTAGGGGCGCCTGGGTGGTTCAGTCGGTTAAGCGGCTGCCTTCGGCTCAGGTCATGATCCCAGGGTCCTGGGATCGAGCCCCACGTCTGGCTCGCTGCTCAGCAGAGAGCCTGCTTCTCGCTCTCCCTCTGCCTGCCACTCTGCCTACTTGTGCTCTCTCTCTCTCTCTCTGTCAAATAAATAAATAAAATCTTTAAAAAAAAAAAAGTTAAGTCTAAAAGGCAAATTTAAAGGTCTAGATATAATTGATAATATCAGTATGGTTTTATGACAACTTACTGTATATTTGGGTAGAAAGTAAAAGGTTGAAATTACGAGGTTTTGCCTATGTGTTCTTTGGTATTTTTTTAATTGTTTAGAGTTAAACCATGCAGATCAAAATAGGTGAAAGAAGCTCAGCCTCTCAAAATTTATAAATGATACAAAATAAATAAAGTTCGGGGCGCCTGGGTGGCTCAGTCGTTAAGCGTCTGCCTTCGGCTCAGGTCAGGATCCCAGGGTCCTGGGATCTAGCCCCGCATCGGGCTCCCTGCTCAGCGGGAAGCCTGCTTCTCCCTCTCCCACTCCCCCCGCTTGTGTTCCTGCTCTCACTGTGTCTCTCTCCGTCAAATAAATAAATAAAATCTTTAAAAAAAAAAAAAAATAAATAAATAAATAAAGTTCATTAGTGTTCATCCTTTAAAAAGGTCTTATACACAGTAACAATTGATACAAACAGTTCTCAGGAGAAAAATATTTCAGAGAAAATCAAGGAGGAATGCAGACAGGCCTACACATCAAGGGACAATGGTCATTTTACATGGTGGTAAGATAAAGTTACCTATTATTTTGAGTGTTACCACAGTGAACTAAATATTTGAAAAATGGTTTTTAACTGCGTGTCTTTTGCCTCTTTCTCTGTTCTAATAACTGCATACATTTGTGAGATTCTTCATCTTAAAACATCAATTCCATTATGTTAGAACTCTGAGCAAAAATGTTTCTATTGCTTAAATGAAAGCATCTGAAACTCCTCTCAGGCCTTCTCAGACCCTCCACAATCGCTCCAACCCAGGTGTTTCACGTAACCTCCCTACTGCCCTAGCACAATTCAGTAATAGTCATTGCAGCTCTACAATCCAGCCATTAACGTAAGTGTGCCATACCAGGGGTCAATGCTACTGATCACTAACACATATCTGAGCTAGGAAAAAGGAAGATACAGTTCTATGCCACAATAATCTTTATTTACTGGCTAAAACTGAGCTAGGTCAAGTAGGTGGTTACTAAATGTGAAAGACTGAAATCTTGCAGTGTCTAGTCACATTCAACTTCCTAATAGATGGTTGAGATACCCATGCTTGACTAAAATCTATTCCCCCCCAACCCACCCCCACACTGGGAACCTAAGCAAACTCAGTTTTCAAGTTACAAAGCTACCTTTCAAGACAAAAAGGTCTTGAGACAGGGAACATCTACATTTAAACTCAGAGGTTGTCCCATGGAACAAGGTCCAAACTGAAGTTCTGCCACTAGGAATCTTTTCACATTTCACAGAATTCTAGATTTAGCTACTCCTAGAGACAAGAAAACAGCCAGTGTCCTTCTCTTCCCTCAAAGTTGCCTACACATCTAAGTCAAGTTCACTGAAGGGAGGAGAAAGGGGCTGTTTAAGGGTCCATGCAGTACCCTGAGTTAACAAAAGGTCTCTCGTACTAAGCTCAGAACATTCCAGTGGGCTACGACAGAAACACTGTGTGGAAAAATAAGAAAAACGAGGCAATTTTCACCTTAGATGCCAAAGAATGGAATATAATTACATTGTTTTTCTTCGTTGTTAGGTTTTTCATTGTTTTAAACTACATGAAAATGGCAAAAAGAGTAAGCTAGTCAAACATCACCTTCCAACCCTTCCCCCAGACCTTTAACAACTGACCCTTTAACAACTCTCCCAACTAAAATTAAAGTTTGAAGAGACACAAGCTCTTTAAATCATCAAGCAGAAGGTTCTCACAGTTCCACCTCTTCTGGAAAGATAATGATAATAACCAGTTAAAGAAAAATTAAGCGCATCAACTGCAAATACATCATATTAAAGCAGTCTCTAACTTTAGACTTTATGGATAATCCATGTCTCTGCAGTTGGTATCAAAAAGCCAGCTGCAAAGACAAAATGAGGAAGACTATCTGTGAGAAAGACAAAGGTTTAAATTGACACCAGGCAGGATAAGACTGTCCAAGCAGCTGAAACTGCAATAATAAAAGTACTGTTATCAGAACAGGGGCTGGTGATTACACTAGACTCCATAACACCACTCAAGCCACAAGATAGTTGTCCCACAGACAGATCCAGGTAGAAACACAAAGAGAAGGAACAAGAATGGTCCATCAGACCTAAAATGCTTAAAAGAAACCAGCTATATTTAGACAGAAAACAAAAGCACATTCATTAAATGAAATAATCCAAGTTAAAAGTGTTTAATAAAATATCATAAGCCAGACAACTGTCGGTCCACAGGTAAATGTCTTTCACATATTTGAGCAGTTATCAGGAGAAGACATTCTGTGAGTGGGGAGAAGCACCAACACTGAAGTTGCAGGGGAAAAAAAAACTTTCCCACAGATGTGTAAAGGCTTTCCCTATTGTTCAAGGAAGTTGTGGTCTTCATTCCAACCAAGTATGGATGACAACCCTTTTAGGAGAGTTACTATAAAAGGGTATGAGTGCTCTGGGCTACATTCATGATTTCAGTTGCTAGTCTGCCACTAACACCAACAAATTTATCTAGAACTCAGTTCCCCTATCTATAAAAGAGAGTAGCCCAGGTACCACCCAAGGCCTCTTAAAACTTCTACCACATCCATGACTCTAAGATCATTATTATATAAGAGAGAAAATGAGGGCGCCTGGGTGGCTCAGTCGTTAAGCGTCTGCCTTCGGCTCAGGTCATGATCCCAGGGTCCTGGGATCGAGTCCCGCATCGGGCTCCCTGCTCGGCAGGAGGCCTGCTTCTCCCTCTCCCACTCCCCCTGCTTGTGTTCCTGCTCTCGCTGTCTCTCTCTCTGTCAAATAAATAAATAAAATCTTTAAAAAAAAAAAAATAAAGAGAAAATGAAACCATTTTCATCAGAGCGCATGGACTGGCCAGATTTACTTTTCACGCCATAGAACTACCACTTCAAAAGAGAACGCTGGCAGTGTTTTAAATATGTATAGATAAATTTTACCAAAAGCAGTAGAGGTCACACAAGTTTTAGAAAAAGGGAAATGTAACCAGACCACCCTTAGTGCCTACTAGATGGTAGGCAGTGATTTTCACTTACATTATCTTAACATTTTAAAGATGTGCAAAATCACTTAGGCCTTTCATAGACTGCATGAAAATTTAAATCACCAAGATAGTTTTCATTTAAAATATCATTTATCCTGTCATTATCCTTTCAACCTACTAGAGAGAGGAAGAGGAGGACACATGCATGCATACAATTATAAACTGCTTATCAAAGGAATTGTTTCCTATTACCTGTACTTATTTCTAGGTTTTTAATGTAGGTAAGATACCAAATAAAAGACAAAAAATTATTTTTTAGTATTTACTATTTTTGCTATTTGCCAGTAATAAAAATTTCTAATGAAAGTAATCCTATTCGTAAAGGCATTAAAAAAAAAATACAAGATGCTAAAAAATGCCCTTAAAAAATAGACTATATGAATATAAAGGAAACTGGACAACCCAAATTCTGGATGGAAATACATTCTTTCAAATTAACATGTAGGCTAAATGCAACTTCAAAAGTCCCAAAGGGAAGTAATATAAATATAAATGGTTCTGAGACATTAGTTAGCTATTTGGGAAATGAGGTGGAGAGGACTTATTTAGATCATAGCATGCAACAATAAATGTTTTGATGAATTAAAGGGCTAATTTCTAAAAATAAAGCCACTAAAAACATCTAGCAGAAAACAGGAAAAAAATTCTATTAACGTCTGGAAGGGATGAAAGATTTCCACTTTTAAGGTTGAGAAAGAAAGCTCAAGAGAAAAAGATCAATAGACAAAAAATTTAAATATTTATAATTTGTATCTTATCCAAGTTTGATTTCCAGTATTTTCTTTTTTTTTTTCCCTCCAAATTCCTGGTTTAATAAGGACTTATTTTGACAAAAAAGGGTCCCAAACATCAGGCTGTTCACAAAAATAACCCACAGTATCAACTTTAGAAAACAAATCTTAAGACTATTACACTAATTATTTTTCTAGAGGATGCATTTGACATGCCAACTCTCATTCACAAAAATACATTGTTACATTTGTGTTGAACAGCCCCACATAGCACTCTTATGCACTCAAAGCTGCTCTCAGGTGCTACTCAACTAATGCGATTGCCTCTGCAGTTAGGGAAGCAACTACTGAGCTCATGTATGAATGAATGGAAAGAACTGTACTTCCTGCATTAACAAGAGATTATTTTGGAGACAGCTGATAAAAACCACACATCCTTTTTATTGCTAAGTCATAAAAAGATATCAAAATTAAAAGCAAAAATTACAGGGTAAGACTTAACATAACTACTAGGAGTGTCAAAAGAAGTGAAAACGGGACTAGGCGCAGGGCAATATGAATTAATGAACATGGGAAGGACAAGGATGGGGAGAACAGTGAGCATGTGCTGAAGAAGATACTAGGGGAGAGGATCTGGTGAAAATTTTGATCTTAGACAAGCGCCTAGGTAAAGAAATAATGGCACAACATTTCTAAACCCCACTATGTGCTGAAGAGTCATCCTCGCCATTGGCGCGGTCTCTGTCATCCTCTCCTTCCTCAGCCTCTTTTTCATCATCCTTGATCAACTCCAGCTGGTCATCCCCCCGATCTTCATTATCATCATCATTCAGTAGGTCCCCCTCCTCAGCAGAGTCATCTGCACCCCCCTCAGACTCCATCTTCACATCAGTCTCATCTTTCTTCAGGGAGCTGCTGCTCTGCTCCTCAAAGCCGAGGAACAGGAGGGGGAAGGGAGAAGAGATTCGATTCTGAATCTCCCACTCCCGGGTTCTACGTGGAGAAGCCAACTGCTGCTCGAGGTCGACAACGCGGCCAGACCGCTCAGTCTCGTCTCTTCACAAAATGGCCGATTTCCAGTATTTTCAATAAAGGATTAATATCTCTATCACTATATCAAGGAATCATAAAAATGGACAAAACTCCTTTTAAAACATTAATTAAAACATATCAGAGTGTTCAACCTCACTAATAATTTTAAATGCAAATTTAAGTAAAGATGTTATTTTTCACCCATCACTTTAGCAAACATTAAAGGATCATTCTCAAAAAAAAAAAAAAAAAAAAAAAGATCACTCTCCATGCTAACTGGAGTATGGTTAAACAATCCAATATACTGCTGGTACAAATGAATACAATGGACAATGAATGAACACAACTCAAAAAGCAACCTAAGAAGATATACATGCAGTCTTCTGAAGTGTTCAAACCCTCTTTGGTAGATTTTGAGAACCTAAATACATACATAAAGCAAGAACTTTATGCACAAACAATAAATATTAGAAAAGTCCATCGGGGCGCCTGGGTAGCTCAGTCGTTAAGCGTCTGCCTTTGGCTCAGGTCATGATCCCAGGGTCCTGGGATTGAGCCCTGCATCGGGCTCCCTGCTCTGCGGGAAGCCTGCTTCTCCCTCTCCCACTCCCCCTGCTTATGTTCCTGCTCTCGCTGTGTCTGTCTCTGTCAAATAAATAAATAAAATCTTAAAAAAAAGGGGGGGGGCACCTGGGTGGCTCAGATGGTTAAGCGTCTGCCTTCGGCTCAGGTCATGGTCCCAGGGTCCTGAGATCGAGTCCCGCATCGGGCTCCCTGCTCAGCAGGAAGCCTGCTTCTCCCTCTCCCTCTCCCCCTGCTTGTGTTCCCTCTCTCACTGTGTATCTCTCTGTCAAATAAGTAAATAAAATCTTTAAAAAAAAAAAAAAAGTCCATCAATGGAATAATAATAAAGCATAAGTATGTAGTAAAGGAAACCTTTTATGCCTTCCTTGTTCACGTTCATGTTCAATGCAATGGATACCAAAATATTGCAAATTTATAAAACTCCCAACTCCATAAATACACTGCAAAGACAAACATGTTCACACAGCTATAGTATACACAAACTAAAAAGTCCTCAAAGGCCATGAGACACACTAAAAATATGAGACCTTCAGGTGAAATGAAGGGAAAAGCAAAAAGTAGGGTAAGAATATCCATTAAAAGTCAAATACCATATTATGTACTCATACATTAAAATTTTCACAGCAATACTCTGAGTTACTGTGTTCCCAGAAGGAGAGAGAGGAATACTAGAGGTCCAGAGTGGCTGAGTGATGTGCTGAGGACCAGAGAGCTAGTAAAATGATAGAGCTGGAACTCTGATTCCGAATCAAAAGCTCTCCACACTACCCTAAACGAAGGGAATGTTTTCTACAGCGGCACAAGACACGTAACTTAGAGGTAAAACACTTGTTTCATATATCATAGGTTTCATCACTCCTGTTTCAAAACATAGGTTGTTTTTCTGACTTTGTCATCAGCGAAAAAGGCAGTAATTTTTTTAAATTAACCCAAGGAAGGATAAAATTACAGTTTGAAAGGTTTACTTTCCAAGTCCTTTCAAAATCTCTATTATTCCCAATAGCAGGTACAGATTGTACAATTCTAGATTTCCCATGGTGTGCCAAAACTCTAGGAGATAATTAAAAAATGTTTAATGAATGAATGAACAAATACTAATTTAAAATAGAACTAGAAACTCCAGATCTCCCCGTAAGTACAAGAGGCCTACAACAACAAAATTCTGAAATACCAGTAACTACTAATAAACAGCCATTAATTACAGGTGTAGGTTGCCGGGTCCACAACCAGTAGACAGTTTAAGAACACCATCTACAAAGAGGCTGCCCCCACCCCCTCAAAAAATGTAGCTGGGGACAATGCACAGCACAAAATAATCCCAAGAATGAAATTAAGACCCTTCAGAACAGCTGGTTATAATTTCGCTTTTGCAGTACTCTCCTTCACAAAGGAATGATAATGACACTCCACTGAACTTTCCATGTGAAAAGAGAGAATATTAGGCCTCCTAGGCCAAATGTATTGCTAATGTATGTTTTTTCCCCACACAGGATGGATGGCACTTCTAACTCCCCAGATTATTTATACAGTTATTTAGATGGCAGGCAGTAGGTAAAGAATAAAGTATCAAGATAAATACTAATCTGTTATAAAGTTCACCAGGAGTTGGATATTCTAAATTCAGTTTCTAATTCCCAACAGCAGGAACAAGGTCAAACAATTAGGTGGTGAAAAGAGAGAATATGGATAAATACAGATATTTTAGGACAGGTACTCTACAAATTCTATCTTCCCATCTAAAAATCTGCTTCTTATATCCTGCTTTAACCCTACTCTACACAAAGAAAAGCCATGGAGAATGGTTATATTTGAAAGTAAAGGTGTTTTCTAAGACTGAAGACTGGTAAACTCAATCAAGAGGTACGTTCACTTACGGTCATGTGCCAATTCACCCTCAATGGGCCCATCCCCGTTTCAGATACAGACACCACCATCTGGCCTTTCCTATTTTCTAAGATTCTTAGGAAGACAACTCTACTGATTTAAGCCACAAATTTTCTATTCCTACTTAACCAATTTGATAATGTAATATCTGGAACAGTTCTAAATTCCCCAAACCTCCATCATCAGGAATTTTTAAAAGGTAGCTATACAGAAAATTATCTTCCTGAAGAACAGTTGTGCTATGCCAAAATACAGCCTTATTCTCAGGGCTAACCAACTACTTAGGTCTGAATTTTCATGAAATAAATAGCTCGTAAGGTTTTTTTTTTTTTTAATCAAAAAAGCATAATCGTCAAGCTGGTATAGCTTACAGAATCCCCATCTGTTATGAACTAGGAAACCAAACTACAAAACTTACCTAAAAAGTGTGTCTAAAATAAATCACAAGCTCTAAGTGCAATGATGAGTATGGAGATGCTCCATCCACATTAGCTTTTATAAAGCCTTTTTGTCCTCCAACCTGGATAGCTAAAAACATCTCCTAAAGAGACAATTAGTGTTACCTCCATAGAACCAAACCCTCAGTAAGCACTCATTATTTTGACACCAATTGTGAAAAGTACTAAAATAAATGCATCATTCATGCACAAGCTTCTGAAAATACTACCGACCTCATATTTGAATAGGCTTTTAGTTTTCACAGAAATGTTCACATAGTCATCTGATGAAAACAATAGGAAAGAGGGCAAGCCATCCACGTTAAAATTTCTAATTTACAGATAAGAAAATGGATTAGTAAAGGTTATATAGCATAACCAAGAGGTCATAAAGTAACTAACTGGCCCAGTTGGTACGTGGTCTTTTGACAGTCCAAGGCTCTTCTACTTTCCTCTTACACTGATCATAAGGTGTAAAACTGAAACATATCACAGGAATTTGATAGGCCTAAGACTCTTCACACCTAGATAATGTTTCTTCTTTTAAAAAGGTAAAAGATCCAACCAACTGGCTAAGAAATGTGTTGCTTCAAATGAGAACAGCCTGAAAAAGCCACAATACCTGGATGCAAAAATATGATCCAATTAAAAAAATGAATATGCTCAAAAAGCAACAAATAGAGAAAAAAACAATGTATGTATTTTGCATTACTGGTTTAAAATTCTAAATGTGTTTTAAAGAGAGAGGGTGAAAAACCTCAACTGATGATACTACATAACCACATTATCTTCTGCTTGTCCAACTTAACAAACATTTCAAAATATTTTATTATAAAAACCAAAAACATGGGTCAGCATGGAAATAGGTTGAAGGTAAAATTTAGTTGTTTTCCACATGAGGCAATATCTGGTAATAGAAGTCTACATGGTAGTGTTTTCTCCAAGTATGGTTCAAGGATTACAAATATTACAATTACCCATGAGGTAAAATCCTTGGCAGAAAAAGGCCTAGAAATCTGGATTTTTTTTAAGCACTTAAAAAAAATTCTAATAAACTTAAAATTTAAGAACCACCAGGATACAAACTGAGGACAAGCTTAGGGTAAAAATAACCTTGGCCTTGGTAGCTGTAGAACTTGAGTAATTACTTATCCTCAGCCCTGGTTTTCGCAATGGTAAAGCAGGGGTGGTAGGGACATAATTTTCCTACTTCACAGAAAAATTCTAAAGCATTAAAGGAGATGGTTTATAGAAAGTACTTAGCACAGAATTTTGACACATAGTAAGTAATAAATAGCAACAACTATAGTGGAAAACTTCCTGTATTTATAAATATTTAACACTTTTAACATTAGCGAATAGCTATTAAGCTTTGTATGTTGTGTCATTTCACTCCTTCCCCTACAACTCCCAAAAGAAAGCAGCATTTTAAATATAAGAGTCACATGATTTGAAAGGGGGGGTGCACAAATCAACCTTGTTTCCTTTAAAAACAACTGGAAAGTTTGGTCACATTTTAAGGACTAGAATTTAAACATTACACACAATTTGTTATACATTTACATATATAATCACCGCCTGGTTAGACAAAAACCCACTTCCAATCATAACAGGAAGGAAATACTTACTGTTTATCAAAAGAAGGAAAAATTCATACTTCCCAAGATCAGAGCTCTGAAAACAGTATTTAACGTAAGGTTTTTAAAAAGAGAACACAGAGAATGGAGAATGACTTACAATTAAAAGCCTATTCTAGGGGTGCCTGGGTGGCTCAGTTGGTTAAGCATTTCAGCTTAGGTCATGATCTCTTGAGTCCTGGGATGGAGCCCCGCCTCAGGCTCCCTGCTCAGTGGGGAATCTGCTTCTCCCTCTCCCACTGCCCCTCCACCCTGCTTGTGCTAGTGCATGCTCTATCTCAAATAAATAAAATCTTAAAATAAATAAAAGCCTATTCTATCCCAAAAGACCATCCGCAAGCACTTACACTTGTAAAAAAAAAAAAAAAATTGATACCTTCCTCTCCTTAAATCTTGATAATCCAATCAATTGCCAAACTCAGTTTCTCTCTCATCCATTCTCTCCTTTCTCTTTCTAGTAGGGCTACTTCAATTCTGGCTTTCATTTCATTTGACATGAAGGGACAGGTTTAGACCCTAGCCAGAACAACAATGCTAAACAGGATTTCTGCCTCCACTCCTTTAATCCAGGGGTTGGTAAACTTTTTCTGTATAGGGCCAGATGGTAAATATTTTAGACTCTGCGGTCATAAAGTCTCTGTCTCAAGTACTCAACTCCGCCACTGTATAGCTAAAACAGCCATAGGACAATATGTAAGTAAATGAGCATGGCTAAAAAAAACTTTATCTGCAAAAACTAACTTCAGGTCAAATTTGGCTTACAGGCCAATCCGCTGACCCTTTCTAACCCAACTAACAACAACTTTGCTAAATTCCATCACAGATCATGTTATATATGATCAAAAGTCCCCTTCCTTACAAAGAACTCAACAGTTCTTAACCTGATACACAAAGGCTTCCTCCAAATGGGTCTAATTTTCATTATCGACAGTTTTTTTCCCTTCCCTCCCCCTACATTACAGACAAATTGGCTTCCCTAGTGTGGTTCCTTATACTCCCCAATTCCAAGCTTTTGCTCAATCTGTATACAGAATGACAACCTTTCTTTCCCTCCCTCTGGAATACCTAACATCTCCCTTGCTCTCCCCACCCCAATCCAGGTCTACTAAATCTTATCCATCCTCCAAAAAGTACCCTTCTCTTTACCAAGAAACTCTTTCTTAGCGGAACTTCCATGGCACCTTATTTATCCTTTGTGACAATGATTGTTTTATATCTTATATACCACAGTGAATTATGTGAATATCTTAGGTCTCTTCAGACCATAGACAGGATCTATTTATGACTCATCTGTGTATTTCCCATAGTACTTTACACTCAATAAATATTTAAAATAAGAAACTATTGTTTTCAAAGAAAATACTCCTACAATTAAAAGCCCTCACATAACTTAGCACTTTTCAGGGAATAAGTCTGAGGCTTTCTTGTTCCGTATTAGTATACTGCATAAAAACTAGACACTAGCTCAACAAATTATGCCTTCAAAAATCAGTCTCAATCTCGTTACTCGGAAAGCAAAATGGTAAAGTGGGAAGGACATAAAAGGGCTGGATTCAAATCCTAGTTCTGCTATTGTGTCTGTTTCCTCCCTGTTAGGTATTAACACTACCTCTACCTGGGGGGAGAGGGGAACAGACTAGGAGTAACTATTAGCACACAGCAGGCAAACAGTAAATTATTATGCATTAGGACTTTCATATAAATTTAATAACACCTATCTAAAGTGATTGCAAGGTTCCTATTCTGTTGTTGAACATCTTCTGTGCTCAGCAATATGAAGAATAAAGACATAGATGGTCCCTTGTTATGGAGAAATTCAGTCTGGTAATGATCCTTTCACAGATAAGTAACAATATATTGAGTCCAGCTAATTCTGAAAAAAATGAATATTATTTCAAAAATATTTTAGGCCTAAAGCTAAACATTTAACAACAGTGAGTTATAATCAAGTTAATAAGTTCCTATTAAATTAAAATGTCAAGCTTCTTACAATGGCCTACAAGGCTTTCTAATTTCATCTTCTGCCACTCATTCTACACCTGATTATCACGTATGCTCATGTCACCCTGGCTTTCCTGCTGAAAATCCAACAAGCCAAGTTCAGCTCCACCTTAGGGCGACTGCAGCTGTTCTCTTCACCAGGAATGCTCTTCCTCAAGGTCTTTAAGGACATCCCTCTGCCTTCATTTTGATGTCAGCACACACCTCACCTCCTTAGAGAGGCTTTCCCTGATCACCCTATCTAAAATAATCACCCCACCAGGTAACCATCACTTTTGATCTCCTTACATTGTTTTATTTCTCATGATAGCAACTGTTAAACTAGCCTTCGTTCATTTATTCATCATCTGTCTCTCACGTTAGGGTAAAACTTCATGAAAAAAGCAATTTCTTATTGGCAGCTGTATCCCTAGCAATTAAAATAGTGTCTGGAACATACAGCATACTAGATACACGTTTGTTATTTAAGTGAATACATGCTTATGAGGGATGAGGAATATTCCTTCATCATCACAAATTACAATAGCTTCTTATACTCAACTGCTTCCAATTAAATCTAGCATGTCAAGGCTACTCCCAGGACAGAGGTTCTTAATTTGAGACCTCAGGGAGTCATTATACCCCCTTTTTTTTTTTGAGGGAAAAGTCTATAGCATTTCTTTTTTAAAGGGTCCCTAATCACAAAAACATCCTAGGAGCAGTGATTTACAACTTTGGCTGTAGTATGGAATCTCCTTGGAGAATCTTTAAAATACAGATGCCTGGTCCCACCCCTGAGATGATATCTTATCTGGTCTGGTACAGCATTACCATCAGGTTTTGTTGTTGTTGTTAAGCTATCCAGATGATTCTAGTAAACAGCAAAAAACTGAGAAAAATGCAACTTGGAAGCAACAGATTTTGGATCAGATTTCTCAAAGCCACTTATATATGGAAGAAAATAAAATTTAAAAACTAAGGATTCTGAAAGAATTAGCATCTCTGGAAAACAGATTCATTTAAAAGTGCACAAATAATTATCATAGAAACATTTTAAATAAAGATTAGTATCTCTAACTCTATTTAAATACTAATCTGCCATTGAGATTTTAGACCTTATCCTCAGAACATAAATCCCATTTTTCATTTAAAACACACTTATTTCATATAAAAGTTCACTTGTTAATAATATAGTAGGTAAAACCTAAACATATCAAAAGAATGACAAAATACTTTTTGATGACTAATCAAGAGTACAACTATGAAGCCCTTTGCAGCTTTATCGCTAAAAACTTATTTGAAGCAATATACATGTACCATTTAGCCTCCACTGTTATACAGGATGACACACAGTAGATTTAGGTGAAACTAATATTGACAACACACACAAAAGGAGAAAGAAGATGGACAATTTCAGAGATTTATTTAGATCGTGCCAACAAGGATTTGAAAAGAACAGATGTCAGACAAGACACGGGTGGTGGGTTTTTGGGTTTTTTTTTTTTTTTTTTTAAGTTCAACAAGCAAACATCAAGTAATGAGCCAGTTCATCGTTACCAATCCAGAGTATCATAGGTTACTGGTTTTAATATCCTCACCCGAGTAGCCCCCTTTAAAAAATGATTAACGGGATGAGAGAGCAAAAAACCAAAATGCTAAATACTTGAAGAATAATAAATAAATGCAACGATGCTAAAGTCCATAGTGGCAAATAAATTTAAATGTCAGGATACTTAGAATAACTAAGGCACTACCTACTCTTCTGTCTTGACTCTTGACTGTATAGAGATATTTGCTGAAGCAGCAGATCATGAGCTCACCTGATAAAAGAACACACAAACTTAAAGCAACAGTTTTTAAATCGAAAAGCCTTTGGGGAAGAAAGCCAGACTTCTAGCTACGAAGTCTCTCTGGCTTGACTCAGTCATACTGCAGTGACAGTCCATCCCAAGCCTTATATATGAAAAGCCCTCGTCAAGTGAGTAAAGTAAATTTAGTGAGAGTGCAAACACAGAGACACACATGCAGGTACACAACTCATCAACCCATTTTAGCTGAAGAGATTGAGCTTGAAATGCAAAGAAAACATGAGTAAATGTAAAAGAATCAAGAGTTGGAAAATTTCTCTTTGAAATTTCCCTTCTTTTTTTTTTTTACAACAATGGGCACAGGGGGAGCTTTAGCATGCTACATCATTTTACTCTATAAAAAATAATGTCCTCTTATTCGTAACTTTCTTTTTTATCAAGAGCCTCCGGAAATAAATGTTCTGGGATAAACTAGTAAATAAATAAAGCCACAAATACACATTCCCAAAATGTGGGCTGGAAACAAACACAAAGCAGCACAGGATATGAACTCCATTGGCTGCTTACAAAATGCTTTCATGTACAGAAGCCTCACAGAACAGGAACAGAGCTGCCAGTATAGAGGAGGAGGAGGAGCTGACAACTGTGTGAAAGGGCTGTCTGGAGGTACAGGCATCAGAAGACCTCGTGACCATCAAGAGACCAGGGTCATTTATTCAATAGCATGTTACCAACTCTGAAAGCCTGCAACCCACTCACTCCTTTTAATCTGGTGAGACAAGAATAAACAAAAAAGAAAATATCAGTGGGAAGAAGAGAGAGAAGTTAAGAAAATCTGATCCAAAAGGAACTACAACATGGGGGAAAAAACCCAGCCCCAGTAGTTAATTGCCTAAGTCAGAGAAGAGCAAAAAAAAAAAAAAAAAGCTGAACAGTAAAACAGCCTATTTCATGAACAACTTCAGATGCCTCCATATGTAAGAGAACACCCTGGTCCTGGATTGAGCCTTACCTCGGGCTCCCTGCTCAGTAGGGAGTCTGCTTCTCCCTCCCCCCACCATGCTCTATCTCTCTCAAATAAATAAAATCTTTATATATATTTTTAAAGATTTTATTTATTTATTTGACAGAGAGAGACACAGAGAGAGAGGGAACACAAGCAGGGGGAGTGGGAGAGGGAGAAGTAGGCTTCCCGCGGAGCAGGGAGCCCGATGCGGGGCTCTATCCCAGGACTCTGGGATCATGACCTGAGCCGAAGGCAGGTGCTTAACGACTGAGCCACCCAGGCACCCCTAAATAAAATCTTTAAAAAAGAGAGAGAGAGAGAGAGAAGCAGAGAGACAGAGAGAGAACTCCCCTCTTTCTAGTTGCTGCTTCAATGACCTGTTCTCGCAGCCAGGTAATACTGCACTTACCTCTACATACATCCCTTCTAAATGGGATGCAGTGTTTTGAAATCAGCTCATTTCCCTGAACTCTTAACTTTTGAAGTAGAGGCTAAAGGATAAAACGATATCTAATGGGGGGGGGGGGATAACAGTGATGAGGAAGAGAAGAGTAGAAAAGGCAAGGGAAAACAGACTGGAAAGAACAAAGCAGTGGTTCACAACCTTTTCTACCTCGACTGAGGAAGGTTGACTAGCATATATTCATGTGTCTGAATCATATGTAATCGGAAATGGGGGGGAAACTGAAAATATTTGATTGATTCTGATTTGTCCCTTAGGGGAATATTCCTCCTCACGATGGCCCTTTAAGAATTTCTACTTTAAAAGTGCAGTCTGACTCATCAATGTCCATCTTCATTGCAAAGCCCTAAACACTACTAGAACACAGTTAAAAGTATATTTTCTTAGGGCTGGTGACAAATGTGAGGGTCGGATGAGGGGAAGGAATAAACAATCAGAGCTAGAAGTACTCCTATTATATAGTTTACAAGATGCCTTCTCAAGATTTAATCTCAGCTTTAGTTTCTTTATCTATGAAACAGACACAAAGCTTACTACGTAACTAGAGAATATTGTCAAAAATGAAAGAACTATATACATTCCAGGCACCCAATATAAAAAGTGCCCTTTCCCTTCCAAAGAGAGATAAAGATGAATCCAATGGTTCTCAACTGAGGATTTCCCCCCACCCCAGGACACGTATTTTTGTCAGGATGCAGGTGGCAATGTTTGGAGACACATTTTATAGTCACAACTAGCGGGATGGAGGGAGGGTGCTGATATTTAGTGGGTAGAAACCAGAGATACTGTTAAACATCCTACAATGCACAGGACAGCTCCCCACAACAAAGAGCTATCTGACCAAAAATGTCAGTAGTGCCTATGTTGGGAAACTCTACCCAAACAAACTCATTTCCAGAAAACCACACAAACATGGAAGAGAAAGGAAAAAGAGTCTATATATTCCCTATAGTCTATAAGAAACCTATTTTAAAAAGGCAGTCTAGGAACACCTAGGTGGCTCAGTCGGCTAAGCCTTCAGCTCAGGTCATGATCCCAGATCCCGCTTCTGGCTCCCTGCTCAGCAGGGAGCCTGCTTCTTCTTCTGCCTCTGCCTGCCACTCCCCCTGCTTGTGTGGGCGATCTCTCTCTCTCTGACAAATAAAATCTTTTATAAATAAATAAATGGCAATCTAAAGACAGCACTCCTATCTTCTGGCAGCTGTTACTCAAATGACAAATGAAAATGTCACAAATATCAGGAAAAAAAGCTTGTAAACGTCAGAAAAAGTTTGTCTTCCTAAACGTTATTTCAAAATGCAGGTAAAGTGTCAATGAGAACCTATTAAATTCATTTTTTTTTTTTAATTTTTTTTTAAGATTTTATTTATTTGAGAGAGAGAGAATGAGAGACAGAGAGCATGAGAGAGAGGAGGGTCAGAGGGAGAAGCAGACTCCTTGCTGAGCAGGGAGCCTGATGTGGGACTCGATCCCGGGACTCCAGGATCATGACCTGAGCCGAAGGCAGTCGCTTAACCAACTGAGCCACCCAGGCGCCCCTAAATTCATTTTTCTAAATAAAAGTAGTAACACTGAAGCTTGAAGTTAAAACTGGCATGCTCCTATCAATCAGAACAGAATAAAGTGACACAACTCTTTCAGAAAGCAACCTGGGGTAAAAATAGGCTAAAAATGATGATATCCTTTGACCTCAGAACCCAATTTAAAAGAAAGAACACAACGTGCAAAAGTACTCAACGCATAATTACGAAAAACTGACAACAATGTCCAACACTCAAAATCTAGACACAAAGTCTGGATATCATTACTACTATTTATGTGCCTGACCCTAAAACAGGATATAGGCATTTTGCATATATTATCTCCTCTATCCTAACAAAACCCCCATAAGGTAAGGTTGAAAAGTCCCATATTACAGAAGAAACTAAGGTGCAAAAGATCACAGAGCTAGCAAGTCAAGAGACTAGATTCAAATCCAGGTGGACCAGGATCTAAAGTTTCAACCACTTTAGTGCTACACTGCATGCCATGAGTAACTGAGGTAAAAATTTGATGAAGTATTATGAATTTAGTAAAAATAATCATGACTACTTCTTACAGATAGAATTTTATACCTAAACGGAGAACAAATACTTTTCAAATACCCATAAACGGTTTAACAATTGACCATGTAATGGATCACAAAGACATAGCTCAAATTCCAAAAATCAGACAGAAAGCATACAGGCCACATTCTTTGAACACAATGCAAAAAACCCTAGAAACCAACACTTTTTAAAAGGGGAGCAAAAAAGAAAACAAAAAAACAAAAAAAAAAAAAACAGAAAAACTTAACACATCTTATTAAGTAATTCTGATGAGGAGAAACCAAAATTGCTCTATTTAGAAATGAACTATGAAGACATGACAGACCAAACTCTTAGAATTTGGCCAAAGAACTAACTCAGAGGAAATGCTAACTTAAATGTTTATTTAAGAAAGTAAGACAGATTGAAAATAAATGACCTAAATGTATAACCTAAAGCTGCTTAAAAAAATCCAAAGCAGAAGAAATGAATAAAGACAAAAACAAAACCAATGAAATACTGTTAACAAAAGATAAATTCAATCAACATAAGCACAAGTTTTTGTAAGAACCTAATTTATAAAGCAGAAAACTTTGTATCCAAGAAAACAGAAGTGAAAGAGCAAATTAACAACAGAGTAAAGCAATACAAACAAACCACAGATCTACGGGGAAGATTCTAAGAGATTACCAGGCAGAATTTCGTGGCAATAAATTTAAAAATTTAGGCAAAATGAGTGATTTTCTTAAAAAATGTTGCCAAAATTGGGTCATGAAGAGGTTAAAAACCTTAAACCAATAACCATAGAAACAATTTACAATATCAGCAAAGACCCATTCATAATAGTAAAATGGCAACTATGCTGTTCAGACATTTTAACAAGTTCTAGCAAAATGTTAGCAAACAGATTAATCCTTGCCAATTATTTCCAAGTGGAGAAAAAGATGGGAAAATTTAACAAGTCAGTCTATAAGCCTGCCACAACCACAGCCAGCCTAAAACTATGTTATAGGTCATTCCAAGTTATGAATATGGGGGAGGAAAAGCAGTCCTTCCTCCACAAAAACACCTAAATCCCATTTGACATGCATTAAAATAATAATCCAAATCATCCAGACAGTATCTGATAATGTTTAGCCTAAGCACTCCCCACTGGAATGCAAACTCCAGAGAGAGCACAGGTTTTTTTTTTTTGTTTTTCTGGGTTTTTTTCCTATTTTGTTAACTGCACTGGAGAGCTCCTGACAAATACTAAGCACTCAAATAAATATTTGTTGAATAAAATCATGGGCCAATCAACATCAGGAAATCATTTAAAGACTCTAAAGAAAAAAACGTATCTATTACTATCTCCAAAGATACTGAAAAAGCATCGATAATATATTCACAGTTGTAACAAAATTCCTTATTGAATTAGAAATTAAAAGAACTGTGACTGCCGTGACAAAAGACAATTATCATAAACTGACAGCACAAATCACACTCAATGGCAAAACATAACTTCTCTAATTAAAGTCAGGACCCTGATAAGAAAGTCCCCTAACTCTGATACTATTCTACCATGTACTAGAAGGTTCTAGTCTGTGCAATCAGACAAGAAAAAGAAACACAAAGTCTTAACAATTGAAAAGGAGAAAACAGGGTGCCTGGGTGGCTCAGGCGTCTGCCTTTGGCTCAGGTCATGATCCCAGGTCTGGGATTGAGTCCCACATCGGGCACCCTGCTCCACAGGGAGTCTGCTTCTCCTTCTGCCCCTCCTCCCACTCGTTCTCTCAATCTTTCAAATAAATCTTTAAAAAAAGAAAAGGAGAAAACAGAATGTCACTGTCACTCAGGTGACTATCCATCTAGTAATATCAAATAAAAATAAGTCAAAGAATTGCTAAGAGTAGGAAAATTCAGTAAGGCAGCCAAAAACAAACAAACAAAAATCAACATATAAAATCGAGTTTCCCCATATATCTACAAGAAATTATCTCATTCTTAATAGCATTAAAATCTGCAAAATATCTACAAATAAATATAATAGGAAATGTGCAAGGCCTATAGAAAGAAAAGTATAAATTTTACTCTAGGGTGCCTGGGTGGCTCAGATGGTTAAGCGCCTGCCTTTGGCTCAGGTCATGATCCCAGGGTCCTGGGATCAAGTCCCGCAGGGAGCCTGCTTCTCCTTCTGCCTCCTTCTCTGTGTCTCTCATGAATAAATAAATAAAATCTTTAAAAAAAAAAGTTTTTTACTCTAGACATAAAGGACCTCAATAGAGGAAAATACCACAACTTTGGAAGACCTAATGCTGTCAAGATGTCGTATCTCCAAATTAATGTACAGTCACAAAACAGTCCCAATCCAAATCCCAACAGGATTTAAAGGAAGCTGATAAACTGATTCTAAAATTCATATGGAAGAAGATAATGAGCAAGACCTTCACAAAAATATACATATAATTTTAAGGAAAAGGAGAGTGTAGTTACTCTATCAGATATTTCAAGCTATGGCAAGTAGTATATATTTTATCCATTTAAAGCTTTAGTAGTTCATTATATTACTTTATTATGTATTACTAATTCATTATATTATTATAGTATTCCTTATATTACAATTCATTATAGCTTTAGTAATTCAAACAGTCTGACATCCATGCAGGAACTGACACTGCATCACACAGGAGACAACACATCAACATAAATATATATGGAGTTTGTTTACAATAAAAGTACTCTTTCTAATCATATAAAAAGAATGTTCTATTCAATATATTGTTTAGGGATAACTGGTTATCCACTGGCAGCCAGGGGGGTTAAAATGTTGCCTCAAACCATACACAAAAACACAGATACAGAGAACAGATTGGTGGTTGCCAGAGGCAGAGGGATGGGGGTGGACAAAATGGGTAAAAGGAGTCAAAAAGTAAAAACCTCCAGTTATAAAAATATAAATCAAGGGGATACAATATATAGCATGGCAAGTAGAGCTAGTAACACAGTACTGCATATCTGAAAGTTGCCGGGAAACTAAAACTTAGAAGTTCTCATCACAGGGGCACCTGGGTGGCACAGTCGGTTGGGCATCCAACTTCTTGGTTTCGGTTCAGGTTGTGGCCTCACAGTCATGGGATGGAACCCCACATCAGGCTCGGCCCTGAGTGCAGAGTCTACTTGGGCGAGTGCAGAGTCTACTTGGGATTCTCTCTCCCTCTCCCCTCCCACTCATGCTCTCTCTCAAGTAAATAAATAAATAAATCCTTTTTAAAAAAAAAGTTCTCATCACAAGTAAAAAAAAAAATTCTGTAACAATTTAGTGATGGATGTTAATCAGACTTATTGTGATCATTTTGCAAAACATACAAATAGTGAATCATGTTATATGCCTGAAACTAACATAATACTGTATGTCAATTATATCTCAGTTAAAAAGAAAACCAATTTTAAGAGCTAAACATAAAAGCTACATACAGTCAATCCTCTCAGAGAAACATTTCTCCCAACGAAAGGCCTTACACTCCAAGTAATTTCCTTCCATTTCTTTCCCTTCCCACGCACTAATATATATTCCTTCTTGCCTCTCCTAGTTCCATCAATATTCTGCTAATTTTCTAACATGAATATCCAGTCATGTCAAAAGTTTACTTAAGTGTGTAATCAATGAGGGCGCCTGGGTGGCTCAGCTGGTTAAGCGACTGCCCTCAGCTCAGGTCATGATCCTGGAGTCCCGGGATCGCGTCCGGCGTCGGGCTCCCTGCTCAGCAGGGAGTCTGCTTCTCCCTCTGACCCTCCTCCCTCTCCTGTTCTCTGTCTCTCATTCTCTCTCTCTCAAATAAATAAAATCTTAAAAAAAAAAGTGTGTAATCAATGAAATACGTTAGATTTGGAGTCAAGAACTCTAGTACAACCTTGACTCTTAACCTAGTAATTTTTAGCACAGTCATTTGACCTCTCTGTCCTGACGTTTCTCAACTATAAATGACAAATTTGTGCCTATTCCCAAAATAAGTTTTAAAATGTTCTATATTTCGGACACCTGGGTGGCTCAGTTGGTTAAGCGACTGCCTTCAGCTCAGGTCATGATTCTGGAGTCCCAGGATCAAGTCCCACATCGGGCTCCCCACTCAGTGGGGAGTCTGCTTCTCCCTCTGACCCTCTCCCCTCTCATGCTCTCTCTCACTCTCAAATAAATAAATAAATAAATAAATAAAATCTTTAAAATGCTCTATATTTCATCAGTCTTGCATTTGTACCTTTCTTTCCATTCTATGCCCATCACTCTGGTTCAAAAGACTTTTACTCACAGATAGGCTACTTGCGTATAAGTCTTACCCTGGCTTCCAAACCATCCTACACTTCCAATCCATTCACCCCACATCACTATCAGAGATTCTTTTATCAGCACTCCAACCATGCCATTCCATGTTAGTGATTCTGCACTAGTCGCAGATGGCTCTCTTCCCTGTTACCCAACACAACATCCTCACCTGAGGTCACTCATCCTTGGATCTGAAACATCCTATTTCCTCTTGGAAACCTAAGTGTCATCTTGGATCAAACTAAAGTTCCACTCTTCTCTGGGTTTCTGATCACCTTAGCCCAAAGTAATCACTTTTTCCTCCTAAATCTCAGCATTTAATGCCTGTATCATGCATCTAATTACAATTAAGGCATTCACTGCCATTCTAATGCTTCCTTTTCTACTTGAATGTGGGAGAAAAAAATCAAGTCCAGTAAATTACTCCTTGAAGACAGGAACCAAGTTTTCAATTCTTAAGTGTTTTCATCATTCCTTATTTTACTATCAGAGAAGTATTTCCCTTGTCCTTTAGGGGCAAAGTCAATCTTAATGACAGATGATCTTGAAAGGCTAGGCTCCAAATAATTAAGAGTTACCTTGAAAATTTTTATATCTATTATTCTTTGCTTAGAGAATTCTGGATCACCTTTTCTGGAATTGCCACAGGGACACTTTAGACTATCCTTAATCATGACACATACTAGTTTCTATTCAGATTATCAACTATAGTAACTTCTATACCTGTTGAAGGACTATCTGTTAAGGGAATATAAGGCATGGGTGCCTGGGTGGCTCAGTTGGTTGAGCGACTGCCTTCGGCTCAGGTCATGATCCTGGAGTCCCTGGATCGAGTCCCGCATTGGGCTCCCTGCTCAGCAAGGAGCCTGCTTCTCCCTCTGACCCTCCCCCCTCTCATGTGCTCTCTCTCTCTCATTCTCTCTGTCTCAAATAAATAAATAAAATCTTTAAAAAAAAAAAAAAGAAAAAAAGGGAATATAAGGCATAGCTCTTGGAAGGCGGGCCTGCTGGGAAACACCTAAGAGCAATACTGCACCTCACCCTTCCACAAGTTTTTCAGTCAATCTTAATGTTTATGGATGAAATCAAGGAAATGTGTCTCATCTAGTAATACCATTACACTGTCTATTTAGAATAAAGCATGTAAGTGTAAATAATCTAACACTGCTTTGGACATTAATAGAAATAATAACTTCCTGCACCTAATAAAATGGAAAACCAAGTATAGCTGACCCTTGAACAACACAGGTTTGAAGAGTACAGGTCCACTTATACATGGATTTTTTTTTCCAATAAATACAGTACAGTACTTTCTCTTATTGTTTCCCATAACATTATCTTTTCTCTAGCTTACTTTATTAGCTTATCAATTATTATTTAAATTACTATTATTCATTACTTGCTGTATCAGCTTATGTATATAATACATACTACATACAAATTATGTGTTAAATGACTGTTTATGTTCTTAGGCTTCCAGTCAGCAGTAGGCTATCAGTAATTAAGTGTTGGGAGAGTCAAAAGCTATATGTGGATTTTCCACTACATGAGAGGTCGACATCCTTAACCCCCATGTTGTTCAAGGGTCAACTCTATATACATATCACATCAATGTCTTGAATGTACACTTGAAAATATCAAAGTCACCTCACGCCTCTCAAGTCTGAGATCTACTTACTATCAAGTTATGATTAAGAACAAATTAAGAGAATTCTCAATTGGGAGGAAAATCACTGCACCAAGCAAACTTCCTGCAAATACAAAATTAGCCTTTCCACTTAAAACTTCCAAGTCAAATTTCTTCTGTGAATGCTTGAATGTATTTGCATAAGAGATCAATTTCAAATACAGCTGGGAAGAAGCAAAATGAGTCTTAAGCAAGCCTCACTCTTGTTTTCATCTTACAAAGAGAAGATTGGCCTGTCTTCCAGCCTTGTGAATAAAGATCTTGCAAAATTCACTATGCAAAGGGTGTGCCCAAAGAATACTTGGTGGAAAAATCTGCTGGACAAGTGCCAATTTAAAAAGAAAAACATTTTCACCCAGTTGGAAATCTAGAGAAACAGTGGTTGCAGCAACTCAGCTGAAAACTCTTAAGATCTGAAGAAAAATTTTTAAGAAAAAACCCAGATCTTTTCATTCTCAAGAGTAAAATTCTATGAAAGGCAATTGAATGAATCAAAGAAAGAGTCATCTATGTTAACTTTATGCATCTAGGCAGTAACTAAAATTCCACGTTTGATGTTTGACAGTGTCAAAGGGCAACTGATCTCTAATTCTACATAAATGAACTTTATAATCTGTAATTGCCTTTAATCAATTATTTCTGGGAAAGAAATAGGAATAAAAGATAACTTTTTATTGTTTTCTTTTAAAAAATGAAAAAATGTTTATTGTTTTGCTTATTTGGTTTTTGGGTTTTTGTTTAAATATTTTATTTATTTATTTGACAGAGCAAGACAGCACAAGCACGGGGAGCAGCAGAGGGAGAGGGAGAGGGAGAAGTAATGACTCGGGGCCCGATCCCAGGACCTGAGAAAAAGGCAGATGCTTAACCAACTGAGCCACCCAGGCGCCCCTGTTTTGCTTGGGGGGGAGGGCAGATATAGAGGACTGTTTTTCATTAGGGATATTTATTTCCAAAGTATAACATTCCAACGGCTTTATTCAGCAAAGAGGATACCCATACGGTAAAGCCCTTTGTCTTCACTCTCTCACTATCCCCCATTCTCAGGGTCCATACCTTCCTTTCAGATTTCTGCATTGCCGTTAAGTGGAACACAATTAAAAAAATAAAATGACAGTTACTGCAGGTATACAGACTGGCACCAGGTTGCCTCATGAAAGAAACAAGTGAGCAGACTGCTGCTGCAGCTCTGCCACTAACTCCCTGACGGGACCAAGTCTGCAGACCCCCTATGGAAATACAGGCAGGATGAGCTCCATGAGGGATCACTCAGCGGCTCAGCATACCTCAACAAGATGGACAGAGTGCCTAACAGTGGTAAAACTCTTTCCCATCCCAGTCTGGGTCTCATCATTACAAAACAACAAGTGACATTTTCCAAAAAGGTATAATTTAGACTTTGTAAGTGAGGAACCTAGGAAGATTAAAAGAATTAAAATGAACAATTCTCAACAATAGTCTAGAATTCTTTTTTACCATATTGCTCCCTAATCCCACAAATGCTAAGAAAAATAATAACCTCCAGTTCACCCTTCAAGTTTTCTGGTGATTATCAAATCAATAAAAATAAGATACTGAATGTTAATCATAAACTCCATACTCAGACATGAAAACAACACAAACCCAGATAAGTGGGTGGAAAAACCAATCAGGATATTCTTTAACTGCTATTTTATGCCTTTCAACTTCCTATAATAACCAGACTCACCAGAAAAAGATTTTTTGAGGAAAATACTTCAAAAAACACTAAGGACATGCTTATAATTCATATATCAGTTATAAGCACAATGCAAGACTAAAGGAAAAAGAACATAAAATACTTCCACATTTTAAAAGACTTCTTTTTCCAGCAACTGGGGAAATAAGGATTTTTCCACATAAGTTAAAATATAAATCATCCCTTTAGAATGTCAAAAATGTTTTTAGAAAATTATGAACTAGGTCACTTCTCTGGATTATTTATTATAGTAAAGGAGAAACACCTTCCCATCATCCCTCATGATCAGTGCCATGCCCACCAGTGTACTGTACAGTCAGAGAGGCATCTAAAGAGCAATGTCCCTTCAAGTTGCTCCATTTCTGGGAACAGAATCTTCTTTCTGCTCCCTCCCAGTCAGTTCAGTAGAAAAATACTCATAGAAAGAGCAGCAAGAAAGAACTAGCTTTTTATCTTCGCTGAAGTAAATTATGTAACATGTTTATAGTCTTGGGCCTCAACTGTAAAATGGAGATCTCACCTTCATCATATGAATGTTTTAAAGATTAAATAAGATCCCAAATGTAGGGGGCACCTGGGTCGCTCAGTCAGTTAAGCGTTTGCCTTCCACTCAGGTCATAACCCCAGGGTCCTGGGATAGAGCCCTGTGTCCTGCTCCGCGGGCAGACTGCTTCTCCCTCTCCTCCCCACCTGTGCTCTCTCTCGCTATCTCTGTCGCTGTCTCTCTCAAATAAATAAAATCTTAAATAAATAAATTCTTAAAAAAAAAAAGATACCAAATGTAAACCACCTAACATATAGAAGGTGTAATCAATACATACTAATTCTCTTGCTTCCTTCTTTTTTTAAAAAAGTCACTCCAGCCACTTCCCAGATGCTAGGTCTGCCCTAGCAAAATGACCCTCCCAACCCATCCAACCTCTATTCCATACAAGAAATGAATAACAGGTTATTGCAGGCCAAAGAGTGTATCTGGTTAAGATACAGACTATTTACCTTTCCTCAAAATTTATTACCAAATTACTTAATATTACTATAAAGTCTCTTGAATATAAAGTTAAATGCCCTATTTTACACTATGTTTGGTAGATTTCTTTTCATCAACCAAGTCTAAAGGGCAATTTGCTTCTGTTTCCACTAATACAGCTCAGTGTTTATGCCCAGGCTGTGGGTAAACAGCCTAGAATAGTACCTTGATTTCTTGTTAGCTGTGAGACATTAAGCAAGCTACTTAAACTTTTCATTTCTCATTCTCAGTCTGTAAAACTAAGATAATACCTACACCTCATTGTATTGTGAGAACTAAATAAGTAAGTATAAGCACTTACAACACTGCCTACACCTCAGAAATATTCAACCAATGTAAGCTATTATTTTTTTCCTAACATGTTTCAACTCTGTTGTCTGATTAGGCAAAGTAGGTTAAAAATGTTGTTCCCTAGTTCCAACAACTCACTTCAGTCAGTCCCCTCCCCCCGGGGTTCTGTGATCTCCCAGGTTTCATACTAATTTAGTCCCAGTGGTCCTAAGCTCTGTCTCCCCCAGTTTCTATTTTCCCAGGATGCATCAAGTGCCAGAACAAATGGGAAAAAAAGATTAAAGGGTGAGCAAAAAAAACCAGTCACTACACATACACACTTCTCATTTAATCCCCTGGCTCATGTCCTCTATTAGGCAAAAGTAAAACAACCTGAAAATGATTTAAAATTGAATATAACCCCTCCTTCCTGGTTGTCATTCCTCCAATCCTCACCAACCCCCCAACCTTTTCTCCACAAATCCTCTTACCTGAGAGTTCTGAGTATAATCTATACAGTTGCTACAATGCTACTAAATAGGTTACCAGGGCAACCTGCAACATTTGTACTTGACCAAAAACTTTTCAGGATATTCTACTTGAGGAAAAGACTCTCCAGACACTTTTATCAGATTGAAATTGGTTTCAAAACAATTTTGTTCATCACTTCGATGCAAAACCCTTCTTTGTAACTAAACAAATATAAAATCAAACAGGCTGAAGTGGCCACAAAGCATTACGAGGAACCCAAAATAGTAAAATTTACTTTATATATATTATGTACTGCACCCATTAGTTAAAATTTTAGAGACTCAATGCTCTCTTTACATTGAATGTAAGAGCATAATTTCCCCAGCTATACAATGGGAAATAGGAAAAAAAAGAATGAACTGATAGATATTAAAAGACATGACCTGAGGTATAAATTTCTGCCTAGCCTGCAAATTAGTCTGTTTTGATCTTTGTTTAGGGAGAGTAGAGAAACTAATTAGATTACTATTCATTTGAGGGGTGCCTGGGTGACTCAAGTCGGTTAAGCAACGGACTCGATTTCAGCTCAGGTCTTGATCTCAAGAGTCATGAGTTTAAGACCCACATTGGGCCCCATGCTCGGCGTGGAGTCTACTTAATAAAAAAAAAAAAAGATTACTATTCATTTGAAATAAAATGTGGTCCCATGCTTTCCCTTTTCTACTAAAATAATGTATCATGCACATGGAATCTAATAGGGTGCTATGCAAATGACACTGAAACCTCTGGGTATACCCAACAGCCAAAAATGTTTAAATGAAAATTGGCAAGTGCCCACCACATTCAATAACCTCCTTCCAACTGTTCCTTCATCTCAGCATAGCCATTCAATCTAGTTATTCCTGCCAAAAACCTAGGAATCACTCATAATACCTCTTCCTTCTCTCTCAACATCCACTCATCACATCCAATCAATCACAAATTCTAGTCACTCTATCTCCAATATTCAATTCTCACTCTTTCCTGCCGAAGTCTGAGTCCACCATTCTCTCTTAGCTGGTTTACAACAATAGCCTAACTGCTCTCCCAAAATCTACATCCACTTTGCTCTTCACACAATTACAAGAGGTTTTTTTAAAAAAAAATCCAAAGATGTTTAAACATCATTGGCTCCACAATTAACATTTTAAATGTGAGATAACCAACAAAAACACCGATATGACTTGGCCTCTAACTACCTCTCTGGCTCATTTCTCATCACTCTCCTTACACTGTGCCCTGTTTCTGAAAGTGTCAAGCACCTCCCATCCCCAAGGCCTTAGCACATGCTGTTTCTTCAGTCTGTAGCACACTCTTCCTTCTTCACCACCAATCACTTTTCATCATTCAGGTCTCAGCTTACATGTTACTTCTTCAGTATACCTGCTATAATACCCCCACCCATTTTAATTAGATGTTCCTGATATGCACCCTTCAAAGCTCCCTGAACTTCACTTCTGTAGCACCCACAACCACTGTAAATACGTCATTAACTATACGATTACTTGCTTAAATAATGAGTCTCTCTTTCTAACCTATATTGTCCACAAGGACAGGGCAGGGATTGTATCTTACTCACCACTATATACCCCTACCACCTAGCACACCTCAGTAGGCAGTCAATACACCTGATAAATGAATTCATCCATTTCAAAGTCTCCAATATAAGGCTCTGAGGTACAGATCCACTCCTCACTTTGTTTATACAGGATTACTTGGAAGCCCATTTCCTGATTTTTTAACACTTGCTGGAATGTGCAAAGGAATACAGAAATTTCATTTTTAAGACACTAGTAAAGAACCTGGACCTTCACGTGCTAGTAGGGTTATTTTGCAAAATGTATTCTTACAATCACCCACGGCTTGAAACTCCATCTATCATACTCCCTCCTTCACTGACCCCTCACATCCACTGTTAATCAAGTCCCACTAACTCTGGGACACCTGGGTGGCTCAGTCGGTTAAGCATCTGCCTTCGGCTCAGGTCACGATCCCAGGGTCCTGGGATCGAGTTCCGCATCGGGCTCCCTGCTCAGCGGGGAGCCTGCTTCTCCCTCTGCCTGCCGCTCCCCCTGCTTGTGCTCTTGCTCTGTCTCTGATAAATAAATAAAATCTTTAAAAAATAAATAAATAAAAATAAAGTCCCACTAACTCTACTTCTGCATCATCTGAGCTTTTCTCTTTCCTCTGTATACTACATTTATCACTCTTACCTATGTTGCTGGGTCTCAAAAAAACACCCCAGTCTAGCCAACAAAGCCCCATGCCTTTTAGCCTCTGTCCTCACTGTACACTGTGCCTTCTACCTATACTGACCTCAGTAGGCCACAACCAAAAGAAAACTTCGTACCAAAATCCTAGCCCCCCTTCAAGGCTCATTCTAATGTCCTTTCTTTCCAGTTGCATCAACCAGCTGTGATCTCTTCCTGTTTCATTTATGTCATCTAATATTTGCCTTATATTACTGTGTGCTAGGCACTGCTCTAAATATTCATCTTTGTCTTACCATTTATCTAAAGTATACTTGAAGATAATCTGTTTATTCACCTACCTCATCTCTTGCCTCTTTTACATTTGCTCATTTAGTAAATACTTATTCTATGGCCATTTCAGTACTACCATAAGAGTCCTTTCACTCAATTTTAGAGAATGAAAACACCAGTCACAAGGCCACAGAAAAAAAACATCTCTAGCAACTAGATCTGCAGCAAATGGGTAACCCCCGAATTCCTTGTTGCCTAACTTCCTTCCTTCAGAATCACTCAAGAAACACCAAGAATAAATTCTATCTACATATCTTAGAAAAAAGGAAGGGGGGAGAGGGAAAGGGGAAAAATACAGAAGCTCCTATTTCTGCCACTGGATGTCATATGCAGGTTAGCAGAAAAACAAGGGGCATTAAATCAAAAGTGTTCCACAAATGAGTTTATTCACCTCTGAAGTAAGTTCTATAAGAACACAATGGAATTATTCTCAAGTATGTATCCCACACAGTATAGTCACTTTAGTGGACTATTAAAAAAAACAAAATAGTGCTTGCTTCGGCAGCACAAACTGGAACGATACGGAGATTAGCATGGCCCCTGCACAAGGAAGACACGTAAATTCGTGAAGCATTCCACATTAAAAAAACAAAAACAAAACAAAACACACACACACACACAGAGGCATTAAAAGAATCAAAGCTGTAAGTCACAAGTCAAGAAGGCTGTTTTGTTTCAAGTTACACCAGTGACTTATAGGGACTTTTGCTTCACAGTTTCCCCAAATGCAAAAAACAAAAACAAAAAAACTACAACAAAAACAACAACAACAAAAAACAGTGCTGAGAACAGCTCCATCAATCCATGTTATTTAAAGATAGTATAGTCACAATTTAAAGTAGTTTTGGCCTCAGAAGTTATCTAGCCAATTCCTTCATTTTTATTATAAAAGTAGTTACATGATTAGCCCTATAGCTAGTCTATAGCAGAGACGGATTAGGTATGACTTAGTTCTCCTGGCTAATACTACTCTCACTCCATCATTCTATGAAAGGATAACGAATAGCAGAATAAGGACAAATCAAGTTGACTACCACCCTGGCAACATCATTTGTGTATACTTAATAAATTCAAATAGGAAGCTACAACACAAAGCATTCCCTGATACCTAAAAAACAAAACCTACAAACACACAAGTAGTTCGGTATACACTGAAATCTTTATTAACAATTCCAAGAGGATGAAACTCCCCCAGAAGAAAAGTCACTGCAATCAAGATAATCCAAAATTCAAATAATTTCTTTAATGTCATTAAACCGAACATCTAGTTTATTTTTACCCAACCTTGATCTGAAACAGACTTTAGGAGGCTATCAAATAAAACATAAGTTAGCATATATTAGGCCAGAAATAAAAGCATGAAAATAAAACAAGAACAAGGAGAACAAAATGAAGCCAAGAATGAGGCTTAAAAAAAGGTACAAGACCTACAAGCTTGGCTCTAAACTTCCAAAAGCCAACAGGACAATAGAAACCTAGTGAACAACACAAATTATAGCATCCAGGTAATAGACACAGACTTAAAAACTTAAGAAAAAAAATCAGTCTTGGTTGTGTATCTTTCTCCCTGAGGTCCTTATAAAGAAAGCACTGTGTAATATAAAGATATATATAATATATATAAAACAACATATATTTCAGCAGTCCTAATGAAACATTTTATGGGATTCTTTTTTTTTTTTTTAAAGATTTTATTTATTTATTTGAGAGAGAGAGAGAGACAGAGAGAGCACAAGCAGGGGAAGGGGCAGAGGGAGAGGGAGAAGCAGACTCCCCTCTGAGCAAGGAACCCAATGCAGGACTGGATCACCAGGACCCTGGAATCATGACCTGAGCCGAAGGCAGATGCTTAACCAACTGAGCCACCCAGGTGCCCCTATGAAGGATTCTTTTTATAATGACCACCAAGATAAGCCTATAATAACAGTTAAGAAAAAACAGGGCGCCTGGGTGGCTCAGTTGGCTAAGCAACTGCCTTCGGCTCAGGTCATGATTCTGGAGTCCCAGGATCGAGTCCCACATCAGGCTCCCTGCTCAGCAGGGGGTCTGCTTCTCCCTCTGACCCTTCCCCTCTCATGCTCTCTGTCTCCCATTCTCTCTCTCAGATAAATAAATAAAAAATCTTTAAAAAAAAAAAAAAAACAGTTAAGGAAAAAAATATATATTTTTTTTAGAAAAGAGAAGTTTATATAACTAATGTCCAGGTACCCAAAACACTACTATCTAAGAACACATTTAAGAGAATATCTGGAAAAAAAAAAAAATTATTTTCTTAACAGCAAGTACTTACTATAGAAGTTTGTAAGTACAAGGGCAAAGAAAATGAAAACCAAATTTAGCAAAATGAGATTATCGGCCCAGGAATTCGTAACAAAATGGCAGAAAACTCTTAAAGGGAAAAGAGAGGGAGTAGTATAAAGGAAAACTAAAGTGGAAAGGAGAGAGTGTGCGCGCGCACACACACGCACATACTCAACAATTATACTGTGTACACAAGAGATAACTAAATGCTCTTATTTCTATTTCTACAGTTAAGAATTAAAAATTAAGGTGATTGCTGAAACATATACCTTCCTTGCCAGTTCGTCCCTCCATCAAGAAGATAATGTTTAAATTCCTGCTCCTTCCACAGTGATATTACTAAACAATGATACAGGTCAAACCCAGTATAGTGCAGAATTTCAAAAGTAATTAATGTACCAAGACAGGAAGATACATGAAACGTTTTAGGATGATTTTCCAAAAAGAGTTTAAAATAAAAAGGTATAACAACAGTTTTAAGCTAAATAAAATCAGTTACCCAAAACAATTAATCAAGAAAGGAAAGAACTTCTCTAAGATAACTCATCTGGAAATACAGAATTTACTAACTGTAAACTAAGCATAATATGATGATAAATATACAATTTGCCAAAAATTCAATAACATATAAAAGTCAATCATTCCACTACTGCTAGCATGTGCCTATGACTTACAACGGATCACTGTTTTTCCTCTTGGAGGTAGGAAAGAAGAAAAAACACAAATTCTTGGTGAAGGCTTGTTATTTTCACAGAACCATCCACTTGTAATTTAAGCCCCATCATTTAAAAACAATTCATTTCAACAGCTTCCTCTGCTAAATATCTTCATCATGGCTGCCTAGACTAAATCTAGCCAATTTTATCTCTGGCAGGAGTACTTCAGCAAAGGAGTGAAATATTAAGCTACCTTAGGGAAAAAAGTTGAAATTCACCAGCTGGGTCAAGCTCCTGAACAGTGAACTAACTTCTTATTCTAGGACTCAAGAATTATAAATGTGGTTAGGAGATTTGGGAAGAACTATTAAATCACAAAGAAAAGGCTTCTCAGCATCCAAACAACCACTTCCCCTGCCTCTTTTCTTCTTTTTTAATCAAAGTAATGCCTCCATTCTCACTGTCTGGCCAATTGCTGAAAACCTTTAATAAAATACTCAGAAGGTCAAAAACACCTGGCTAAATACCAGCCTTAGGAGTCAGTCTGGTGACCTTGCTCGACAAAAACTTTAAAGTACTTATGCTTTATTGGTGGTTTTAATTTAAATTTAATTATATCATAATGAGAAAAAGTATATTTACTTCACAGTACTTGTAGTGCCCCAATTTCCTTACTTTAATATGATCCTATACTTGGAGATTCAACTTCTTAAAGCATTGTTTAGCTGATTTAATTTCAAGAGGATTCAAATGATTCCAAAAAGTTTCCTAAAGTGATCCCTTAGCTGTCCTTACACTTTACAACCTTCCAATCAAGAAACCATTACGTGATAAGAATGCTCAGAACTAAGTAGTGAGTGAGTGGACTAAGCCTAAGCAGTCTTTTCAAATCACTAGATTATTCCACGAAACAAGAAAAGTTCTCATTTAGGTATTTTGATTTCACTGAATTGGAACAGTTCCCCACATTACCAAAACTTAGAAATGTTTTCAAAACAAAGTATCCTGAAAACAGTAAACTTATAGATTCTAATTTTTCTCAAATATACAAAAGAAGTACATGAAATTTAAAATGGATCAACTACAGTATTTGTTTCATGAAATTACTCTTAAAACACAAAATATTTAACATTAACCATGATTTTTTTAAAGCAGTGGCTTATGCAGTAAAGTCAGCAGGAAAATGCCACAAATATTTGCAAGCTGGGTTAAGTCACTAATCCATTTATTTATGTATTTATTTATTTTTTTTAAAGATTTTATTTATTTATTCATGAGAGACAGAGAGAGACAGAGACAGAGGCAGAGGGAGAAGCAGGCTCCCCGCGGAGCAGGGAGCCCGATGCGGGACTCGATCCCAGGACCCCGGGATCATGACCTGAGCCGAAGGCAGACGCTTAACCGACTGAGCCACCCAGGCGTCCCCAGTCACTAATCCATTTAAAGAAACATAACTACGTTACAGCAGTAGCAAGCCTCTGAAATAATATCTGCTTTAGATGTGAATACAGAAGTGGACTCTCGAGTACGGTAAGCTAACAACAACAAAAAAAATGAACTAGGTCTACAAGGAAGAAATTGAGCAAAATTATCCAGACTTTTTCCCTTGAAATAGAAACATAAGCTAAAATTGAGAAAAAAGGAGATTTACTTATGCTTAAAAAAAGCATGGCTGGGGGCGCCTGGGTGGCTCAGTCGGTTAAGCGGCTGCCTTCGGCTCAGGTCACGATCCCAGGGTCCTGGGATCGAGCCCCATGTCGGGCTCCTTGCTCAGTGGAGAGCCTGCTTCTCCCTCTCCCTCTGCCTGCTGCTCCCCCTGCTTGTGCTATCTCTCCGTGTCAAATAGATAAAATCTTAAAAAAAAAAAAAAAAAAAAGCATGGCTGTCTCAACAAAGTCTTCAGTGAAAACCTTAGTCACCTTTTTACTACAGGCAAGGAAAAACTAAATATTCCAACATAACCACCTATTTCAGGCTACTTTAGCAATCTAACCTTTGTAACATCGCTGGCCCAAAAAGGGAAATGAAAGAGGATCTACTAGTCAACTCTCCTGACCTTCTTTTCCAACATCTCGTGCTTCCCTCTCTCATAAGTCTAACACTTATAAGTAGATAAATGTAGATTGGTTTATTTTTAAGGAGATATACTATACTTCCTTGTTCATCTGTAAGGAGCCACTGGAGGAGGGAAGGACATGAGTAAAGCACCTCTGGATTCACCATGCCAATCTGGGGTGCCACCCAAAGCTTGTGTACAATTTTCCTCCAAACAACAGATTTGGAAAAACCAGAAAAAATTTATCCCAAGTATGTCAATAAATTAAACTTAGCTGAGAAAAAAATAAAATTCAAATCTGATAAAGACGGGCTCTTAATTTAGGAAGTAAATCAAGTTGTGAAAGTGGATTGTACTTAGAGGCAACCTATAAAATACTCTGAAGCATTTTCTGATTCTTAGTCCTTAAAATGTAAGGAAATCTCAGTTGTTAAAAGTGAAAACTGGGTACACACTCTGCTGAAAGTTTAACTAAAAGCAACTACAGAGGCACCCGGCTGGCTCAGTCAGTAGCACATGCAATTCCTGAACCCTGGATAGTGAGTTCAAGCCCCATGGTGGGGGTGGAGTTTACATTAAAAAAAATAATAATAAAAGCAACTATAAATTCCAGCGACATTAACAAAGTCAACTAAACTTCTGTCCCCACTTAACTAGAAATAAGAGAATCTGAAGTCAAGCCAGAGACTGACAAAAAGTATCCTACATACAGTTTCAAAAGAAATCTAACTTCATTCTGAAAGAAGTATATAGTTTTACAAATAGGATGTCTTCTGGGTTTTTTTCTTAATAAATAACATCTACAGCAACACAACACTATGCCAGAAATATCTTTCATTTCTTCACTAGCAAGTACATGCAACCACATACCTAAAATTAGAAAAAAAGACAAATGGAACATAGGCACCTATATACAAAGAATCCCATTCTCCCCATGATGGGAATTCACTAATTCTTTCTCCCTTGCCCTAGCATTTCTCAAGAGTGATATCATGCATGGGTTTTACTCACAGGGGTACATGGCGCTGCTCAGGATCAGCTCTGGTCAGTTCCTCCTCTTCGATATCGGACTCCCCTCCTGAGCTACTGTCGGTGACGTCTGAATCAAATGCTCGTTCACTGCACCTCAAGTTGGCTATACCACTGGCTGTAAATCTCTCCAATTCTTCTGAAATCGAATCGCTTTTCAGGAAATTGCTAAGTCCCTCTGAAGTGGTGGTCTCACTGGCAGCTTTTCTCAACGCAGCTTCAGCCTTTCGAGTCAGCATCAGCTGGCTCCGGGGCCTCAAGGATTCCAAGTTTGGCAGTTTGCTCAAAGTTTTCTCTAAAAACCCACCCAGCTGATGTTGTATGTGCCTCTCCACCTGCTTGGCTTGCACAACCTGTAAGCGCTTCTGTAACCTGCGGGCACGGCTCTCAATATCAGCCTGCCTCCGTAGTAAAGCTGTTATCCTTGTGTCAGAATCTAAAGCACTGAAAAGAATGGAAGACAGGGGAGGCTTTTTATCCTCTAACTTGACACCCCCCAAGTTAGAACTGGAGTCTGTGCCAGGTGATAATCTACTGCTTCCTTGAAGTGCCGGCTGTTCCATGGAATTTACAGAAGATTTGTTTGCAGTGCTATTATTGCTAAATATAGTTGTGTGTTCTACATCAAGGCTTCTATGTGGAAGAGTGCAATTGGTCATACCCCCCTTCGAGTCCCCAGATTCAGATGCCACCACTTCACCCCCCTGAAGAGAAGATGAAGTGAGAGCTCGTTTTCCTGCATTGAGGGGACTGGAATTGTCATGATCAGAATGTGTTGAACTTTTAGTCAATTTCTTAGCCAACCCATTTACAGGTGCTTGTGGCAGAGCTGTCTGACCACTCGTATTCATGGTTCTAAGATTTTCTAAGGAAAACTCCAAAACTGGCTGTCTCCCCAACAGCTCAGCTCGGAGTTCATAGGACTGAGATAAGAGAGGATGAGATTTAAGGACCGTCTGCTTGCTGAAGACACCTTGCAATTTCAACGACTCCTTTGAGGGCACAGATGTTACATCGGAGCAGAGATAAGATGCTACCAGTGGTTGCAGCTTTCCCAACTCTTCCTTGGTAGGATTATTTCGGAAGTCTAGACTGGGATCCTCTGCAGCAATGGCTTTTCTTTTGGTTCCGTTGGCAGCAATAAGGATGTTGGCGTTGCCGTTATTTTCGGCACTGCCAGGGGACAAAGTGGAGGATGGGGGAGCCAGTTTGAACCGGATATGGTGTGCTTCAGCTGCTGCGTCAGTGAGAGCGGGCGCCATCGCAGCCATTCAGCACAGAGAGACAGGAAGTCCAGCCTCTCCCGGTGCCGAGGCCAGCTCCACGGCCCCTTACTGCCTCCCCAGAGAACAGACTAAAAGAGAAAAAAGAAAAGGAAGTTAGAAATATATGCACATTAGAAAACAACTCACATGCTTTTAATACAAACACTGCTTGAGGCTATAATCCAAACTCTGCCTCCAGAAAGAAAAACACTAAGACTATTCTGGAAACCTGGATACTCAAAAAAGGGGGGTGGGGGGGGGTGACAATCCTTGCACAAAGAAAGAAGTCCACCCTTCTTTTTTGTCACTTGTTACCACAGACTGAAAATAGCCAAAACAGAAGTTCCGTTCTGAAAGAATCAGATTGTTAAAGTTAAATCATCTGCATAAAAAAAAAAACCACTATAAAACTTCTTGAAATTAGTGGATTTAAAGCAAATGTATTGGGATGCCTGGGTGCCTCAGTCAGTTGAGCATCTGACTCTTGATTTCAGCTCAGGTCATGATCACAGGGTCACGAGATCAAGCCCCACATCCTTCTCCTCTCCCTCTCCCTCTGCCCCTAACCCTGTTCAGGGCGCGCTCTCTCTCTCTAAAATAAGTAAGTCTTTAAAAATAAAACAAAGCAAATGTATCAAACCAAACACTTAGCAATTAAACAGAAAAGAATTAGTAAGACACGCCCCATTCCTACCAAAAAGCTTGTATGCTGAACAGGTCTGTGCATTTCTCTAGCCAGAAAATCCAGTGCACATCAGCATCTCACTTCTCTGACAGCTCACACCACCAACTTAACTGTATCACACCTGTTATTTTTGCTTCATCCAGTTTCTCTTTCACTGTCCTCAATACAGCCCACCTCTGAAACTGCCCAACACATTTCTTTTCCTTTACCCCAAAACTTTTTAAGTTTGTTTAATTAATCTCTACATCCAATGTGAGGCTCAAACTCATGACCCCAAGATCAAGAGTCGTATGCTCCTCCAACTGAGCCAGCCAGGCACCCCCTTTACCCGAAAACTTCTTGAAAGAATAATATAAATAGCTGCTTCTGCACTCTTCACTCATAATCTGGCTTCTAATCCTACCGCTCTGGCAAAGGGCACTAGTAATCTCATTATCAAATCCAATGGTCAAGTCTCAGTCCCCATTCTATGGGACTTCTCTGAAGCATTAGGTAGTGCTGACCACCTCATTCTTCTTGAAATGCTCCTTTCCCGATGTCCTTGACACCAAGGTCCCTTCTGCCCTCTTCTCTCTCAACTCACTTCCTTGGTAATAACCACCTAGTATAGTGAGGCCTCCTAACACTCAGAAAAACTTACTGAGCTTCACTAATTGACACTCCCACCCCCACGATCCTCAAGCTCCCTAAAACTCAAAACTCTCTTCTTCCAATACATTCTTCACCCTGTTTTATTATCTCAGTTAATGGCATTGCTTGCATTTAGTAGCCCAAGCTAAAAACCTTGGTCATTTGCCTCTTCTACATGACATTGGACTTATTTGGTCAGACAGCAAAAGGAAATTTATATAAAGAGCTAAGCCAATTATTTTTTAAATTGCTTTTTTTTTTAATTCCATTGTAGTTAACACAGTGTTTAGTTTCAGATGTACAATATAGTGATTCAGCAATTCCATACATCACTAAATGCTCATCACAAGTGCCCTCCTTAATCCCTATCAACTATTTACCCACCCTCCCACCCACCTCCCATCTGAAAACCATCAACTTGTTCTTTATAATTAGGAGTGTTTCTTGATTTGTCTCTTATTTTTTCCCCTTTGCTTAATTTGTCTTGTTTCTTAAATTCCACAGATGAGTGAAATCATATGGTATTTGTCTTTCTCTGATGGACTTATTTCGCTTAGGCATTATACTCCCTAGCTCTTACCCATGTTGTTGCAAATGGCAAGATTTCATTCATTTTTGTGGCTGAATAATATTCTATTGTATATATATATATATACCACATACATGAATGGACTTGACCCATTCTTCAGTCAATGAACACTTGGGCTGCTTCCATATCTTGGCTATTGCAAATAATGCTGCTATAAACATAGGGGCTAAGCCAGTTATTCTTAAAGCATGGCCTACAAACTTAGGAGCTCGAATTTCAGGGGTCCACAAGACCAAAGCTATTTTCATATTAATACTAAACTTTATTTGTCTCTTCTCACTGCATGGAAGTTTACATTGAGGGTGCAAAAACAAGGCTGAGCAAAACTGCAGGTACATTCACATAAATCAAGGCAGAGGCAACGAAATGTACTAACAGTCACTGGTCATTGTATGCTCTACTCATTTACAGTTTAAAAAAAAAAGTCCATTCCTTCTAACAATGTCTTTGATGAAATTATAAATCTTATTAAATCTCCAATCTTGAGTATGTACTTTTTTGAGTATACATTTTTAAATACTGTGTGATAAAAGGAAAAAGTACACATAAAGCAACTTCTGCTTCTTTAAGAAGTCTGGGAAAAACCATTATACAATTGATTTGCAAGCTGAACTGGAAGCATTTTTCACAGAACACTATTTTTACTTGGCAGAACAACTGACAAACTATGGTTATTCAGACTTGAGTAGTTAGGTATTTTCTCAAAAATGAACAAAGTGAACCTGTCATTTCAAGGAAAACCACTAATGTTTGTTGCCAATGATAAAATCTGAGTTTTCAAGCAAAAATAAGTATTTTGAAAACTTGTATCCACCACGAGCTCGAAAATTTTCCCAATACTTAAAAAACTTGTTTCCAATTAAATAGATTACTTCTAATATCAATGAATGTGAAATTTTTGATACCATATGTGTCAACATCTGGAAGATCTGCGTAACTCAGTGAATGACCGAATGACCAAATGACCAATGTATGCTGGAAACTGATGCATGGGTAAAAGCAAATGCAAGACAGACCAATGGATTTTATCTAACAGGATACAAAAAATTCACTGACTTAGTTTTTGCTTCCACAGTGCAACTAACCTTTATGAAACTACTACTTATCAACTATGTGTGTAAGTGTCAAAGAATACCCACATTTATCTAAAAAGGCTATTATACTATTCCTCTATTTTCCAACTCCTATCTGTGTGAGGCCAGATTTTCTTTATACGCTTTAACCAAAACAACCTATCACAACAGAATGTATGCTGAAGCAGATATGAGAACCTGTTTTCTACGAAGCCAGACATTAAAGAGTTTTGCAAAAACATAAAACAATACCATTCACTAAACCTTTCTGCTCTGGTAAAAAGTTATTTTTCATAATACATAATGGATTTTGTCATTTTAAAATGAATTAATAATTATTTTTAAAATTTCTCAAAGTTTCTAATACAGCAACTATTGATAACCCAAGAAAGTTCTTTGTGGTTCTCAACATTTTCTAAGAGTAAAAAAGGGCCTTGAAACCAAAAAATTTGTGTATCACTGAACTAACGCAACCTCCTCCCAGTCAAAAAAAAAAAGGGCAACTTCCAATTTGGTCAAACATTTTTCTCTCTAGATCAATACCAACACAGGAAAACAGGCCCTACAGGAATACATGAGGATTCTTTAAAGTATGACAATTCAAATTACTAATATTGAAATATTTAAGCAAATGACTGAGAAAACCATCCATACAAATACCAGTACACTTAAAAGTCAAATTTGTCTATTCCTCTATATAATTTGCCAAAAGTTTCTTGTTCTAAGATTGTAGTTTAATAAACGTCCTATGAAATAACTAGATCTTCTGGGGCTTACGGAGCTTTATCCTTATGGACTTTTCGGGCATATGGCATTCAATGTGTCACAAACTGTTCTATGTCCACTTTCCCTATTTGATTTTAAATTTAGTAATAATTCCTAATATAGTATAAACAGTTGTGCTACAGACCAAATGTCAAATGAACCAATGTTCACATTATTTGTTCAAAATACATTGAGTTAGTTTTATAACATGCAAAGGATTTTCTCCCAGGGGCGCCTGGGTGGCTCAGTCGTTAAGCGTCTGCCTTTGGCTCAGGTCGTGATCCCAGGGTCCTGGGCTCAAGCCCCGCATCGGGCTCCCTGTTCGGCGGGAAGCCTGCTTCTCCCTCTCCCACTCCCGCTGCTTGTGTTCCTGCTCTATCTCTGTCAGATAAATAAAAAATCTTTAAAAAAAAAAAAATTTTTTTAAAAAAAAGGATTTTCTCCCATAAACAAAAATCACTATCAGGTCTTTCCCATCAAGAATGTCTCCTCTTTTGAACTGACATCAATACATAGTTGATAATAGCAATGAAGAAAGGCGCGTTATCAGTATAAGATGAGAAATACAACATGTGAGAAGAGTAGCTGTGAGTAGTTGTAGTCTACTAACCCAGAGCTCTGCAGTAAGTCTCAGCCATGGCAGGAAACACCCCCGCCCCCCCTCCATGGGGACCCAGGCAAGGACACAGATGTTACATAGCTTACACAAAACTTACTCAGGAAAACCCAGGCTCACCCAGCACACATAAAACGGGTCATAATTAACATCACACCACAGAAGGTACTTAAGCAGTTGGTTTAGAATTATACAATTCCTTAAAGTTCACAACTTAAAAATCTTCTGGCTCAAATCCCAACTTTTTCAAGATTTCTCTGACCCTCTGAAAGTACATCTGTGAACTTGACATTAATCACGTACATCTCAAAGGCAAGAGTTTATTTTGTTTACACACGCTCTCCTTGGTCTCAATATCCCCACAGGATGCACACTGCAAAGAGTAGTTACTAAAACAATCACCTAAATAAGTAGGGAGGGTGAAAGGAGAGAAGGGGAAAGGCAACCTCTTCAGAAGGTATTCCATTCCTAACTCCTAAATCTTTATTTCTATATCAAAACAATACTGTTAAAAAAAAAAAAATTGAAATCTTCATCCTTTCCCTTTACTGACTGAAAATACTATGCTGAGATTCAATGTTACCCCCAAAGACACTCACTCTGTAAGTATGGGGAACAGGTCTGGCTTCACATTCTGGCTCTACCCTCATTTAAATTATTTATGTTGTTCCTCAATTTCCTCATCTGCAAATAACAGAGCCTACCACAAAAGGCTGCTTGATGATTAAATAAAATACTTACAATTACTTAGCCTAGTGCCTGATACAAACACCCATTATTTGCACTATTATTATAACCTATAGACAAAAAGCAAATATAAAAGGAATAAATTTCAGTAAGACTTCTTAATGCACAGGAAAAATATAAAGCAAATAGTTCCCTAAAACATCACTATACTTGAGGACCCATGCCCATAAAAATGGACATGGCAAATCTAGTTAGCACTCAATATTAGCTGTAACTGCTATAAACTACCAAAGCTTAGAACTTTTCTTTAATTTTTGCTATATGTTTAGATTTACTTTTTTGGGTGTGGGGGTAAAGACCACAAGTGAGGGGTGGAGGGGCAGAGGGAGAGAATCCTAAGCAGGCTCCATGCCCAGCACAAAGCCCAATGCGGGGCTTGATTTCACAACCCTGAGATCATGAGCCAAAATCAAGAGTTCGACACCTAACCAACTGAGCCACCTAGGCACCCCTAGATTTACTTTTAATACTTCATGATGTTACTTACAATAAAAAGAAAGCAAACCAAATGCCCGACAACTTGTTTAAAGTATGCAACAGCCATACAACGGAATACCATGCAACCATAAATAATAACAATGTAGAACTACATTTACTGACTTGAAAAAGTGCTTGCTCCACTGTTAAATGAAAAAACAGAAAGGTGTTACAAAAAACAAAACTCATACTATGGGCTCATTTTTGTCTAAAAAAAAGTAGGTGGTTAAGATTCTTTTGTCTTTTGTTTTCTAGCATATATATTGTCTCAACCATAAACATCTATTACTTGCATTAAAAAAGGAAAAGAAGCAAAAATAATGCAAATTCTTAACCAAAAAATCTGAGTAAGGCAAAATGTCAAGGTAACTTTCATAAATTTAACATACTGAGCAAAATGTTCATTAAAGCAATGATTCCCATCCCACTTGAATCCCAAAAGCTTCACTCTTCAATTTAAAGCAGAGAAAGACTCTCAAGCAGTTTTACAAAAACAGAACTTATGATAAATAACCTTTCTCCAAAGAATACAAAGCATTAAAAGCTATAATTAACTTATTAATCCTCATAACAACCTGGGCAGGTTTCAGGATGGGATTATAACTTCCAATTTACTAGTGGGGACAGATAATATTAAGTTGTACCGTACGTTCAGAATAAAGAAACCTAAAATATCCCAATTTTTAGTTCATTTAATAAACCACAATCTGACACATGCTGTCACTGACATTAATTAAGATCCTGCAGTAAGTTTGAAGAAACCCCAAAAAAGGGCTATAAAAGATTGAGCTAGGTATTAATGGTTCTCCTCCCAGTTCCGAGGAAGCATTTTGGGGACTGGAAGATGTCAGATGGGTTCAGCAGGCAAACACATTTGGGGAAAACTGTCCTGATGGAGATTCACAATGCATTTCATCAGACTGAATACTTAAATGTTTGCCTTTACCAAACCAAATGAACATTCTTTTTTCCCATTACACCTATTAGTATCTTGCAGAACACTGTTCTGAAGGATACAAGTTGGGATAAAGTTCAATTATGTGACCTTCAGGGTCTCTTCCTATGCTTATGATTCTATTAGTCTAAATTGAAATACAGGTTCAAGGAAAAACTTCCACCTAACACAAGTAGCACTTGGGAAGCAAAAATATACCCCTAGGGCAGTTTCTCAACACTAGCACTATTGCCATCCTGTGCCAAATAATTTTTTTGTGGTGGGGGAGGGGCCTCTCCTTTAGCAGCATCCCTGGCTCCACCCACTAGATGCCAGTAGCACCCTTCTACCAGTAATGACAACCAAAATCACCTCCAGACACGTCACATGTCCCCTAGGGGGCAAAATCACATGTTCCAATAGAAAACCACTGCCTAGATACAGACTTTATACATACATATATTTTTTTTAACTGTTGTCCTCATAAATGTTTTCTTTGCAGAAAGCAAAACATATCTAGCTGCTTCAAATACTCCACATCTACAAATGAAAACCTTGTCTTATTCCTTTAGGGTTCCCAAGACAGGACTCCAGGTATACAAGAACAATCTGGCAGCATCCACCTTGCAAAAATGTTGATAAGCTGCAGAGACCCAAGGAGAGGGGTATGGCCACTGGGCTGGCCAACAAACCACACTTTCACTGGAAACAGAAGCACAAATCAGATGCGGAAGAAAAGTCTGCCCATAATGTGGCTTCTATTAGTCTCTTCCCCACCATTACCTCATTACTCTGCACTAAGTAAAGAAATAGGAGCAGGAAGGATGGTTAGGGAAGTGTCCATGAGGTTGTCAAAATTTCAACTGAAACTTGAAAATTAGCTAAAATATCATCACGTAAAAGGCTATAGCAAGAGAATGGTAATGTGGCATTCTTGTGAAAGGAAATGGCATGGGAAAAGGCAAGGCTGTGGGAAAACATAGGACATCCTGGAGGCTAAAAGAAATGATCAATTTACTTGAAATATAAAGCATATTTTAACGGAGGAAACAGTACAGAAAAAAGTGGAAAGGCAGTCTAAAGCCAGATCATTAATGGACAACCTTGAATAGCCACCCTTAACTCACACTTAAAGGCAGCAGAATGTCATTAAAGGTTTTTCAAATAGGAAGTGACACACCAGAACTGTGCTTTAGAGACCAGGTGGACAGGATGGATTAAAAGAAAGTAAAAAGGCAAAGAGCACTGATGAAGCTACAGCAGTAACCCAGACAGGGTGCAGCCAGGAGCACAACTAAGGTGGTCACCACAGCAGAATCAGCAAAGTTTCCCCTCCAAGCTTAAACACAGAAGTTGGAAGGGGCTAAAGTTTGCAGAAGGGCCAAATAAACAACACAAACAAAATGTGAAGGCTCTTAGAAGACTCTCTTTCCTTCATAACTTCATCTCCTTCATGATGAAATCCTTCCATTTATTTCTCATAAGGCTATTCGGGTGGTATATCCTTTCTATTCCTAACCTTATCAACCCAAACCCAGTCTGGGGCCTCATTAACTCACACCTAAATTATGCTAATAACTTCTTGACAGCCTTGGTCCTTCAATCTGGTCCGTACCTTTTTATTACCTCACTTCTCTACTCTGGAATAGCTCCTCGTGCATTTCTCAGAAGTCCAAATTCTCCAAGATGAAATTTAACACAGTATCACAGCAAATGGATCAGGTGCAGTGGACCTAGAACTCCCCCAGATTCCCAACTCCATAAACTCTGCCTATGCTGCAGCTTCTACCTGGAAGACCCTTCTAACTTTTAGGCTCAAAATTTAATTAATACTTCAATACATGGCATTTCCACAAAAACTTTTCCAGACTGTTCAGATTCACATCTCTCTCTTCCTGCTTAAATTGTACGATGCACTTAAAAAGTCAACATCACTCGGGCGCCTGGGTGGCTCAGATGGTTAAGCGTCTGCCTTCGGCTCAGGTCATGATCCCAGCCAGAGTCCTGGGATCGAGTCCCGCGCATCGGACTCCCTGCTCCACGGGAAGCCTGCTTCTCCCTCTGCCTCTCTCTCTCTCTGTCTCTCATGAATAAATAAATAAAATCTTTAAAAAAAAAAAAAGTCAACATCACTCAATTCAAACTATCTGAATGTTCCCCAATTGTCAATTTATGAATTCTAGTTCCACGATGGCGAAGTTCCTTAGCATCCTTCTTAGGCATGCTAACTTTACCTAAAGCTTGGAACACAGTAAGCACTGTGGGTACTTAGTGACTGGGCTACAGCAGTCAAAAGACAACATTTTGCTACCCAGAGAAAGATGAGGAAATTCTAATGAAGAAACTAACACACTCGAAATAATGGGAAAGGATTTGAGAGATGATCCACGAAGACCTCGTATGAACCAAGTGGTACATGTACACCTTCTCAAGAAGAGAAAGAGAGGAAGAATGCAGCTATGTAGTGATCTCTGATAAAGTACTGAAAGCTACATAATGGGACACATTGCAAAGTATTTCTTTTACGTGGAAACAAATGTTTTGTTATGGAATACAATAGAGAATAGGAGGCAAACTTTTTATTATAAAATGAACTAATGGGGACTGCACCCACCCTAGTCCCTGACATGTTCCCATGCCAACAGGGCTTCTTATAACTGAATACGGTTTTGGTTTATAATTACTAAGGGAAACACAGCTCTGACGGGAGGATAGGTTATTATTACGACTGCTGTTCACTAACATTAACTAACCTTTTACTATGTCATTGTACTGTTTTATACATATGCTCTCATTTAATCCTCACAACAACATTAAAAAGCAAGTACTCTTACTCTCGTTTTATAGATGAGGAACCTTGATGCTCAAAAGTTAAGTAATGTGCCCAAGATCAAACAACTCCTAAGCTGCAGAAGGAGGATTCCAATTCAAACCTCTAGATCTAAAACCCATGCTTTTAACTACTATCTTAAGTAGCTGAAGGCTAGGTTTAAACTGGAAGAGCCTTCATTGCTAGACACTAGACTTGGAATTTTAGTCTTTAGACGAAAGTCAGTGAGGGAACACCAACTGATGATCTCCAATAAACATTTTATGAAAATGCCTACAACATTCAAATCACCACACTAAGTGCCTACAAGAATGAAAAGAACCACTCAAGACAGACACTACTGTGTGATCAGGGAATCCCAGGGAACCACATTAAGGGGCCCTCACACAAGCCAAATCAGTAGGGTCATAAAAGGCTTCCCAAAGGAGGCAGTATCTTAGTTGAAACCTAAAGAGTAAGTAGGGAGGGCCCAGCATCACTCATAACAGCTACTTCAAGAATCCCATATCCAAACCCATTCCCTGCCCCAACACCAAATCCAAAACCAATTCCTGTCGCTCAACATTCCCCATGTGAGTGAATACTGATCCCAACTACTGATTTACCATCTATCATAGATAACTCATTTAAGCACATACTAATGCCACATACAAATAATAAAAAGACTACAGGAGCAGCTTCATTAACGACAAAGATAAGAGGATAGAAAGTAGGTGCAAAGGTAAAACCAGATGATAAATACTGTGCTTTGCGTGAAGGGGTCAAGGAAGGGTTCCAGAAAGAGAGGACATTCTGACTGAATTTTGAAGGCTGAGTAGGGAGGGTTCAATAGGTAGAATGATAGGCACATTCATTCCATCCTAATGCCACTGCCTCAGTTCACAGCCTCATTATGTACTACAGTAATTCAGGCAGTAATAATTTCCCAACTGTTCTTTCTTCCTGTCTCAGCAAGCCTTCAATCTAGCGTCCACTACCAAAATGATTATTAGAAAGGAAGGAGAAAGAGACATAAATCTGACCATGCTGTGATCCTCTTAAAAATCTTTCAATGACTCTAGGGTAAGGATGAATCCGAACTCCCTACACAGCATATATCTGGCCCCTTTTTACACTCAGCTTCATCTCCAACCTGTCCCCACTCCAGCCACCTGAATCTTATTTATAGCTCCAGGCTCTTTCCATGCCCTTGCACCTTTGCCCACACTACTCTTTCTTTTCAAGGTTCACTTCCAAGATCACATGCTCTTTCAAGTATTCCCCATTCATTATAGGTTGAGTTAGGGGTCCTTCCCTCTCTAGGGTCTTATCTGCACTCTCATGACACCCTGGGCAACAGCTCATAATGTAATATAAACTCCCAATCTTGTCTGTCCCCTCCTTCCCTAGACTGTACACGTCTCTTTAAAAAAAAAAAAAAAAAAAAAAAAAAGGAGGGGGAGGGTTATGGCTTGTTTTATCTCTATCCCCCACATGTAGCACTGTGCCTGGCAGAAAGACCAATACACGTTAGGTAACCTGAGTACTGTATGTTGAATGCATCAGATGGGGATCCATGATGAAGTTAATAGAATGTCTGATCATAAAGATAACAACCTAACGAGAAGCAGGCATCAAGTGAATCTAGGACAGACTTCATCTACCTCAGGTTCCAGTCATTTACAATGCCAAGCACCTGCACTCAGACTTGCAAACTTTTTAAATGTACTTTTTAAACTATTAAATTTGGTTACATAAGCCTTTTGAAAGCAGTATCTACCAAAAATTTTAATGCAATTACCCAAACATTTACCTAGTAACTGCACTTCTAGGAACCTATCCAACAGAAAATACTCTCATAGGTAAAGAAATATGCATAATTCTTTCACTGAAAAATTGTAACACAAGGAAAAAAACTGAACTTAAAAGACACACTAGAATACTATGCAGTTATTTAAAAGAGAACTGCATAATTTAATTTGAAAATCCTCTATGATACACAGCTACATTAAAAAAAGCCACATAACAAGTATAATCCCATTTGTGTTTAAAAACATATAAACAGAGAACTGTTTCGAAAGATGACTATGTATCAAAGTATTTATTGGAGTTTTATCCTATTTCTACCCTATCATCTGAATTCAAATTTCCTACCAATCTAGCTCACAAAAGAAAGAAAAATGTATTTTTATCTCATTTCTTTCTAACAAACTCTAATAATACAAGTGTTTCTGAACAATCCTAAAACCAGATACTGCTTGAAGGGTCCAAGCAATTCAAAAACTTACCTTATCCCTGAAGAGTTTTGAATTAATGATAAAAAAAAAAAATAACTTTTCCAATGCCAGGAAAATGTTAAAAGTTAATACTAACATCCTCCTTTCATTCACTTGGGAGGCCAAAGGGAAAACTAAGAGGTAAGCAGTAAATCAGTAACTGAAAAACAGCAGTCCAGTTTTTTTGATATATGCTTGAGGTCTTCAAACATCCTCAGTTGTCCATGGTAATGTATGAACAGTTTAATGAAACTTCCCTGACATTTCAACTTAATCAATTAGTATTTCTACAAAGCCTCTCTACTAGCAAACATCAGAAACTAAACTAATTAGCTTTCACCTCTATCCCTTCACACCCTCCGGGGGAGGTGCTAATAAGCAGTTACAAAGGCCAAATAGCAAATAGCAAGAGAAAGCATACGTATCAGTTTTTAGCAATTTTTGGTTTAACATCCTAACAACAAAATTGTTATTCATCTTTTTTATTCCTCAACATTTGCCCTCCAACTGAATTTAACCAGGTCTGACCTTAAGCTGCTCTTTTTTTAAAAAGAATTTAAAAGATGAGGGGCTCCATTAAGTTTGATACTACTCAACTTTTTCCAAACAAGGGAAGAATATGCTGTATTTAAAATTCAGAAGGAGATCTCATTTGGGATTCCTGTTCAAGTAACAAGAACCAGAGTTTTTGATAACATTTAGATAAAACTGCACTGAATTTACCTCCACCTTATTACATTTCCTGACTCCCAAAAGCTTGGGGTGGCAACAGTAATTCTAAAAAAATTAGAACTAGAGAAAAAAGGCAAGTTTACAATCAACAACAATAAAATGTATAGCTAAATAATTCTCAGCTAAGTAACTCCCTAGGGGGTCGGGCATTCAAATGTTAAAATTTTATGGAGCTAGCTTAAAATCTTGGAAAAGCAAGGCTTGCAGAAGGTAACATTCATTAAACAGCTACTATGTGCCAGACACTGCAACCCAACAACAACAACAAAAAAAACAAGAATTTAAAACGTCTCCACGTTGAAGGCCTCCCGGCATAAAAAAGTTTAAAATCTTCATATATGCTCTTTAAGTTTCTCGCTCAGACTACGCAAGCTTATTTTTCATTCATGAATTATCAGTTGTGCTCTCTACACTGAAGTTGGTTTCCTCATACTCTGCGTTTTTAGCTTTACCTTTATTCTATCAAAGACATGTAAAAGGTTAACACACATAAAAAGTACCTATTTCAGTTCTTTTTGGAAAATCACATCAACTGGCTTATTTTCTTCTATACATTTTACCCTACATTGTAAAAGACAAGCACATGGCATAATGTAGGAACAAATGATAACTGAACTAATAACTAACAGAGACCCTTCCATACATCTTTTTCCTATGACCCACAAACTGCAAGTGACACCCAAGGATACCACTTACTTTCTACCCCTTCTTGTGGCCTTCAAAATTGAGTTGGTGACCTCTGCTACAGTGGGATATTTGTCTTTTCTAATTCATACTGTCTTTTTGATCTCACATTCCAGGGAGTAGGAAGTACTGATGAAAGAATTTTATTTTGTGTTATGAATTATTGCACTCAGGCAGGAGTATTTTTGCACAACTTTTAGTATGCCCAGAGGCTAATAAGCATTTATTAGGATAGAAACTATAATTCAAACATACATCTTCAGAATCAACATGAAGACTCAAAAACTAGTCTGAATTTAGATTTCCAGAAAGTATTTAAAGTCCTATTTTAGGAAAAGGACATGGTCCAAGTACTCATTGCACTGACACAGTAGGCAAGCCAGGTGTTTAGGCCATTTTATTAGAGACACCTGCACTGTACTCTTTCGTAAAGTGATCAAGTAAAACGGGACAAAAGTTAAAATATGCTTCCTGAGACATGGAACAGTTTAACCAATCAAGCCAGAAACTTAATCTAAAAGAGAGAAAGAGGGTGGTGAAAAGGTGCTTTAAAACTAAATAAACCACTCAATGACAAGATTTATTCCGGGGCAATCCACAAAAGACCACATACTTAGCGTGTACTATTCCCTCCTTTCCAAACTCAGGGGAGATATCCTTTGGGGGGGATGGGGGTGGGAATCAATTTTTAAAAATCTCTCTCCAGGAACGAAGTCACTTAGTTTCTGTATCTTAACAGCTTCACCAAGAAAAAAATAACCCCTACCAACTCCCCCAAGGAAGCTGACTAAATATAAGAGGAATAGGCATTACTCTTTAAACAAAGGATTTTCAATAACTTGTTTTGAAAATCCAATATGGACTAGCATATTTTTTACATTTTAAAATTGCTTTTCCAGTATAACAAGGCAACTAAGCTTTACTCCACTCAATGCTAAAATACCTTCTCAAACCAGCATCACCACTCATAATGGCCCTATGTTTACAGTTTACATAATTCTGGTTATGTCAAACAGAACAAATCTAAAACTTGTTATTCACCTTAAAATACAATTAAAATCTGTGGTCAACCCAATAAAATGGAGAGGATGTAGAGACACTGCTTACAGTGTAGCATTACTAAAGAAGAAAGAGTACTGGCAGTGTTTGAAGAAGAAAAAAAAATGGAAGTATTTTCCTTTCTTCTCACCTTGATAAAAGCTCAAAAGTGAACTAGGCTTACTCATTTTCCAGCTTCCAGAATTTTCCTCAACAGGATAATGATAAGTCTAACAATCAAAGAATGTTCTGCAGGTTTAACCACAGAAATAACGTGTGTAGGCAGGAATAAAAAAAATCAGACAAAAATTTAACATCTCACTTTGGTAAAGCACAAAAGTCAAATACTAACGTTCTGAATAAGGCTTTCAGGAAAGATGCAGGGACACTTCTAAATACTTCATTCAACAGATTCATGTAAGTGGAAGGACCAAAAGCCCTGCCTTACCTCAAACTCTATCAATAATTAATTGATCACTCTCTTAACTGTCTACAGACACAAATCAAAAAGTTATTTTATATATACTTAAATGTAGTAGTCCTCAGAAACCATCTTCACTATAATACAGATGTTAAGAATCGCTGTCACATCTAACGTTTCCCTCCAAGTAGTGCATACTTGAGAAATAAAAAGTTAACCACCTCAAATCATGAGATCACTAACAAATATATCAAATACGGGAAAGGTCAAAGAAATTGCAATACTCTGTTGGAGAAACAAAGCGGAAATCAAAATCAAAATTTCATGACTGAGAACAGTTACCCCACATATAATACATTTTTTAAATTCCCAAGGGATGAGCATTTTTACCTTGCCTTATTTTTAGAACTACACATCACACTGTACATATCACATGACATGATGTAACTGTTAGCAAAGAAAATGGCCCAAACCATTAAAAATATACATGATAAAAGGAAATGAATCAATGCACTTAAGAATCACTACATTTCATTTTTACTTTTTTTTTTAAAGATATTTGCTAACTCACTGTACTTTTTTTTAATTGGAAAAGTAGCTAGTAACCTATGTAAAACAAGAGAAAAACATACTTGATATTTTATAATATAGAAATTTACCCAATTATTGGGAAAACTGAGATGAAGAAACATATAATGAAACAATTCTTCTAAACCTCAAGGATTAAAAGCAAAAATTCTCTGGATCAAAAATGCAACAGAAACATGATGAAATACCTTTAGGTGGAAAACAATTATTACTCAAAAGTATTCCCTGTTGTTGGGAGAAAAAAATAGTTTTAACTGACAATGGCTGCAGACAACTGAAAATTTCTAAATTGGTCAGGCAGTTTATTAGAAAAGGAACCAAGTATATCGTATAGAAGGGGGAGGGGAAAACACACCCACTTAAGCCTTTGTAAACAGTGGTACTTAAAAGACCCAAGAAGCTGGGAAAAATCAGAACTACAGACTATTCTAAAAAATGCAAAACATATTCCAACGTACTACTTTCCATACTTGAAAGGGCTTTAGAGACAAAAGTTCAGTAACAATCTATAACTATATCATGATTATGCAAGGCAAAGATTATGTAATTTTATCATTTATTATAAATGTTCTCCTACTCTCAAACTAAAACAACTAAAATGTTTTGATCTCTCCAATGGGGAGAGGGTAGGTTCTTCTGGACTACAATTTAAAAATATAAACACACACCCCAAAACAAACAAAAAAACACAATGATTGCTAGCCACGTGACAAAGGAGATGGCAACACCAGGATTGTGAATGGAGGGGAGGGAGCGAGGCAGGAGGACTAGGAAGATTTCTCGGAACTTTGGGGAGCTCGGGATTCGGGTCTCCCGACCCTTAAGGTACCAAACTCTAGCCCTACAAGTTGTATCGTTAACATTCTCAAATACAGTTTTATTAACAGATCAGGAAAAATGCTCCAGTTGACCTCCAGAATAAAAGGGGGGAAAATCAGAGGAAAGAGAGCAATTTAAAGTGGCGCCATCATGTCACCCCTTCTCCCCTAAGGCAATCTATAAGCAATAGTTAAGTAACGTGTTTCTCCAAAAAACCACACTGGGATCCCGACAATGGAAAACAAAAGGATTTTTAAGTAAAATATGAGGGTAAGGTTGTTTATCGGATGGAAAACAATCAAACTATTTGCTGAAGAATCAAAAGACAGTCAGCCGGAAAACAGGCCCCCCAAACTCACTTAAAAGCAAATAAATGCCTCTTCCTCTTTAGTTTTTTTAAAAAACAAACAAACACGTCCGCCTGAGGGAGACTAGATCTGAAAACCCAAGTGACCTCAATATACAGGCAACAAAAATAATAAATACACGAAACAAATAACCATCTGACTTAACAATCAGAGTTGTGATACACACCGTGAAACGCGCAAGATGTGTGTTCGAGCAGAGAAAGGCCTTCTGCAGTCAAGAGAAGTTCAAGGCGAGAGCCAGAGTTTGTTTGGGGTTTTTTTTACGGGAATAAACCGTGTTCGTAAGGCCGCATTTTTAAATAGAACGCCAAAGGAAAAGCTGGCGAACGAGGCGGCAGCTGGTGGGGAAGGGCCCCCGCACACCCCCGCCCTTGGGGCGACTCCCAGCCCCGGACCCGCAGCGGGGAAGCCCGGAGAGGCCATTTAAAGTTCCGGGGATTTTTCCTGCCCTGCCCTGCCTTTCTAGTTACAACTAACAAAGAGAGAGAGAAATGGGAGCCACAGGGAGAGCGAGGAGAAGGAGAAAGGGCAGCGGGAGGAGGAGGAGGAGAGGAGCAGCAGCAGCAGCACCTACCACGTGATGGAGGAGCGTTGCCCGGGCGGATTCAGCCCCACAAAATGGGCGCAGTTTGCAAACAGCCCCCGGCCTGGGCGCCGAGGGCCGGCGGAGGCAGGCGGGGGCGCGCGGCGGCGGCTCCGGCCCGGGCCCGCCGCTCTCCTCCCCCCCGGCGCCCGGAGCCGCCCTGACTTTCCGGGCGGGGGGGGGCGAGGCGGAGGGGGAGGGGAAGGCGGCGGCGGGGAGCGGCCGCTTTTTCTTCTCTTTCGGGCCCCTTCTCCGGCCTTCCTCGGCTCCGGCGGGGCCTGGGCACGGCCGGGGACCGCAGCCCGGCCGGGAGGACTGGCGGGCGGGGGCAGAGGGTGAAGCCGCCCCCCCGCCCCGCACAAACAAGCGCCGCCGTCTGCAGCCCGAGCCCGCACCCCAGCCGCCACCCCCGCACGCCTCTTCCCGGCCGGGGAGCGCGCTCCGGCCGCCCCCCGCGCCTCCGCGGCGAGACGAGTCGGCTTCGCTACGGTGCTCTGTTCTCCCGCCGGCTCAGCGAGCGGTGGCGGCGGTGGCGGCGGCACTGGGAAAATGGCGGCCGAGCTCCTTTTCCCTCCCCCCCTTTAATCTGAAGCGGAGGGAGAATGGAGCGAGCGAGCGAGCGGGCGAGCGCCGGGGACACGGGGAGGAGGGACAGCAGCGCCTCCGCCGGCTGCGGCTGCGGCGGCGAAGGGCCGCTCCGCCCCGGCGCGCCGCCAGGGGGCGCCCGCCGCGCCGCCCCCGCGGGCCGCCAGGAGGCGCGGCCGCCGCCGCCTCAGTCATGGCTCCTCGCCGCGGCCGCTGTTTCTGCACCTCCATCTGCGGAGGCCGCGGCGCCGGGACCCAGCTGCTCCCAGACGTGCGGCGACGGCACGCGGCACTGCGGCAGGCGGGAGCGGGCCCTCGCTCCGGCAGAGGTGAGGCTAACCTGAGGCACTGACGCCGTCACATTCCCTCCGCGCTGGGGCTGGTGGGGCCGCGCGCCGGCTATGAGGGGGCAAGGCGGGCAGGCGCGGCGGAGCAAGAGGACGTGAGCGAGGAACTGTTTGCACTGTGTAGTAAACAGGCTAATGCCGTCGGTGCCACACTATTCCAGGGCTAAACGCGCGCTGAATCGGGTAGGAAGCTCCCTGACCAGTGAAGCGCTTTCTGCCGCCCTTTGTCCTAGCCGACTGCCTCCGTACACTGCAGCACGCCTGGGCACTAGCCCCAGCGCAGCGCTCCGCAGCCGCCAGGGTGGAAAAAAAAAAAAAAAGGCGCACGTCGTCATTGCGCAGGCGCATGCCAGGGCCCGCGCCGGGCCAGCCCGGGAAGGGACAGCCGGGAGCGAGAGGGGAAGTGATGGCCCACCCGCGCCGGGCCCGCTGGGAACTGTAGTTTTCGTTAAGAAGCACGCGTCTTGTTTTGGGTGTCATGGCTTGGCAGATCCGCCAAAGCAGGCAAATGGCATTACACAATGAGTATTTATGCTTCCTGTCGCCACCAAAAGGAAGTTCACTGCTATGCTAAAAGTTTAACAAAGAACTCCACAGAGAAACCCAAATCTCACAACAAAAAGCAAACTTCCCACTTTCCTACCAGAGTTGGTTTAAAGTGGTGGCACTTTATCGTTTCTCATGACCAGTTTGTTGGCACAGTATTTTATTCCTCTCCCAAAACAGGGCCATAAAATAATGGAACCTTTTCTAGATGAAAAAAGTTAAGCAATATAATGCAGTGTCACACAAAGTTTAATTCCACTATCCTTTAAAACCAAAGAAAAAGTTGCCAAAAGATTAATTCAGTGCTTTGAGATTTTAAAAAGGAACTCTGGGATTCATCAGAATTTACTTTAAATGACTGAACAACAACAACAACAAAATGATTCCAACAATTAAATCATCAAATTCAGCAAGATAGAAAAAGGAAGATGAGAAATGCTCAATACTGTGAAAAAGGAAGATGAGAAATGCTCAATACTGTTTTGTGGCTTACCAGAACCAATATCCGGTGGTATGCCTCGCTTCTGCTAGTCAAAAAACACCCTCAGTCCTCCACAAAGTTACAATAACTCGCCAGCTCCTATAGCATCTACACCTATATTTCCATCAGTTTCCATTTGTACTCTTAAAATCACACTATCAATGATAGTCATGGTTCTCAAATATCAAAAAAGCAAGCAGCTAATAATGAAGTCACAAATTACACAAAGAATAAACTAATATATGTGTACATATTTGTATATACATCCAAAAGAGATGCTAGTCTTGGCTTTTTATAATCCTGGTAAAGAAAATTTAGTTGATCAAGAAATGTATATACATATCTCCACATAAATAGTAATTCCAAAAATATAGCAGAAGGGTGTTAAACACAGACCAATAGATGGCGAACTAGAGCCCTAATCTAAGGATTCTGACATCTAAATGAGCAGAATGAAAAACACCAAATAAGGCAAAGCCCCTTGCAGTGTATACTTAAAAATATTACGTTCAAAGACACCCACCCACAAAATAATTAATCTTACTACTGATTAGTAAGTAGCCTGCCAACTCTTAAAACTCAACTGTCAGATTTAATTAGGCCCCCAAATAACCAAGTTTATAAAATACATTTTTTCAATGGATTAGGAGAAGGTGGAAATGCTTCTTTTAAAACATGCATTTTGGGGGCGCCTGGGTGGCTCAGTCGGTTAAGCATCTGCCTTTGGCTCAGGTCATGATCCCAGGGTCCTGGGATGAGCCCTGCTTTGGGAGGGCTCCCCACCAAGCAGGGAGCCTCCTTCTCCCTCTCCCTTTCTTTCCCGCTCATGCTTGCTCTCTCTCTCTCTCTCTCTCTAATAAATAAAATCTTTTTTAAAAAATTAGGGGCACCTGGGTGGCTCAGATGGTTGAGCGTCTGCCTTTGGCTCAGGTCACGATCCCAGCATCCTGGGATCGAGCCCCGCATGGGGCTCCCTGCTTGGCGGGGAGCCTGCTTCTCCCTCTCCCTCTAACGTTCGCCTTGCTTGTGCTCTCTCACCCTCTCCGTCAAATAAATAAATAAAATCTTTTAAAAAAAAATTAAAAAAAAAAATAAAACCTGCATTTTGGGGAAAAATAAATTCCAACTTTCCCATTCTCTCATTGCTTAACCTAAGACTCGGGAGTTCAGTATTTATGGCATTTAAATCAGTCAACATGTTTTACATTCTTGTCTCAAACCAGATGTCTTTTTGCTAAGGCACCAATTTTTACAAATAAGGACATTCTAAGGTGAGCCACTACAAATGCAAAAATCTTAAGAAGAGAAATACATTTTCTTAAAATTTACCCCAGAAATATAGTGGATGTCAAGGCTGATTAAACATACACACACACACACACACTCATACACACCTTACTGTTCAAATCACTCTTGGAGTAATCATTGTGGATGACTCTCAAATATCCACTTCATCCTAATGGATTAATTTAACCCATCCTCTCTGCCAATGATTGGTTAGGAATGGGCATGAAACCCAATCCTGGCCAATGAGACATGATTGGAAGCCCATTGGAAGGCCTGCAAGAGAGAATTGTGAGAAAAGCTTCTTCATTCCTAAAGACGAAATGAGAGAAACAGTTCCCTCTTCTTCAGACTGCTAAACATGACACCTCAAAATGCTACAGTCCCCCTAGAGCTAGCCTAAAGATGCCACCAACATCATCAAAGAGGGCAGAATGGAGAGCTGGCAGGAACCTTTGTCCTTGGTGACAGCATGAAGCCATTACATCAAATAATCCTGACATCTGCAAGACTTTTGGACTTCCAGCTACATGAGAACAATGTAACAACAAACATTTCTTTATTGTTTCAGCCAATTTAAGTTAGCTTTTCTATACCTAAAGTCAAAAAAATTCTAATTAATTTCTCATATTTTAGAATATCTGTATTACTTTGATTATTCATATTATCATACTATATAAAACCTTATTTATTCTTCAGCAAAGTCCTTCCCTTCTATACACAACTCTGTATCCATCCATGTCTTTATCTATATTTTCTTTCCGCCTAGAAAAAGAGGACCATCCCTCCTCACAATCGTTCTTTGTTCATTCCTCTCCCCCAATATACTGCCACTTATTTTTCCTTCAAGATATGTTCCACCAGACCACTATTATCATTTACATACTTAACAGTAATATAGATAACTGGCACTATATTACCCTGATCTTGATTAAATGCTTTCTGTAATTCCTTTGAGATTGTTTTCATATATCAGTCTTACTTCTGAAGCCTGCCTGAAAGCCCTTAAAGGCAGGAACTATGGTTCAGATTTATAACTCTCACCTGTACAATAAACATATTCCAAGAAGACACTCTCTAATAACTTCCCCACCATTTATCTCTTAACAAGCCAGATATTCTTAAGCAGAACCTTCTATCACAAATTCAGTACTTCATATGTCCAAACTAATCTCAAAATGACAAGGGGGTAATTTGTTTTGCACTTAAAAAATATATATTAACTCAGGGGGTGCCTGAGTGGTACAGTTTGTTAAGTATCTGACTTTTGGTTGTGGCTAAGATCGTGATCTCAAGGTCATCAGATCGAGCTCCCCCTAGAGCTCAGGGCAGATTTTGCTTGAGATTCTCTCTCCATCTCCCTTTGCCCCTCCCACTTGTGCTCATGCTTTCTCTCTAAAATAAATAAATAAATCTTTATATATATAAAAAACTCAGGAGAGAACGTCCTAAACCATTTAGTTTCAAACAAATAGGGTCCCAGTTTCTGTTATTTATCATTGCATCATTACATCCCCGGGACCTAGTCCAGAGCTTTGCAGAAGGAGGCACTTTGTAAGAATTTGCTGGAAAAAAAAAAGAATAAAAGGTATAGTGTGGTAACTAAGAGTATAGGATGCGGGGGTAGCCCTAGATTTTATCTGCCTCCATGAATTGCCAGCTGTGTTACTCTGGGCAAAGTATTTAACCTATAAGCCCCAGTTTCTGCTCTGGAAAAAGGAGATTGTAGTGCCTACTTCATAAATTTAACTATTAAAGCTATTTTCCAAAGTTAATAATTGAGAAGGTTAAAATACAAGCTAAGGTCAGCACCTCTTCCCTAATTCAAACTTCAAATTCCTACCTACTCTGGCAAACAATGTTTTCATTCATAAACTCAGATAACACTACCAATAAAAATACTTTGAGCTCCCTAAAAACATATTCTAATTCTGAAAAAGATTATTTACATTTATAAATCTAAAGCCACATAAGAAGATAAAATGCATTCATTCAACAAAAATTTAGTGAGTACCTATTAAGCTCAAGACCCTGTTCCAAATATCACAGAAATGAATGCATCAATCTATTTAAGACAACATTAAATTATATCATGAAAGAAACATCTTTAAAACTGAAATCGGTGCTTGCTCTCATGTTAATATTTCACCATCTAAATATTAAGTAGAAAGCCAGAATGAAGTGAGCCAATGGTAAGAAATTTAAATCAAAGAATTTTGGGTGTAGAAGGAATATGGAAGGTCATCTAGTTAAACCTCCAAATTTTATTAATGCAAAAATGAGATGAGGCCGAGAGAGAACAGTTAGGATTCTGCCCTAAGCCCTACAGCAGAAGGACACGCTGAGATCAGAGGTCAGTCTCCAATTCTCACTTTCCCCCTTGCATCATCTGCCTTTCAGAGAAGTTCCAGCCTCTCAACAGAAACAGGCTACTCACTTGATAAGAACTACAAGCGTGATAAAAAGTATTAAACCCAAACAATACTACCTATTTCACAGTTTCACAAGTATCCAGATTTAGCCAAATATAAGTAAAAGAAAATCCTCACCGTGATTACAATGACTATAAAGGCTCAGAAATCCATTTTTTTTCATTAAATGGAGGTCTCGACTGATTCCAAATATATACTTTTTTTTTAAGATTTTATTTATTTATTTGACAGAGTGAGAGAGCACAAGCAGGGGGAACAGGAGAGGGAGAGGGAGAAGCAGACTCCCCATCGAGCAGGGAGCCCAATGCAGGAGCTCGATCCCAGGACCCTGGGATCATGACCTGAGCCGAAGGCAGATGCTTAACCATCTGAGCCACCCAGGTGCCCCCCAAATATATATATATATTTTTTTAAGATTTTATTTATTTATATGACAGAGAGAGACACAGAAGAGAGGGAACACAAGCAGGGGGAGTGGGAGAGGGAGAAGCAGGCTTCCTGCTGCGCAGGGAGCCCGATGTGGGGCTCGATCCCAGGACCCTGGGATCATGACCTGAGCCGAAGGCAGACGCTTAACGACTGAGCCACCCAGGCACCCCGCCGAATATATATTCTTATGTACTCAGTCCAGTAGCAAACTTTCAGTAAGATTAAACAACTTAAGGCATGTAAAAAACTTTTGTAAATGGCAAAGTATTATAAGAAAGCATGGCATTCCTTAGTTTCAATCCCACCTAAAAACAAGATAATTTTCTTCTTCATACTAGAGATAGACTCCCAAATTTACATAAAGTTGTTACCTTATCATTTCACCTTGAGAAGAAAAACTAATCTTAGACAGCCTCGTGTTTTAACTGTGTTAGTAATAAGAACAATAACTAAAGTTACAGGTTAACTCTGAAAGCACTCCTGAATCAAGAAGTACTTTATTTTGCGATAATTCAGAAGATAGCACTAAAATTCAACTGAATACAACCACTTAAAGGAACAGGTCAGGTTCTTTATTAGAGAGAGAGATGGCAAGAGAGGGAACACAAGCAGGGGGAGTGGGAGAGGGAGAAGCAGGCTTCCCGCTGAGCAAGGAGCCTGATCAAGGAGCCCGATGTGGGGCTCGATCCCAGGACCCTGGGATCATGACCTGAGCCGAAGGCAGACGCTTACGACTGAGCCACCCAGGCGCCCAGACTGAGTACTTTAAAGGAAAAGTTGGAAAAACACTGCTTTAGATCATTTATAGATAAATATGCAATCCCCCCAAAATCCTGAATATAATCCCTCTATACAAATAATGAAACTTGCAAAGATCTAATGTAAAAATTGTTGTGGATACAATATTATAAATGAGACCATAAGCTACTAAGAACATGACTAGAATTCAGGAAATGCTAAAGTCCCTATCTTATCTCTGTCACTCATTTACTAAGAAATCATATATAATTTCCTTAACAACAACCTTTTCTCATTTCTGAATTAGACAAAAAGAATACAGTATTTAGTATTTTCAGCCATATTCCAAATTAATTCCCACAATCAAATTTAGACAAATTTATCTAAGAAAACTTGTCCCAAATGAACTTTAACTAGAAGAACAAACAGAAATAAAAAAAAGTTTTTTTTTTAACTGCTAAATGAAACTGTATCTTCTGTGATATAAAAAAGAAAAAAACTTTCTGTGTAGGGGAGGGGGCAAAACTCACATTTCTTATTATATCTATACTGGCAATATCAAAATGTGATCCTGCTGGTAATATTTAGGCTAAGTCATTAAGTTTTTATAATATGACAACAGTAATATTAATATTCTTGCCTTGAATGACCTTCTTTGATTTTCAGTAAAACTGGATATCCCCTTAAAGCCCTAACATTCTTTCCTATTCATTCATAAACATTTATTGAGGTCCTAGTGGATGCTAATCACTGTAGTACCTGCTAGAGGAAACTACTGAGTCACCCTCATAAGTTACGTGGCAGCCAAGAAAAATCCCTTCTATTCACTGACATTTTAAATGGTTAAAAATTCAAAGCTAAGAAGTAATGAGAACAATTAGCAAAATTTTAGTGCTTTTGCTTCCAATTACACTTTCTTCTGATCCCTTTTGTGAAGCTTGCCTAAACCACCCCCAAGAATGCTAAAACTGGGTATTATTTATGGCATAACTAGAATGAGGTAACAATGCAATTACCCCAAAATAAAACCAAAGTTAAGGAAACCAAGTAAGAGGTGAAGATCTAAAGTACTGGACTTAGAACCTCTACCCTGAATATCTAGGATAGGCAGAATTCTAGAAAAGGAAAATCTGTGACCTAATCCAATTGTATTTAATTCTGCATCCCTCCTTTCACTCTCAAATATTTTCTGTTGCACTGGGGGGAAGCTTTTAGGTCTCTTCTGACTGCCACAAATTCAATAGCACATCATTTCTTAAACATTAGTTATATTAACTATTATCTTCATTAATTAAGCAATTAGAATTTACTACTGCTAAACGAATGTCCAAAGTTAAACAACAATTATTTCAAGATGAAGTCAAGAACATATCTCAATTCATATGATAATACTGTTATTACCCTAATACCTAAACCAGACAAAGATATTTCAAAACAAAACACTACAGACCAATATCCCTTATGGATATAGATATAAAAATCCTCAACAAAACACTAGCAAATGAATCCAGCAACATATAAATAGGACAGTACACCTTTGCCAAGTGTGACTAATCTTAGGAATTCAAGGTTGGTTTAATACCTGAAAGTCAATGAATGCAATACATTATACTAATAAAGAATTAAAACCACATGACTACTCAGTTGATGCAGAAAAAGCATTTGATGAAGTCCAATATACCCTTGCATGATAAAAACACACAAGAAACCAGAAATTGAAGAAAACTTCCTCAACCTAACAAAAGGTTATCTACAAAAAAACCACAGCTAACATCATAGTTAATGGAGAAAGACCGAATACTTTCTAAGATCAAGAACAAAACAAGGATGTCTGCTCTCACCACTTCTATTCAACATTGTACTGGAGATTCTAGCCAGGGCAATTAGGCAAGAAAAAGAAAGAAAAAGCATTAAGGTTACAAAGGAAAAAGTAAAACTAATCTATTTTTACATACCATAATGCTGTATATAAAAAATCCTTAAGGAACCAACAAATAAACTATTAGAACTAAAAAAACAAGTCCATCAATATTATAGGATACAAGATCACTATACAAACATAAATTATATTTCAATACACTAACAATGAACAATCTGAAAATGAAATTAAAAACAATTCCACCTATCAAAAAGAATAAAATACTTAGAAATAAATTTAACAGAAGTATTAAAATTTATACTCTGAAAACTACAAAAACTGTGAAAAGAATTTAAAGAAGTCCTAAGTAGAAAGACATCCCATGTTCATGGATTGGAAGACCTAACACTGTTAAGATGGCAATTCCCCCCTAAATTAATCTAGAGATTCAATTTAATCCCAGAACAATCTTGAAAAGGAAGAATGAAGTTGGAGGACTCATACTAACTCAAAGCCATAGAAATCAAGAAAGTGTGGTACTGGCATAAGGACAAACATATAGATCAATAAAATATAGGTTAGAGTCCAGAAATAAGACCTCACATTTATAGTCAACTGATTTTTTCTTTTTCTTTTTTCTTTTTTAAGATTTTATTTATTCATTTGACAGAGAGAGAGCACAAGCAGGGGGAGTGGCAGGCAGAGAGAGAAGCAGGCTCCCTGCTAAGCAGGAAGCCCGATGCAGGGCTTGATCCCAGGACCCTGGGATCACAACCCGAGCCAAAGGCAGACGCTTAACCAACTGAGCCACCCAGGTGCCCTACAGTCAACTGATTTTTGACAAGGGTGCCACAATAATTCAAGAGGGGATAGAGGGATAGTCTTTTCAGTAAACAGTATGAGGACAACTGGATATTCACATGCAATAAAATGAAGTTGGACCCCTATCTCACACCTTACACAAAAATTAACTCAAAATGAATCATAGACCAAAATCTAAGAGCTAAAATCATAAAATTCTTAGAAGAAAACAAGAGTAAAATCTTCATTATATTGGGTTAGGCAATGGTTTTTAGATACAGCACAAAGTACAAGAAAAAACATGTAGCTTGGACTTCATGAGAATTATAAGTTTTGTGCATTAAAGTACCCCATCAAGGGGCCCCTGGGTGGCTCAGTCGGCTAAGCATCCAACTCTTGATTTCAGCTCAGGTCACCATCTCAGGGTTGTGAGATCAAGCCCTGTGAGATCAAACTCCTGCTAAGCACAGAGCCTACTTGAGATTCTCTCTCTCCATCTCCCTCTGCCCCTCTACCCACTCGCACGCTCTCTCTCTAAAAATAAATAAATGAAATCTTTTTAAAAAAATAAATAAAGGATCTCATCAAGAAAGTGAAAACATAACCTACAGAATGGGAGAAAATATTTGAAAATCATACGTGACAAAGTTATAAGTCCTTTGTCTTATAACTCTTATAACTTGATAATAAAAAGACAATCCAGTTTAAAAAATGGGCAAAACTTTTGACAGAAAAATCTTCTCCAGAGATATACAAATAGCTAATAAGCACACGTAAACATCTCATCATTAGTCATCAGGAAAATGAATTCAAAGCCACAGGGAGACACCACTTCACATCTACTAGCATGACTATAATCAAAATGATGGATGGTTAAAAGCGTTGACAAGGATGTGGAGAGACTGAACCCTCATACATTGCGGGTGTGAATGTAAGGGGTGTACTTACCTTGGAAAACAGTTTGGTGGTTCCTCAAAAAGTTAAACAGAGTTACCATATAACCTAGTAATTCTACCCCTAGGTATATACTCAAAAGAACTGAAAAGAGGTGTCCAAACAAAAACTTACACAAGAATATTTATAGCAGCATTATTCATAATAGCCAAAAGATAGTAACAACCCAAAGGTCCATCAACTGATGAACAGATAAGCAAAATGGGGCATATTTATACGATGAAATATTATTTGACCTTAAAAAGGAATGAAGTACTGATCTATGCTACAACATAGATGAACCTTGAAAACATGCTAAGTGAAAGAAGCCAGTCACAAAAGAGCACATATTGTATGATTTTATTTATATGAATGTCCAGCATAGGCAAATTACAGACACAGAAAGATTAGTGATTGTAGGGGACTGGGGGACAAAAGGGAATAGGGAGTGACTGCTAACAGATATGGGGTTTCTTTATGGGGTGTTGAAAATGTTCTAAAATTAGATTTTGGTGACAGATGCACAACCGTGTCAATACACTAAAAGAAAACAGTTGTACATTTTAAATGGGTAAATTTTATATGTGAAATGTATTTCAATAAAGCTGTAAAAAAAAATGGATGGAGCCAAAATAATACTTAATTTCTAAACAATTTCACTTTCAAAAAAAAAAAAAATGTTGAACCACTTGCAAAAATCTCAAGAAAAGGCAAGCCATAATTCTTTTATTTCCCCTTAAGAGATTACCTCAGAGCACTAATCTGCCTTCATGTAACACTTGCAAACTCATTACCAGCAATACACACAAGCAAAAAATGAGGTTCCCATCAAACTCAACTTACTCTAATTAACTCTATATGAGAATGAAATGAGGAAGACCCAACACGTCAGCAATACAAACAGTTACCTATAGATAGATACAAACTAGAACATCAGTGAGGGAAGAGTTTCAAGAACACAAAATCCTACTACTGGAAAGGTTATCTTCAATGAGATAGGACTAGAATGTATTACTATTTTATTTTTTTTAAAGATTTTATTTATTTTTTTGACAGAAAGAGAGACAGCAAGAGAGGGAACACAAGCAGGGGGAGTGGGAGAGGGAGAGGCAGACTCCCCGCTGAGCAGGGAGCCCGATGTGGGGCTCAATCCCAGGACCCTGGGATCATGACCTGAGCCGAAGGTCGACGCTTAATGACTGAGCCACCCAGGCGCCCCATGGATTACTATTTTAAAAGCTTAAAGAAAAGCAACGATATTATACTCTGCCCTAAGAATTTTATAACAGATGGTTGACAAGGCTTCTATAAATGGGTAGTTCAAAGAGAAAAAATGTGGCATTGTCATCCCCAGCACTATCCAGAGTATGAAGAAGATACCCTGATCCACAGATACAGGATCTGAGAGGTAGAGTATGTGCTGAACAAAAAAGTATGCTGATCAGTCAACTCATTTCCAAGCCAGATTAATCATTTGTTTTTCTCCCCCATCAATCAACGATTCTTTTTTTTTTGCATATGATCCAATATAAATGTGTTTATCATCTAAGTTTATCCCCATAATCATCAGACTGATAAAATTAATGCTGAACTGGCATTCAAGTTCTAGCTCTGCCACTTGGTAGCTATGTGACTTTGGGCAAATGGCAGCACCACTCTGTTTCTTCATGTAGAAAACATGTCAGGGAGCCTGACTAGTTTAAATCAAGATTTCTTTGCAACTCTAATGCTCAAGGATTCAGAAACTTGAAAACTACAACAATAACAGTAATGCGGGGTTCAACAATCTATATGTTTACCAACACGAAACTTTGGGAGGGAACTGATAAAATTTTAAGTAATACAATAATGCTTTCTCAAAAATAATTAGAACAGGGGCACCTGGGTGGCTCAATTGGTTAAACATCTGCCTTCGCCTCAGGTCATGATCCCATCATGATCCCAGGGTCCTGGGATCGAGTCCCAAGTCCCGAGTCCGGCTCCTTGCTCAGTGGGGAGTCTGCTTCTCTCTCTGCCCCTCCCCTCATTCATGCTTTCTCTCTTGCTCTCTCTTAAATAAATAAAATCTTAAAAAAAAATTAGAACCTACAACATACACATATAACAAAACTTGGTTCTAAATTATAATCATGAACTGACATACATGATCCATAGGTAACAGAGATACAAAACACACCCAACCAACATTCTGTAGAGTGAGAGAAAAATAAAAATATTTATATGAATACCTTCACCTTCCTGCCTCCTCTCCTTTCTGCCCACCCCTTTCTATCCTAAACACATTCAGAAAACATGTGCTGATCAAAAAAAAATGTATTATATGGTTACCTAATTTTAGAAAAAAAGTGTAGACTTTAGTTATAATTAAAATTGTTTAAGAAGCAAATGAGTAATACAAAACATAGAGGTGGACTTTATAGTACTGTACTGAGTGCGAGAGATTAAAAAAGTCAGGAGCTCAACCCAAATTTTTTAAAATGTTTAAATTTTAAATTGCTAACTAGTGTGGGGGTGGGGGAGGGGAGGGGAGGGGTAGGTGGAAGAAGGGAAAAACTTTACTCAAAATAGAACAACAAAAATGAGGAAAAGCTATAAAAGACCGTAAACTGTAGCTAATCAGGAGCACTAAGACATATGTAGGCAAAACAACAATTAAAACCTTGCAAGAGGGGTGCCTGAGTGGTGCAGTCAGTTGAGTGCCCCATTCTTGGTTTCCACTGGGGTGGTGATCTCAGGGTCATGAGATCAAGCCCCAATTCAGGCTCCATGCTCAATGCAGAGTCTGCTTAGGACTTTCTCCCCCCCCCCCCCTCCCCCCCCCCCCCATGCTCACACACTCTAACTCTCTCTAAAATAAATAAATCTTTAAAAACAAAAACAAAAAACCTTGCAAGAAAATGCAAAGCCACAAAGAAGTAGTTTAAATACATATATTTTAAAAATATGCCAAATAAATACTGGATGGGTCACTTGATAAACAGGGTATAAACAGTGATAAAAGCAAGACAGCTGATAGCTGATAACTTTAATTTGCTTCAATATTTACCAAGGAAGACATGAGGAAGAAAAACCTATTTCTAAATTACTCTTTAAAGCATATAAATCACTGATAGCCAATCAAATTCACCATTAAAAAAAACCAGATGCTTCCAAACTAATATATCAGATGTTAGGTAGTCATGGAATCCCAAAGTATTCACTGCATTTTAAAACAAGGTGAGTATAAAATTATAAAACTGCAGGGCAGAACTTAACTGGCTGTTTTATGAGAGGACTGACCTCCTATAAGCCCCAGAAGGATGGAATCGAGATCTGTTTCCCCTATCAACATTTATCCAGCCCCTTGATCAACTCCTGGCATATTTAGGCACTCAATAAATATTTGCTGAACAAAAATGAACAGAAACATGCCATCAATATAACTCCCATGTACTCAAGAGAAGGGTTCTGGCTGCAAGCTTTAAATCAGCCAAACTGGCAAATCTCTAATAGAAGATGGGACCAGAAGACATACCAGCATGAATAACCTTCTGAGGAAAAGACATCACGGCTTCTAAAAGACCATACCAGTCTACCCAAATTCTCTAAGAAGAAAGTAAGTATGTGAATATGATTTATGTGGGCTTTTATAAAAGTCTTGACAAGATTCTAAGTAAAAGGTTATTTTTTTTTTAAAAACCTAAGTGACCACAAAATTGAGAATATTTATCATAAATAGGTTGTAAGTTAGAAAATTATGGTGGGTGCCGAGGCACTTCCCCAAATGAAGAAGTATAAGCACAAGACTGATAATTAGGTAACATTTTGGAAATGCTATATTCAACATTTGAATAAATTATATTAAAAGACATAGAAAATTCCCCATTTTGCAGATGGAATGATGAGCTTCCTGATAGTGAAATAATACAAAGCTGAAAAAATAAGGGAACTGAGAGGTGGAAAGGATTTTTAAGTGTATCAAATGAGAAACATTTACAAAAAGTAGGGATTCATTTTCAGCTTAGAGAATACTTTGGCACGCATGAAAGTTGTCTAAATACCTAAAAGATCTGTCCAGCAGAAGAGAAACTAGAGTTGCTCTAGGCAGTTCCTGTGTAGACAAAATTAGGCCCAAAGTGGAAACTGCAGAGGGGCACATTTCAACTCAACATAAGGTCAAGCTTTCTAACCATCAGACCTAACTAAGAAGGTAATTCTTACCCTGCATCAGCTCTAAGAGCCCAGTGAGCTAGAGAAAGCCAAGATACCGCAGACAGGAAAACAGCAGGTATCACAACATGGACAAATGGAAAGTAAGGCATCTACAGGAAAAAACCCAAGTTGTACCTAAAGAATTCATGGCTTACAGTTAAAAAAAAAAAAAAAGAATTTTTTAAAATTAATTAATTTTTTAAAAGATTTTATTTTTCAACAGAGAGAAACAGCGAGAGAGGGAACACAAGCAGGGGGAGTGGGAGAGGAAGAAGCAGGCTTCCCGCCAAACGGAGCCCGATGCGGGGCTCGATCCCAGGACCCTAGAACCATGATCCGAGCCGAAGGAAGTCGCTCAACGACTGAGCCACCCAGGTGCCCCCCAAAAAAGAAATTTTGAATAATTATAGAGTGTTCCTCTAAAAAGACTGTGATGTTCTGTGCAAAGGTGGGGGATGGGGGGTGGTTGGAAATTCTATTGACAACAACAAGGAAAAGACTATAAATAGAACATATTTTCCTATCCTTCTAACAAATCACGATTTAGCTATATCTGAAATGTAGTTCTGACTGGTTACCATAAATCCAGAAAGGCAAACTAATGCTGACAAGGATCCAAAGAAATGTAAATGGAATGACTAAGAGGCTGAAGGAGGTTTCACCAGAGATTACATTTTAAAATCATCATCTTCAACCGAGAAACATGAAAGCTAAGGAGCACTATGATCAAAATCAGAAAATATATAAATATGACAAAAATACTAATTTATTCACCACACCTTGGTACAATATATTAAGCTTTTAAAGTTGAAAATCTAGTCTTTTTTTCCACAACAGATAAGAAATGGTGTGGCACCCCAATGTTCATGGCAGCAAAGTCCACAATAGCCAAACTGTGGAAGGAGCCGAGATGTCCTTCAACAGATGAATGGATAAAGAGGATGTGGTTCAGATATACAGTGGAATATTTTTTTTTTTAAAGATTTTTTTATTTTGGGGGCGCTGGGTGGCTCAGTCATTAAGCGTCTGCCTTCGGCTCAGGTCATGATCCCAGGGTCCTGGGATCGAGCCCCGCATCGGGCTCCCTGCTCGGCGGGAAGCCTATTCTCCCTCTCCCACTCCCCCTGCTTGTGTTCCTGCTCTCGCTCGCTCTCTCTGTCAAATAAATAAATAAAATCTTTAAAAAAAAAAAAAGATTTTTTAATTTTTTATTTGACAGAGAGAGAGAGAGCACAAGCAGGGGGAGTGGCAGGCAAAGGGAGAGCGAGAAGCAGGCTCCCTGCTCAGCAGGGAGCCTGACGTGGGGCTCGATCCCAGGACCCTGGGATCATGACCTGAGCCGAAGACAGACGCTTAACCATCTGAGCCACCCAGGTGCCCCTATACAATGGAATATTACTCAACCATCAGAAAGGATGAATACCCACCATTTGCATCAACATGGATGGAACTGTAGGGGATTATGCTAAGTGAAATAAGTCAAGCAGAGAAAGACAATTATATGGTTTCACTCATATGTGGAACACAAGGAATAGTGCGGAGGACCACATGGGAAGGGAGGGAAAACTGAATGAGAAGAAATCAGAGAGGGAGACAAACCATGAGACTCTGGACTCTGGGAAACAAACTGAGGGTTACAAAAGGGAGGGGGTGATGGGTATTAGGAGCGTACGTGTGGTGATGAGCACTGGGTGTTATACACAATGAATCTTTGAACACTACATCAAAAACTAATGATGTACTATATGCTGGCTAATTGAACATAATAAAAAAAATAATTATTGAATAAGTATTAAAAAAAAAGAAATGTGTGGAATGTGTTATCACCAAGAGGTATTTAGGGTGAAGAAAACTTAAGGAGTGCATAAATTTATGTATATTAAGTCCATTCTGGGGTCCTACAGGATAGAAGTGACATCTTAGGTGGGGCCCTAAGTTTCTGGGGTTAACAGCTTATAAGGTAACAATGCCTCACCTCAAAACATCCCTTAGTGACAGAACAATTGGCTGATGACCCTTGTCTAATAGGCTCAGTGAGGTTTGTTGCTATAGTTCCTTTCATTCTTTATGTATACATGTTTTTATATTTTTTCTTTATCTTTTATACATTTAGAATCCTTATATAGCTCTGTATCCTTAATTTTTCATTTATCAAATAGTCAACATTCTAAGACATTAAAAGTTCTTCAAAAATATTATTTTATGGCTGTATCATCATCCATCCTTAAATATGCCATATCATACCTATTTTTTTTATAAGATTTTACCTACACCCAACATGGGGCTCAAACTCATAACCCCAAGATCAAAAATCTCATACTCTACTGACTGACCAGGCTCTACTGACTGACCAGGCAGGCGCCCCATAATGTATCCATTAATCTCGCTGCTCATTTAAGTTTATGCTGAATTCTCACTAGTATAGATAATGCTATGACAATTATCTTTGTTCACAAATCTTTCTATATATCTCTATTTTTCTCCCCTAAAGGTGTATGCCCAGAAGTGGAAAAAACTAAGTTAAAGGACATCTTTAGGTTTTCGATATAAGTTGCCAAAATACTTCCAGAAAAATGGGGCCCAATGCATACTTCAACTAGTAATTGCAGAGACTGTCCCCGTATTACCTTTGGTAGCACAGTTCAATTGCCAATTTGATAGGTTAAAATAAAAATACCATATGGGGTACCTGGCTGGATCAGTCGGTAGTGCTTATGCCTCTTGGTCTTGGGGTCATGAGTTCAAACCCCACATTGGGGATAGAGTTTACTCAAAAAATTTAAAAATTTAAGAAAAGAGTGTATCATTTTTGCATTCCTGATTACTTATCAGAATAAAAATGTTTCTCATATGCCTCTTGGCAATTGTATTTCTTCCTTGTGAACTTTGATTAGTTCTCTGTCCGTAAGGCTTTTCTTTACTTTTTTATTTTTTATTTTTTTTAATTTAAATTCAGTTGGCCAACATATAGTAAGTACATCATTAGTTTTAGATGCAGTATCTTCCTTTCTTTTGGCTGGAACAAACTGAAAACCAGTTGAGATGTAGTCACGTATCAGTGGCTTCAGCTCCCCCTGCTGGCCAAAAATTACTATATGATTAAGACCTAGATAAAAATAAACCACAGACTACAATTAAGAGTTGACCCTTGCACAAGGGTTTGAGGTGCGCTAAACCACTTATACACAAATTTTCTTCAATAAGTATGTTGGAAAAACTTTTGGAGATTTGCGACAATTGAAAAAACTGGCAGATGAACCACATAGTCTAGGAATATCAAAAAAATTAAGAAAATGTTTGGTAAATCATGAATGCATAAAATGTATGTAGATACTAGTCTATTTTATCACTACCATAAAATATACACAAATTATAAAAAATTAAAATTTATTAAAACTTACACATACAGACTGTACATTATCTTTTAATTTTTGATGTCTAGTGTCAGTAACATATATAACATCTACAGTATTTTGTGTCATAAAAGACAATATTGATGTAGATATTGATAGACACATGATTCATCTTATAAAGAGGCAGTGTAAACTGACAGCATCTATAAATATAGTACAGTCCTGTAAATGTATTTTATCTTCCTTATGATTTTCTTAATAACATTTTCTTTTCTCTAGCTTACTTTATTGTAAGAATACAGTATAGAATACATGTAACATAGAAAATACATGTTAATCGACTGTTCATGTTATCAGTAAGGCTTCTGGTCAACAGTAGGCTATTAGTAGTTAAGTGTGGGGGAGTCAAAAGTTATATGTGGATTTTCGACTGCACAGGGTTGGCACTCCTAACCCCTGCATTGTTCAAGAGTCAACCGTATAAGCTTGTCCATATTCTGGATTGTTGCTAAAAACACAATTTATATACAATAATAAAAGGTAAAACAGTATGTGTCTAAACTCAACAGAACAGTGATGAAAAAGGAACGGATATCTGATCACTAGTAAAGAATTCCAAAATTATAATCAGTTTACTGCCAAATATACTACCCAGTTGGAACATCGTAAGCCTAAATACTATTCATTTCCCTATACTTCATTCTAATAATGTGAAAACATTCTAATTACCAGGTGACACTGGGCTGTCAACAAATTGGCCTCTTTTTCAAAAGCAAAACTAAGAAAACGAGAACACCTATGCCTTTCATCATTCATTGGAAATTTAAAGCAAAAACAAACCAAAAACTTCCTTGTAATCCTTATTCCAAGCTACACAGCTGCTCACACTGAACAGGCTGAGTCCTACGGTTCCAAAGGGGAAGGCCAGGACTGGTGAATAGATGTGAGTAACTCAGCTTTTCCACTCATACCCTCCTAAAGATGTACTTTACCTCACAGATTGGGCAATGTAGTCCTTAGACCACTCGTTCAACACACATTCACTCAGTGCCATCACATGGCCAGCAGTGACGATAAAAGGTAAGACACGACCTCTACTCTCAAAGGACTTGGAGACTAGGTGGGGGAGAGAAGCCAACCTGCAACCCCCGTACGACAGAAGTGCCAGGCGCGTGCACACACACCCAGAGACGACGCCTGTGTACACGGGAAGCTCTGGCAGTGTCAGCTACCATGCTGTTACTCTTCTTATCATCCCTGTTATTAAAGATCCAGGGGCGGAAGCCATTTTAAACAGAAGCAAGTGCCCGTGTGAAGGCCCAGGGGCAAAGAAGCAATCAGGTGCACAGCGGGAACTGCCAGCAGGTCAGCATCATCAAGGGCAGGGTGTTCAGGAAGGAGAGAGATGATCTGGCCGAGGCCACATCACCAAGGCCTGGATACTTGCCAAGAGCATTTGAATTCTACCTTGAAAGCCAGGTAAGCCAGGGGGAGAAGGCATACGATCAGACGATGAGATCGACATTTTACAAGGATCACTATGGCAGCAACTTGGAAAACAGAAGGCAGTCAAGTAGAATGATCAGAAGGCGACAGAGCTCACGCGGGCAAAGGGTGGCAAAGGTCTGAACTCAGGAGAGAGAAGTAGAGGCGACTAAGGAAACATTACAAATTAGGATCTCAAGAACATGGTAACCATTGGGCCAGAAGAAGGAATCCTGACTTGAGTGACTGGGTGGGTGAATGTACCACTCACAGGGACATAAAGAGGGGAAGAGGCTGCACTTGGGGGAATAGCTGATTAGGTCATCTTGAAATAAACATGGGACAACCAAGTGGAGATGTCCAGGAGGCAGCTGGGATCAGAGGTGCTAAGACCATGTGGAGCCGGAGAAAACACAGATGCAAATCATCAGTATATGGATGGAGACTGAGACACAAACCTCTCCAAGATGTCCCCCAGGAAATGCAGAGGTTAAGAGGAGAGAGGGCCAAGGTAAGGCAAACAGTGATGTGAAGGACGAAAAAAGTCTGCAAAGAAAACAGAAAGGGCAGCCGGAGAGGACAATGATGACAGAAAGAGCTTGCACTCACATCGTTTGTACTTGACTGTGCCAAGCACCTTTCCATGCGCTTTTCACTTATTAACTCATTTCCTCCTCACAACAGTCCTCTGAGGGAAGTGCTATTATTTTTATTATTTTCCCCATTTTTTAGAGGCAGCAACTGAGGCATAGAGATGTTAAGTTATTTTCCCAAGGTCACACAGTAAGTGGCAGGCCTGAAATGTGAATCTAGGATTCTGGATCCGGAGTGTATGTTCTGTATCACCCTTCTACGTTGCTTCTCAGAAATGAAGACAAGCAGCCAGGAGGGACCACTGCCACCACAGCCAGGGGGCACGGTCCACAGTGCCAGACACTACGAGGAAGCCTCAGAAGATATGGACAAAAAGGGATCCTCTGAATGGGGCAACAGGGATGAATCTGTAAGGGTACACATAGGTAGAAGCTACCAAAGGACCAACGGTTGTAATGTAGGGATTTTGTATTCTTAAAAAGTGAAAGAGACTTGAGTGTATTTATAAGCTGAAAGACAAGAGCCATCAGGGAATAGGAGGTTGAAAATTGGTTGGGAAAAGAGACAACTGACAGCCAGAGGTCCCTACAAGGAGGAAGAAAATAGCTCAAGAGGCCAGAGGGGTGGGCCTAGCATGGGAAGAGACAAAGAGAGACACAGGGATGGGCCCAAGAGGTCTTCTCTCCTGACAGGCTTTGTGTGCTCTCTGACCCAAGAGGCAAAGTCACTGGGGGAAGGGTGATTTCCTTTATAAGGAAGGCAGCTGTTTAACTTCCAAAGAAGCCCCCACAAATAAGATGCTTTTAGAATTATAATATTAATTAAATTTTTTATTTGACTCTTCTACCCGTTTTCACTCTCATCTGGCTGTCTCACTTACCAAATTATGATTTAGGTTACAAACGTTTCACAAGATGATTTTTAAGGAAGAAAAAAATCTAGCAAAAACTTAAATCACTAAACTGTTCAGAATAAAAAGATAATTTTTAAAAAATATTTTTTTCAATTTCTTCAAATCAAGTACCTGCATATATTCTCTGAGCTTCCAGAATTACTATGGCTACTCCCTTTGTCCTCTGGAGTAAACGGGCCAACAAAGCCCAGCGCTGCTCTCCTACCCTCCACCTGACTTCTCTCTCCAATGCCAGCCCCTACCTCTGGTGCTCTGCCCCGGCCTGGTCAGCACTCTCTGACCTAGCTGAATGGCCCTTCCTCCCATAGTCCAAACAATTACCCAACACTATGAACTCCACTTCACGGTAGGGAGCTAGGAGAAGGAATTTAGGAACTGACCTCTGATGACAACTCACAAAGCAATTTCATAACCCGTATTTATCTAGAACAGTCCCAGACCACTGTAAAAATCTGATGAAAGCAACGGACCCTTCCTCTCCCTAAAATGCACACAAGCAAACTGTATCATTTTGTATCAGACTGCCAGAAAATTGTCATTCTTCATGTATTTTATCCATAGAAAAGTCCCTCCAGTCATCACTAAAGATCTATTTACCTTTCCGTGGCAAATAATTTATATAAGCTTAGTTTGCTGGTATCCTGTAGGGCCTACTACAGAAAGAAAGCATTAAAAGAGAGGGGAGAGCTGCTGGAGGCTGGAACAAGGACAATAATTGCCTGACACTAAGGTAGGAGAGCAAAAAAGTAGATGATAACAGACAAAAGAATATAAAGAATAACCCAAGAGTGGGGCACCTCATTGGCTCAGTCAGACAAGCATGTGGCTCGTGATCTCAGGATCCTAAGTTTGAACCCCACATTGGGTGCAGAGATTACTTTAAATAAAAAAAAAAAGAATAACCCAAGAGTATAGAATACATACATACTAGTCCATTTATAGAGTATATTTTATGGTCTCCAAAGGCACATTATAGTTCAGTCCAGTAGAGCAATTGTGAGGAATAGTGAGGATCTTTAATAATTTTAGATTCTTCTTAAAAGATAAAATTTTGTGCAGGGTGCTTTCTTTAAGGAGGCAGAGAAGCATGCAATACCTTTAGAAAAACTTTCACCTAAATGCTAACTGTTTAACTCTTAACACTAGAAGCTTCAGGAGAAGGAAACCATCAGACAAAGGTATAGGTCAGTGGTGAAAGGTAAGGCTTAAAAACGAAACAGAAAGGTCAGCAGCAGCGAGATCATCAGGGGTCTGTACACTACATTAAAAAGTTTGAACCTGGGGCGCCTGGGTGGCTCAGTCGGTTAAGCGGCTGCCTTCGGCTCAGGTCATGATCCCAGGGTCCTGGGATCGAGCCCCACGTCTGGCTCCCTGCTCAGCAGAGAGCCTGCTTCTCCCTCTCCCTCTGCCTGCCACTCTGCCTACTTGTGCTCTCTCTCTATCTCTCTGTCAAATAAATAAAATCTTAAAAAAAAAAAAAAGTTTGAACTTTACCCTAATGGCAAACAGGAAAGGAATGGAAGCACAGGGCTGACCAAATTAGGCCACAGGAGGAACTGCCTCGAGGTCTTGCTATTTCTGGGGGTGACCCATACTGTCTCCCCCAAAAATGACAATTTGAAGCCAGATGTTAGAAGCTAACCATGCCAGCTTCTTCAAAGACGGCATCTGATTGCATGTAAAACACAGGCAAGGGGGTGTTAATTCCCCATTGGGTAGCCTTAGCTCCCAAACCCCTAGAGACAGACATCTGGGCCCAATTCTTACAGATTAAAGAAATCCCAAGGTTCTATCAATTTCCACAAAGGATGAGACACGGAGAACAAGACTGTAATTTTGACCCTAATTTTTCAAACTGGAATTTTACTGATAGCTTAAAAAAAAGAATAATCTAACCTTGTAAAGTTTTGATTTTATATAAATCTAAAGTTTCAATGGCAACAAAAATCTATACATAATAAAGATAAATCCATTAGAAGCCTAAGGAAATAATCTACTTCTTTAAATCATGTTACTAATTTGCACCAAAATTTTCATTTCCTACGTACAGGTGTTGAGGGTCCCCATGTTGAGCAACCTAAGTCTGTGAAGCTGACAAGGCTACTGGATGTTGTTATGGGTTGCACTGTGTCCCCAAAAAAGATATTTTGGACTCCTAATGCCCAGTATAGCAAAACTGGAGATAGGGTCTTTACAGAAGAAATCAAGTCAAAATGAGGTCACTGGGGTGGGCCCTAATCCAGTATGATTGTTGTCCTTTTTAAAAAGGAGAAATTTTAAACACAAAGACATGCACACAGGGAGAACTCTATATAAAGACTGAAGTCATGTGGCCATGGGCCAAGGACCTACCAGAAGCTGGAAGAGAGGCCCGAACAGATCCTGCCCCAGCACCTTCAGAGGGAGCATGTCCCTGCCCTCAGATTCTAGCCTCCAGAACTGAGACACAACCCGTTTCTGTTTTGTAAGCTACTCACTCTGTGGCATTCTGTTATGGGAGCCCTGGCAAACAGATGTCACGAAGAGAATTAGCAGCCCGTGTTTACTGAGCACATACCAAGTGTCAGTCGAAGCATTTTGCAGCAACAAACTCATTTAGTTCTCCTGAAGTCCACCCTGGGATCTAGATACTAGGATCATGCCCTTTTTACATATGAGGACACCAAGGCTCTAAGAGGTTAAGGAATTTGCCCAACATCAGCCAGAGCCCGCACTCTTACCACCAGGCTATAAGGAACTATTATTAATGGTAATTACTGTCATAACTGTAGTAGTTCACTAAGCCAGATACCATGTCCCTTACAGCTATAATATACACAACAATCCTGTGAAATAAATGTTAATATTAATACAAAGGAGGACTCTGAATCTCAGAGAGATTAAGAAATTGCCCAAGATCGCACAACCAAGAACATGATAGTGTATCTAATTGCCAACATGAGGGAGTAAACAATGAAAATCTTTTTACTAAAACTTTGAGAGCAAGTAAAAATTTTAAATGCCTGACCTTCCAATTCAATCCTAGAAATACACATCTATAAATTCAAAATTCTTCAAGCTCTCAGGAGACTGTGTGTCCTAGGTGACAGTACCCTTCTGCCACTGTTCAAGGGCTCTGTGCTCTCTCAGTGGTAGCCCTGGCTATTTATTTCTGACTTCCAGACACTGGAGGAGAAGAGATGTAAGGACCGAAATACTGTTTTTTAAGGGTTTTTTAAATTTTGTATTAAATTTTTTAATTCTGATACAAATATCAAAAGTATAAAAAAATATAATACAGTGAGAAGTCTCCTTCCCACCCTGTTCTCTACCCACCCAGTTCCTAGACTTAACAGGTAACCAATGTCACCATTTTGTTTATTCTTCTGAAGTTTTTTTTAATGCATATATACCAAGCCAATACAAATTTCCTTTTCTCCTTCCCCCCCCCCCCCCCCGCAAAAACATCAAGGGTAACATACGACACACACTATTCTACATCTTGCTTTTATCACTTAACTATGTATCTTGGAGACCTCTCCATATCATATTGAATTATATTTTAATTCTGTCCTTTTGTCAAGAATACTTTTTTACTAGGGGCGCCTGGGTGGCTCAGTCGTTAAGTGTCTGCCTTTGGCTCAGGTCATGATCCCAGGGTCCTGGGACAGAGCCCCGCATCGGGCTCCCTGCTCCGCGGGAGGCCTGCTTCTCCCTCTCCCACTCCCCCTGCTTGTGTTCCCTCTCTCGCTGTGCCTCTCTCTGTCAAATAAATAAATAAAATCTTTAAAAAAAAAAAAAAGAATACTTTTTTACTTGCCTTCCATCCCCGTTCAGTCTAGCACTCAGGGCAATCAGCAGTCCAGAAAGCTACCTGAGAAGTGATGGTGGCACCAGAGCACATGCCAGAGCCCATACATCCCTTCTCTCTGCTACCGCAGCTTCTCCTTGCTCTTTTCTCCGGCTTGCCCATTTCTCCTCCTCCTCCTTGTTCATCTTCCATCTCACCCATGCCCCAACCCTGACAACTGGACTTAGGAACATCATAGTGCTTAGTCATGGCTAGCAATGAAAAAACTGTAGATCCCTAATATATGGAAAGGGGTAAGTAATCTCCATGGGAATTTGTAATTAACAACAGTGCCTTAGGGACGCCTGGGTGGCTCAGTCGGTTAAGCGTCTGCCTTCGGCTCAGGTCATGATCCCAGGGTCCTGGGATCGAGTCCCACATCGGGCTCCTGGCTCAGCAAGGAGCCTGCTTCTCCCTCTGCCCGCCTCTGTCTCTCTCTCTCTGATAAAAAAAAAAAAAAAAAGAAATCTAAAAAAAAAAAAAAAACAACAGTGCCTTAAATTGAGGAGTGTTTGTTTGGAGTTCTTTTGCCTTTGTTACTTATCTTTCCTTTGGTACTTTGGTTTGTGAAAAGGGTGCATAATGGCACTATTTTCTATACTCATGGAAACAAGCAATACTCAGGTCTAACATGATAGAACTAGAGTTCATTCTGAAATAAGAGAATCAGAAACGAAGAGTAAGAGCTATAAAAAATGAATGTTTTGGTTCCAAAGTATACATTTTAATTAATCTACCTTTTTTTTTTTACTTAAAAATAAGCAGCTGTAATCTGAAAATACATCTCAGAAACATTTTAAGGATATTCAGAATGAAAAAGAGAATAAAGTTCTCTCTCCCTTTTAATTTTCTATTCTTTAAATTCAATGCTATCCTCTTCCTCCCAAAAGGTGCCCTTTTCCTCCCAAAAGGTCTCCAACACAACAAGTTTCAAGGTTTTTTTTTTTTTTTTAAGGTAATAAAAGGAATAGGAAAATGTCAGCAAATAAAAAATTTGTTTAGACTCGGAAGAGGTTTCCCACTGATCAAAGGATTGATGGGGAACATAAAATTAAGGCAGCCACATAACTAAATTCTTAAGTAGGTAACTCACATAGTACGGAACACTTGACTTCCATTCTGTTTTCCTGCCAAGCCAGAGGCCTCTCGTACAACTTTGGGGGTTACTGTGGAACTATATTGTAACATCCCAGATTCAGAGATCTAGAGTTAAATCTTAAACATCATATATATGTTAAATAGCACGCCTCTATGTACCTAATACATTAGTTAAAACTAAGGTGACTAAAAAATAAAATACGATATACTGGTCTCAATTTCCTTAGGTTTCTAGAGAACTAGTACCCATTCATATCCCCTTGCCTACTTCCTAAAGATAACAGGGGCCACCAGATCCTGGCACTAAACACTTGGTACCAAAGAAAAATACTCTTGTACAAGGTTCTTCAATTCTTACGGGTTCAGGACGTCTGGCTAGATTCCCCACACAACCCCTCCAACTCTACAAGGAGAATGGCTGGAAACTGTGTCACTTTGGCTTCCTTTATACTAATATAAGCACAGCACTCCTTATCCAACAACAGCAGCTGGAACATAAATGAAGATGAGAATTCAGTCTACATTTACCTAAAGATGTCCCACAGTCCCATATTTAAGTTACCCAGACTGCATTATTCGCTGATTTATTCACTGCGTTAACTTAGAATTCCACAGGACAGACTACCACACAACAGTCTTAACTACACTAGTATATAGCTCCAAAGGAAGGCAACCTGCGCCCTCCCGGTAAAGCTTTACCCTCTGTTTAGTCCTAATGGAAAGTCCTTTGGCCACCTCTCTACGAGAGATTGGAAGGAAGCAAGAGACTGGAGAACCATCATTATCAATGAGGGCTTTTTCATCTAAAGATCATCTGTCCACACTGCCCAAGAAGTCCTGTGAGATGAAACTTGGCACAAAATGCTACCTGTTGAAAAAAACAGTGTAAATTCGAGTGCAGAGGACTAGGGGGCAGCAGGAAGACTCTCAAACAGAGTTGTACACAGAAACCAACAGGTCTTAGAATGTTCTAATCTACTATATGAAGTCTCAAGTAAACAAATGGTTAATGACACATCTTTTATAACATATGAATCAGCTACAGATTTGCAAGAGTGGGACACACCCTAGTACCTATGACTCTAAGTACCTGCTTGAAAGTGGACCTGGATGTCTGATTGCCAATCCATCCTACTGAGACTGGAACAGAACTTTACAACTATGTGGGTTGTCATCATTTAAAGTTAAAAAGTAAACACATCATTATAATGGAAGTTAATTCAAGAACTTCATTAATACTTTAACACCAATAATCAAGAACAGTAGCAATACAAAGTAAGGAGTAACCAATCAGTCCTAGAAGCAAACACAATAGTACTTTTGGAGGGGAAAGGAGTGTCAGGTAAGAGGGTTGAAGAACTGCAAATTCAAGGATTCGAATATTCTCAATTCTAAAGAAAAATAAAATAAAATGAGAACTTGAATTTTAAAAATAACACATCCTACCTTGAGAGGCATCCAAATAGCATTCATAGTGTCAGAAGAGTTCAGACAATACTCAGAAATGAGCAAGAAGGGAATCTTAGTAATCCCTCAGTCACCAAGTATGAGCAGGTAGGAAAATTTTTTGTTTGAAGAAGGTATCTGAAAGAGAGGACTGTCAATTAGACTAAAAACTAATCAAGAATTACCAAATACTTTAAGCTATCAGGACAGAAATTCAAAGTACTATTTGCATCACCATCCTATAAGTAGAGACCACAGTCCCCTTAGAAAAGGGCACCTGGGTGGCTCAGTTGGTTAAGCAACTGCCTTCGGCTCAGGTCATGATTCTGGAGTCCCAGGATCGAGTCCCGCATCGGGCTCCCTGCTCAGCGGGGGGTCTGCTTCTCCCTCTGACCCTTCCCCTCTCATGCTCTCTGTCTCCCATTCTCTCTCTCAGATAAATAAATAAAATCTTTAAAAAAAAAAAAAAAAAAGGGCAAATGTGTTTATGTATATCTCCATGTATATGTAGAACTATATTTTACATAAAATGTGGATTAAATGTGTAACACGTTTTAGATAATATAAAATTGCTTATCAAATAATCAGAAAACCAAAATCCCTGATTAAAAAATGACTATTCAGGGCACTTCAAAAACATTATTGAAAAGTGATTTAATTGACCATCTAAAAAGACCCTTGCCACATTTAATTTTATTTGATAAGTTAAAACCTCTCTGACCATTCTGATAGTCCTAAATTTTATTAAATTTAAGTTTCGGAGCCCATTCTACATGAAAAAGAAAATCTATTCTTGTCTGATATGCTACAAGCAAATAAAAGACCCTTCCTTCCTAGAGATCTTTAAAAGCAGACCAAACAACTTAATTTTGAGTTTGGGAGGGAGGTAAGTTTGCGTGGAGGAAGGAGGGACGATTAAATGACCTCTTGTAAGATCCTTGTTCAAGTCCTAGGCCTGAATGAAAATTCCAGCTTAACCAGTTACTGCTTCGCTTAAAATGGAGGCTTGCCCGAGTAGGGACAAAAATAACAGCACACCCCCCCCCAACCCGCCCCGTAAAATAAATTTGAAAAATCAAAGACTACAATACCCTCGTTTTTAAGAAAAATTAAAAATAAAAACCTCTGTGGAGTGGATTTGTTCTTGCTATGCGCTTGTCACTTCTCCTTCGAAGACTTGGCATCACTTTCCTTACCGCTCATCGGATTTTGGGGGTGATTGGGGGGCGCAAAGGGGGGCAGGAGTTTGACTGTTGACCTAAGTCTCAGGAGGTTTAATAGCCCCTCCATGATCCCCACCGCAAAAGCCAAGGAGAGAAGAGAAAGGGGAGAGCCCGAGTTCCCACCCCTCCCCCCGCCTTGGACCCTAGTCCCAAACCTACCCCCCCCCCTTCCCGCAGTGGGGCGACTCCTTCTGCCCCATCCCCATTGTTAGGACGGGGGCGAGTGGGGGAGTGGGCTCAGGGCAGGGGCGCCTGCGGCCGTTGCCCCGGCTTGCCTCAGGAGGGGCGGCCCGCGGGATGCAGCTTCCCTTCCTCCCCGCGTCGGTCCGTCCCACCTCGGCTCGGCCTGGCGCCCCGGGCTCTGCTCGGCGCCCCCGGCCCCGGGCCCGGCCTCGACCCGCCCCCGGGCAGCCAGGCCCCCCGGCCCCTCGGCCCGCAGCCCGCAGCCCAGGCCTGCGGGTGGGCGCGGGGCGGGGGTCCCGGTGCCCCACACACGCGTCCCCGCTCCCCCAGCCCAGCCGCTTCCAGGGCCCTCGGCGGCGCCCGCTCCCCGGGCCCGTCGGCCCCCCGCCTCCCGGCCGGGCCGCCCCCTCGGGCTCCCGCGCTCGGGGCCGCCTCCCCTTCCCCATCATCACCCCTACCGACTCGTGCCCCCACCCCCCCGGGCACCAGTGCCAACGGCGGCTCCCCCGGCCCCGGACCTACCTGCACGGCTCAACCAAGCCTAGAAGTGGGGGCGGGGAATCTTCCGCCCTCCTCTGTCTCCCATTGGCCCTTCCGGGGCACATCGTGAGCGCCATTGGTTGATCGAGGATGTCCGTCAGAGCGCTGGGGCGGGACAGAGGGGGGGAGAGAGGGATGCTGGTGCCTCGGCGTCTCAGTCTCTGTGTATCTCGCTGTCTCTGTCTCTGTCTCGGCTCTTGGAAACGAGAGACATATGGACAAGAGGACGGGAAGGGGGGCCGAGGCGGGAGGAATAGAAATAGGAACCCCGGCAGAGCTTCCCACCAGTCTGCCACTCAAATCCCCCTACCTAAGTGCCCTGTAGATCCTCTTCTCCATCACCCCCAACCCCGGCCCCTCACCCCTGTAGGTTCCTCATCCAGGAAGCGACGTGATGAAAACTCGATGCCGGAAGGCCATAGGGGGAGATTTTTTGTATGTACATAAAATATACACATACCAATACTTATATATAAAGTCAAACACATATATGGTCATGAGGGCCTGGAGAGGAAAGGGCACTTATCTTACAGACAGGGAAGGACTTGAGATAAAGCCAAAAATAAGAAGGAATCAAAAATCACTCTAAGAGCTAGCAACAGTGGTTTCCTCCTGGGAGGGGAACTGAGTGCCTAGGAGACCAGATGGGAGGAAGACTTGTGTTCCCCAGCCCATCCTTTTGTATCTTTTGATTTTTGTACCATTCACAAAGATTCCAGTTTTTTTTTAATTAATTGATTTATACTTTTAAATAATTCCAAAGCCACAAAACCAGGGGGACAGACAAGAAGATCATCCAGGCAAAGTGGGACAACATGCAGATGTGGGGAGGAATCTTAGTTTTTAATATGTTCCTTCCAGATATCAGGGATAAAAGCAAGTGGAGGTGTCCCAGAGGCAGCTGGGGTTATGGAATGAGGGAGAGAGTGGGCAATCAGGACTAGGGGAGATTTCCAGTTCTCCACCTGATATGGTGGTCTATGACATGCTAAAGGATAAACTCCCCATAAAAGTGTAAAAACACACCCACAGTGACAGCCAATGAAAAGAAACAGAAAGACGGTGAGTGACATAAGAAAAACAATACATATTGAAGAGGCATGAAAATTAAGAAAATAGACTAATAAAACCATGAGAGCCTCACGGGCCTTGAGGTTCACTTCAGGAACCCTCTTTAAGCTCACTCAAGAGGAAAGAAAGCCAAGAAAATGCAGTAAGGCAGAGTTCTTAACGTTTTCAAACCATAGACCCTTTTGGCATTCTGGTGAAGCACATGGACCCCTTCTCAGAATATTTTAAATGCATAAGAAACACCTACAAATTTAAAGGAAACCAATTATATTAAAACACAATTTTCAAAATATTTTTAGAAGTGTGATATAGGGGGGCCCCTGGGTGGTTCAGTTGGTTAAGTGACTGCCTTCGGCTCAGGTCATGATCCCAGGGTCCTGGGATCCAGCCCCACATCAGGCTCCCTGCTCCTCGGGGAGCCTGCTTCTCCCTCTCCCTCTGCCTGCCGCTCCCCCTGCTTATGCTCTCTCTCTCTCTCTCAAATAAATAAATAAAACCTTAAAAAAAAAAAAAAGAAGTGTGATATAGTAATATATATGCTTTATATTAATGTATTAAATAATAAGATCTAATGGCAGGCCTAATCACCATAATTTTGAGGCAGTAGATGAGCATAAATAATATTTCAAGATACTTGCAATGACTGTCAGGTATCAGGAAAATATCTGATTTCTATTAGTGACAAGATCACAGTTACTGCTAATACTGCTTGATTTATTTTCTCTGCTCAGAATTGAAGGTAATGCTAATTTTCATTAGACCTTAACACAAATAAAGACATATTACTTTTCTTGATCTAAGTTCATGAATTTCCTAACCTGTGGATCACAGGTTAAAAAACGATACCCTAGGGCACTTGGGTGGCTCAGTCAGTTAAGTGTCTGCCTTCAGCTCAGGTCATGAACTCAGGATCATGGGATCCAGCCACGCAGGCTCCACATCAGGCCCCATATCAGTGCGGGGTCTGCTTGAGATTCTTCCCCACCCCCCGACCCCGCTCATGCATGTGTGCTCTCTCTCCCTCTAAAATAAATAAATAAATAAAATCTTTAAAAAAAAAATCTGTATCAGCTAAGAAAAAATATTTTCTCTGAATTGATTAATTTTGCTTAAATCAGCCTGAGAAAACATCTTTAATCCAGCTCCTTATTTCATATATCTGCAAAATGGGGAAAACAATAGTACCTATCTCCTAGGGTTTTAAATTAGTCAATACATGTAATGGATATAAAATAGTACCTGACATAGGCTAAACACTCAATTTTTAACTATTATTATTATTTTATTTGGCATCTTGTAATCCAGGTCATTCCATGAAAATTGGTGGTATGATTATTTGTATTAATGACAGGTATAATAGCAAATGAAAAGCAAAAAGGGGATAACCGAGAACACTTGTTTTTTATTTAATGCTTCAAAATTAGAATACTCCACTTCTGCCAGTTACATTTTCTTTCCTCTATTGGGGAAAAACATCAGTGCCTCTTTAAAAGGATTGTAAACTCAGAAAAATATTTTGGCTACTCATATTACAAAAGCGCTAATTTCCATGATTCTGTATCTAAAGACTTTCTACCAATCAGTAAAGACCAGCAATCCTAATACAGTGCTAGTGAGAATGTAAACTAGTAGGCCACTTTGGAAGACTGATATAACCTAAGAAAATTTAAGATATGCATACTCTATTCCAGCAGTCCCACTACTAGATATATATTATAAGGAAATGCCGAATTTTAAGGGTTAGAATTACTGTACAACACTATTCATAGCAGCATTACTCCTCAATGCCCCAGACTAGAAACATCCCAAATGTCTACCAAGCATAAAACGGTTAAAACGTGGTATATATCTATATAATGAAAATTAACCAACTATGGTTATATTCAACAACACGAATAAATTCTTACAAAGGTAATATTGAACACACACAAAAAAGCAAGATACAAAATATGTATATATATAGTCTGATTCCATTTATATAAAGTTCAAAAGCAGGCAAAACTAAACCGTATTGTTGAGGGATGCATATGCAGGTGGTAGAATTCTAAGGTAAAGGAAGTGAACACAAAGTCATGAGAGCCAGTAGGGGGCAGACGGAGTTTTGTTTAATTGGGAGTGGGGGTTGTTCTCAGGGGCTGGTAATGTTCTCCTTTTTGATCAGGTAATGGGTACACAAGTGTTTGCTCTATAGCTATTTGTTCAAATGAACCAAAAAAAAGTTTTATATATTCTTCTGTGTGCGTGTTATATTTCACAATGAAAATATTTTTTAGAACAGCATCTCTTTAGAAAAATCAACAAAGGATATGACAGAAATTTCACAAAGAGGAAAATAGTAAAGGCTCTTAAACTAAAGATGTTCAACTTCTTTAAAAAACATGCATTTAAAACTCCACTATTTTCATCTTACAGGTCATGAAGATAAATAACATTTGCTAACCCTTTCTGTTGGCAGTGGAGGAAGAAATAGCTATTTTCATGTATCACTGGAGAAAATATAAGTTGTTCCAATATCTATGGAGGGCAATTAGGCAATAGCCATCAAAATTATAAATGCAAATACCCTTTAATTCAGCAATCCTATCTCTAGACACATATTCATTTATTCCCCAAATAGTTATTGAGTACCTACTATGTAACAGGCACTGTTTTACGCTCTAGAACTTAATTTACTGATATATTCTCTGAAAAGTCTGGAAACATGGGGCTGTTTATTTCATTTTTATCATGGACTGGTTTATGAGGAAGAAGGCTTGAATCTCAGCCAGAGAATATACTTAGGATTAGATCAGAGCACCTTAAATAAAGTATAACAAATTGTTATACCTTAAAGAAAGTATAACAAATTGTTTCCCTACTTTCAAATTTTTAGATAATCTGTATAAACACAGTTATCGGTTTGTTTTTAATTGTTTATAATAACAAAAGATGAGGAAAATAAAAGTTAAGTGCCTGTCATTATAGGACTGGTTAAATAAATTATGATTTGAACCCTGCTCTGTCACCAGGGCAGGCAGGCTTCATTGGCATGTCACCTGTGCAAGCACACAGGGTCCCACACTCAGAATGACCCCCCAACACACACACACACACACACACACACACACACACACACACACTACTGCTGTCATTTTGAAACTCTTAACAATTTTACTTTTGAACTTGGATTTTGTATGTGAAGTATGATGGGGCATGAAGCAAATGCATGAGCAGAGGACATGGGCACAGTGAGGTGTCATCATTCCTTGCCACCCCATTCACAAATAGCATTGGTGATGCCCCATGAACACAGAATTCTGGAGGGCCCGTGATGCACAGGAGCTTGGCAAAAATCAAAGTGAGCGCAAGATAAGCCTGTTACATGGATGACTGAATAAGCCCTGAGAGGCCATGCTTTCCATTCAAACTGGAACTTGCTTCAAACCCAGAAAGAAGACATATTCTAAGAAACACGGAAAACCAAGGACCCCTAATCTATCTATTCTTACTGGTGTTACTTCTCTGTATGAGCGCATCTCTCATGCTAAAAATGGTGACACAGAAGGAAAAGGCAGACAAGTCAACCCCGAGTTCCTTACCCTTTCAGTCCTTCCTTCCTCATCAGTAAGTGGAAAGCGGGGTATTGGTAGAATGTGTGTATATCAAAAAGAGAAATCAAAATGTTTGAGTTACTTTATCCAGAGTCCCCACTGTCCTGGTAAGAACAAAATACATGTGCAAGTACAAGCTACAAAATACAAATTACATAATTTTGATGGTTCAACAAAGGAGTTAAATGTCTTTAAAAATGGCATCGCACAATATAAAGACAGATGGTAAAATTCATACTAATGATTTAAATTTTTAATTGTTCTTTACTTAGATGATGTCACAAATGAAAAACAGTCAAGACAGAGACCGTGAAAGAAAAGAAAAGGCTTTATACATTTTAGTATCTTTAATGGTATATCTTTCCTGCGTTTTGAATAAAGCGTCCACATTTTCATTTTGCATTGAGTTCCTCAAATTAGGTAGGTGGTCCTGTCCATTGCTTACTAATTTTGTGACTTTGGGGGCGCCAGGGTGGCTCAGTCGGTTAAGCGGCTGCCTTGGGCTCAGGTCACAATCCCAGGGTCCTGGGATCGAGCCCCACATCGGGCTCCCTGCTCAGTGGGGAGTCTGCTTCTCCCTTTCCCTCTGCCGCTCCCCTTGCTTGTGCTCTCTCACTCTCTCTCTCTCTGTCAAATAAATAAATAAAATCTTTAAAAACAAATTTTTTTTTTTTACATTGGGCAAGTTATTTAACTTTTCTTTTTAAAAATTTTGTTTATTTATTTGACAGAGAGAGCACAAGCAGGCGGAGCTGCAGAGAGAGGGAGAAGCAGGCTCCCCACTGAGCAGGGACCCCGATGTGGGGCTTGATCCCAGGACCCTGGGATCATGACCTGAGCTGAAGGCAGACACTTAACCTACTGAGCCACTCAGGCGCCCCGGGCAAGTTATTTAAATGCTGGGTGCCTGTGTTTGCCTCTCTGCAAAATAGGATTTAATAATCATACCTATCTTATAGTATTGTTGAGAGGATTAAATACGCTAATTAAAGATGATTAGAGTAGTGTTTAGCTACTACGTATTAAATGTTATGATTATTGCTGTGTTTCTATTAGCAAATATACAATGGAATAGTAACCAGCCATTAAAAAAAAAAGGAAGTCCTATCTTCATGTCCTGCTAGAGAGTTATCTCTGAAATATATTAAGTGAGAAAACAAAAAAAGTACCAAACAATGTTTATGACATGATTCCATTTGTGGAAGAAAGGAGAGGAAAACACGTCTCTACGTATATACTTGTATACTCTTAAAACACGTTCCTGGAAGGATACACAAATAACACTGTTTGCCTCCAAGGAGAAGAAAACAAGCCGCTGGAAGATGAGGTAAGGGAAGGATTTTTCTCTCTTTAAACTTTTGAACCATGTCAGAGTGTCATTTATTCAAAAAAAATAAATTAGGTTAAACATTCTAAATGTCTTCTATATTTTAGTTTGCACAATGCACTGCCAGACCCAGAAGCACAACTAAATAAATAATTGTTGGCCAAAATATTTCTTAAAAATTATAGAGGGATACACACAGGTATCTAATGTGACATCCCAAAGTCAGAACAGGAGCTTAAATTCTAAACCACACTATCTAAAGTAAACTTGGACTTTCTATCCTTTTTTTTTTTTTTTTTTTTTTTAGTTTCCATACATAGAAAGCTATACAGTACTTTACAGAGCAACTAAGAGAAAATCTCTGTGACTAGGCAGAGCAGGCAAGGTTAAGGAGCTTGTGCCTGTCCCGGATCGGTCTGGCTGGCACTGGACTGAGGTCCCTAACCCCGCTAGGTTCCGTGCTGGAGAAGCTGCAGCAGGCGGGGAAAACCAAGTGTCATCCTTACCAAGTGATTACGCTAATCTGTGTTGAGAATCAGGGTAACGGAGGTTCCAGTGACCATGGGTGCAGATCTTATTTTTGACTCCTTTATTAATCCTCCAATTGCCTCTAGAGCTTATGACATGATAATAATGGCTCATGTTTTCTAGTCAAAGATGACACACCTGAACCATTATGAAAAAGACCTGTTCCTTAAGTTTGATGGATCCATTCACCTGCATCTGTGGGCATCACTGTGATCAATCAGTCTGTGAACGTCAGGAGTGAGGGGTGTGGTTCGGGGCCATGTAATACAGTAAGTTCCAGAGCAGTGGTTTTACTGTGTAGGATCTGAGGCTTTTTTTTTTTTTTAAGTAATCTCTATACCCAACGTGAGGCTCAGACCTACAACCCTGAGATCAAGAGTCGCAGGCTCCACCAGACTGAGCCAGCCAGGTGCCCCTGAGGCAAATATTTAATGACTGTGTGCCTCAGTTTTCTCAATACTAATACCTACCTCCTAGGGTTGTTGTGAAGATTAACACAGGTCAAGTCTTGCACATAGTAGGTGCTCAGTGCAGGCTGGCTGACGCTGGTGTTGTTCAGGTCTTAGGACTCCGGCCGTCTGAATTAAAATATAAGAGAGAAGATCCTGAGTTGTACACACTGGTCCCCATGTCCATTCACTTGTATTGATTTTCCTTTACAATATCACCTGTTTGTCATTTCCTCTATTCTTCCTGTCATCAGCTTAGTTAAGAGATCATTTGGCAATGATATTCAGTAGGGCTGGAGTAAAATGCAAGTAGATATAGTATACATTGACTCTATTTATTCCCAAATAATAGCACAGGTCGCTGGGTTCTCCCCCAGGAATCCTAGTAGCTGACTGCTGCCCGCTTTTAGCAATTAGGTTTCTGTCCATCTCAACCTCAATAGTCCCTACGAATATCATTATCGAGCACCTGCTCTGTGCCAGCCGCTGCCAAGACCCTGACATGCAATGAGAAGACAATGCCCCTGCCTTCAAAGCGTACACAGAGATGGGCAAGACAAGAACAGGTGAAGCCACTAGACCGGGATAAGGGCTGAGATAAAGGGAACTGTGGGGGTGAGGGGGGAGAGGGAAAGCACAGGGGCACTAGCATGTGCAAAGCCCAGAAGATAAGAGACAGCAGCCACTTTCCAGAAATTGGTAGCTCAGTATGGCGGAAGCATGGCGTTCAAAAAAGGAAACCAGAAGACATCAAGTAGGATTAGTGGTTCTTGAACTTGAATGTGCATAAAAGCAGCCTCCTGGGCTTCATCCCTAGAGATTGTGATTTAGTAGGTTGGAGCGAGGGTACCAGCAAGTGCTGTTGGTCTGAGGGCCGTCCTCTGAGAAGCACTGATGGGGAGAAGAAGGGTAGGGTCAACTTGCAGAGAGCTTGAGTATTATGCACAGAGAGAGGTATGCGCTTCCCCCTTAGCAGGGGGGTGCGGAGCGCCTCTGAGGAGTTTAAGCCTCCAAGAGACATGGTCACAGCTACCTTTTAGGAAAATGACTCTGCATGCCACATGAAAAAGAGAGAGAAAGCAAGACGGGAGTCAGGGAGAGCCGTCAGGGGCCGCTGCAGAACACCCAGTGGAGAAATCACAAGGATCTGAAATAAGACATTGTCAGTTACCCGTTGACCTGGGTGGCAGCAGCTAATACATTTGCCCTTAAATGTTTTTGATGAATGTCCCCCTGGGTAGCTGCCTCCACTTTGGGAGAGTTCGAGCTAGGAGAAAGAAAGGTGAGCCCTTCAAGTCAGTCCTTCAGGGAGTCACCAGACTGGTGAAAATCGGCAGCCTTGGTTCTTTGATATAAGAGAGAAGGTCCATTCTGCTCCCTTTGGCACTAGGAACCTGCACCAGGAATGCGAGCCGCACCTTCTAGGTGTCACTGAGCCGGGCAGCAGAAGACGGGGCCAAAGTTAAAACACCATGAAATTCTCTTACCAAGATCCAGATGGCTTTCTTTCTTCCTTTCTTCCTTCCTTCCTTTCTTTCTTTCTTTCTTTTTCTTCATTTTTCTTTCTTTCTTTCTTTCTTTCTTTCTTTCTTTCTTTCTTTCTTTCTTTCTTTCTTTCTTCTTTCTTTCTTTCTTCTTTCTTTCTTTCTTTCTTTCTTTCTTTCTTTCTTTCTTTCTTTCTTTCTTTCTTTCTTTCATTCTGTTTATTTAAGAGAGAGCTGGGGGAGGGGCAGAGGAAGAGGGAGAAAGAACCTCTAAGCAGACTCCCCGCTGAGCATGAAGCCAGCCTCCCGGGGGCTCCATCCCACCACCCTGAGATCCTGACCTGAACAGGAATCAAGAGTCCGAAGCTCAACCGACTGAGCCACCCAGGCGCCCCCAAATGTTTTTTTCTTGATTGAGTCATTGGCCCAGTTGCTGTAAACTTCTGATTCGTCTTCAGTTCCGATAAAGTTGATTCTGACCATTTTTGCTGGTTTATTCCCTGCTTTGGTGGAGCGATGGATGTTTGGGGTTTGTTACTCTGCCATTTGTACTAGTGTCCTCGATAATGTTTCGTAGTTTCCAGTGTACAAGTCTAGCACCTCTTTGGCTAGATTTATTCCTGCCATTCACTGTTATTGTTGTTGTTGTTTATTGCTATTGTAAATGAAATTGTTTTCTTTATTTCATTTTCAGATTTTTTTCATTGTTCATTGCTAGTGTGTAGAAATACAATTGATTTTTGTATATTGATCCAATATCCTACAACCTTGCTAAACTCATTTGTTAGTTCCAACAGTTTCAGGATTTTTTTTTTTTTTTTGAGAGAGAGAGAGAGGGCAGAAGTGGGGGGAGGGGCAGAGGGAGAGGGAGAAGCAGACTCCCTGCTGAGCACAGAGCCCAACTCTGGGTTCAGTCCCAAGACCCTGAGATCATGACCTGAGTCGAAATCAAGAGTCATAAGCATAATTTTGTAAAACTTGTTTTTGAATATATATATGAGAAAAGTTTCTAAAAGGTGGGAAATATGTTTTTACTTGGAAATTGAGTAAACAAGATGTTTGTATTTGTCAGAAAGCCTGCGGAATTAATCTTAAGGATCTATGCGAAAACTCCTGGTTGCTGAAGCTCCACACCTGCCCTGGTGAAAGTTTAGTATAAATGCCTGACCTCCTCAGAGTCTCCGCATTGAGCCAAGCAGAGTCTCTCATTATCTGTCAGGGAAAGTGTCAAATTGAGTTTCTGCAGACTGCAACATCCAGATAAAATTGTTAGGTGGCTTCAACTTTCTTGTGCAGATTAGAGGAAGAAAATTCTGCTCACAGAGGCTTCCATATTGGCTGGGAGTCTGCAGCAGCTGAGGTAGAGAAGGACTGGCTCTTCAGATAAGATTACACGGCTTTTTCACCCACGTGCCTCTCTATTAACTTGCTCCCTGCTTAACTCGTTGAAGGAATATGGAAATGTTGCATTAAACAAGCATGAGGTCTTCAGTAACTTCTCTCATATTGCCTACCTTTGACATCCTGAATTTAAGGGTCTTGGGTTTAACCTTGAGTTAATGCTCCTAAAATATTCAGCTTCGGAACTGCCCAGAGTCAGCTGAGGCCTTCATTGAGACTTACCCTAAGACCTAGCTCAGTCTCTCCCTCTGTTCAATCCTGCTTCCTTTGTTTCTCTTCCATCGATGTTGATCCCAAGAACATTCCCTAATAAAAAAGCTTCGCCAAAATAATGGTATAAAGGAAGGATGTGCAAGGTATTGGATTCAGGAAACAAGAGAACCATCATAAAGGAAGAACAAAGGGAATCTCTAGGAGGATGGTAAAGGGAGATCTCATGGGGACAGCTATTGACGAAAAGAATGCAACCAGTCCAGACAGAAGAAGCTCTGAAACCTATAGAAGATACTTCAAGATGAAATTCAAGGAATAACTAATATAGTCAGCCATCTTGAGAGGAGATTTGGACAAATGGTAGAGTTTGGAGTTGAATTAATGATAAGTATTTAAAAGCTTAAAATGAGAAATGAGGCAAAGAATTCTAGGGAAAACAAAACTGCACAGGGAAGGAAATCGTAGGTTGCCATGGGACTCAGTTGTGAACAGGGTTTAAAAAGTTATGAAATTCTAAACTTTGGGTATTATTCTAACCACAATTATAACTATATTGAAGGGAGAATGGGAAGCTTATGTGCTCAGGGGGAAGCAAAAGAGGAAACATAAATCTTCATTTTCCTCCATAGGCACTCAATAGATAACTCCTAACACTGAAAAATCAGATGTTGTCATTGGAAAATGGAGATAAATATTAAGAGAAACTGGCAAAAGAGATGAAAGTGATTTCCATTTGAGGAACAGACTGCTCTATTTTGCAATTTTGAATTTTTTTCACTATTTAAACTATACAAACCTATATCTTTGATAAGAATAAAAAAGTAGGGGCCCCTGGGTGGCTCAGTTGGTTGAGCATCTGCTTGGGCTTGGGTCATGATCTCAGAGGTCCTGGGATCAGCCCGCGTCAGGATCCCTGCTCAGCAGGGAGTCTGCTTCTCCTTCTCCCTCTTCCCCTGCTCATACTCTCTCTTTTGCTCACTTTCTCTCAAATAAATAAATGAAATCTTAAAAAAAAAAAGTTGCAAAAATACAAATAGTACAGGGGTGCCTGGCTGGCTTAGTTGGTAGAGCACGTGACTCTTGATCTCAGGGTGGTGAGTTCAAGCCCCACGTTGAGCATGGAGCCTACTTAAGAAAAAAAAATACATATATATTACAAAAAACATTCTCTACCCAGATTCACCTATTGTTAAAATGTACCTTATTTACTCTCCTTTTCTCTCTCTCCCTCCGCACACATACACACACATATACATATATGCATATATACTTATGTATGAATGTGTCTATAGATTTAATTATATTTGTCTATATACATAATTATATGTGTGTGTGTGCGTGTGTGTATTCCTTTTTCTGAGACTTTCAGGAGTAAATTATAAATATCATGGCCCTCCAACAGACACATGAAAAAATGCTCAACATCACTCAGCCTCAGGGAAATACAAATCAAAACCACAATGAGATACCACCTCATACTGGTCAGAATGGCTAAAATTAGCAAGTCAGGAAACAACAGATGTTGTCAAGGATGCGGAGAAAGGGGAACCCTCCTACACTGTTGGTGGGAATGCAAGCTGGTGCAGCCACTCCGGAAAACAGTAGGGAGGTTCCTCAAAAAGTTGAAAATAGAGCTACCCTAAGACCCAGCATTGCCCTACTGGGTATTTACCCCAAAGATACAAATGTAGTGATCCAAAGGGGCACCTGCACCCCAATGTTTATAGCAGCAATGTCCACAATAGCCAAATTATGGAAAGAGCCCAGATGTCCATCTACAGATGAATAGATAAAGAAGATGTGGTATATGTATACGATGGAATATTATGTAGCCATCAAAAAAGTGAAATCTTGCCATTTGCAACAATGTGGTTGGAACTAGAGGGTATTATGCTAAGCGAAGTAAGTCAATCAGAGAAAGACAGTTATCATATGATCTCACTGATATGTGGAATTTGAGAAACAAAACAGAGGATCATAGGAGAAGAGAGGAAAAAATGAAACAAGACAAAACCAGAGAGGGAGACAAACCACAAGAGACTTTTAATCATAGGAAAGAAACTGAGGGTTGCTGGAGGGGAGGGGGGGTCAGGGAGAAGGGGTAACTGGGCGATGGACATTGGGGAGGACACGTCATGTAATGAACACTGGGAATTATATAAGACTGATGAATCACTGACCTGTACCCCTGAAACAAAAATACATTATATGTTAATTGAATTTAAATTTTTAAAAAAGAGTAAAAAAAAAAATCATGGCCCTTTAACACCTAAATACTTCAGTGTATATTTCCTAAAAAGAGGGATATTCTCTTACATCAGTGTATATTTCCTAAAAAGAGGGATATTCTCTTACATAACAACAGTTCATAAATTTATAATACCTTATTATACTGTACATATTCTTTTTTTTTTTTTACTTTTATTTATTTAAGTAATCTTTACACCCAACGTGGGGCTCAAACTCACGATCCTGAGATCAAGAGTTGCACACTCTTCGACTGAGCCAAACAAGCACCCCTACCATACATATTCTAAATTTGTTATTTGACCTCATGATGTCCTTTAGAAGATTTTTTTCTTCCAGGACAGGATCCAGTCTAGGGTCAGGTATTGCATTTAGTTGTCTTGTTTTTTTTTGATACCATCAACTATATTCCCTACCTTGTACCTCTTGTCCTTGTGACCCATTCATTCCATGACAAGCCTCTACCTCCCACTTCCCTTCACCCATTTTGCCCTTTCCCCAGTCCCCCTCCCCTCTGGCAACCCCTATTCTGTTCTCTGTATTTATGGACCTGTTTCTGCAGTTGTCATGTCTTTAATCTCTTTTAATTTGGAACATTTCCACAGACATCTTTTATGACATTACCATTCTTAAAGAATATCTTCAACCACCCCTGATGCTTTATTCTGTTTTGTTTTTTAATCAACACAAGAAACAACAGATGTTGGCGAAGATGTGGAGAAAGGGAACACTCTTTTTTTTTTTTTTTTTTTTAAGATTTTATTTATTTATTTGACAGAGACAGAGATAGCAAGTGCAGGAACATAAGCAGCGGGAGTGGGAGAGGGAGAAGCAGGCTTCCCGCCGAGCAGGGAGCCCGACGCGGGGCTCGATCCCAGGACCCTGGGATCATGACCTGAGCCGAAGGCAGACGCTTAATGACTGAGCCACCCAGGCGCCCGAAAGTGAACCCTCTTGCACTGTCAGTGGGAATGCAAATTAGTGTAGCCACTCTGGAAAACAGTATGGAGGTTCTTCCAAAAAATGTTTTGTTTTTTAAAGTAGTATGTTCTTTATTTTGTATTTGTCCAATGTTTCCTTTGTTTAAATTAAGGTTATGCATTCTTGGCTGGAATACTGTCTAGGTGATGTTTTGTCTCTTTCAGGATATTATACCTGGAGGCACACGTTATCTAGCTGTCCTTCATTGGATGTAATTTTGACTATCCAGTTGAGGAGCTATCTAATTTCTCCACTGTTGATTCTTCTTTCTCCTTTGCAATTAATAAACTATGTGGAGGACACAATTTAAAACCATGCAAATATAATGCTTGTCATCAAAATTCCCCTCTAGCTTTGTCATCCATTGATGATTCTTGCCTCATTCGATCATTAATATCATTGTTACAGGATGAGTCTAGCACTCCCTCTTCATTTACCAAGCAGCCTTTGGCTGTGGGGATGACATTGCCACCAGTGGATCTGGAAGGCAGAGCATCGAGCCGCAAGGATTATCCTCAAAACCTAACGTCTAGGGAAATATGTCCCATTAGATTTTGGACTTGCTTGGTACCATTCATTCTTTTCCTTTTTTCCTATTTCTCCCTCTTGGAGTGAGTATGTCTAGCCTATGACCGTCTTATCATTGCATTTGGGAAGCACACAACTTGTATGGTTTCACAGGTTCACAGCTGGAGAGGAATTTGCTACAGGAGAAATTGTACCCTCCATATCTGATTTAGATGATATTTAGAGGAGACTTTGAATTTTAGACTTTTGAGTTGATATGGGAACAAGATAAGACTTCGGGCTGTTAGGATTTCATGTATTTTGCATGTCAGCAGGGCATGAATTTTGGGGGCCAGAGGAAGAATGCAACGGATTGAATGAATATGTCCTTCCCAAACTCATATGTTGAAATCTTAATCCCCAATGTGATGGTTTTAGGAGAGGGGCCCTGGGAGGCAATTAGATCAGGAGGGTGGAACCCTCATGAATGGGATTAGTGACATTATAAAAGAGGTCCCAGTGAGCTCCCTCATCTTTTAGCCATGTGAGGATATAGCTAGATGACCACCATCTATGAACCAGAAAGCAGACCCTCATCAGACACTGAATCTTCTGGCACCTTGATCTTGAAACTTACAGCCTCCAGAACTGTGAGAATGTCGTTTGAGCCATCTGGTCTATGGTGTTTCTATTATAGTAATCTGAACACCCTCTTTTTCTTCTCTCCTTCACTTTTCTTCCTCCTTCCCTCCCTCCCTCCCTCCCTCCCTCCCTCCCTCCCTTCCTTCCTTCCTTCCTTCCTTCCTTCCTTTCTCCCTCCCTCTCTCCCTCCCTCCCTTCCTTCCTTCCTTCCCTCCTTCCTTTTTAAGATTTATGTATTTATTTGGGCGCTTAGGTGGCTCAACTGGTGAAGTGTCGGACTCTTGGTTTTGGCTCAGGTCATGATCTCAGGGTCATGGGATTGAGCCCTGCATTGGGCTCTGTGCTCAGCGGGGAGTCTGCTTGAGATTCTCTCCCTCCCCTGCTCATACGCTCTTTCTCTCAAATAAATAATCTTTTAAAAAAGAGTAAAAAATAGATTTATTTATTTGAGAAATATCACGCATGTGGGCACACAAGAGCAGTGGGAGGGGCAGAGGGAGAGGGAGAGAGAATCTTAAGCAGACTCCACACTGAGCATAGAGCCCAGTGGTAGCGCTCAATATCACAACCCTGAGATCATGACCTGAGTGGAACCCAAGAGTCAGTTGCTTAACTGACTGAGCCACCCAGGCACCCATCTTTCCTTCCTTCCTTCCTTCCTTCCTTCCTTCCTTCCTTCCTTCCTTCCTTCCTTCCTTCTCTCTTTCTTAATTATTAATATGGGCTCATGAATTCTTATTTTTCTCCAAATGGCTTATAATTCATTAATATACTTCTGGAGATCAAATGTCTCCGGTTTGGCCAATGGGAGACCCTTCAGGTTGGCTCCCGCATCCTTGTGATACAACTCCATCTTTTTAATTTTTTGGGGTTTGGTTTGGTTTTATTTTTTAGCTCTTTCTTCCTTTCTGGCATAGCAAAGTGTGTACTTTCCCTGTCCTAACCCTAGAATCAGCCTTTCCCCATTTCTTTTAGTGGGGCACTAAGTGTGCTCATTGCTACTGGGATGTCTTTGCTTTTTAGCCCTTTCAGAGGAGAGAGTTGAAAATATATGAGTGTAAATACACAAATACACACACATACCTACAAATATACATATAATACATAAATACGTGTATACATGTATATATGCAGATACACATACATATACATATTTTAGAAATCATGAGTTCAAAACAATAATTTCAATTCCAATTAATCCCCACAGGGTTGTTTCTTGTTCTTTCTTTTCATAGTTATACGTATCTTCTTCTACATTGAGAACTCTGATCCCTAATGATATCAATGTGTTTATTCATTTGTTCAAACCTGTAAGATATTTAAAATAGTCTCCCAGGACACCTGGCTGGCTCAGTCAGTGAAGCATCTGCCTTCGGCTCAGGTCATGATCCCAGAGTCCTGGGATCGAGCCCCGCATCGTCTCCCTGCTCCGCGGGAAGTCTGCTCTCCCTCTGCCTGCCGCTCCCCCTGCCTGTGCTTTCTCTCTCTCTCTGACAAATGAGTAAAATCTTAAAAAAAAAAATTAAAAAAAAAAAATAGTCTCCCAATCACTTTACCCATACCACTAAAGCATAGCTACTAACGAGTTCAGGATTTGTTTGTACTTTTACCCCCATCCCTGCATACACATCCTTTCCTGTCCAAGAGTGAGAGTATACAGTCAAATACTGTGTTCAAAAGTCACTTTATTATTTTTTTTTAAGATTATTTATTTATTTATTTGACAGAGAGAAAGACACAGCGAGAGAGGGAACACAAGCAGGGGGAGTGGGAGAGGGAGAAGCAGGCTTACCGAGGAGTAGGGAGCCGATTCGGGACTCAATCCCAGGACCCTGGGATCATGACCTGAGCTGAAGGCAGACGCTTAACGACTGAGCCACCCAGGCACCCGTCGTAAGTCACTTTAATTCTTCTTAGTCTCCTTTCCACTCCCTGTCCCAGGATGGTCATGGTACTCATTTGCAATATAGTTAGGTTCATTTGTTTGTTTTATTTCAATTTTAGTTTTCCCCTTCCACTCTTGTTTTTTGAATGTATGACAAATTAATATGCTCTCAAGAGTAAAAATGTTACCAAAAAGTATCCTCAGAGATGTGTCACCCTCCTTGAATCCGTTCCACTACATTTCCCCTCACCCCATATTGGTAACCAACTTCATTATTTTCCGGTTTGTCCTTCCAAGTGTTTCCTTTTGTGATAAGCAGATAGATGTATATATATATATATTTTTTTTTTTTTTTAATATTTTATTTATTTATTTGACAGAGAGACACAGTGAGAGAGGGAACACAAGCAGGGGGAGTGGGAGAGGGAGAAGCAGGCTTCCCACTGAGCAGGGAGCCCGATGCGGGGCTCGATCCCAGGACCCTGGGATCATGACCTGAGCCGAAGGCAGACGCTTAACGACTGAGCCACCCAGGCGCCCTAGATGTATATTTTTATTTCCCTTTTTTTCTTACATAAAAAGTAACACGATCTTTTGCACTTTACTTTTCACTTAATAACATCCGAAAATCATTCTATAACAGTTCATAGAGATCTTCCTCATTTTTTTGGAAGAATCTTTTTAATGCAATTAAACTAGGATCATTGTATTCATGTCTCTGATGATTTAGTAAGTTTTTGGTTGTAAGGCAGTTAAAAAGAGACTCCAACAGCCCTGTTACATAGTTGCATATGAACATTCAAAAGCAGAGTGCGGAGGCGCGTGTACCCCCTCCCCAATACCATGGGCAGAGAGCATTGTTATAGGTGACCTCATTTTCCTGAACAGTGACCAGCTTCTTGGTAAAGTTTCAAACAAAACAAAGCAGCCTTCTCTCCATTTAGGTGGTAGTTGGTTTCCTGGAAAATTTGGTGAGTATGAAAACTCTGCAAGCTGTTGCTGCTACTTAGGGAGTGGAGAGAGCCAGAAAGACAGCTTCCTCCATCATTTTTACAGCTGCGTGGTTTTCCATTGTGTGTGTCCTGCAGTTTATCTAACCGATCTTCTGTGCTTGGGCATTTAGATAGTTCCCAATATTTTGCAATGACAAATAACCCTGTGATAAATAAAATCATACATATGTATTTTCATTCTTTTGAGGTGCATCTTCAGAGTAAATTCCTAGAAGTGGGATCACTGGGTTGGAAAGTAGAAATATATGAAGTTTTGTTCTATACTCTGCCAATTTCCTCTTCATGAGGGTTGTATCATTTTGCATTCCCATCACCAACGTAGGAGAGTACCTGTTTTCCCACAGCTTTGTCAGCTGAGTTTATATTCAAGTTCTGAATTTTTGCCCATCTATTGGGTGAGAAATTGTATCTCAATGTAGTTTTTAGAATTTTTTTTTATTTGAGTAAAGTTGACACACACAAGATTACATTAGTTTCAGGTGTACAACATGGTGATTTGACATCTCAGTGTAGGCATTCTTTTTTTTTTTTTTTTAAGAAAACTCTATGCCCAACGTGGTGCTTGAACTCATGACCCTGAGATCAAGTCCATGCTCTACCAGCTAAGGCAGCCAGGCGCCTCTCAACGTAGTTTTAATTTGTATTTCTCTTATTGAGTGAAAGTGAACAACTTAACATGGTTGAGAGCCATTTTTAAATCTTTTTTGGGACTATTTATGTCCTCTCTCAAACTTTTTTATACATTAGGAGTATTAATCTTTTATTTGTGACATATGGGCAAATATTTCTTCCCAGTTTGTCACTTATTTTTTTTTGTCATGCAAAAGGTTTTTAGTGTATTCAAATTCACCATTTTTTAGTTTCTGTTTTTTTTTTTCTTTTCTGACATAGGGTAGCTCTTCACTTTCTCAGATGCTTTTAAGAGGATATGTCTTTTCTTTAGCTTTGTGGTTGTTTGTTGGGGAGACTTTTCACCAGCAGAAAGGCTTTGACATTTTGATTTTTGCAGGATGTGGATGGCTGTACTCTATTCCAAATAATTTCATGGACAGAACTGTTAGTTTCAGAGCTGTCAGTTCCACCCTATCTCATGCAGTTTAAAGATTTTGCTGGCGGGTGGGAAGAAAGGTTGATGTGCTTTCTCTTTTCTGTCGGTCTGACATTTCTGCCTTCTCTTTCATTACCTCTTCATTACCCATTCTCCCCCAGAAACACGGCTTCTTTGAGGCTGCCACTCCTGGCCCTACACGTTTTCAAACCCTTCCCTAAAGAGAAGACTGTGACCTACTGAGTGCCAAACTGTGTTCAGTATTTTGTGTTTATTGTTCCATTCCCCACCCTCCCCCCGTAGATTCTGTTTGTGCTTCTTCTAAGTCCACTCCTCCCTTCTGCTGTCCCCAAGAGATTCAACCCCTTTCCTCACTCTCTACACTCACAGGTTTATGGTGGTAGCAGGATCCCTACTGGATTCACCCCCCACCCCCACCCTACTTAGAGGTGATTTGAAGTTACAGGTTTCTGGTAGTGAAGGCATGAATCCTGTGCAGTTTTTCTTTGTTCTATTCGATTTGAGAGTTGTTTTGGCAAAGTGAGGGGCAGATTTGTCATCAGGCTACTGCCATTGCTTTCCAGCCCCAGAAGTCTCAACATGCTTAATAGATGCGTACATTTCAGGACATAGTCATGACGAGAACCATTGAAAACTAGCAATAGAAAGGTATCTTCATTGACTATCAGTGCTTATAAATGGTAGTTGAAGTGGGAGTTGAGTGTTAGGGTTGGCAATGAGATTAGCAAAGGGGACATACTGAGTAACAGTGGATTGAGATTTTATCGAGTTGAAAGTTTGAGAAAGTGTAAGCATTTTCTTTAAGACTGGGAGCAAGACAGTGAGTGCTTTTGCTATTACGGTTGCTACTGCTCAATATAACATTGGTGGTCGTGGCCATAGCAGTTAAAAAGGAAGAAAGAAATGAGGTATGTTATAAAGGCATTAAAAAGGAAAAAACACCATTATTTGAAGATAGTATAATCTTAAATAGAAACCCTACAAACTCTCAGGTAAGAAAGTTCACTGAGTTGAATATAAGAACAGTTGCCAAAAAGCAGGGATTTCTTTATAGCAGTGTGGCAGGGGCTTCTGGCTGTTGAACCAACAGCCATTCCCCCTTCTTTGCTAACAAAATCTGTTTCTGTACAACCCCCGGAGATAAGTCATGATTTATCTAAACCAGTCATAGCAAACCCATTCCGTTTTACCAGATTCTAAACTTACCAGCATCCCTTGCATCTGGGGAGGATTCTATGACCCAGGCCTGGCCAATAATGTGTGAGCAAAAGTCTGCCAAGTTGTTCCTTTTTGCAAATGTTCTGGTTTCTTTAAGCCTTAGTTTCCTCTTGCATCAAGCAGATAATACATGCCTTACCTTTTAAGACTGTAAAGATGAAGTGAGATTATTCTCATATCAAAGTGATCCATAAATGCAAAACAAAAAGTAAGTAAATGCTCATATTATTCAAGATAGTCAAATGATTATGGGCACAGATGTAGCATTGGTATAAATGCTACAAATTGGCAATAAGTTTAAGGAGTGCCATTATATACAAGGAAATCCCTTTACCCAATCAAGTCTTATTATATAAGTTCTGATATATTATATCAGTTCTTATATAAGAACTGATGAATTTTTTCTTATGTAGCACCTTGCCCAGTGATTTAACTCACAAAGCGTTAAGAAGAATCTAGCACCACAGAGAACACATTATTTGGGTGATTTGCAGATGGTTACGCCAATACAGCTGATAAGTTCTAGATCAGGGTTTGCAAAACATAAAATGTCAGATCATATGTACAGTATAATCTATACTACATGTATATATATTTAAAAAAATATATACAGATAGTAAATATTGATGCTTTGTAGGCCAGATAGCCTCTGTGCAACTATTCAACTGTCCCAGAAGTGAGAAAGCAGCCACGGACATGTAAACAAATAGGCACGGCTGTTCCAATAAAATCGAACAGGCAGTGAGCCATTTGGTCTGCAGGCCATAGACAATCCCTGTTCTAGACTCAGAGTTTACTGTTCTACAGTGAACTTGTCTCACAGGATCATGTCTTGGGATCAACCAAATCAATTTTCCATGACATCATCTCCACCCTATTATTACCACTGTATTATTACCACAGTGCAACTGAAGCACTTCCATGGTGATTTACTGCATTTGATCCTCAGTCCTCCGTGAGCGAAGAAGGGTAGATCTCATCTTCTTTGTATTGATCAGAAAAAGGCTTAAGTGAATTGTTCAAGGTCACAGAGCTACTGAAGGGCAAAATCTCTATTTCCTAGAGATTAGTTTAGTGCTTTTTAAAAATAGACGATTAGAAACCTTAATTCTACTTCATTGTTCTTCTTAGCTTCTATTGTTAGTCCTTTTCTTACTCAAACTCTGGTGAAGCATTATGCATTTTCAAGGACTTGAATTTTCTCCTTAAATGTAGCTTTTAGCATCAAATTGAAAATTCTGTTTTGAGGGTACTGAATATGAAAAGAATGCTTGTGATAGGGAGAAGAAATTGGTAGTAAAAAATTTAATTTTGTTTTCTATCTTAAAGCAAATTCTAGTCATTCAATGAGGGATAACACTTTCAATTTCAGTGTGAGGAGAAACAGGCAGGATATAGATCAAAGCACCATCAAAGGACTACGCATGTGATAGATTTGAATCTACAGTTGATACTAAAGTTTCCTCTGTAAAACCCAAACTTTTATGATACTCTATAGCACATAATTTAAAAATGCTGGAGAGGACACCTAACAGTCAATAAGAGACATGATTTGAAACTGCCAGAGGAAGTCCAAAACTGAATAAAAGGGTTTGAACATACACTAATGCCCCAAGTGTCCAGCTATATCATCTAATAGCTGAAGCCGTTTTCTCTTCTGTAAAATGTTAAACACCTACTTTATAGGGTTGAAGACTGAAAATACTATGGACAGATCAAGTAACACAGTACATATGGCAAGATTTCATTAAATGTGGCTATTTAAATGTTTGCACTTATAAAGCTTACACTGAACCATTAATTAGCAGCTAAACACGCCAAAGACTGCTTCCTGTCTGCACTTCTACTAGTTATCCCTGTCCAACTGACAGTAAATGGCAAGTCCTAGGGAGGATTATGAAGCCTGTCGTCCCCACTGATCTGCCCAACTCATCCCCCACTTCATGTGTTTTCTCTATTGCTACCCCTTCTTCAAGTCGGAACAAAACCATTCAGCTGTCTATACTTTATCCAAGATAACCAGGCCAGGGAAAAATTTAGTTTCTATATTCTACTTCTCTCAGAATTTTCTTTCTTGGGGCGCCTGGGAGGCTTAGTCGGTGAAGCGTCTTCCTTCGGCTCAGGTCATGATCCCAGGGTCCTGGGGTCGAGCCCTGCATCGGGCTCCCTGCTCAGTGGGGAGCCTGCTTCTCCCTCTCCCACTCCCCCTGCTTGTGCTCTCTCTGACAAATTAGTAATAAAATCTAAAAAAAAAAAAAAAATTTTTTTTCTTGATTTTTAGAAGATTCTAATTGGAACAAAAAAGCTTTGTGTCCCTTTTAAATAAATTTCAGAAATCATATGATTAAAGAATAAGCAGGTGACTTGCAAACAGCTGCTGCCAAGGGGCTTCTGTAGGCTGAAAAAAATATATTCTAAAAATTACCACATTTTTGTCACAATATTTATTTTGGAAATTCCAAAGAGTACTAAAAAAGGATGTGAGTTTTAAAAAAAGTATATATATATGTATTAGAAGAGGGTCTAAGTTTAAAAAAAAATTAGAGAAACACTGCCCTAGACTTCTGTGGAATGTAAAACTGTTAATTTTTCACTATTTTGCTGTGCCTTACTATAAAAATACAGATGGCACAGCTGTGATGTAGCTTCAACAACTTAATTATAAATTGCTTTCAAAAGTAATTTATTTGGATTTTTCGTATCCTTTAATGAATGCAAATATATTAACAGAAAAGGCTTTCTCCCCCCCCCCAAGGACTGTACAATTTCTGAAATAAGTCAGGAAAAGCAAAAAAAAAGACACAAAATTACATTGTTTCAATGCAAACAGAACACACACATCACACCCACACTTGCGTTTTCCCAGGTTTTCACAAAGAAAACAGGTCACCATATTTCTCAGTGAAGACCCATACTATAGTCTGGCTAATCAGAGACTTCCAAACTTTTTTCTTCAAAAAGAGCATTTTTAATAGACTAAATACTGGTTATCACTGAGTTTTTGTTTAAGGTACAACAGCAGCATGGTTCAAATGTAACTTGCAGTTCTTGGAAAAAAACAAAAATTTTAAAATAATGAAATACAGAAAAAGTAGGGACCACCTTTCATTATTTTGAGTACCATTGTTCGCTTGAAAAAATATTTCCAACCTTCTAAAATCCTAGAGTTAAGAACCATTTCCAAGGGGGAAAAATATTCAATGCCACAACATAACTTCTGAACAAAAGTGTGTGTGTGTACACATATATGTATGTGTGTGAAAAGCTTAAAGAGACTAATAAAGTTCCCAGTATTTTAAATTTCCTTCAAAGTAACTACTGAAATTTCAAACAAACATTTTGCTTGATCAAAATATATGTCCTTTTCTGGTTGTTTGATCCTCATTCCAGGCAAAAAAAAAAAAAAAAAAAAAAAGGCAAGCAAGCAAGCCAGAAACAGTTACTAGGTGGGAATAAGGCTTCAAATACCTAAACATTTTGAAAGTAGGTATGAGGAAAATGAAATCAGACTAAGCTTGGGCTGAGTGTCCCACAGCCAGCCATTGCCATGGTGTGCCTTCCACAACTATCCTTTTATCCTTGGTCTCAAAATTAGTACCAGAAAGGCTCTCAGCTCTGGCACAGGACATAAATTCCTACTACAAAAGATAATTACACATCAGCAAATGATGTTCTGAGCTTAGCTTTCTCCAGGCTTTGTGACAGAGCTCAGGCTGAAGCTGTCTGTGAAATTCTGTATTTGGTACTGTCATACACCTGGCTTATGATGTGCCGATTAAAAAAATAAAGGAATATAAAATTAAATATTACAGAACTAATGAATAAAATGGAATATTTGTTAGAATCCAAGTGCTAGCCTTTGGGAATTTTTAATGATATTCATTTACTCCCAACCTTTCCTTTTTCTTATAAATTATTTCTTTAAGCAGCACATATTATTACATAGATTTAGGTAGGAAATTTTGTTAAATACCTCTCTGGCACCCAATACCTAATCTAAGACTCTGACTTGAATTAATTTATGATGGTCCACATTCAAATGAGCAGATTAACAGTAAATGATAGGAAGTTACTGAGTCTACAGGTTAAAATTTTGTTCACATCTTCTGTAATCCACCTTGTTTTCACAACTTGACTAACAAGTACAGGTAACCAGTAGATAAATTTGTCCTTCATCAAATAATCCAAAATAATAACCGTAGGCCTGTCATTCATAAGAAACTATAATTTGTTATATTCTGACATTGGCACTTAAAAAAATGTTAACAACTAAAGTTTCTCTAAAAATTTCAATACATTACAATAAAGGAGATACACAATTTAAGACTTTAAATCTGTTACTGTGAAATTCCAATAATTCCCATTTTATTATGCATAATTAGATCTTTAAAATTGTGGCCATTCCCCGAAGACACCAACTTATATTATGAGAAACTCAGGAGAGAACTCATCTCCTTCATAAGAATGGGGTTTTTTTTGCAGCTAAAAATTTCTAGTATCTTAAACCCAATCACTCTTGGTAAACATTTTGGTGACTCACACTACTGAAAATAATTTGAAGCAGAGAGCCGAAAAGAATGGAAATGACCTCAACCAAAGGTAACTACACATTCTTGCACCCTGCTTAAACACTTAGAAAAGTCAAAGGGATACTTTCTTGAACAAATATAGATTCAAGGTACAATTCTGATTGTATTAAGGCTTTCGCTATCATGATCTCTTAAAGTCTCTCCACTTTAGTGTTCTCATTTTGATTCTTATGGTGAACTTAAATGGTAAAAGGCCTTGTTTTGGCTTTTCAGTGGGCAAACACTCTACCATCTCTGAATGTTAAAGGTGATCCCACAGAGCTCAAAGAGAAGAGGCAATATGATAAAGGGACAACTTTAAAGTTTGCAATACCAAGACAATGATCAACACTTTGAAGCAAGATGAATAAATTAAAATTCTTGGTTAGACATTAAAGCATTCTTGCCAAGAATAAGTGTACACTGTATGGAGGGATATTTGATTCCTACACGAGTCCCAATGTGCCCATTACATTTGCTTATGGGAGACACTGCAAGTTTAAGGTAATTTACATTCCTTGGCAATCAAGTTACTCTGTTATAGGCAATGTCTTTTTATTGTTCCATCTGGCACTTGCTAACACCATTCTTGAAGAACCTAGAAATGAAGGTCAGTCACTCTGTTAATCAGGAACAGAACCAAATAAAAACAAATTTTTGGAAAAACAACCAAGAAATTCTGGTTCATCACTATTTTCCATATCTAACGGTTCCTTCAAGATAAAACATAACTCTTCCTTCCATGATAGCTTTCCAACAAAGGGAGATTAAAGAAAAAAAAAAAAAAGAAAAGAAAGTTCCCCATCCTACCCCCTAAATTGTCATTCATACTGGTGAAAGAGCCAGTCTTGTTAGCAGCTAAATATTGCACTGCCTTTCATTCTGTGTACAGTCAGGGTCCAATGAAAGTGGCACTCTCATGGTATAAGGGATGGATGACGACACTGCCGGCTCAAGAGTGAAGACTCAGTATATGGAGGGACAAGAAACATGTCAGCACTAGTCACACATCCAGTTGCAAAAGTCTGATTTCCAGAAGTTAAAATTCATCACTTTCAGCTGCATGAAGTTGTGTGTCGTCTGCATCTGTCATGCTGCTCTCCTGGGATTCATCTGTTCCCACTTTAAAAAAATAAAAAGAAAAGTCTACAGTAAGGCGTCTGACAAATATTTCTTGTTGGTTCATGAAAATAAGGAAAACTATTCTATGCAGAGAGATGCGATCTTAAATTAAGGCCCTTAAAAATCCTGATATCCTTCAATAAAATGCAATTCAGGTTCTTTGTTTTACAGCTTGTCTGAAAAGATTAGTTCATTGCATTCAACCTTTAAGCGTTTTAACTACTGGGATGCCCGGGTGGCTCAGCCGTTAAGCGTCTGCCTTCAGCTCAGGCCAGGATCAAGCCCCGCATAGGGCTCCCTGCTCCGCGGGAAGCCTGCTTCTCCCTCTCCCACTCCCCCTGCTTGTGTTCCCTCTCTCGCTATGTCTCTCTCTGTCAAATATATAAATAAAAAAATCTTAAAAAAAAAAACAAAACGAGTTTTAACTATTAAAGCTGCCTCTCCCTAATGAATTCCTTATTCCTACCCTAGGAGTTAGAGCTAGTTTTCCGAGACATTAAAAAAAGACTGACATTCCCTCCAACTGTTGACTCTACTTTGGGAACAGTCCCTGCTAGTCCACAGAAATATAAACTATACCTTCAGTTTAAAAAGGGTTATTGGGATTATAGGAATTATGATTTTAATTAAAGCCTTTGCCAAGTTTTCTGGAACAAAGGTATCTTAGTTCATCTCAACAGAAGTTTCTCAATTCTCTTATTATTAAAAAATGCTATTAGGGGCGCCTGGGTGGCACAGTCGGTTGAGCGACCCACTCTTGGTTTCAGTTCAGGTCGGGATCTCAGGGTTGTGAGATCGAGCCCCGCATCCAGCTCCATGCTAGGTGCAGAGTTTGCTTAAGATTCTCTCTCTTCCTCTGCCCCTGCCCCGCCCCCTGTCTAAAAAATAAATAAATCTTAAAAAAGGACTTCATTCAAACTAGTTATGTTCTCACTAGTTATGTTAAGATACACACTCAAGTTAGAGTGCCTCAGTCAGTTGAGCATCTGACTCTTGGTTTCAACTCAGGTCATGATCTCATGGTTCCTGGGACAGAGCCCCATGTGGGGCTCCATGCTCAGCAGGGAGTCTGCTTGAAGATTCTCTCCCTCTGCCCCTCCCCCCACTTGCGTGCTCTCTAAAATAAAAAAAATTTTTTAAAAATCTTTTAAAAAAAAAGATATACACTCAATTTAGGGATAGAGTATTTACTACTGCCTTAAACTACTTCTTTGTTCCCTCCTCTTTTCTTGACCCTTCAATTTATATACATTAGCCGTATTTTTAGATTTTGAATTTGCCAGAGCTTCAGAGAATTTGAATAGTCATTACTACAGATCTGTCAATACTTTTCATCAATACTTTAAAATGTGCACAAATTTATTCTTCATTCACTTAGCACTTATAATATCTTCAACATATCGTCACATCTATCATCCCTTCCATCCCACCCCGCATTCCTATGAAGCAGGTAAGGCAGGCATTAGTTACGTATTTAAATTAATGTCCTGGTAAAAATCTGCAATGGATTTGTCAAAGTCACAGCAAATTAGATCCAAAACGGAGAGTAGTTACCTGACTCCACATGCACTTTGTTAATATATTGCCCTATTTAATTTCTCTAAAATTCCATTTGGTATAAAGAATACACCATGGTTAAAAAAAAAATTTAAAAGCAGCCCACAAATCCTTAGGCAAAAGGTAGCTTTCTGAATATTCAATAGTCAAGAAAATTTCCATGTTTATTCTGTGTCATTAAGAAATATCTGTTCCCCTTTGCCTAACTCTGAGGTGATGTTTTATTAGCTCTCTGGTTTGATACACATACAAACCTGATTCTTATGGATGATACTCACTGATCTGTTCTTCTTGGGTTATTGGCTCCTCATCATCTGGAAGGTAGCGCTTATCAATTGCCTCTTTAATCTGGTTATTGGCTCCTTTAGGATCTAAATCCATAGCCCAAGAGAAATTCATCAGGGCGAGGTGTGTTTGACCTAACTTCTTGTAAACCTAAAAATAAACAGCAGCACTACATTTTTCATTAAGTTGTGAGTTTCAATTATAAAATCCTATACATTAATAATTTAAATAGGCTTCTGATTTACATGCTATAAACCCATTCTGATGAGTAGGTCACTTTCATCCTATAGAAAAACTCAGACTAACTTCTGAGTTCCTTCTAATATATTCAGATATTTTCAGAATTCCTTGCCTCTGTCTCTCTGATAGTGAGCTTCCAATAAATCATACTTTGATTGGATCAATGACAACTGAAAGAAATGGACTACAAGCTGCTTGATTAGCATTATGTACACTGATTTTTAAAGGCTATTATATCAACTCTTAACACCTGTCCACTGTTCCCAGCTACCTTCACCAGTTGGCATCTATGGGCCAAGTCTGTAAAGTCTTGACTAGTCTGGTCTTGGAAATCTTGGAAGCCAGTTCTTCTAATTAAGACTACGCAGAGCATCAATTTTTTTCTTTTGGGGGATGCCTACATATTTTGTTGATAATTGGAAGCTAAGAGCTTTCCAAGATGTAGTCTCAGTAACGAACTCATGACTGCCATTGGCTGCAAGTGCTAATATACTTCCAAAACCATAGTATGTTTAGGATTATGGTGTGTATGTTCTTGCTCCTTCATCAGGATATCATCTTCTTAAATGTTTTAACTAAATCCATTCTTTATTCCCAGAGCATTTAGTTCAGAGCTCTGTTGAATTTGCTCAGTAGATGTTGCACAATATGTATTATATTTCTTCTTCAGAAGTTAGTATTTGTTATGAAAGTCACAGTTTAGGACCATGGCCCAAATCTTTACCTTTCCTATTAAGAAGTAAACGAGGGATTCTTTGGGAACAATTTGTTTCAATTCTTCAAGTTCTTGTAAAGCAGACTGAAAAAAGCAAAGAAAAACAGAGTAGCAAAATTTTACAAAGTTCTAACTAAGCAAGTGTTTTTATTTGATTTCCCAAATCATCTTAACTAAAGCTTATACTAGATCTTAATCAATGCACTTCCCTATTACGTTAATTCTTCTTGTGAAAATAAAATGCATGAAAATACTTAAGACAACAGGAACTAAGAATGGCAGGAATTCACCAGAGTACATGGAGAACACACAGACATGGGGGTGACAATGCTTGCTTTGGTCACCATTTTATTTAAAATAACAATACTCCATTACACTGTGTGTGAAAGAGTTTTTTTTTTTTTTTTTTTTTAAAGATTTTATTTATTTATTTGAGAGAGAGAGAATGAGAGAGAGAGAACACATGAGAGGGGATAGGGTCAGAGGACGAAGCAGACTCCCTGCCGAGCAGGGAGCCCGATGCGGGACTCGATCCAGGGACTCCAGGATCATGACCTGAGCCGAAGGCAGTCGCTTAACCAACTGAGCCACCCAGGCGCCCTATTACACTGTGTGTGAAAGAGTTTTGAAAACTAAGTTGCAGAATAAAACAATTCTGAAGTTCTGTTAATAAACCATCTCCCTGATGCAAACACTAAGCTTTGACTACCAACCTGCCATTTTAACTAATGATGAAGAGTAAAATTTAACCCTCTGAATTAAGTCAAAACTGTCTAGAAATCTTCTGACCACTGCTAAAGGGTTCGGGAAATTGAGAGAAAAGACAGAGAAATAGATTTGTATTTAAAAGACATGATCAAAAATAAAACTGGTTCCCCAAATGAGATATTGTCCATTTTTCACCTAGCAAATGGACAAAAATAAAAATAAATTGATGTTGCATAAAGTTACTATGAGAGAGAGGAATCAGGCATTCTCATTACTGAAGGTGGAATTGTAAACTGATGCAACCTGTTTGTGAGGACAATTTAGCATTATCTATTAAGTTAAAAACTGCACCATTGATTCAGCAATCCCGCTGCTAGGAATTTATCTCAGGGATATATTAAAAAAATTCACTAAATCATCTTTATAAGAACATTCGACCCAACATGCTACTGCAAATCACTAGAAGCAATCAAGGTGTGTCTAATCATAGTCTAGTTAAATAAATTGTGGTTCATTCTCTATGCAACACTAGATTTATAGGTGCTCAACCATATGTTAAAAGAAAAGAAGCAAAAGTGAGATGCAAAAGAGTACGTGCAATAATATTATTTCTTTCGTAACAAAACATATATGCCACACATATACCAATGATTATGTGGGTATTCTCACAAATATTTTATATTTATGTGAGCATATAAATTTTTCTTTTTTTCTGGCAGAAATCAATACATATATGCCCCATATAAATGGCTTACCTTTGGGAAGGGGATGATTGAGGTAAAAGGGGAGCAGGGACCTTCTATTTTTATCTTGGTAGCTTTCTCTATTTTTTGAATTTTCTAACATAAATATTATATTTTATTTCTCTTTAATGTCCACAGAGGTTATCTACTTTTCTTCTCTATACCTCTTTGTAGTAAAACAAAATCCAATGTAAGTTAGGTTAAAAAAGAAAAAAAGGTAAGTATCAACTATCTATCCACAGGAGTGTTAAAGTGAAAAGAAGCAAATTATAGAACAGTATGTGTAGTTGCATTAGTTTCCTATTCTGTCATAACAAATTACCACAATTTTGATGGCTTAAGACAAATTTTTTTATCTTATAGTCTGTGCATTAGAAGTCCAATATGAGTCTCACTGGGCTAAAATCAAGGTCCCTTCCTTTGTGCAGGGTATCTGTTTCCCTGCCTTTCTTGGCATCTAGAGGCTGCCCACATTTTTTGGCTTGTAGCCTTCTTCCTCCATCTTCAAAGGCTACAAAGGCTGGTTGAGTCCTTCTCATGCTGCTTCTGACTACAGCTGGGAAAGATCCTCCACTTTTAAGATTCATGTGATTAGACTAGCACCGCCTGAATAATGCAGGATACTCGCCCCAACTCAAGGTCCATATCCTTAATCACATCTGTAAAGTTTCTTCTGCTGCGTAAGGTAACACATTCACAGGTGCTCAGGATTAGGGCATGGACATCCTTGAGGGGTCATTACCCTGCCTACCACAACAGGGTAAGTCTACTTTGTTAGGTACAATTAAAAATATATAAATAATGAGAAAAAGATCTAAAGAAGTATGTTCTGAGTTGTTAACAATGCTCCTCCCTGGAGGGTCCCCTTATGAGGCACATTCAACTTCGTATTTTCTTATACTTTCATATTATTTGAATTTTTGGGTAACAAGCCTATTACTTTCATAAAAAGCCCCCACAAAGATATAAGGAATAAAGCAGTGATCAAAGAGAGTGGACTAGTAAAGGTATCAGAGGATTATAGCATTTGGGTAACATAAGGGGATTTATTCATTGATTGGTATAAGACTTTAGTATTATTTCTCTAAGAAGGGTATAAAGAATAAGGAACCAATCTTATTTCACAGTTCTAAAAAAGTTTAATACACTCCTACCTGACCCTCCCTTAACCTAAGGCCAAATGTAATTTCCTGGCTTTTGTAAATTTTTTATAGGCATTATCTAAAATAAAAGATTTACATAAAATGTTTTTGTGGGAAGTAGTATGAAAGTAGCTGTGTGGTAGGTTCCATGGACCCATTATCACAGTATAATGATGTTTGAAATTTTCTATAATAAAAAGGAATAAAAAAGAAGAGTAAAGGCAAACACACACACACACACACACACACTTACTTGGTGTATTTGTTTCAAGTGCTGTGTTTTTTACACAAGTATGTAAGGGGCTCTGGTGCATCCTTAACACTTCATTGTCTTCCTAATTGCTGGCAGCCCAAGAGAAATAAACTCAAAGTACTGCTGGGCTGAATGGGTCTGAGAATCACATCTGCTAGTCTAGGAATGGAACACTTATTACATATGATAATTCTACGAGGTAGACTGTTCTCTATTCCTTCCATACTATTAAGTATTGTAAAATATACATGGAATAAAGAATCAAGATAAAAGATCTGTGGTCACGGATATTATTTACTTACAATCACTGTTAACACCTGTCAAATGTTACTGACAGGGACTGATAAAGCCTGTACCACAACGAAGAAATCTGAGACTGATTTTAATATTGCAAAAAAGCAATTTTTACACTTGTTGGGTCTCCAGACTTCTTTACATTCTTAAAGCTTATTGAGGAACCCAAAGAGTTTTTGTTAATGTGGATTATAGCTATCAATACTTACTATATCAGAAATTAAAATGTGAAAGTTTTAAAAATATTTATCCATTAATTTAAAAGTAACACCACCAAACCATTACATGTTAACATAGATAATATTTTTTTAATGAAAAATAACTTTTTCAGAACAATTAAGTCAGTAAGAATAGTGGTACTGCTTAACATTTTTGCAAATCTCTGGTTAAAAGAAAACAGCTGGACTCTCTTATCTGCTTCTGCATTCAATCTGTCATGTAGCTTTTGGAAAATTCCACTGTACATTGGTAAGATGATAAGAGTGAAAAAGGCAAGTAACACCTAAATATTATTATGAAAATAGTTTTGACCTTGTAGACTCCTTGAAAGGATTTTTGGGGGCCCCCAGAAGTGCCCCGGCCATACTTTGAGAACCACTGTTTTAAAGAAATCTTAATCAGGACAATACACCCCAATCCTTCACTGCTCACCACACACAGTTCAGAATGGATAGGTTTTCTTTCTATAACTGCGTGTTGTAATTGTTATAAAACTTTCATTTACCATACCTCCCCACCTCAATAATCTAATTACAAAGACTCACTGAGAAACAGTGACTAACACAGTATCAGAGTTCTCACTTTTGCCTTAAAGACTTAAGACTTACCTGATATCAATGCAGCTCATTAAATAGGATGATATTTAGAAGGCTTTTGCCACAGAGAGGTTGCCACCATTTGCTTTTCATTTTTCAAGCCAAGACATTTCAGAAGTAATCAGTAACTTTTTCCTCATACCCCTTTTTATTTTAATAGAGGTATACTGGATGTACCCGTGCATCAAAGTAGGCCTTACAATTTAGCCAAACCCTAAGCTGGTAGTCAAAAATGGCTGTGACCATTATAGCTTCAACAATGGGTCAGATTAGAATTTGGGCTTCTTGAACCAAGAACAGGGCTGATTTATATGGCATACTTCGTAGGTGTGTTGATATTAAAATGGCTTTGAGAATAATAAATTGAATAAAATCCTTCAATTGAAGAATCTGACCACAAATGTAAAGAGATACAATGAAGCAAAAACATGAAAACAAATGATGAATTACAATTATAGTACCTCAAAGAGCAAGTTAAAAGTTGTAAGGTGTTTCTTAGATTTAAAAGTAGCTTTTATAGAAGAACAAAAACAGTAGGACTAGACATCCACTTCTTGATAAAGAAAAAGAGTGAGATTAGGGGAATCACTGAATAAATGACAAAGAATAAATCAGATGGTTGATTTTATGTATCTTTATCAGTCTGGAAATATTAAGAGTTTATCATTGGTTTTGTATTTTTCAATTTCAGCAAATGTCAATGTGTACTGGAAGAACTGATTTCTAGGGAGGCTACTGAAATGGATTATTAGGTCCAACATATTCTGTGCACTTAAATTTTGGAGTTTTTTTTTTGTTTGCTTGGTAACTTTTACTCTTTTTAGGAAGAGCCTAAATTTATTAAAAAAGTAACCTGAACTTTAAATCAAAACTTTGGATTCATGGTTTATGACTGACTAAATGATGACAAAGATCCCATTGTCACTTTATGCCTCTTTTTTCTTTCTCAATTTTCCTTATCTTATTTTCTCAGCTTTTTTTCATGCTACAGCTCTACAATTTGGAAAACAGTGTGAGAAGAGAGAAAAACATCATACTAAACCAAGTATCCTTGTTATAAGCTTTCATAACTCACTATACTTTTCCTTTATGTACTCAACATGTATTATTTTTGTCATTATTTGGTTAATGTCTGTTGCCCCTCTAAAAGGGTACTAAAGGCAGGAAATGTGATTGCTTTGCTTTGCTTGCCACTATATTCCTAGTCCCTGACATGCAATAGGTACTCAGTAAATACCTGTTGAATAATGCACACACATTCATTTGCCACCTGTTCAGATATTTTGGTCCTAAGAGGATGGTTTAGGTCTTACCTTTAAGATAACTCCCTGATGGAAAAACTGTCTTTCTATATATGGAATCCTTACAAGGAATAACACATATTCCTAAATATCCATACAACCCATCCTACCTATCAGTATTTCATAAAGAAATAAAATCACAAAAGAAAATGAATAGCTTCTGAAAATGGGAAAAATAAACTATTAGAGATGAAAAAGTATAAATAACTTTTGGTCTATTAAAAGAAGGGGCAAAACTTAAGCAATAAAATGCTGAAAACCATTAAAATACATATCTTACCTTATATTTTTCATTTGCAAATAAAACTGAGGCTCTGTGAAATTTGCATAGAGGGTTCTTGGGATCAATGACAATGGCTTTGTTTAGGGTATCCAAAGCCTTCTCAGATTTTTTCAGTGCATGCTGAACCTGTAAGAAATAAAGATCATATTAATGTTTCCTTTTGACATTTATGAAGAAAGGGGAGAACCAAATACTGTGACTCAAGTCAACATAAAGATAATAAGACTACTGAGGCATCTGGCTGACTCAGTGGTAGAGCGTGCAACTCTTGATCTCAGGGTCATGAGTTCGAGCCCCACTTGGGCATACAGATTACTTAAAAAAAAAAAAAGATATTAAAACTACTAAAGTTGTATGGTCTGAGAGGGTTTTCCACAGAGTTAAGTGGACTTAATAGTTGATTACCAGACTATTAATAGATTATCTCTAAAATCTCTTCTAATTCTAGTTCAACTGCTTCACTTTCGAGATGAGAAAACTGAAGCCCAGAATGTTAAATAACTTGTTCTGGGATCAGAACCTAGGTCCTCTGGCACCCAATCCACCATTATGTATCCATAATGATAACCCACAATGATTATTTTATCTTTAGAGCAGATATTTAGTACCTTCAAGTCTAAAAGATAAGAAAAACCTTGATTTTTCCCTCACAAGAAAATCTGTCTTATTTAGCTAGATAATACTCACATTTCAATATGTTTATTATGGTCCTCTAAATATTAGGCTTTTCAAAACTATGTTCAAAGAAACACTAGAGGATTTGGCTCTAAACCCTTACCAGCCCTGCTTCACTCAGAACTTCTAATTACATTTCTACTTATTTTAGGAATTTATTTTAAAAATAATTCTTCTGCTTCACATACTTGAAAACCACTGATCTGTAATACAGGGAAGTAAATATTTTAAATAACTTTAAAAAACCCCACACAACCCCAAGCATCACATTCATTTGTATATACTCATGCTATGCCATGTTCCTCCTTAGATGAATTGTATGTTAAAAAGAAAGTGTAAGTGCGTGGATGTGGCTGTGGAACCTGAACAAATACCCCTCACTGGAACAAGAATGTGAGTAGGTACTGCCGAAATCTGGTGCTAAATTCATCTATACGATGATCTTTGCAGAAGGTTATTACTACATGTGGCCAAATACTCTGCCCACCAGATTGAAATCCTAAACACTAGTTCTCTAACAGAGAAAAGCATATTCTATTACCTGAAAACTTCTTCAAATGAACCACACAAAATTTTAAAACCGTCTATTCCACAATCACTTTAGAAGAAAGCCTACTTTAAAAGATGTCCCAACTTCACTAAAAGGTATCAACAGGTACTTAAGTTTGATTTGCTTAAGTGATGAAGAAAAATTCTTTGTTGATATATTTTGCATAGTATCTAACTATGAAAAAAGTTACCACGGCAATTAAAAAAATTATAAAGAATTCTTCTCCCAGGGGTGCCTGGGTGGCTCAGTGGTTAAGCGTCTGCCTTCGGCTCAGGTCACGATCCCAGGGTCCTGGGACGGAGCCCCACATTGGGCTCCCTGCTCCGCGGGAAGCCTGCTTCTCCCTCTCCCACTCCCCCTGCTTGTGCTTGTGTTCCCTCTCTCGCTGTCTCTCTCTCTCTCAAATAAATAAAATCTTAAAAAAAAAAAAAAAAATTCTTCTCCCAAAATGAACAGTGAAATTCCCAACTCACATAATTTCCTCACATTGTATGCCCATTTCCACAAAAGCCAAGTTTGCTGAGAGAAAGTGAAGAGTAGGAGAGGGAGAGAAGGAGGACATGGGTAAGAGGCAAGAACAAGAACTACAGGCACTGTGCTTACAGAGCAACTAATAAATGAGATTTCAAAAAGCAAACATACTTTTTCTCCAATTGAAGTATAACTTATTATCAAACACTTAAAAAATAAACATAAAAATGTTGATTTAAAAACTGACTCAATGGAATAATTAGAAAAATGATCTTAACACTATGCATGGATTTGAATCGTTTTTAATATCTTAGAAACATTCTACACATCTTAAGATTAAAAAAATTAAGTTTCTGTTCTGATTTTTAATAGATAGCTTTTTATGACAATATTCATAATACTGACAGGTACATGTTAAGGCTAGTTACAATCTCCTTTTGTGACTTTTTTTTTTAATCTTTTCCTTTCTTAAAAAAAGAAAAAAAAGTAAAAGCCAGACTCCTTTAGAGCTCTGAAATGTGTATACAGAAAATGAGAGTGCACTCTCTCTTGCTCTCAAATAAATAAAATCTTAAAAAAAAAAAAAAATGGGGGGGGCGCCTGGGTGGCTCAGTTAAGTATCTGCCTCCGGCTCAGGTCATGACCTCAGGGTCCTGGGATAGAGCCCTGCATCGGGCTCCCTGCTCAGTGGGGAGTCTGCTTCTCCCTCCCCCTCTGTTTCTCCCCACCACTCATGCGAGCTCGCTCGCTCTCTCTCAAATAAATAAAATCTTAAAAAAAAGAAAGAAAAGAAAAGAAAATGAGAGTGCAGTGAACATAACGTGCAGTCCTACAGTCAGGACACAGTTGCTCCTTCCCATTCTACCAGATATTGCACTTTCCATCAAGGGATACCCAACCAGCCAATACTTCGCATTTTTTACCACATGCTATTCTACCTACAGCACCAAAATAAAAGGTAATGGAGTTTTTTACATGACTGAGTTGCAACTCCTGATCTGCTAATTTATGCAAAATCTGTGTTGAGTTCATCAAATTGGTAATCTTTGCCCTCGTTATTTTTCTAGTTATTCCACTGAGTCAGTCTTTGTGATTAGTGGTTCTCAGATCAAACAGATCATGTAGACAGACAGTACAAGTATTTGGGGAAACACTGTTTTATTACCAAAATGTTGGAAAAAAGTTATTTCATTACCTTTCAGATTTCATAAAGTGCAGTGTATGTAACATCTACTAAAAGACCGTAAAATATTGAAATTTTCCTTCAAACAAAGTGTAAAAAATATACTAAGCCTGTAAATTGCTGTGACTAGACTTCACTGTCATCTTAATACATTCTTGCATGTGGAAACACACACACATGTGATCCATGCGATACAGATTATGGAACTGGGCAGCTTTGGCGTATACGTCTCATGCTTTTTTTCAGGAATAGTTGCAGTGTTTACACAGCAGCATTACTTCTCAGGCTTTGATCGGGTGCTGTTGCTTGCTGTGTATGAAGAGAAATGTGTCAAACAAGTTTAAGGTTTAGTGTGTTCTGAAGAAGGGTGTGAAAAACAGTGTTCATGGGCTTTTAGAATGCTTTCCATTTTCAGTCCTTGTAACTCAGCCGTTCAGTACCTAAAAGCAATTCAAATAATATGAACATTATCTCCTACTAGAAGTAATGTTTTCAAGTCTTCACGGCACATTATGATTGTAAATGTCTCTCCACCTCAACAGTAAGTCTATGGGAGTCCCATGAAGATTCATGAAATGTCTGTAGTGACTGTTAGTCATGTTGAATAAGTGTAGTATGAACAAAGTATTTTATTGCACAGAGTAAACAAACAGTATGTTGCCTAACAAAGCTCCTGCTGTTTTATTACAACATTACCTCTTGTTTTTATAAAATGTACCAAGATTTGAATTGATAACTTTATTTTACATGTAAAAAAACCCAGTTTTTTTAAAAAGTAAAATGGTGATCCACATCACCTTTTAAGAATTTTAATTAGTTCTGGGAGAGAGTCCAAGATGGTGGAGAATTAGGAGACGTTAGTTTCATCTGGCCCCAGGAATTCAGCTAGATAGCTATCAAATCATTCTGAACACCTGCAACTTAACTGGCGCTCTAAGAACTGCTGCAATTCTACAAATAGAAAAGCGACCACTTTCTGGAAGAATGACAAGACGGAAAAACTCACCTCAAAAAAGAGAACAAGAGGCAGTACTGACTGCCAGGGACCTAATCTGTATGGATATAAGTAAGATGTCAGAAGTAGAGTTCAGAATAACGATTATAAAGATATTAGCTGGGCTTGAAAAAAAGCACAGGAGACACTAGAGAATCCCTTTCTAGAGAAATAAAAGAACTAAAAATCATAAGTCGAAATAAAAAAGGCTATTAATGAGATGCAATAAAAAATGGAGGCTCTAACTGCTGGGATAAATGAGGCAGAAGAGAGAATTAATGGAGAATAAAGAAGATGAGAAAAAGAGATAACTACTGGATCACGAGGGGAGAAATCGACAGATAAGCGAAACAATATTAGAATAATTGGGATCCCAGAAAAAGAGGAAAGAGAGAGAGACAGAGGGGCAGAAGGTATATTAGAGCAAATTATAGCTGATAACTTCCCTAATCTGGGGAAGGAAGCAGGCATTCAAGTCCAGAAGGCACAGAGAACCCCCCTCAAAATCAATAAAAAAGGGTCAACACCCCAACATATAATAGTGAACCTTACAAATCTCAGAGACAAAGAGAAAACCCAGAAAGCAGCTCGGGACAAGAGGCCTGTAACCAACAAGGGTAGAAACATTAGGCTGGCAGCAGACCTATCCACAGAGACCTGGCAGACCAGAAAGGACTGGTATGATATACTCAGGGTGCTAAATGAGAAAAATATACAGCCAAGAATACTTTATCCAGCAAAGCTGTCATTCAAAATAGGAGACATTAAAAGCTTCCAGGACAAACGGAAACTAAAAGATCTTGTGATTACTAAACCAGCCCTGCAAGAAATATTAAAGGGGATCCTTTAAGTGAAGAGAGCCCAAAAGTAACATAGACCAGAAAGGAATAAAGACAATATACAGAAACAGTGACTTTATAGGTAATACAATGGCACAAAATTCGTATCTTTCAATAGTTACCCTGACTATAAATGGGCTAAATAACCCAATCAAAAGATACAGGGTATCAGATTAGATAAAAAAGCAAGACCCATCCATATACTGTCTGCAAGAGACTCGTTTTATTTTTATTATTTTTAAAAAATTTTTTTAAAGATTTTATTTATTTATTTGACAGAGAGAGAGAGAGCACAAGTAGGCAGAGCAGCAGGCAGAGGGAGAGGGAGAAGCAGGCTCGCCGATGAGCAGGGAGCCCAACGTGGGGCTTGATCCCAGGACCCTGGGATTATGACCTGAGCCAAAAGCAGATGCTTAACTCACTGAGCCACCCAGGCACCCCCAAGAGACTCATTTTAGACCCCAAGACACCTCCAGATTAAAAGTGAGGGGGTAGAAAACCATTTATCATGCTAACGGATATCAAAAGAAAGCTGGGGTAGCAATCCTTATATCAGACAAATTAGATTTTAAACCAAAGACTGTAATAAGAGATGAGGAAGGATACTATATCATAATTAAAGGGTCTATCCAACAAGAAGATCTAACAATTGTAAATATTTATGCCCCTAACATGGGAGCAGCCAATTATATAAACCAATTAATAACAAAATTAAAGAAATACATCGATAATAATACAATAATAGTAGGAGACTTCAACACCCCACTCACTGCAATGGACAGATCATTTAAACAGAAGATCAACAAGGAAACAAGGGCTTTGAATGACACACTGGACCAGATGGACTTCATAGATATATTCAGAGCATTCCATCCTAAAGCAACAGAATACACATTCTTCTCGAGTGCATAAGGAACATTCGCCAGAACAGACCACATACTGGGTCGCAAATCAGGCCTCAACCAGTACCAAAAGAATTGGATCATTCCCTGCATATTTTCAGACCACAATGCTTTGAAAGTTGAACTCAACCACAAGAGGAAATTTGTAAGGAACTCAAATACATGGAGGTTAAAGAGCATCCTACTAAGGAATGAACGGGTCAACCAGGAAATTAAAGAAGAATTAAAAAAATTCATGGAAACAAATGAAAATGAAAACACAACTGTTCAAAACCTTTGGGATGCAGTAAAGGCAGTCCTAAGAAGGAAGTATATAGCAATACAAGCCTTTCTCAAGAAACAAGGTCTCAAATTCACAACCTAACCTTACACCTAAAGGAGCTGGAGAAAGAACAGCAGATAAAGTCTAAAGTCAGCAGGAGAAGAGAATTAATAAAGATTAGAACAGAAATCAATGAAATAGAAAACAAAAGAACAGTAGAACAGATCAACAGATCAACTAGGAAATGGTTCTTCGAAAGAATTAGTAAGATTGATAAACCCCTGGCCAGACTTATCAAAAAGAAAAGAGAAAGGACCCAAATAAATAAAATCATGAATGAAAGAGATCACAGCTAACACTGAAGAAATACAATTATAAGAATATATCAGGAGCAACTATATGCCAACGAATTAGGCAATCTCGAAGAAATGGATGTATTCATGGAGATGTGTACAAACTGCCAAAACTGAAACAGGCAGAAATAGCAAACCTGAACAGACCCATAACCAGCAAGGAAATTGAAACAGTAATCAAAAATCTCCCAACCAATCAGAGTCAAGGGCCAGAGAGCTTCCCAGGGGAATTCTACCAAACATGTAAATTTAACATCTATTCTTTTGAAGCTGTTTCAAACAAAGAAATGGACTGAATAATGTATAGAACTACTGAATCACTATGTTGTACACCTGAAACTAATGTAATATTGTTACATTGTGTGTCAACTACAATTAAAAAAAGGAAATAACAAAAAGAAATGGAAGGAAAACTTTTTTTTTTAAAGATTTTTTAAATTTATTTGACAGACACAGAGATAGCGAGAGCAGGAACACAAGCAGGAGGAGTGTGAGAGGGAGAAGCAGGCTTCCTGCTGAGCAGGGAGTCTGATGTGGGACTCGATCCCAGGAACCCGGGATCATGACCTGAGCCAAAGGCAGACGCCCAACTAACTGAGCCACTCAGGCGTCCTGGAAGGAAAACTTCTGAACTCTTTCTATGAGGCCAGCATTACCTTGATCCCAAAGCCAGACAAAGACCCCACCAAGAAGGAGAGTTACAGACCTATATCCCTGATGAACATGGATGCAAAAATTCTCACCAAGATACTGGCCAACAGTACATTAAAAGGATTATTCACCATGACCAAGTGGGATTTATTCCTGGGCTGCAAGGGTGGTTCAACATCCATAAATCAATGTAATACACTACATAAATAAAAGAACGGACAAGAACCACATCATCCTCTCAATAGATACAGAAAAAGCATCTGACAAAATATGGCATCCTTTTTCTTTTTTTTAAAAGATTTTATTTATTTACTTGATAGAGAGAGACACAGCGAGAGAGGGAACACAAGCAGGGGGAGTGGGAGAGGGAGAAGCAGGCCTCCCGTGGAGCAGGGAGCCCGATGTGGGGCTCGATCCCAGGACCCCGGGATCACGACCTGAGCCGAAGGCAGATGCTCAATGACTGAGCCACCCAGGTGCCCCTAGCATCCTTTCTTGATTAAAACTTCACAGTGTAGGGATAGAGGGAACATACCTCAAAATGTCATAAAAGCCATATATGAAAAGCCCACAGCGAATATCATTCTCAATGGGGAAAAACAGAGCTTTTCCCCTAAGGTCAGGAACATGGCAGGGATGTCCACTTTCACCAGTGTTGTTCAACATAGTACTAGAAGTCCTAGCCTCAGTAATCAGACAACAAAAAGAAATAAAAGGCATCCGAATCAGCAAAGAAGTCAAACTCTTGCTCTTCGAAGATGACATGATACTCTATGTGGAAAACCCAAAAGACTCCACCCCAAAATTGCTAGAACTCATACAGGAATTCAGCACAGTGGCAGGATATAAAATCAATGCACAGAAATCAGTGGCATTGCTATACACTAACAGCGAGACAGAAGAAAGAAATTAAGGAGTCGATCCCATTTACAATTGCACCCAAAACCATAAGATACCTAGGAATAAACCTAAACAAAGAGGCAAAGGATCTGTACTCAGAAAACTATAGAACACTCATGAAAGAAACTGAGGAAGCACAAAGAAATGGGAAAACGTTCCATGCTCATGGATTGGAAGAACAGATATTGTTAAAATGTCTATGCTACCTAGAGCAATCTATACATTCAATGCAATCCCTATCAAAATACCACCAACTTTTTTCAAAGAAATGGAACAAAAGAATCCTAAAATTTGTATGGAACCAAAAAAGACCCCAAATAGCCAAAGGAATGTTGAAAAAGAAAACTGAAGCTGGGGGCATCACAATTCTGGACGTCAAGCTCTATTACAAAGCTATAATCATCAAAACGATATGGTATTGGCACAAAAACAGACACATAGATCAATGGAACAGAATAGAGAGCCCAGAAATGAACTCTCAACTCTATGGTCAACTAATCTTTGACAAAGCAGGAAAGAATATCCAATGGAAAACAGACAGTCTCTTCAACAATGGTGTTGGGAAAATTGGACAGCCACATGCAGAAGAATGAACCTGGACCACTTTCTTACATCATACACAAAAATAGACTCAAAATGGGTGAAAGACCTAAATGTGAGACAGGAATCTGTCAAAATCCTAGAGGAGATCACAGGCAGCAACCTCTTCGACCTCGGCCACAGCAACTTCTTGCTAGACATGTCTCAAAAGGCAAGGGAAACAAAGGCAAAAATGAACTATTGGGATTTCATCAAGATAAAAAGCTTTTTTGCACAGCAAAGAAAACAGTCGACAAAACCAAAAGACAACCGACATAATGGGAGAAGATATTTGCAAATGTCTTATCAGATTAAAGGGCTAGTATCCAAAATCTATAAAGAACTTATCAAACTCAACACCCAAAGAATAATCCAATCAAGAAATGGGCAGAAGACATGAACAGACATTTCTGCAAAGAAGACATCCAAATGGTCAACAGACACATGAAAAAATGCTCAACATCACTTGGCATCAGGGAAATACAAATTAAAACCACAATGAGATACCACCTCACACTGGTCAGAGTGGCTAAAATTAGCAAGTCAGGAAACAACAAATGTTGGTGAGGATGTGGAGAAAGGGGAACCCTCTTACACTGTTGGTGGGAATGCAAGCTAGTGCAACCACTCTGGAAGGCAGTATGGAGGTTCCCCCAAAGTTGAAAATAGAGCTACCCTATGACCCAGCAATTGCACTATTAGGTACTACCCCAAGTATACAAATGTAGTGATCTGCAGGGGCACCTGCACCCCAGCGTTCATAGCAGCAATGTCCACAATAGCTGAACTATGGAAAGAGCCCAGATGTCCACGGACAGATGAATGGATAAAGAAGATGTGGTGTATATATATACAATGGAATACTACTCAGCCATCAAAAAAGTAAAATCCTGCCATTTGCAATGACGTGGATGGAACTAGGATATTATACTAAGCGAAATAAGTTAATCAGAGAAAGACAATTATCACATGATCACACCGATATGTGGAATTTAAAAGACAAAACAGTATCATAGGGGAAGGGAGGGAAAAATAAAATAAGATGAAATCAGAGAGGGAGACAAACCATAAGAGACTCTTAATCATAGGAAACAAACTGAGTGTTGCTGGAGGGGAGGTGCATCAGGGGATTGGGTAACTGGGTGATGGACATTAAGGGGGGCATGTAATGTAATGAGCACTGGGTATTATATGAGACTGATGAATCACTGAACTCTACCTCTGAAACTATTAATACACTATATGTTAATTAATTGAATTTAAATAAAAAATAAAGTAAAATAAAAAAAGAATTTTAATTAGTTCTGACATATCTATATCACTCAGCAGCTAAAACATAGGGAACCATTTGTCTTGAAATAATAATTACTGAATTTAGAAGCTAAATATTAACATGGAAAAAAGTGCTTTCAAAATATGAAGTATCTCATGTGAGTCTTACAACAGCCCTACAAGGTAGTAAGATGGTATTATTTGTCATTTATAAAATGGAAGCTCAGAGAAATGGACTTGCCTGAGGAATGAGGGTACTCCAGTCATTTCTCTTTATGCCAAGGAAAAAGGTGGTATTTTTGGCTATAAAATAAGCCACAATATTGTTCCAAGAATATAAACAAACAAACAAACAAACAAAAAGCCCTAATTTTCACCACAGCAATTAAGTCAATAACAAACACATTTCGCAAGGGAGATTCACTGAAAAATATTTGGAAAGCTACTTACTACTCCAATGTGGCAAAGTAAAACTGAACTTTGAGGGTTGATATCAAGTGCTTTCTGGAAATGCATTTCTGCAAGGCTGAATTTTTCTTGCTTGTAATAAATCATTCCTAAACCATACCTGAAAGTATAAAATAAAGTATAATTTTAGGAATATGAACTTTTGGCTGGTAATTTAGCTCAACTAATAAAAGGGTATGTTATGGAATCTGGCATTTTAATAAACTAAGGAGAAATACTGGTGGTCTCAGAGAAGGCAAAAACTATCAATCATAAGAAAATCATCAAAGCATTTCATTTTTTAAAAAATTTTTTTCATCATAGCATTTTAGACAAATCACTTTTGTAAGTAAAAACAATAAATCAAATCAATCAATCAAATAGAACTTTGACAATGGGGAAAAAAGAAACTACATCCTTAAATCCATCATTACAATCTAGATTTAACAGCTCATTTTTACTGAGTGGCTAATTATGTGTGTGCCAATAACTTTGTTAAACTCTTTATGTGAATTATCTCATTTAATCCTAGGAGGAAATGAGATAGGTATTTTTTTTTTAAAGATTTTATTTATTTATTTGACAGAGAGAGACACAGTGAGAGAGGGAACACAAGCAGGGGGAGTGGGAAAGGGAGAAGCAGGCTTCCCGCGGAGCAGGGAGCCTGATGCGGGGCTCGACCCCAGGACCCTGGGATCATGACCTGAGCCAAGATAGGTATTGTTATCACTCACATTTCAAATAAGGAAAATGAGTTTAGAGAAGTTAAATAACATGCCCCAAATTATACAGCTAATAAGGATTATAGTCAGATCCTTCCTTTATGATTCTAAACCCTAAACTCTTAACAATGCTATTTCTATATGATTGGTGCAAATGCATATACATCATTATAATTACATATGCATAGTGTCATGTTCTGCTTCCCCTCTCCTCACTATATCAAAATATACTCCTGCAGACTTAAAAATTATAAATTTTATTTATTTTTATTTTTTAATTTTTTTTAAAGATTTTATTTATTTATTTGACAGAGACAGAGATAGCGAGAGAGGGAATGCAAGCAGAGGGAGTGCGAGAGGGAGAAGCAGGCTTCCCGCGGAGCAGAGAGCCCGATGCGGGGCTTGATCCTAGGACCCTGGGATCATGACCTGAGCCGAAGGCAGACGCTTAACGACTGAGCCACCCAGGCGCCCCCAAAATTATAAATTTTAAAGGCTATGTAAGAGCATGTTAACTTGATATACAGGTATTTCTTCTGAATTTTCAAAACACCAAATGAACATAATGTGACTGATTTACATTAAGGAAACCTCTTTTGGCTATAACTAGATAATGACAATGGGGAATAAACACCAAATGAATGTATAAGAAGAAAGCACAATATATCTTCTTATATTTGGGGTGAAGAAAAGGTATAAAAAGCTCTGTGCTAATAATGGTGATGGTGGAACAACAGAAGAAAGACTATTTACTCTGGAGTTGTAATAATAAATTTTAAGTTTAGATACTTTAAGTTAGATACTTAAAGTTACCTAAATTCCTTATTTTTATAACAATTTTGATATGGTAAGGTTTTTTAAGAATGCAACTATTATAATATAGGACATACCCAAACGTTTAAAAAACAACACAAGTCCTATTGAGAACTGAGTTCTTAAAATATTACAGAGTATTTTACGTGAAGAGAAGGCAGTACCAGCAAGCCTGACTGTCTAATATGTCAGCAGAAGCCAGCATTTGTCAGGCCATCTTTTAGGTAATGTAACTACTTAGAAATGAGATATAATCCATTAAAAAAATGTATATACACAGATCAAAAAAATATGTTTTAATATATAGTGATTCAGATTTAGTGACAGAATGAAAATTCAACTGCTATAATGACTACCTCAAAAGATAAAAAGAAAACCATGTCTGACATAAAAACTGTAGCAGAGTTATGATATCAGAATTACACTTCTTGATATGTAAAACTATTAAGTCAGTCAAGAAAAATACAGTAAAATGTCAGCAGTAGATACAGTGTTGAGGCAGAAATAAGAACTTTTTAATACCTTCTTTTTTTTTTTTTAAAGATTTTATTTATTTATTTGACAGAGAGAGAGAGAGTGAGAGCAGGAACACAAGCAGGGGGAGTGGGAGAGGGAGAGGGAGAAGCAGGCTTCCCGCCAAGCAGGGAGCCCGATGCGGGGCTTGATCCCAGGATCCTGGGATCATGACCTGAGCCAAAGGCAGACGCTTAACAACTGAGCCACCCAGGTGCCCCTTTAATGCCTTCTTCATTTGTTAACTATATGAGCCAGGTAACCTCCTCAACAGAGACATTACCTAATAAACTGGAACACCGAGTTCTAAATAAAGCTAATGGGGGCGCCTGGGTGGCTCAGTTGGTTAAGCGACTGCCTTCGGCTCAGGTCATGATCCTGGAGTCCCGGGATCGAGTCCCGCATCGGGCTCCCTGCTCGGCAGGGAGTCTGCTTCTCCCTCTGACCCTCCTCCCTCTCATGCTCTCTGTCTCTCATTCTCTCTCTCTCAAATAAATAAATAAAATCTTTAAAAAAGAAAAAATAAATAAAGCTAATGAACTAGACTGGTATTTAATAAACCAGAACATTGTAAAGAGCAACAACTAGTGGATAGTTTTCAATGTTTATTTTCTACTATCCAATAGGTGATTATACTAGTCCTCTCCACTTTCCCAACCATGTTCTATATGAATCACTGTTTCAGTGTTTTAAGAAAAAGAAACAAATCAAATAACAAAATCAATTATTTTCAAAAGTTTGGTAGGAGAAAAGGTTGAAACTGTTGAGTATAAGGATCTAGTATTTATTAGTTAACTTAAGAGTTTGTTAAAAGTACACATTTCATATAAAAAAAAACATTTTGGTTACAACTTATCAACCAGTATATACTATTCTTAAGTATTAGTAACCAAATTCATGACAATAAAGAGATGTCTAACAAGAAAAATTACTGAGTATCAGTCCCATCAGTAAGACATTGTCTTTCCACTTCATTAGCACTTACCATGCATTATAATGTCTTGGATTGACTCTGATAGCATTTCGAAAACAAGCTAATGCTTTGTCTAATTCTTCAGTTAATACAAACTCATGCCCTAATAGAGTATAGGCATAAGCATAATTTGGATCAACCTGGATAGCTCTCTGGAAGAATTTAATTGCAATATCATGTTCCCGTTGCAAACTGAAACAGTTCCCTGCAGCACACCAGGCCTTAAAAAAAGATGGAAACAAAAACCAAATATATAATTAAAATTTTGTTTCAATTTCTCTAACAAAACCAAATTTATGACTAAAATCAAGACTCAGAACTCACTTAGAACAGAAAAACAAAAACTGAAGTTATCTTTTTTAAAAATTTATTTGAGAGAGAGAGAAAGAGAGCATGAGCGCATGAGAGCATGGGGGAGGGGCGGAGGAAGAGGGAGAGGGAGAGGGAATCTGGAGCAGACTTAGCACTGAGCCTGGAGCCTGTTGGGGGCTCGATCTCACAACCCTGAGCCCTAAGATCAGGACCTAAGCTGAAACCAAGAGTTAGACACTCAACCGACTGTGCCACCTAGCACCCCCTGAAGTTTTAATAGATACAGTTGATCCTCACTGTTCATGATTTCATATTGGTGAATTTGTCTACTTGTAAAAATTTATAGTATTTGTAAAACCAAACTCTACACTTGCAAGTGCTTTAGCGGTCACCCAGCATATGAGTTGTCCAACAGGCACGGTCCCAGTTGAAGTAAAAAAAAAAAGGTGACTCTATGCCTCCTGTTTCATCTCTCACATAGAGATGACCAAAGGATAGAGAGTGTAGGGGGAAGTGCAGTGCAGGGCAAGAAGCTCTGACTCTGGGGCCAGTTGGACAGAGGATTGAATCCTAAATATGGTACCTGTTGTAGGGGAGCCTCAGGCAAATCACCTTAACACTTCTGAATAGCATTTTCTCTTTTATATAAAATAAAAATAATAAAACCTACCAGGATGGGTTGTTTTTAGGATGTGTGTGTGTGTGTGTGTGTGCATTTCTCCCAAATAAAATGATCTAGTCTTTGCTAATAATAGTGTTTACAAAAACTACTGAACATAACTACCAAGAATAATGAGAATTGACTGTTTTTAATTTAATTCTAAGATTAGATATGTTATACAAGTACCACTAACTAATCTTGAGATGCAATGAAATACAATTCTTACAGGACTGGAGCATGCAAATGAATTGTGCCTATGTCTTAGAATGACAATAAAAAACCACTATTTTACTTTAATTTAAAATTAGCGCTTTTTCCAATCTACATAATTTCTGCTTAATGAACACTAATCCTGCTGGCAACAGCAATTTTTTTTTTTTTAAAGATTTATTTATTTCAGTGAGAGTGAGAGAGCGCGCGCACACGTGAGTGCGGGCAGTGGGGAGAGGGAGAGGGAGAGAGAAATCCAAGCAGACTCTGCACTGAGCACGGAGCCTGACACAGGGCTCGATCTCACAACCCTGAGATCAGACTTGAGCTGAAACCAAGAGTTGGATGCGGAACTGACTGCACCACCCAGATGCCCCAACAACAGCAATTTTAATACAGCCAAATCTTGATTAATCTTGAATAAAATATATGCTTATGAATCTGCACCACATATTCTAGGACTTTTCTCTTCTCTGAGTCCCTCTTTGCCTGTAGAGAAGGGTGAAAAAGTGTGGATGATGCTAAATGGTGTTTGAATTACTTGCTTCATCCCCACTTGGCAAGGGTGATCAGAAGACAACTACATAAGCAAAGTGTTTCAGTTATCATACCTCTGGTGAATTTTTATCCATGTCTGTTAAGTCTTTTGAAAGAACTGAAAGAGCAACATCTTTTTGAAGATGCCAAAGTGTTGTAGAGTAGATCTCCATGCCTTCAACTCTGTAATTCTCAATCCTTCTAACCTCTGAGAATATTCTTTCAGCCTGAAATAAAAAAACTAGTTAATGGGAAAATAAGTTGATACAATTTACATATATGCAGGGAGAGCACTGGGCACTGTTCTCATGGGACCTAAATGCTGCCTTGTTTTACAGTGTTTATGTGAATTAGTAATAACATAGGGTCCCAATGAACAATGTTCCACAATAGGTCAAATATTGAGGTAATCAAATTCACACTTAACCTAGGTATACACAAGTCATGGTAAGAGCATTAAATGTGAAAAGAAAACCTACGTTTCCACCAAAATGACAGAGGAGAAATCTATACAAAGTTACAATTTACAAAGGACAAGTCAATTATTTTATTCTCAAAAAACACATTTCCAAGTTTTAATAATGGCTTTACAGAATAACTCAGGAAAAGCGAGAGAATAATGATTTCTGTAACACAAAACTACTTATGCACTGACTTTTATTAAGAGGTTGAGTTAAAAACTTTAGGGGAAAAACAGGTTCAGTTGGCTACCAATGCTATGACATGTTGAACACTGAGCATACCCACCGATGTCATACCTGCGGGGGAACTGTAGCTCCAGCCTAGTGATTCTCTTTTCCTTTGCAGCACTAACCTGACTTCAGGGTCCCTCCTCAGCTACTTTTTTTCCTCCCCTCACTCACAGCTCCCAGAATGGTTTCTCTCACCTTGAAGTTTGAGGCTTTGGGTTTTATTTTATTTTATTTTTTCAAAGATCTTATTTATTTGACAGGGAGAGACACAGCGAGAGAGGGAACACAAGCAGGGGAAGAGAGAGAGGGAGAAGCAGGCCTCCCGCGGAGCAGGGAGCCCATGCGGGGCTCGATCCCAGGACCCCAGGATCATGACCTGAGCCAAAGGCAGACGCTTAACAACTGAGCCACCGAGGCGCCAGAGGCTTTGGGTTTTATAAAACCAATCAGTAGTTCCCTAGTTTATTCATTCAAAAGTTCAAAATTCTGAAAGTCAAGTTTAGTTTAGAATAAAAAATATTTGGACTGTTCTTAATGAAATGAAAATGGCGTGAAATAAAGAAACAGCATTTATAAAACTAGGAACTTCAAGAAATGGCTATATATTATCTAGGATTAGCTTAATGATTTTTAACTTCTCTGAAATCCCTTAAAAGTTATAGATAAGTTTTTCCAATAGGCATTGGTTATAAGAAGACAGACCTAACCACAAGTCAAATATAGGTTTTGGAAATCTTTTGGTTTCAAATTTTTCAGGATCTATTGCTTCCTCTGAAAAGTGACTGTGGCATAGACAAAAAGAAAAATGAAAAAAACTCATGAAATTAAGTTGAAACAAAGGCTTCTGTTTAGTTAAGTATCTGGGACACTGCTCTATAATTATAGGGAAACAATAAAAATTATGTATCTTAAAGGACCTGTGAAATAATAAATTAGAAATAATTTTGAAAGGGGCTTGCCAAACACAGCTTTTGCCTACGTATCAGTAAAGGACCATTATCCAAACATGGAACTTCTAGCAATGAATAAGGCTAATCTGTCTACAGCAACACTTCTTTCTTTACCATACAATAATACATGAGTTGGTATCTTCTGTATTTATTCTCTACCTAGAACACATTTCACCCCAGATCTTTGCATGGCTCATGAAGGAGTCACCTCCTTTCTCTGAGCATACGTTTTGGTAAATAGTTCCATATATCGTTGTCCTGCAATCCCTTTAACATGCTTCATTTTTTTCTTCCTATGACCTATTGCTACCTGTCCTTATACACGTATTGGCTTACAATCTATCTCTCTTACTAGAATGCAAGCTCTATAAAAGCAAGCAATTATTTGTCTAGCTGTATTACAGAGTCTAGAAGAGAATCTAAGACATAACATGCACTGAATAAATGAACTGAAAGTAAACAGGGCAAAAAAGTAACTTTATTATAAACTTCAAATAATTTATTTTAGAGAAATTTTATTAATATATATATTTTTTAAAGTTTTAAACAATTTTTTTAAGTTTAGGGGTGGGGAGAGAAAATGCTCAGAAGGTAAACTGGGTAGGAAATTAATTAATTAGTTTTAAGATTTTATTTATTTGACAGAGAGAGAGAGAATAAGCAGGGAGAGCAGCAAGGCAGAGGGAAAAGGAGAAGCAGACTCTGCTGAGCAGGGAGCCCGACGCGGGACTCAATCCCAGGACCCTGGGATCATGACCTGAGCCGAAGGCAGATGCTTAACCATCTGAGCCACCCAGGCGCCCACATATATTCTTTTTTTTTTTTTTTAAAGATTTTATTTATTTTAGAGCAAGAGAGCTCAAGCAGGGGGAGGGGCAGAAAGAGGGAATCCGAGGCAGACTCTGTGCCGAGTGCAGAGCCCTACACAGGGCTCAATCTCAAGACCCTGAGATCATGACCTGAGCCGAAATCAAGAGTTGGACACTTAACCGACTGAGCCATCCAGGCGCCCACATCCATATATTCTTATGTGAAATATTTGTACCCTACTCCGTTGGATCTGAAAATATATATTACCATGTAATAGGTGTCTATAATAAAAATTTTTTCTACTATATGCACAGTTCCTACTGGGATGAATTTTTGGCATTTCATATGTTTTATAATCTTGAAAAATACTATGAAGAAAACTGTATATAATGGAGGACATAATGTCCTCAAGACTTTTATCCTTTAGTTTTAATTATATTCGTTGCTTAAGTTATCTGTTTATACCAGAAAAAGAGAAGATTATTAACACAAAGCCAAAGAAAATTCTAATTTCCAATTTAAATTTCCTACCCAGGGCTCAATGGCTGGGGGGCTCTGTCGGTTAAGCATCTGCCTTCAGCTCAGGTCATGATCCCAGAGCTCCTTGGGAGCTCTGCCTCTCTCTCTCTCTCTGTCTCTCATGAATAAATAAATAAGATCTTTAAAAAAAAAAAAATATATGGATGACTTGGATTCTCTACAAATCTATCTCAAGCAATCTCCCCAAATTTAAACTACTCACCCTTAAACACAAGAAAAAATTGTCTATTTATATATTAAAATGCTCAGAAAATAAAGACATTACATAATAAATATTGACCTTTTTTTTTTTTTTAATTTTAAACAGCTGCACACCCAGTGTGGAGCCCAAGGTGGGACTTGAACTCACAACCCTGAGATCAAGACCTGAGCTGAGATCAAGAGTCATATGCTTAACCAAGCCACCCTGGTGCCCCTAAATATTGACCTTTTAGATCTAGCTGTCTCAAGCACAGGCATTTTAATTTAAACTAGCTCTAAAAAGGCATGTAAACAGTTTTCTATACTTACTTGCATGTACTCTGAAAGTTCAAAATAGGCCCTTCCAATTTGGCACAGTACCCAACCAGTATTGTAGTGGTGAGAAGGTAGGTGGCTCAATATATTTATAGCTTCTTTGCAGTTGTATGAACACAAAGCTAAATAACCTTTCCCCATTTCACGAAGAAGGCTCATCAAACCTTCTAGGAGAAAACAATATAGTAAACAAAGGAGGAAAACACAATAAAACAGTTTGGTTTTCTAGAAAGGCTAATACAAAATAATTTATTAAAAATTCCAACATCTATCTAGAAAAAATGGAAGGTACTTTAATGAACATGAAAAAACTTACTTAAAATAAGTGAATAAAATAAAATACAAAGAAGATATTAAGCATTTAAAACAGACCTGCTGCTGCTTTCTGTAGATTAAATGCCTGGATCTGAGGTGTGATTGTGGAGATTTTCCCTTCTGAAATGATGGAAGAGTCCAATTTTGTAATTTCCAGGCTATCATTTATGTTGGGTTGAGTTATTCCTCCTTTATTAGTTTTACTTTTAGTTTTTCTGTTTGGGATTTTAGGTGGAAACTTCATTTTTAACTTTTTGCTATTCTCCTGTAAAGGAGGAAAATTCCACATTTGTTAAACGCATGTATTTTAGACTTCCCAATCCTTTCTCAAGTATTAGTCACAAAATAAATATATGGTTTTGACTGGCCTAAATTTTTCTCAGAAAAAATTTATAACAAAAAATTTCAAAGTCATTTAATTTTAAATGCAACAATTCTGAAAATAAATTGTATTAATGAACTAGTATGTAAGGTAAATCAGTATTGTTTGTTGCTCTTTTCTGAAAGCGTATAACTTTCATTTATTATTTAAAAATAAGAAAATAAATGGATGCAATATTACCTAATTGTCTCAGAGCATTATAACTGGTAAGTTATAAAACTGTTGAATTGTTCATGTCAAAGTTAAAAATTATCCATAATATTTGTCAATGGACCAACAAAAACTTACCAAGGGCATAATGAGGTCCTTGTATAAAGAAATGTGCAAAGAAAACAGAGGAAATTTATCCTTCCCCTAATTTTCCTAGTGAGAATATCTGACATAGCCACAGGGCATCATCAAATCCAGGAGACTGAATTGGTTCAATACTATCAACTAAATTACACATCTTATTTGGATTTCATCAGTTTTTACATGTACTTTTTTTTTTTTTGACGTGATAGTTCTATATGTATGCTTCATGTAATCAACCACCACAATAAGGATATAGGACTGTCTGACCACTACACAAAAAAATTCCTTTGTGCTATGCTTTAGTAGTCATATCTTCCCAAGTCCTAACTCCTAATAGCCACTGATCTGTTTCCCATCATAACAATTTTGTCCTTTGAACAATGTTTTATAATATTTATTAAAGAACCAAGAAAATTTATAAATGTTATAGACAGCTTTATAAATTAAAAAAACATTAGAAAAATTTAAATAGTCTCTCAATTTATTTATTAGAGATGGGGGGGAAGCATTAAGTAAATGTGACATATGGAAATCTTTAAATTACCTTGGTCGTAGAGCTGTCACTAGTAAAAAGACGTGAACTTCTTCGAGGCAGTGCGTTTGGGGGAGATGTGATAGTGGGGCTCAATACCTGAGGTGTTGTACTAAAAAAATGATAAAAGTAGACATTAAAAAAAAACCCCAGCTTATGAGCATTACCTATTGTTTCAATTCAGATACATTAAAAAAACACATTCATCATGTTTGTATTCTAAAGATGATGAGTTTGGTCAGTCCGTTTGTCATCCCTCTACGAAAACTAAGAATTTAAAAGCTATCTGTATTACCATAAAATAATAAAGATTATACCACAGAGCTTCATTCTATCTGAAATTGCTAATTTGAATTTAAAACAATCCACACAAAAACTGTGTATCAATAAATAATAAACACATCTATAAACTAATTCTCTCTAGCCCTCATTTGCAACCATAGCAAATTAGAGAAAAAAAGATAGTTGGACATGGATAGTCTAAATGTGGGATATTTGCCAACAAATAAATACCATTAGAACAATTATTATTTCCCTATAAATTCAAACTACCACATCAAGGTTTATTCTGTTTAGAACCAAAGAAATCTAATAATTGCCTGGGTACATTTTTTTTTTTTTAACTTTAAAAGGCAAACTCTAAGGTACAAGGATTCCATTCTTAGAAAGTAAGCAAACTTAAAACCTCAAGTTACCTGAAAGTGGGTTAGTCTATGGACTAAACGGTTTACAGTTTATGTGAAATCCCACTAGTTACCTGAATTTGAGTCACAGAGGCTTCTAAGAGTTAAAGAGACACTGACCAGTGAGTACAGAAAGCCCAGGCTGCTCTTACCTTTTCAAAAGACAGAATCTCAATGTAGGTATTACAGCAAGTGAGGTCACTTAGGTTGATGAATTAATTTTATTTTATGATACATTTTTATATGTATTTTTAATTTTTTATTTTACTTTTTAAAAAGATTTATTTGGGGGGGGGCAGAGGGAGAGAGAGAGAGAGAGAGTCTTAAGCAGACTCTTCACTGAGTGCGGAGCCCTACATGGAGCTTGATCTCACGACCCTGAGATCATGACCTGAACTGAAACCAAGAGTCAGATGCTTAACTGACTGCGCCACCCAGGCGATCCGATACATTTTTTTTAAAATTAGGATTTTATTATTATTTTTTTTTAATTTTTAAAAAAAGATTTTAGGGGCACCTGGGTGGCTCAGTCGTTAAGCGTCTGCCTTCGGCTCGGGTCATGATCCCAGGGTCCTGGGATTGAGCCCCACATTGGGCTCCCTGCTCTGTGGGAAGCCTGTTTCTCCCTCTCCCTCTGCCCCTGCTTATGTTCCCTCTCTCACTGTGTCTCTCTCTTTCTGTCAAATAAATAAATAAAATCTTAAAAAAAAAAAAGATTTTATTTACTTATTTGTCAGAGAGAGAAAGAGCGAGAGAGAGAGAGAGCACAAGCAGGGGGAGCGGCAGGCTGAGGGAGAAGCAGGCTCCCCACCAAGTAAGGAGTCCGATATGGAACTCGATCTCAGGACCCTGGGATCATGACCTGAGCCAAAGGAAGACACTTAACCGACTGAGCCACCCAGGCATCCCTAGGATTTTTTACTTATTTATTTTTTTTAAAGAGATTTTATATATTTATTTGTCAGAGAGAGAGTGTGAGAGAGCACATAAGCAAGGGGAGTGGCAGGCAGAGGGAGAAACAGGCTCCCCACCAAGCAAGGAGCCTGATGCAGGACTTGATCCCAGGACCCTGGGATCATGACCTCAGTCGAAGACAGATGCTTAACCGACTGAGCCACCCAGGTGTCCCCCTAGGATTTTTTTAGAGGAGATTAGGGTTCACAGCAAAATTGAGGGGAAGGTACAGAGAGATGTACCATATACCCCTGCCCCCAACATGCACAGCCTCCCCCATTATCAACATGCCCCACGAGAGTGGGACATTTGTTATAGGTGATGAAGCTACACTGAAGCATTATAAAGTCGACAGTTTTATGATAGAGTTCACCCGTGGTTTTGTTCATTCTATAGGTATGTGTGAATATATAATGACATATATCCATCATGGTATCATACAGAATATTTTCACTGCCCTAATCCTCTGCACTCTGCCTACTCATCCCTCCCCCCTCCAACCCCTGGCAACTACTGATCTTTTTTATTGTTTCCATAGTTTTGCCTTTTATAGAAGTTGATTCATTTTTAAAAGTACAATATTCTTTATTTGAACAACTATGTCATTTATGCTACAAATGTGAATTATATGTTGTCAATAATATTACCTAATTATAGAAAAGAGTTTGCCTGAGAAGTGGGAGGGAATAATTTCATCCATGGAGCAGTTTATAGGGAGGACAAGCCTGAGAAAAAATGCTGAGACTTCTTAAAAGCCAAGAAAAGTTGCAGGAGTATAACATGAATCTTGTGGGGGTAGAAGTAAAAATAATTGTAAGATGATTCTGGGGCTAGGAGGATGAAGAAGACAAATTCTTCCTAATCATAATTTTCATTACGGTTCTGTTAGCTCTGAAGGGCAATTTGACAAAAGAAAAAAATGTCCAAAGTCTGATAGGCATCAGGAAAATGAAGCAGGATACTGAGTTTGAAACACTGGTCATAGCACATGAAATATACTCATCTCTTTATAACTTGCATCTTTTTAACTAGGAATTTGAGAATGAAAAGAATGTGCTCTAGAATCAGACTGTTGAGGTTTGAAATCAATTCTATCACTTATTACCTATGTGATTATGTGCCAGTTATATTAAACACTTTTTTAAAAAGTTTTTGTAGGGGTGCCTGGGTGGTTCAGTCGGTTGAGTGTCTGCCTTCGGCTCGGGTGGTGATCTTGGGGTCTTGGGATCAAGCCCTGAGGCAGGCTCCTTGCTCAGCAGGGAGTCTGCTTCTGCCTCTCCCCCCCCCACCCCCTGCTCATGCTCATTCTCACTCTCTCTCAATCTCAAATAAATAAAATAAAATCTTTAAGAAAAATAAAAAGTTTTTGTAAGTAGTATCATCTTATGGTTTCGTAATAAAATATGAATGCTAGTTATAAGAAGATGCCTTGGAAAGAATATAAAAATTATTTTTAGAGGTTAATATATGTAGAGAAAATGATGACATACAAACTTTTTGGGGAAATTTAGCTAAGAGAACTATGCTATTCTAATCATCTCTAAAAAAACAACTTTCTAAAAAAAAAAAAAAAAAACAGACTTCCACTGCCAATTGTAAATGAAGTAAAATGGACCAGATTTACTATCCCATCTTAAACAACTATTAACACTGAACAAAATATATGAAACGATGCTTTTCAGACATTGGACAGCAAGCACATATGCCTGAGAATTCTGAGGACACAGTGCAGGGAGAGGGAACACAAACAGAACTCAGTGGTCTTCCTGTGTTGAGAAGAAAATGTTGAGACTTACAAGAAGTGAAGGCAGCTAGAATATGAAGGTCAGAGTACTAGAAAGGGGAGAGCTACAAAGAAGGAGAGCTTCAAAGATCTGCTCTAAGTTTTCCTAGAATCTGCAGTTGAAACTGAGTAGTGCAACTGTTTGAGTGTGTTATAATAAAAAACTCATCTGGTCTTTGTCCTGAATTCTTGAGAAGCAGCTTCTAAATGCTCTGAATTTCTCTCTCTCTCTCTTTTTTTTTTTTTCAAGATTTTATTTATTTATTTGGCAGAAAGAGAGACAGCAAGAGAAGGAACACAAGCAGGGGGAGTGGGAGAGGGAGAGGGAGAAGATGCGGGGCTCGATCCCAGGACCCTGGGATCATGACCTGAGCCGAAGGCAGATGCTTAATACTGAGAAACCCAGGCGCCCCAATGCTCGGAATTTCTCAAGCGATATGAGTGTCTTTGTTCTTCATGGTGGGCCCCTGAGACCACACCTGAGTTTATGCTGATGAAATGACTTGTGGTGGCCCTAGATAGGTTCAGAATACTGGGCTGGCCATGTTGGAAAGACCAACCAGTGATTAGACAGTTGAAGCTTTCAGCTGGGTGTTAACAGCCTGACCTTCTCTAGAAAGGGGACAGCGGCTGGAGATTGAGTTAAATCACATGACCAATGACACAATCTATCATGCCTATGTAATGTAACTCCAATAAAAACTTTGACTACCGGGGCGCCTGGGTCGCTCAGTCGGTTAAGCGGCTGCCTTCGGCTCAGGTCACGATTTCAGGGTCCTGGGATCGAGTCCTGCATTGGGCTCCCTGCTCAGCGGGGAGCCTGCTTCTCCCTCTCCCTCTGCCTGCCTCTCTGCCTACTTGTGCTCTCTATCTCTCTGTCAAATAAATAAATAAAATCTTTAAAAAAAAAAACACACAAAAAACTTTGACTACCAAAACTCAGTTGAACTTCCTGGTTGGCGAACACACTGATGCACTGGTGAGGTGACATGTCTCACCCAGGGGAAAGGACACAGAAGCTCTGTGTTCAGGACCCTCCCAGACCTCATCCTATGGGCCCTCGTTTGTCTGGTCCTGACTGGTATCCTTTAAAATAAAACTGTAAGTATAGAACTTTCCTAGATTCTATGAATTGTCCTAGCATATTAAACCTCAGGGGGTAGTAAGAACCCTCAAATTTGTAGGTAGTTGGTCAGAAGTGAAGGTGGCCCAGGGAACCCTTGAAATTGTAGTTGCTAAGTCAACAAGATTTGTTAAGTCTTGCTGGGACGATGATCTTGCCTGCAGAGTCTATGCTATTTCTGGGTAATTAGTACCAGAACTTACTACAGTATTACAGTAAGGAAAACTACCTGAATCTAGAGAAAGAACTACTGCAAAGGAGCTGGCAGAACAATTCTTGGAGCTCACCCTGGGCTGGGAGTAGCTTATATTTTCAATAGTCAGAATGAAGAAACCTCATACTCAGCACGTCACTGAGTATTCAAAGGATACTGCCTCAATAGTGGGGCAAAATTAGTCTAGACTAAAGGCCACTCTTGTCTTACCCAACAAAAACTTAAAAATCGAGACCTGAAATGAATAAACTATTAACAAGTAACTGCCTCCCGGAATAAAACAGAAATACTTAAAAGAAGATAAAATAGTCCAGCACTCAACAATGTAAAATTTCCAACATTTACTGGCATAAAAACAACAACAACAAAACTAGGCATACAAAGAAGCAGGAAAGTATAACTTATAATGAAAAGAAAAAAAAATCAATAAAAAACAGACCCAGAAATAACACAGTAAGGACAGTAGACAAAATCATTAAAAGAGCTATTATAGATATATTCCATATGCTCAAAAAGGTAGAAGAAAGAATGGACATGTTAAAGGAGAGAACCAAATCAAACTTCTGGAGATAAAAAATAGAACATCTGAGATTAAAACTATATCTACATTCTGGTTGGGGTTAATAGCAGATTAGACACTGCAGAAGAAAAGATTAGTTAACCTGAAGATATAATAATAAACACTATCCAAAATGAAACAGAGGAAAAAGACTGCAAACAAAAATGAACACAGTACTGAACTGTGAGGGACAACTTCATGGTTCAGTACTGTGTCCCAGGAGGGGAGAGGGGGACAGGACCAGAAAAAATACTTGAAGAAATAATGGCCAAAAATTAACTAAATTTAATAACAACTACGAAATCACAGATCCAAGAAGCTCAATCAATTTGGAGGCCAAGAAAGAGGAAAACTACACGACAGCACATCATGATCAAATGACTTAAAATCAGAAATCAAAGATAAAAATTGTAAAACTATCAGAAAAGAGACACATTACATACACAGGAACAAAAAATGAGAATGACAGACTTCCTGTCAGAAACAAAACAAGCGAGAAGACAGTAGAACAACATCTTTAAAGAAAAAACTATGAACAAGAATTCTCTATCTAGTGAAAGTATCTTTCAAAAACAAAACAAAGATGAAATAAAAATCTCTTTCAGACATACAAAAGCTGAAAAAATTCATTACCAGCAGACTTGGACTATAAGAAATTTTAAGTCTTTCAAGATGAAGGAAAAGGATACCAAATTGAAATGTGAACCTATAGAAAGAAATAAAGAGCACCGGAAATAGTAAATATGTGGGTAAATACAAAATAGATTTCTTTTTCTTATTTTAAAAAATCTCTCTAGAAGATAACTGCCTATTTAAGGGAAAAACTATAACAATGCACAATCGGGTTTACATACATGTGAGGTAAAATCTATGACAACAATAGCATAAAGATGGGGAGAGGAGCATGAAAGCACACTATTATAAGGTTTTATACTATATATGATGTGGTACAACATTATTTGAAGGTAGACTTCGATAAGTTAGAATACATACTATAAACACTAAAACAGCCTCTAAAAAGACAAAATAAAGAATAATTATTAATAAGGCAATGTTATATTGAACTGTGTTTCCCCAAAAATATGCTGAAACCCTAACCTCCACTACCTATGAACGTGACTTATTTGGACGCAGGCTCTTTGTTGATATAATCAAGTTAAGATGAGGTCATTAGGGTGAGCTCTAATTCAGTATGACTGATGTCCTCAGAAGAGGGAAATCTGGATATAGAGACACACAGGGAAGATGACCATGTGAAGACAGAGGCACATATTGAGTTATGCTCCCACCAACTAAGGATGCCTGGGGCTACCAGAAGCTGGAAGAGACAAGGAAGGATCTTCCCTTGGAGGCTTCAGAGGGAGTATGGCCCTGAATACACTTCTGTTGTTTTAAGCCATCCAGTTTGCAGTAACTTTGTTATGGCAACTGTAGGAAACTAAGATAGGCAATAAAGGAGATAAAATACAAAAAACCCCCACAAAATCATTAAAAGTTGATGTTTATTAAAGTTAGTATAATTGTTTAGCTTAAGTGAAATGTATAATTCCATAAATTATGTTTATATATTCTTTAGGATTAGCATTTATTCAGCCTATATAATGGTGCTCTGCAGGAGCCCTCAGGTTCCTTCTCATAACTGAGCCCCAGGCAATCCCTGTCACCTGTCTGTGAGTTGGCAGTCATGAGACTTGCCATCTTGGCATTTCAGAAATATTGAAGCCTTTTATATTAGTCAAGGTATATGTACATCTGTGTCTATTTTAAGACTTATGGTACATGTTCACTATTTTACAAGGAGACAGAGTTGTATCATTCTTTTAAAATATTAGCTATGATTTGTTTTTGAGTACTTCAACAGAAAAAAGAAACCCTACTTAACACTATTTCTGTGTGGCAGTGGATTATTTAAAGATTTACCAGAAGATTAACTTTATGATCTGTATATATAAGTGCATAATAGGGGAAGGGGAGAATGAAACCTATCTGTACTTGACCAATGAAGGTCATGTAATAAGAAGAAAATTATTTTAGAGGAGTGTTCAGAATATCTAGTTTAAACAAATTCATGAGGGAATTAGAGTAAAATAAAAAGATCTTTTGGTTACCTTTGTCTTGATTTGTATTAAAATACTCAACTAAAAATTACACTAGTCTTTTCAGTAAGTTTGAAATTTTTTTTTTTAAAGATTTTTATTTTTTAAGTAATCTCTATACCCAGCGTGGGACTCGAACTTACAACCCCAAGATCCAGAGTCGCATGCTCTACCGACTGAGCCAGCCAGGCGCCCCTAGAAATTTCTAATTTGACACATTCAAAATTTATAATAGTCATTCTAGACTTCTCGGGGAAGTCAAAACCTGCCTAAAGTGATTTTATAGCAAGAAAAGCCAAGAATATCAAATAATGATACCATAATAAATACCTTGTTTGTGGGCCAGAACTTTGTGTTTGTGCAACAAGAATTGGGGTTACCTCTCGACTATTTCCACTCTGTGAGAAGACAGACTTTGTTCCAGTTTGGCCGATTCTGGCAACAGACTGTAAAACACAAAAAGTCTAAGGTTTGTGAATTATAAATTGCACTGAAAATGGTAAAAGACACCATGATGCTCCCATCTACATTTTCCCAATGCAAGATTTCATAATATATACTGTAATATATACAAGTATGGTATCTTAATTATTTGTCTGAGCACTTCATTTGCAGGCCCTTCTTCCTTCCACTGTTTTAAATTAAGTATGCTCTGTGTTCCTTTGCTACTATCTTTTCCTAGGAGAGCCTGGCTATTTTGACAGCTTTAACTATTATTTCTATCACCAGACCATATTCTTTCCTCTATGACTAACTATTCACTAAATATTTTCATCTAATTTACCACCACCTCAAAATAAAACTTTATAATCCTTCCTCTTCTTCCTTCCCCAAGTTGGAACCTCTACATTCACCCAAGGGACAAAACTTAAGAGTCAATTCTGGCCCTTCCTTACTTAACAAAGATCTACGTACTGCACACAATATTCAGTTTGATATTTTTAGTTGATACTACATGCAGAACTACAAGTAGAGCTTTCCTATGAATATCTTACAGCAGGGTAAGAAGAGAACAGGGGCAGAAGAGGATGAGACAGCAAATGGCTTTATTGTTTGGGTACTGAAATCACCTACCCAGCACTGACTAACTTGTCCTTGATTGCTATGGCTTGCTGGTTTTGGCCTACTTCATCTGGCATGCTGATTACTACCCTACTATGCCTTCTGACAATTGTAATAGACTAATTTCCACAATTATACTTCAGGTAGCTGCCAACTCTTAAAAATGAGATTTAAAGTAATCCATACATTCAGTACTTTGCAGCCTTTTTTTACTACTCTCAGAGTTTCTATCACTACTCATTAAGATGCCATTATAGAAACAAAATTTCACAGACTCTAAGGAATTTTTGGAGTAAAAAGAACAAGAACAAAAGTCTCTAGGAGGGTAAAGGGTTTATATCAGTCATATACTAGTATGACTTACTTAGCTTCCATTTCTTAAACATCTATTAATGATGGCAATACGCATTTTAAATACATAACCTAATTTAATTCTCACAGAAGGTAACCCTGTACCACAGACCTGTTTCAAGGAAATGGCACTCTGACCTTTAATGCCATAGATCTACAGAAAAGAACATTATTTAAAAGTCTCAAGACTTGTTGCAGTATTTACTATAAGGATACTGTCAAATATTTTTTATTTTATTACACATTTACTATAAAGTTACTATACACCTATGAGAATCCGTCATAAAAAACTTTATTATCAGAAATAGCTGGCTTTATGCAAGTCAATTTTTTTTCATGTTAATTAGTACACTTAAAAGATAAATACAGTCGGGACAAGTAAAACAATGGCAGGTGTAATTTCTGTTATTTATATTCAAAGTGATAGAAACCATCTTAATTTTGTTTTAAAAAGGGTAAATCAAAAGTAAAAATCTGAATGTTTATTTAGCTACATGCTAAAATAAACTATACTTGGAGGTTATAATTTTACATGGCCAAAGAACAACCAGCTTTATGTCTCCTACTATAACCAGCAGCTTATGACAATGATGGCCTTCTTTTACATTTAGATCAACAACTCTAAGGCAGTAGTCATTATATAAAATTAGATTCTCTCTGAAATTGCCTTTAACAGATTGGAATTGTAAATAAATTTCTTTCATCAACATCAAAACTGCATTTTACATGGAAAATACCTTTTTTGAAGGGGCTCCAGTAGATGGCACGTCAATTACAGAAGATGTATTAGTGTAGTTTTGTAAATAGGATCCATCTCCAGGACTTGGGGTTTCTAATGGCAAAATCCCAAAACTGAGAAGAGGTTGAAATCAAGGTGTCAAAAAGTCATCAAGGCATATATAAAGCAGCAGTATACTTAAATTAGAAGGTCTAAAAGGAAGAGAATGGCAAATCAGTCTTGGGGGCAGTGAGGATCTGAGGGGCAGATTTAAAATAAGCTGTGAATGTAGACTATTCCACCCACCATAACTAAATTAAAAAGAAAAAAAATCAAACAAGGAATTAAACTGAGCAACAACCACTGATCTCAGGAGATTTACTGGAAATGAAGAATGGCTTTGTAAAAGCAAAGATCCAAATGATCAAATTATTTAAAATTCTTGGAATTTATGGGATTTAGACACTGTTCCAGAGACTGTCTCTAGAGACCAATGAATCCATCTGTGGATTCAGGGAGTTGTTGTAATCTCATGGTCATGCTATTTTAGTAACTCTCTGGCCCCGGGACCCAATTCATAGTGTCTGTTCTAACACAGAATTTTTTATTTTGACACTTTTGGATAGGTATCCTCTGGGCTGGGTTCCTGTATTTATACACATATATACCTCTAATAATTTTGACAAAATATTTCCTATTGATAGGTATCAATCCTTCTTCCATGGTTTGGAAAACAGTACTTTAACAATAATCACTGCTGTAACTCTGATTATAACAAAAGCATTGCAACATTTCAAAAGGTTCACTGATATTCACTGACACACAGCCAAAAAGACAGTATCTTTTAACACATACAGTAGCTGAAGAAGGCATATTTAAGAGTTTTACATTTTTCTCTAATATTTAATAATAAATTTTTATCACAGGTATTGTATCTCTTTTACTTCATTTTCAAAACAGAATAGGTCCATTATTGACTTACTAAATGCTTCCATTTCCATAATGATTTAGAAGTTGCTGTTCATATTAATTTATATTACTAATAATATGAATTATTATAGATCATTTACTATTATAGCATATTTTAAAGTATGTTTTGTTTGTCTTACCTTGGGGTTAATGGGCTAAGAGCAGCTGGTCCTCCTAATAAGCTTCGACCAGTTTTTGGTTTATTTTGAACCTGTTTAGATAATATGGAAGTTCCTGTTCCAAGAGGGACAGTATCTGGTGAAATTACAGCTGAATCAATATAAGACACTGAGGAATCTGTATTCAAGGAGTACTTTGAATTGGAAGATTCTAAATTCAGTCTGTTTAATTCCTGAAACAGAAAATTTCTACCATGTCATTTATGATACATTATTTAGGTCATTCTTTCCTGTTTTTCATAATATTTGAACACTAGCATATGATACACTTACAATTGTGTCCTGGGGTGTTTCTGTAAGAACGGTCTCAGGCTGTCTGTGAGATAAACTATGATTAGATACTAGTGTTGTGCATGAGCTGGGCAGACAGTTGCTAAAGTTCTGTAAAGATGTTAATTTAAATGTTTGGTCAGGATCTGGCTTTTCACCTGTAAAGGGAAAAAAAAAATGTATGCCTCTGAGGAAATGAGGATTAATATCTTTTTTCAAGTATGCACAAATTAGTGGAAATAAGGCCTTATCCAGTGTTTTAAAGTTCTCCTATCTGTTTCAGCTAATCAAATTTACCTCCCAAAAGTCCATCTGTCAATTTATTATAGAAATTTACCCCTCAGATAAAGCTATAAATTTAGAAATTAAATGGAACTACAATAACACTGATTTTAAATATAATAAATCATCAGAAAATGCAGACTTCTGTGTTTCTTTTAAAGCAGAAAGCAACTAGATCTCACTTTACTCAAAGTAAGGAGTGATGGTCGAGAGCTGAAACCCAATAGACAGTAAAGTTTTAAGCACTTCCATGTATACATACACAGTTTTAAAATGATCGTTCATGCATCCTAGAGCACATATACCAAGGCACTCTTTCCCCATACTGTCCAGGTCTTATTTACATTAACAGTTTCTGCTCCAGGCATTCTATTAATTTCTTTCCTTACCTAGAAAGCTAGTGTTATACTCACAATACAACTCATTCTAGAGTACACAAGGCCACATCATTCCTTAAACATGATTCTATTACCTTAATTCTTGTTCTCAATTTTAACAGCCTTTAGCTTTGAAAAATATTTTTCTTGTGAATAATTTGTATCACTTTCCAAAAATTGAGGAGGAGGAAAAAAAGAGTAAGTAGGGGAACCCTCCCCTAGCTGCCTCTACAAACCTACCTATTTCACATAATGATTCAAAGGGGGACCAGAGGAAAGGATTTAAACTAAGGCTCTTTTGGTAACATTCTGATCCTTTGGCAAGCCGATCTGTCTTGCTGTAAAGACAAACAAAGAGATTAGACAAGCTATACAACCCAAAACATTATAAATTTTCATACAAAAAATTAGGTACTGTTATATATGTATTTACAATACATATATAAGTTCTGAGAGCACTCTTCTTGACAAGTCCCTAAATTACCAATTTCCCCTTCTTACCATTCTCCAATCTCTATTATTTAAGGCAGTTCAAATCAAAAGTCCGGTGAAAGCAAGAACATGAATTGAAAGGAATGTTACCTTAATAAACTATCAACGCCTTCTTGAATATTATAATTGCTTTTAATTTCCTGTCAGATACTAGAATTACTGAAGGAGAGATGGACAATATCTAAATATTTCAGTCTTATTCTTAATTTTTAATGTAATATCCCAGTGGTAATTTTGAAAGTGACTTAAATGCTTTAAATATAGCATTTTTAAATAATCAGATCTTCTAATGAAGTAGAGGTGATGGCTTTTTTTTTTTTTTAAGATTTTATATTTAAGTAATCTCTACACCCAACGTGGGACTCGAACTCACAACTCTGAAATCAAGAGTTGCATGCTCTACTGACTGAACCAGCCAGGTGCCCCGAGGTGGCAGCTCTTAAGGAAAAAAGGTTCCCAAAGAATTGGGGTGAAAAATTATTTAGATGGTACTGGGAAGAAACCAGTTAATCTAAGAACCAGACTTATTATTGGTTGTGTCCTAAACATAGAAGTCTCATGAACTACTGTAGACAAAAAGACCAATAAAGAGATAAAAAAGAGGGATGCCTGGGTGACTCAGTCGGTTAAGCATCTGCCTTCGGCTCAGGTCATGATCACGGGGTCCTGGGATTGAGTCCCGCATCAAGCTCCCTGCTCAGCGGGGAGCCTGCTTCTCCCTCTTCCTCTGCCTGCCGCTCCCCCCTGCTTGTGCTCTCTCCCTCTCTTGCTCTCTCTCAACTAAATAAAAATTTTTAAAAATCTTAAAAAAAAAAAAAGAGATAAAAAAGATATCCTAACAAGCTATAGCTATAAAACTACAACAGGTATATATCTAGATTACTGGGTGCAATTTTGGTCATAAGACAGACACATGATGGCTGAAATGAAAAGCCACTTTTTTGGAGCAGAGTTTTCTCCCACTGGATATTTCACCTTGTAATATTTATGATGAATAAAAGGAACCCATCCTTATTCTTTTAAAGAAGGGGGGGAAACCCTTCTTCGTGGTTAAGGCCTGATTCAGCTGTACCTTCAAAGCTTTTAATAATCTTGTTTAAAAATAATTAGTAACACATATATAGTATTTTTGTGATTTTAGCACTTTATTTTGTTTTATTAAACTTTATTTTGAAATAATTTTAGACTCATATACAAGTTACAAAAATAACAGAGTTCCCATGTACCCTACACCCAGCTCCCTCAATGACAACATTTGACGTAACCATAGCACAATTATCAAAACTGGGAAATTGACAATAGCATAAACTAAACCACAGACTTTATTTGGATTTCAGCAGTTCTTACATGCACTCGTTTATGAACAGTTTTATGAAGTTTTATCGCATGTATAGATTTGTGTAATCACCATCACCACAATCAGGATACAGAACTGTTCCAACAGCCCAGAGAAACCACACCTGCCTCTGCACGGCCATACTCTTGCCTCAACTCTACCCTCTGATCTGTTTCTATCATTATAATTCTATCATATCTATGTTTTATGAGAAATTCTGTTGCTCTGCATCCTCACCAGCACTTGGTATTGTCAATTCTTATTTTAGCCATTCTAACCAGTGTGTAGTGGTTTCTAATGGTGTTTTTTATTTGCCTTTCCTTAATAGCTAATGATTTGGCACATCTTTTCATGTGCTTACTTACCATCTGTATATCTTCTTTGGTGAAATGTCCATTCAAATACTTCGCCATATTCTAATTAATTTCCTAATTTCTAATTTTCTTATTATTGAGAATTCAAGAAACAAAACTGTTTCTACCAAGTCTTTCCTACTTACCATCTTACCCCTCCTTCTTTTTTTAAATTTTATTTTATTATGTTATGTTAATCACCATACATTACATCATTAGTTTTTGATGTAGTGTTCCATGATTCATTGTTTTCATATAACACCCAGTGCTCCATTCAGTATGTGCCCTCTTTAATACCCACCCCCCTCCCCTCTAGAACCCTCAGTTTGTTTCTCAGAGTCCATAGTTTCTCATGGTTCGTCTCCCCCTCCCATTTCCCCCCCTTCATTTTTCCCTTCCTGCTATCTTCTTCTTTTTTTTTCTTTTTTAACATAAAATGTATTATTTCAGATTACCCCTCCTTCTTAACCAGGTAGAATTAATTATTTCCTCCTTCAGACAAAATACTGCTCATATTTTATCACAGCATTTTTATTGTGATGATAAAAACTTACGAACTTCTGAGTTTGAGGGCAGGCACTGTGAGTTATTTATCACATTCCCAGCGTTAAGTACTGTGTCTAGCTAGCCATAAATGGAGGATAGATCTCAAAATTTCTTGAATAAATGACAAGAATAATCATAGTTGCATGAACTAAAATTCATTACTCCAAGTCCTTTTACTAAGATAAATAAATATATTGATATTATATCTTTACTTACTCCTGTTCTCTAAAGAGTGGTGTCATCTGAAAATGAGCCCCAAAATTCAGCCAAATAATTTATTCTGTTCAAAAAGATATTTTCAAGGTTTTTAAAAAACTACTATTCAAACTAGCCTCAATTTATCTTAAAATAGATGCTTTCCTAACTCTTTAGAAAAGCAATCCTCAACCATTTCTCCTACAGTATGTAACAGGTTACATTTATACATGCGATGCACTCCCATGGGCAGCTGGAACAATTCCTATTACCTACTTACATCTCCACCCTCTAGTCCCCAACTCACAATATTTCAGAATAAAAATCAGTGCGAATATTATTATAGTGATGACTTTGAATTCACTCTCACTTGCTTTCAAAAGACTAAATTTAAATAAATGTAAAGAAATTTTAAATACATTTAAAATTCTTTCCAAATCACTATTATTTCAACTACCATTGTAGGAAGTTTCTTATGACATGCCTCAAAATTAGTGTGGTAAACCAGATGGGAATTACTATACTTTATTACTGAAACTTGCCTTCAAGCCTTGTTCTAAGGAGCAAAGGTGATATTTAATATTAGAGAAAAAACTTCACTCATTTCTTTTTCCTCAGTGGATCACATGAAGATATTCTCCTCACCCAAGGCAAAAAAACAAAACAAAACCATATGTGCACTCAATTATTTATTAGGTAGTGTTGCTGTAGCTACTATCATTAAGGCAAAGTGGATAGTCAAAAATGGGATCAACATCTCTACTACTTTATAGGTTTAACAAGGTCATAGAACTAGAAGACTGTGTGACTCTTCAGCCAAGCGCTATTTGATAAACACAGATAATGTAAGTTTTTTTTAATTGCAAAGACTTCTAGCACTGGAAACAATCTTCTGGTAACTTGAATCATTCTTACTTACCAATATACATGTCCCAACAATGAAAGAGTAAAGCAAGCTGAATCACCAAACTCAGTAACAATATCATCATGGCTTTTCTGCTTATTAAACACTCCACCAGATAAGATCTGTTCCCCTTCTGCAAGCCTTTAAAACACAAATTTACAGATTAACAAAAGTCAGTATAAAAAGTACTGTGTGTAAAGACATTCTTCATTACCAATGTACTTCCTTATATGGAGATAGATAAAGTAAGAAGTCCATAGCACCTTTAGAACAGTAATAACCATGTATTTAGAATCACTTGGAAGACTGGGAATTTATGATCTTAAAATTCCAGTCTTGTCTTTAAAAACAGAACCAGTTAAATTTAGTCTCTGTATGTACAAATGTAGTCTGAGCAACATACACATTACTCATGTCAAAAGAAATGGAAGGCCATTATACTGGGGGAAAATGTGAATGTTTCTTCATTAACAGATGTAGTGGTCCTTTTTAGTTCTATAATTCCTTGAAATAGGAATCAGCAAGCAAATTAAACAAGTCTAGCAGATTTTAACTAAAAACTGCATACTTAATGGTCTCAGTCATTTTTAGGTTTACAAATGAAACCTGAATAGCACTTCATCTCTTTTTATTTGTCAATTAATGTTTTCTTGATATAGAAAATCATAAGTGTTCCCCAAAGGAAAAAAAATGACCTGACTTCACTATATATTTTTAGCACATCAGAGTTTGTAATGGTTTCTGTTTTAAAGTTTTTTCCAAACATCATGTGGAAAACTCTCAAGTAAGTTTACACAGCATATCCTAAACATAAAAGGTGATATCTATAGTTCTTTTACTGTCAGAGAGACTTTTAAAAAACCATGAATACTTATAAATGGGATAAGAATGTCTAAGGTAAGAACTGGCTTAAGAAATTAGCAAGTTAAATAAATTTTTAAGAATTTAACATTAGAATCTTTGAAGTAAAAATAATTTAATAACAAATGTTTCAGAAATTTTATAGATATTTTAGTTAGCTTTAATTTAAAAGTCATCAGTTAGACAGTGGACAAATACAATATTATTAGTCTGTGGAGACTTCATGAGGCTTATTTGTGTCCTCTCACTATAAACCTACAAACTAAATTCACATATAGGCTTTTACAATTACCTATTTAGTCACTTTTAGCATTATTGCATCTCTTTCAGCACAGAAAAGAGTTTAACAGAAGATAACTACCTATATCTATAGCTACCTCCAGATTCAGAATAGGGACAGCTGACTTGATTTAATTGTAATGTTCAAAAGAAGTGTTCTCCTGAATCTGCCCCCTTGCTTCAAAGGGGTAGGAGCAGTGGTTCCCAAATAGAATGATCTTGAAAGGCAAATAATTACACAACTACCTAGACACAATGAAGCGTTAATCTCAGGTGAACAGGTAAGGAGGTTTTACACTTCAGATAATTTTGGAAAATGACAGGAATTAGTTATAACTTAAGTTTCTCCAGAGTTAAATTCTATTATTTATTATCATAACAATGAAATCTCTCCATAACAAAAATGGTAATGCCACAGGCAACAGTATAAACATTTTAAGTTACTGAAATAGACAAATCTCTACTATCAAAAAAGAGGAGAAAGGGAGTCAGAGTTTAATCTATCAAAAGGATTTTATCCAAAATTTTACAGTGTAAGTAAACAAAATTAGATAGAAAAGATTTAAAAACTTACTTGCTGAGATCAACACAACATTTTGCAAGCAGGTATTTACACTGCGGTGTAGTACAACTGTGTCCTTTCAAGAGTCTATATGCTTTATATGCCTTTCCTGAGCGGTAATAACAGGTTGCCAATAAAAACAAGGCTTCCTCTGAGTGTACTAAGAGCACATATGAAAAAGAATGGCTATTATTCAGTATGTTGAATGGTAATCACTGTTTATCTGGCAATAAACAAGTTTAGCAACAAAATATTAGTCATGTTATTTAATATAAAACAATCATTTATTAATCCAAATCTGAATGAGAAATACTTTACTGATAGAAATCTTAGTTCCCCAAGTCCTGATTACCTTCTTACAAAGAACCAAGGAAATAATACAGTGAAGACAGTCATGGTATTTTCTATAAATCCTTAAGAAAAGTGCGCGCTTGTGCACACACCCACACACCCGCACCTACCTTTAAAACAGACTACCAGTAAACTGTCTTGTTTTTTTGTAATATTTTTCTAATAGACTCTTTGAGAGAATAGAAGTTAAATTTCATGAGAGGGAAACTCAGGGTTATAAAGCTAATTATCAATCTGAGATTATTTTCTACATTAAAAAAGGACCAGATTTTAAAAAAAAAAAACACCCTTATTTCTAACAGCAAACATACACTAAATTATATCCAAGATAATTTAAGACAAAAGAATATTCTAAATTGTGAATACCCACAATGTTTAAACATTCAATTGACAGACTTAACACTTCTATAGCAATAATAATTATACCGCCCTGCAATGGCAAGAGTGGAATTATTCAATCTGTCCTCTAGTCTTACTATTAGGAAATGTCCCTTTTTACTTAATGAAATATGGCATTTTTTCCCTTATTTACTGTCTTCCAAACTGACCATCACCACACTTCTATCCTTGCAAGTTCCCAACCAATCCAGGTGAAAGGCTGTAGATGAAACAACAAAAGAGATAGAGGGAAAATCACAAATCTGTGCTTCTAAAAATGGGTTATGTAATAATCTCAGTGGGCTGAAGGATATTCTAAACCAGTGGTTCTAAAGTGTGTCCCTCTGCCAGCATCAGCATGACTTGGGATCTTGTCAGAAACAGAAATCCTTAGCTGCATCTCAGACACATTAAGTCAGTAATTCTGGGAGTGGGGACCAGCTACCTGTGTTGTAACAAACCCTTCAGGCGATTCTGATGCATGCTGAAGTTTGAGGATCATCGTTCTAAAGTACAAGATAAATTTGCCACATCCTCTTAAAAAGTGAACTCCACTCAAAGTTTGGGATTAAAAAAAGTAGTTAACTTCACTCAAAGTTTGGGACAAAAAAGTAGGTAATTTGAAAGTTTACTCTTACAAAGGTTTTTTGGGGGTCATATACAGATGCAAGCAAAAACTAATAGAACCCTTCCTCTCTAGTCCATCTTATGATTTTTCATGAAACCCTAGTACAAAAAAAATATGCAATGAATGATATGCAGTAAATGATAAGAAATTTTGGCAACATGTTAATGGGATGTACCTAGTATTAGTGCATCAGAAGCAAAAAAAATGAATAGGGAACTCTACTGCAGTGAGAACAAATTGTTAATTTCACTGAACTGTAAGTGCTAATTCACATAAATTAGAAAGTGTGATTTCTTCCTGATTTTGCAAAGGCCTAGTTTCGCCTTATAAGTTTTTAAAAACTATTGATTACACCAATAAACAACGGCTCCCCAAAACTAGTTTAACTTTTAGCCATAACAATCCTTCATCAAATGTTTTGTTTACAAATACCTGATTATGCTTAGGTCCATTTTCACTGCAGTAAAATTCCCTAATAACATAAAGATACCAAATATTCCGTGTGTGTGTGTGTGTGTGTGTGTGTGTGATTTTAGTGTCACACTGCAGTTACCTTTTTGAAGTGTAATAACTTAAAATCTACCAGTTCAGATGGGAATATGGATTGGAAGTTTAAGCACACCTTAAGGTTAATGAAAGGATAAGATATTGAAGTAAATCTAGAACTTGAAGGGTTGTGAAAGACACGGAGAGACCTGGGTGGTTTTCGAGGCTCCCCAGAAATAACTGGACAGTCCTAAACACTGAATCAGTAGTAAGGAGTTATATAAAGCTAAAAAGCATAGACTATTAACAAATGGATTTCATCTGGAACAGTAACTCCAACTGATTGACAGTGGCTGCCTCAAGTGCTGAATTCAGAAAAATTCTAAGGCTGACCATGGCTAACTAGTAAATGTGCAGATATCAAAGTAACAGGACCTAGAAATGGTTATAGATGTCTGCATGACATTTATTTACCATCCTTAGAGCCTTAATTAAAATATGCGATTGGGAATTATAAGGTCCATAATATACTTTATAATCAGAAATAAAGTGAATATTGACTCCACACAGTCACTCTTAATGTAATATTGAGAAATCAATCATGTACTAGTTAAATTATGGTATATCCATATGATGGAACACTCTAGAAGTGTCAAAGAAAAAGAAAGACATAGAAAGATTTCTAGAATGCATTGTTAAGCGAAAAAAGCAAAAACAAAAAAGAAGTTGTGCAGCAATACTGAAACTCCTCTTCTCACAAACAGATTAGGCTTCAAAAACTGAAAGGTCATTTCATGTAAGTCCAAAATAATTAAGAGGGGTTTAGGCTTGCATCCTCCAGATACATTTCCATCAAATTGGAAGGTGAGTTAGTCCCTCAAAGATTTCAAATCAGATAAGACACCTCTTCTTGATGTTGACTTACAATGTAAATGAGCAGCCTTTTTCCAAAGTGGACCAGTTTTGGCAAGACTTAGAAGACTGAGGAGATGAAGGTTCTCTAGCCTTGATAAAGTCTACAATTATCATAGAGAACTGCTTAGAGGTTAGAGTACTCTGTTTGCGGCCTTATCATGAACTCAACATTGTGAGTATTCAAAGGGCATAGAACCTATGAAATCATCTATGATTTGTGACACACTTTTCATCTTGATTATCTTTTAAGTCCTTAAATCAAGGATGGGCAGTACAGCACATGCATTAGAACTATGGACTCTAGAGCCAAACTGCTTGGGGTCAGATTCCAGCACCACCACTTATTAGCTTCATGACTTATGGCAGGTTAACTTCTCTGTCCCTCAATTTTTTTATCTGTAAAATAAGGACATAAGAGATATTGATCTCGGGGGCGCCTGGGTGGCTCAGTCGTTAAGCGTCTGCCTTCGGCTCAGGTCATGATCCCAGGGTCCTGGGATCGAGTCCCGCATCGGGCTCCCTGCTCCACGGGAAGCCTGCTTCTCCCTCTCCCACTCCCCCCTGCTTGTGTTCCCTCTCTCGCTGTGTCTCTCTCTGTCAAATAAATAAATAAAATTAAAAAAAAAAAAAAAGAGATATTAATCTCTAAGGGTTGCTACCAGGATTAAATGAGTTAATAATAAGAGAGTACTGAGGATAGTACCTGACACATAGTAAGAGCTATATGTGCTATTATTAAATTATCATTGGCTTTCTCCTAAATTTATAATATCTGAATAGTCATTTGATAGTAATATGGGTTATACATACATGACTCTGAGCCACAAGCTCAAATAATTCCATTTCATTACTAACTTTTCTTTTGCTGAAGGATTTCAATTACCTGGGTGCTGTGCTTTTCAGATGCTGCATGATTCATTCCATCCTTTAGAGTCATTTCTTTTGTTGAATACCTCATTGACATATACAACTTCAGTATTTTAATATTATTCCCACTTTTTATTTTCTCTAGTTGTTTACATCCTAAATTTCAATACTAACTGGTTTTATATTTGTTGTATATGATAGGGTTAATAATGGTTTAAGATACTTTGAAATCATGCTTAGAGTAAATATACCACAGGTAAGAGGGTGGAGGAAGTTTCAGAAAGGCTCTTTAGTGTTGGTGGGGAGGGGGGAGGGGCAGTGGCCATACATAAGGAGAAAGCAGATGGCCAGATTGTGCAGGGCTTTGCAAGCTCTCTAACGATTTAGGGATAAATCCTCTGAAGCATTTTAAGAAAAGTAAAGAGAATGGGTTGATTTAGGAAGTGGAAAGAGAAGAGGCAGGGAAGGGTAGATATGGGAAAACCAGTTAGGAAGCTTTTTTAGTAAGAGATGTCTTAGATTAGTGTGCTAACATAAATCCAGCTTTGCATGCATTGAGTTTGGTGTGTGTGATGTTTGTGTGAAACAGCTAAGTTAATGCAATGAAACAGTTGAGTCTCGAATAAAAAAAAGGTTGTTGGGAAGAGTTAAGTCTTAATCACTAACACATTATAAAAATGAAAACTATGACAATTAAATAGCATCATCTTTTTCACTGGCAAGCATTTAACTATGATAGTAAAACGTTAGGCCAATGGGCCAGACATCCTTTTGGAGGCCCCCCTCCCCAAATGTAACAAACTGACTGAATTTTTAGACTAGATATATGTATTAAATTTTCCAATAATGACCTAAAAATGAAACATTACGTCACATCATTAGTAGCATTCTGGACATTTCCCCTCAATGATGACCTTAACATAAATTGGTAAATAAGTTTTTTTAAAAATGTTGCCATTTGTAGTCACATATTTCTGTGAGTTTGGGCTCTCAATATCATAGCTTAGAGAAGAGAAACAGATGCTGAACCTTTTACTCTGGTTCACTTCTCTTCAACTGAACCCAATTTACTGAAATCAGTACACCCAGTGCAATTTCTACATCTGGCCCATTACTCATTAAGACAGGTAGAAACCGGTGAACAATTTTATGGTAAATACATAAAATGTATTCATACTTAAAAATAAACATTTTGTAGTGTAGGATGCAAAATCTACATCAAGATAGAACACTAGATTTCAAGCAACTGTGAGCTTTTCATGAGGACCCTCAAAATAACTTAGGGAATACATGTTGACACAATGTCTTCAGCTACTTCTTTTTCCTTGCTTTTCACCAGGTACAATCACCAGTCCCATATGGTCTCATAGATAGCAAATTTTCATCTTTCCCCAGAGGCCCTGGGCATTTCCTTATAAAATAAAATGCACACAAAACTTACATCTGGTTAGTTTTCTAAACACAAATAACTCTTCTCTCTCCAAGGACCTACCCTATTAATTGTATTAATGTATTCTTTGCCCATATAGTCTATGACTGTTTCTATTTGTTCCTAACCACCCATTTCTATTCATTCCCAACAGCTAAATATATATAATTACAATTAAAAATCTTAGAAAATTTTAGAGGTACTACATGTTATCTATTAGGACAAGGGGAAAAACTGAATCTATATTCTGTCCAACAGTTAATCAATTAGCAATGGAGAAAAACCTTGGTCAAGGATATCAGGTATTGGCAGCGGGAAGGAAAAATAGGTGCTTACAATGGCAGAAGGGGATATGGAGGGAGGTGATAAGATTAGGACAGTTTTTCCAAACAGCAAGTCTCAATTCACTGTGGATTGTGAAATCAATTTAGTGGATATCAACCTGCATTAAAACAGTAACAACAAACACTCAAACAGAAAAATATCAGAGTGCATCGTATATAAGACGAGTAAAAAAAAAATCTGAAAAGCCACTGTATTAGACTATGCTAGGGGAGAGGAACTTGTAAAGGACTTCCTACGTGCCAGAAACCACAGTAGATTATTATAGTTAGTGCTGAAAATGATTGTGTTATATAGATACTTCTTTTCCTAATTTAAAGATGAGGAAAATTAAGCTCGGAATAACTTCTTACCTAAGATCAAATGGCTAATGAACATGTGAGCCGACATTCTCTCTTACACCACTCTGCTTATACCACTGTCTTAGGTGGGCTAACTATACCACTCTTAGGAGAAAGACAAATGGATGACAAGGAACTAGTGAAATTCAAGAATTTGGCTTTCAGAGGGTCCTATCCATCTACTTCTTTAGCCCTACGGGGTGTCTTTCCCTAAAACATAGCAGCTACCACCAGTGGCGTGGGAGGCCACGGAGCAAAAGGGAAAACAGGTTACATCTAGTATACCGACTCTGATCAACTAGCACTGTCAGCCAGCAACACCGTGTCCACGAGAATTCCAAGGCTGGTTCCACGGGAGTAAGTAGTATGACAGATTAGTGATGTCTATCATAAATCAGAGTGGCATGTATTTGCTACCCTTTGTAAAATGGAATCAGAAAGATTTGCCCCTTACTGCCTGTGAACACTGGTCTCAGTTTCTTCCTTTCTAAAATGGCAATAGCAATGTCCACTTTATAGGATTATTAAAGATTAAATAAGGAATTAATATTAAGTATGTAAAGAGCCTAGTACATAGTAAGAAATCAATAAATGGTAGAAGTTATGCTTGTCATTATTATTGAATTAGGATAGTATCTGCTCCTGTTGCACTTAAATTCTAAAATCTTCCCTCATAGAAATAAGAGTCAAACAGAGTGATTAGGTTCTACAGTTAACCCCTGAACAATGAGGGGGTTAGGGGCACCTATCCTGCAGAGTCAAAAATCCGCAAGTAATTTTTGACTCCCCCAAAACTTAACTACTAAAAGCCTACTGTTGACCGGAAGCCTTACCGATAACAGTCGATTAACACATACTCTGTATGTTATATGTGTTACATGCTGTATTCCTACAATGAAGTTAAGAGATAAGAAAATCCTATTAAGAAAATCATAAGGGTGGGGGCGCCTGGGTGACTCAGTTGGTTAAGTGTCTGACTCTTGATTTAGGCTCAGGTCATGATCTCAGGGTTGTGGGATCAAGTCCCACGTCGGGGTCCGCAATGGGTTTGGAGCCTGCTTGAGATTCTCTCTCTCTCCCTCTTCCTCCCTGCCCCCCTGCCCTCTCTCTTTAAAAAGGAAAAACAAAAACCATAAGGGAAACACATTTACAGTACTGTATTGAAAAAAATTTGCATACAAGTAGATCTACACAGTTCAAATCTGTTGTTCAAGGGTCAACTGTATACTGAGAGAAACTAACACTTACTGAGCAACTTTCCAAGCGTCAAGTGCTGTATCAAACACAGACAGAAAGTGGACTGAACAGCTTTATGCAGATTCATCTGGAATCCTGCCCCAATTCTATGGGAAAACCTAATCGTCTTAACTGGAAACCACTAATTCACAATCTTCTGGAGCCTAACTATAATAAACTAGAAACTGCCAATCCTTTAATAAACAAATTCAAAAAAGAAAGTATAAGAGAGCAAAACATGAGGGTTGTGTAGGTATCAATGAAAATATATGTAAGTAGATTATGCAAGATAAACCTTGCTTTTATATAATTGAGCAGAGTAGGGTAATCTATTGCATTATCTTCTAAGCCTCTTCTCACTCTTCCATATCTTTTCATTGGGATCTCAGACTCCTGCTGCACAGATCTTCCCCACTCTCCTCTCTGAACTCTGAACTCCTGTTCGCCCTTGAAGGACCTGACAGCACTCTCAAAGGGATGCTATTTCCCTCATATCCCACTTATATCAGAGTCAAGGTAAGGTTTCCTATTCGCTTTTTTTTTTTTTTTAAAGATTTTATTTATTTGTTTGAGAGATAGAGCAAGCATGAGCAGGTGGGAGGGGCAGAGGGAGAGGGAGAAGCAGATTCCCTGCTGAGCAGGGAGGCCTATGCAGGCTTGATCCCAGGACCCTAGGATCACGACCCAAGCTGAAGGCAGATGCTTAACCGACTGAGCCACCCAAGCGCCCCTCCTCTTTGCTTCTTAAAACTATTTCCAAGCATTACTCTTTGCCTGTTTGTGAAATTCCCTGCTCCTGAGTACATACCTTCTCCTTATAACTCTCAGCTACTAAATTCGGGACATTCTGCTTCATTAATAGAAGAATTTTACAACTGGTTGGCTCATGGTCTTCCGCTCCCATGTTATTCCCATACATCTCCCAATTCAACTTCATCTGGAGTTCTGGCACTTCTCTGTATCTTATTTACCAATCCCCTTCTGTGTTAACTTTCCTATATAGCTTCTATTTCCTGGTTCCAGATCTTGTCTATATTCATAATGTTCTTATCTCTTGTCCTTTCTTGTGACACATGCCTGGCAAACCCCTAATATCTACCTTCTTATGCTTGCAGTTAGGTTACTAAGCACTTGCTACTAGTGTAAAATCATACCACTGAGCAGAAAGATTCCACTAGCAATTCATATAAGAACACACAAAACACACAAAAATAAAGCTCATATGTAACCATAAAAAAAATTAAACTTCTTGGCAAGTAATCCAATGGGAATGTCACAAAAAGTAGAAAAACTGAGTTAAGCAAACACACACCTGAGTAAAAAGAAGGCAGCACCGTTTCTGGTTGGGAAGGCTATCTATAGTAAGATGTCAATACTTCTAAATTAATTTAGAGAATTATATGGTTACAGGTCAGCACTGATCAAAATCTTTGTGAAATTTCAAAGCAATAATAAAACACACACAGAAAAATGAAAGGTAAAAAAGGGTAAAGACTTCTTATCAAAGAATGAATTGGAAAGAAAAAAATGATGGGAGACACGCCTTATGAAATATTAAAATACAATATAAAGTGTTAACTAAAAATGGTATGATATTGGATTAAAAACAGATAATTAATGGAAGAGAGGAGAAATTCTGGAATCAGAACAAAATATTTTTTTAAAATTTAATATAAAACCAAGTAAAATACCATGTGGGAGGGAAAAAAAGCATTGTTTATAATATATAATATTGAGTAAATTGATAATATCATGATAAATTCTTTAAATTTTTTTTAAACCACCAACAACCACATATTCACTGTAGTGGTAGAAAGATGGTAATTTTCCAGCTACTGAAGCAATAGGAGAAAGTATAAATGACAAAGCTGATGAGTTAAACTATAAAAAAAATTTTAAATATTGAAATAATAAAACCCAACAGAATTAACATTAAAAAGCAACAATCTGGGGCAGATATATAATAAAGATATAGCGCACAGAAATAGGAATAAATTTAAAACAAACACTTGAGAAAATACCCAGGGTCCCTTATAGTAATAAAAATGCAAAACAAAATACCTCACAATTCTCAAGTAAGCAAAAATACATTAAATTGATCAAATCTGATACGTATAGGATTATGAAGGAAGTCTTATGCTGTTAACATCCCAAATTATTATGCCTCTCTCTGATGGGTTACCAACTGGGGAAAAAGTAATTTGTTGTAGAACTGATCACACTGTTTGAGTTGTAAATTTCATTCTAGAATTTATAACCCAAGAAAATGACTTAAAAGAACAAAAAGCTGTACCTAATTATCTATATTACCATCTTAGAAAGAAAATTACAATAATTAATGACAGAAACAAAACATAGATTACCAGCAGATGTTTACTGAACATTTACTACCATGCCAGAAGGCTGTGCCAAGTGCTTTAAATACATTATCTCATTTCATTCTTCAATGTTATGAAGCAATTATTACTATCTTTATTTGATAGATGAGAAATCTGAAATACTCAGACACTGAGCAACTTGCCCAAGGTACACAACTGCATATTTAAGTGACAGGGTTAAGGGTTTGTACCAAGGCTATAGACTAAATTCTTGCCCTTAGCCACAGAATATAGACTTTTCTAACAAAAAACTTGGAAAAAAATATCTAAAGTTGGAAAATGATTAAGTAAATCATAGTGTAAAACCTGAAACAACTCTACAGTTATTAAAAGTAGCATATAAGATACAGGAAAAAGGTTTTAAGAATTAGTGCCAATCCTAAAGAAAAAACAAAAGTGATCCCCAGAATCTTGTTATATATGTCATAAGAAATGACGGAATTCCATATATTTTATTCACTTATGGTTCTATAGAAATGAAGAGATTACAAACCTTCAGCATACAGTCGTTCTGCAAGGAAAACTGCATCTCGGTAAGCATAGTGGTTTAGTGCTTGCCATATAGCAGCCTGAAAGTAGAGGAAAAAGAACATAAATATACAAACAGAGAGAGTTTCAAAGTAACTCCTAGCAGAGCCTTGCATATAGTAAACAAATCAACAACCCTAGTTTAAGTAATAAAACGTCAATGCCCATCATGCAAACTCCATAGTTTGCTAGACAAGGCTCTTCACAGTATGGCTCCTAACATATCTGAATTTACTCACTCAACTCTCCATGGACATTTAGGCCTCTGTGCCTTTGTACTTCCTTTTCCCCCACAGAGGAATGTGGGCTCCCTCACCTACCTCCTTTTACAAACTGCTCATCCCTAAAGATCCAGCTTAATTAACATCTACTTCATGAAGGTTTCCTAGCTGATTCCTAGCCATTTTTTTGATAAACACATCTCTTCTAGTGAAGCACTCACATTTTGTTATAATTACTTGTTTACAGGTCTGCCCAAACCACTAAACTATACTGCTCTAAACTTACAACAGTGGTTTAAACAATTTTTCATGATATACAAGAAATGTATGTCATCCTCCCCAAAAACTTCCCCACCTATTACCTTTAATGCTACCCTGTTCTCACCCTCTCAAGAAAGCATATTAGGATACAGATAAGTAGAGCGACTATAAGAATAACCTTTAATCTATTTGAATATATTTTTCTATTTTTTTATTTTATTTTAAAAAAGATTTTATTTATTTTGAGAGAGAGAGAGAATCTCAAGCAGACTCCAAGCTGAGCATGGAGTCTGACACGGGGCTTTATCTCACGACCCTGAGATCATGACCTGAGTCGAAATCAAGAGTCAGACTGCTTAACCGACTGAGCCATCCAGGCACCCCATATTTTTCTTTTTTAGAGTTAGAAAACATATCTATAAAGTATATATCAAAAGAATATTTTAAGTAATAACAAATGAAAACATTTAGACCCATGTGCTTCCTGTCTAGCTTAAGAAATAAAATATTACCAATATACTTGAAGGCCCCTCCCTATGTGCTCATCAGTTACATAACCTCTTTCTGAAACTACCACCCTGAATTTTGTTAATCTTTAGGTTGTCTTTACAATTTGTATACATATGTATGTATCATCTTTAAGCAATGCAACATTTAGTTTTCCCTGTTTTTGAATTTTAAATAAATACAAAATAAATATAATCATATTGCATATATTCTGCTATGATTTGCTTTTGTAATCCAATATTATATTTTAAAAATTCATTCTCAATCTATGCAGTTGGAGTTCATTCATTTTGATTGCTGAATAAATATTTCCATTGTATAAATATACCAAAATGTATTTTATCTATTTATGGCATATGAACATATGGGTTATTTCTAGTTGTTTTTTTCCCCCCAGTTATAATAGTGCTGCAAAGAACATTCTCGTTTGTCTCTTGGGGTATCTGTTTAAGAATCTTTCCAAATTAGGATATATATTTAAGAATGAAATTATGGGGCTGCTGAGTTCATGTTCATATACATGTTCATCTTTACTAGGTTACGCAAATTATTCCCAAATTGTTGGTTTAATTTATACTCCTACCAAAATGCATGATTTCCCATTATTCCACATCCTTGTCTACACTACATACTGTCAAAAACATTTTTAAGTGTGTTTATTTATTTATAGTAATCTCTACACCCAATGTGGGGCTCGAACTCATGACCCTGGGATCAAGAGTTGCATGCTCTACTGACTGAGCCAACCAGGTGCCCCTAAATTTTTTCATTTTTACTAGTCTGATAGATATAAAATGCTTATCTCGTGTCTTTTATTAGCATTTCTCTGAATATTTAAATGAGGCTGTGTTCATTGGTAATTTAGTTCATGTTTATTGGTCTTCTGGCAAACGCGTGGTTATGTGTCACACATTTTTCTGTCAGGTGATTTACCTTTTCTTACTATTTTACCCAGCATTTTTAAAAGCACTAAACCAGAGAGGTTTCTTTTAAGTTCCAGTGTGTCATATAACACTAAGTTTTAGTCTATCATATAAATTATGTATATATAAATTATGTGTTCATATATATTTATGTTTTGCCTAGCATTTTTAGGAGCACTAAACCACAGGAGTTTCTTTTAACCTCTCTCGGTTTCTTTTAACTTTTAGACTATCACAAGATATAAAAGTCATCAATTAATTTTTTAAAAATTCATAAACTTATAAATTGAGATATCTTACAACTGATCATGATACAACAGCATTTTTTTTATTTCTAGCATGTATACCAGCTCATAATTTATTGAATAATTTACTAGAGTTACAATAAAACCAGCAAGATGGGATTACCTAATGAAGACCACTAGCTAACATTGTTAACAGTAAAGCTAGATTACATTATAACAAGTAATTAATACGCCTCGGATATAGTAAAAGCTCAAACATTTGAATGAATAAGCAAATGTTTAATAACATTTCTATGGGCATTATTATTATTTTAAAAGATTTTATTTATTTATTTGACAGAGAGAGACACAGCTAGAGCGGGAACACAAGCAGGAGGAGTGGGAGAGGGAGAAGCAGGCTTCCCGCGGAGCAGGGAGCCCGATGTGGGGCTCGATCCCAGGACCCCGGGATCATGACCTGAGCCGAAGGCAGACGCTTAACGACTGAGCCACCCAGGCACCCCTCTATGGGTATTATTAATTATAATTTTTTATATTAAAATCCTAGTAGTAGTTGATGACTTACTTAGCCCAAGGGTGTATTTTTCTATTTCCTCAAGAAAAAAATGGTAAATGAATTTCATTTGGGGTCTCTAGATCCTCTTGTTTAGGCTTACTGTCTATACAGTCTAAATTTTTTTAAAGTCTCAGAGATGTTAATTTGGCCATTTCCATCCAGACACAAGGGAAAGGAAGGAGGGAATTTAAATTTAACTTTGAATAAACTATACTAACCCAGGCAGCATTTTCCCCCTAATGTTAGTGTTCTTAATCCAGTCATTTCCTACTACTTCAAGAACTATCTAAAACTGCTATTCAAAGTGTGGTCCTTGGAGCAGCAACACTAGTTATCTTCTGGGAGTTTTCTGGGAGTGTGGAATCTCAGACCCCATCCCAGACCTACTAAATCAGAACCAGCATTTTAACAAGATCCCCAGGTGATTTATATGCATATTAAAGTTGGAAAAGGACTGATCTAAAAAAGACTTAGTCTAATTAAAAACATCCCTGCTCAACAGACTTCCCAAAGCCAAAGAGGTTGTCTCATCTAATGTTAATTCAAGATGTTATGAATAAAATAATTTCTAATCTTCAGGCCATATCCCTTAGCTTTAAAAGAAAGGCCTGAATTATTCATATTCCAAAGCCTCTTATTTGTAGGTCTTCATGTTCCTTCTTGGCCCCAACCCATTTCTTACACCTAATAAAATATCCTACATACTAATATAAATGAATCACAATACCATCTCCTTTCATAATCCCCCAAATTAGTTGGGCTACAAAGAAATCTCCCTTTGGTCTAAAATGTACCATTTCACTCTCCCCCAATATTTTCAGAAGTAGTTGGCATAACCTATAGGATGATTCCAACAGTATACACAAAAATACGACTTATCTGCTTTAAATAAGAGAAATCCTAGAATTTTCAGATACTTATAAACTCCATACTAAAGATAATTTGCTGTCCCAAAGCCTGATTGATCCCAACACCCCTTCTCATAATTTCCAGAAGACAAAGGGGTTCATACAATTGTAATTTTGCCACACTTCAGTTCTCTGCCAGCTGCCATATATGCTTATTTCTGGAATACTTCCATATGATTTAATCCCATAATGTCCCTCAATCTCATAGAAAGGAATACTTAAAATACTGAAATATCATACTACACTAAAAAACACTCATTCATAATTGGAAGGTCCTCTATTACTTGGGAAGTAAAATAGATGGAAGAGAAAAAAGAGAAGACCATAAATACCAACAGGACCTTAAGAAGGACTGTTAGATCACTATATGATTCTTCCCCAATTAGAGCCACCTAAGTAAGAAAGATACCAAAGACAAGCTGTGCTGAAACAGCCAGAACCCCCAATAAAATGTTCCATATTGCTAATAATTCTTCCACATACCATTAACCAAGGATCTGAGGTTCCTACTCCTTATAACTCCTTGACTTTTTTTTTTTTTTAAGATTTATTTATTCATTTGAGAGAGAAAAAGCACGAGTGGAAGGGACAGAGGGAGAGGGAGAGAGAATCTCAAGCAGACTCTGTGCTGAGTGCAGAGCCTGACATGGGGCTGGATCTCACGACCCAAGATCATGATCTAGGCCGAAACCAAGAGTCAGACACTTAACCAACTGAGCCACCCAGGCACCCCTCCTTGACTTTATTTCTGATAACATTTGCCTGTGGTGGATTTCAACAATATCCTCAGCTATTTAGAGTACAAAGGTATACTATTACTGCCTGAGTACATTTTTTTACTGACTCCAGCATGATTGACCATGAATGAAAACCAATGGGCAGGGGATAGTGGTATCTTTTCTTTAAATTTTCTGAACTGGAGAGTTCTAGTACTCATTCATTCAATAAATATTTACTGAGTCCCTACTATGTGCCAGGCACTTTTTAGACTCTAGAGTAATTAACAAATAGCTTCTGTTCTCATGGAGTACCTTTCAGTGTTGTTCCTGTCTAGATCAGTGGCTATCAATTCTTGCTTGACAATGCTCTACCTCAAATCCACTGCATCACAATCCCTGGAAGCTGGGATTGAGCTTAGATGTCTTTATTTTGAAACCTTTTCACTGGTAAGCATTCAGTGCTCAGAATCATTTTGTTTTTAAAAGATTTTATTTATTTATTTGAGAGAGAGAGAAAGAGCGAGAGAGAGGACAAGTGGGGGTAGGGGGAGAGGGAGAAGCAGACTCCCCACTGAGCAGAGAGTGCAATGTGCGGCTCCATCCCAGGACCCTGGAATCATGACCAGAGCCAAAAGCAGATGCTTAACCAACTGAGCCACCCAGGTGCCCCTCAGAATCATTCTTTTACTCTTCTAGATAAGTAGTTCTCCATCCTTTTACAGCACACTCTTTTGTGAAAACTTGTAAAAGCTATGGACCTTCTTTCCAGAAAAAAGCACATGTACATATATATAATATATATATAATATATATATACACACACAGAAAAATCGTGTATAGTGTTAGGGGTTCACAGATATCCTGGTTCATTAAGTATCTCTGGTCTAGCTGATGGGAGACAGTATTAGAGCCTGATACATAATAGGTTTCAATAAATATTTGTAGGATTGAATTTAGATTTTGAAAGAAAGGAGAAGAGACAAGTTACTGACCTAGAAAGGTACTTTCTCTTTTGCATACAGGAGACTACTACAGTACTAGGGCCTGGAGGAGCACTGCTGCTGCCAGAATTAGGAGAAACTCAAAAACATCTTTTACCACATAAGGTCACAGATGCTGGGTTAAGTATACATGAAATAATGAATGTATTGGTAAATCAATTTGGGTACGTTATGGATTTAAACGGTTTGAATGGGCTAGTGTCTAACAATTATTTACAGAACTGCACCTAAAGAATGGTATCTAGAATCTATTCCCACTTTCCTAGTCCCATTCCATAACAATCTTCTTCCCTTTAAACCCTTAGCCTTCTAAATGGTCTTCCTGCCTATAAGCTGTAAGGTAATCTGCCTGTCCCAGAATTACATTCCTCAAACATAAATATCATCACTGCTAAACAGAAGATGATAGTGAAAGGCCTGGGTTCAAAAATCCATGTTCCACGACTTACTAGTTCTGTGTTTTGGGCAAGTAACAATGTCTCAAGTCCTAGTCTCTAAAACATTAGAGTCCAGTAAAGTACATAATAGTTCCTAGCACATACTTAATAATTACTCAATAAATTTTAGCTGTGCCATCTTCATTATCATCATGTCTTCCTCCCTAATCAAAACCTTCTAATGATTCCTCTTGGATAGCTCCACAAAGTTTACAAAATATCTACAGAACAAAGCACAAACTCCTTAGTAAACTATTCAAATCCCACCTGGCTTTAATCTCCCTTTTTCAGCTCTTCCCACATCTCACCAAAGCTGCCCATGGTCTAGAACCAGAAAAAGCCTCCATCAGTCCCTAAACATTCACTATATTTTCATACTATAGAGTCTTTGCCTGTTTGAGTTATCCTTTGTCTTTAACTTCTATCTCCTGAAATTTTAGTCATCCTTTCTTCAAAATTCAGCTTACATGTTCTTCTGTCTTTCCATGAAGACTTTACTGATCTATCCCTTGCAATATTATTTACTCAATCCTTTGAGGTTCTAGACCATTTTGTTCATACTTTTAAAAATATCAGGCTGTGAGCATCCGTGTGGCTCAGTTGGTAAAGCATTTGACTCTTGACTTTGGCTCAGGTCATGATCTCAGGGTTGTGAGACTGAGCCCTGCACTGGACATGGAGCCTGCTTAAGATTCGCTCTCGCTCTCCTTTTGCCTTCCCCCTTCCCCTGGCGCATGTGCACGTGCACTCTCTCTCTCAAAAAAAATAAATAAATAAAAATAAAAACTATCAGGCTGTTTATTAGATTTGGTTATATTATTTGTTTAACTAGGTTGCAACTTCTTGAAGAAAAAAGCCAGATTCTATTTTCTCTATAATTCCCTGGTTATACTACCTAACTTGTTATTTCCCTAGTTATCCTAGATAACTGCCTTTAAACATAGTGCAGGCTCAATAAATGTTTGTAGAATGAGTATTTGTTTTGGAACTTTGAATCTATTTTCCACTTACTGAACTATAAATTTTTAGAAACCCGATCTGGAGATAAAATACAAGGTAAGGCATTCTTAATATAATTACCTTTTACTAATATGAATAAAAGGGAACATTAATGTTGACAATATAAAACAGTACAAAATAACATCTAGCTGTTTCTTCCTTGACACAACAAGCTTAACATTAAAAAGCAAGGGAGCAAGAATCTGGTGAGGAAATACCAGTCAGTCTGACAAAGGGGTTGGAATAGATCAGGTTTGGGGGCAACAAAATTTCTTAATGATGTGATCTATTAATACCTGAAAGATATTCAGATTTTTCTGGTTAATAGCAACCTAGATCATGTCATATACTTCCCTTCATACCATCAGATCATTTGCCTTATCATCTTGCTCAATATGCCCACCACTTCTGAAGCACATCATTTATCCATCCAGTAAACATTTAATGAGCATATGCTTTGTCTGCTATATGATCCTGATGTCAGTAAAAAAATAACATAAAAAACAACTGGGCGCCTGGGTGGCTCAGTAGGTTAAGCGTCCAACTCTTTTTTTTTTCTTTTTAAGATTTTATTTATTTATTTGTCAGAGAGAGAGAGAAAGAGGGAGAGAGAGAGGAAAAGCAGAGGGATTGGCAAAGGGAGAAACAGGCTGAGCAGAGAGCCCCATGTGAGACTGGATCCCAGGGTCCTGGGATCATGACCTGAGCTGAAGGCAGATGCTTAACCAACTGAGCCACCCAGGTGTCCCTAAGCCTCCAACTCTTGATTTCAGCTCAGGTCATGATCTCAGGGTCGTGAGATCGAGCCCTGTGCCACGCAAGGCACTCAGCAGGGAGTCTGCTTGAAATTCTCTCTCCCTCTGCTCCTCCCCTAACCCCATGCTCGCTCACTCTCTCTTTCTCTCTCTCGAATATTAAAAAACACACACACACACACACACACAAAACACAAACATCAAAAAATAACTTGAGAGAATCAAGTTCTTCAGGTGGGCTGTACAAAGCCAATATATTGGATTTTCAAATCTCTGCCCACAATAAATTATGAATTTTGAATTATGAATTCAAAATTATGAATAAGCCAGGCATTATTCCATAGGCACCTATTTGGTCACTGTCATTGTGGCCACTGTGCTTTTTTTTTTTTTTTTTTTTAAAGATTTTATTTTATTTATTTGACAGAGAGAGAGAGACAGCGAGAGAGGGAACACAAGCAGGGGGAGAGGGAGAGGGAGAAGCAGGCTTCCCGCGGAGCAGGGAGCCCGATGCGGGGCTCGATCCCAGAGCCCTGGGATCATGACCTGAGCTGAAGGCAGACGCTTAACGACTGAGCCACCCAGGCGCCCCTGCTTTTGTTTTAAGTTTATTTATTTAAGCAATCTCTACACCCAATGTGGGGTTTGAAATCACACCCCAAGATTAAGAGTCACATGCTCTACTGACTGAGCCAGCCAGGTACCTCTGGGCTTTTGTTTTTTTATCAAACAACTGGGAAGATGAACCTTAGAACAAAAATACGTGGTGCTGGCAAGGAGTGAATGTAACAGCAGGTTAAGTATACTACAGAATCTCTGCTATCTGGCCTACATCTCCTCTGTACTAGGACACAGAAAAGACATAGATAAAAGGTAATGTGATAAACTATGAGTGTTTTCCTCAGAGAACTTCAACATTTGCACTGAGAATAACACAAAAAAAGTCATTCAGAAAACAACAGGCTAAAGGGTGTTCAAATCTAATTTGACTCAACAATTTCTTGAATGTTTAATATATTCTCCCAACTACCAACTCACAGCAGATGAACCCTAACCCTAACTCTCTAACACTTGCTAATCAAGATGATCAAGAGCTTCATTTTAATCATCTGTAAAATAGGATAAAAACACTACCTTTGAGATAAACCTAGTACAGTACTTGGCTGAATTCTAAACCTCTGTAAGAATGTATCTGTCCCTCTGGTGTTCCACCAGACCATACATGACCTAGGGTTCTGATACCATGCATATAGGTATCTTTCAAAATGATACTCATTTAAATTAGGCAACTACAATAATAATGAAAGGAAGAAACTCAATTTACTTTCTAAGGCAGACCATTTCCCCCCCTGGATTACTTTAATAGTATCTTATTTGTCTTCTCTGAATTCTTTTCCACCCTATGATCCATTCTCTCTCTGTGCGCTTTTCACAAATCAGATCTGATCATATTATCCCTTTGCTTGAGATCATTCACCGGCTTCTCATTGTTCTTAATAAAAATCCAAAGCACCAAACCAGGGAGGGTGGTATAGTCCATGTTTACCTATCCAATTCACTTTGTATCATGTTCTCTTATGTTCTCCATGTCAGGACGACCTTCGTTCAACTCCTCAAACCTGCCAGGTTACCTTCCTGCCACAAGTCCTTTAAATATACACATAATTCACTTTACCTGGCACATTCCTCTTCTCCTCCAAACTATGCAAAGTTGATTCATTCTTTGGACTTCTTTCTCAGGGAATGCTTTTTTGGGGGACCTCTGATGAGGTCAGGTATCCTTATAACACACTCTAACAGCATCAAGTACCTGTCCTTTGTAATACTACAGGAGGAGACTAGTTGAGTGATGTCCTCCTCACTGTAATAAAAACTCCAGAAAGGTAGGGACTACATCTGGTTTGGCTCATTATTGGATTCCCAGCAGCTGTTATGTACTTAAGCAAATGCTTAACTAATGTATGTTGAATGAGTAAAAAACTGATCTTTGATTTCTGCCAGTCCTCCCACTCTTAGCATCTTAGGTTAGTCTTAGCCTTAAGTTTCTCTGTATTATTATGCGATTGATCCTTGGACAACATGGGTTTGAACTATACAGGTTCACTTACATGTGGATCTTTTTCAATAAATACAGTACACTACTGTAAATGTATCTTCCCTTCCTTATGATTTTCTTAACATTTTCTTTACTCTAGCTTTATTATAAGAATATAGTATATAATACATATATAAAATATGAGTTAATCAACTGTTAATGTTATTGGCAAGGCTTCCGGGCAACAGTAGGCTATTAGCAGCTAAGTTTTTGAGGAGTCAAAAGTTATACTCAGATTTTCAACTGCATGGGAGGTCAGTGCCCCTAACTCCCGCATTGTTCAAGTGTCAACTGTCCAATAGTTAAGGATCTCTGGAAATCTCTATTGAAAGAAACTCTGTGGCACATAGAATTATTCTTTTGTAATGAGAATAATTACCACCTAATTACTCCTTTATAAAATATGGGGATTTCCTACGAATCTACTTGTTTAATTTTGTTGTAAATGAAAGAACATGTTGAATAGAAAGAATATATCCAGGACTTACTTTTGGAAGTATGTGTTCTAATTTGTGGGCCAGCACTTCCCAGAGTGTGACTTCAGGGGAAAAATTTAACTTTTCTGAGCCTCAATTTTCTCTTCTGGAAAATAGAGCTCTATTTCTTGGACATGGATTAAATGACATGATACATATATGGTGTTCCTGGCAATAGTAGACACTTAAACCTTATCCTTTCCTGTCTCCCAATATAAACAAATTCAATAAATCTACAGTTTATCTGCCACAGCATATCTGCCACAATTGCTTATTTTGTTAACATATAAGCCACAAAAAACCCAAATGGTTCATCAGCTAACTTAGTACTACTGATCACCAGGAAGATTTGACACATATATACGATGGCCATAAAGTCCTAGAACTTTGGATTTTTTTCTGTCCTATTAAAACTAAAGAAATGAAAAAGTATCATAATCAAAAGTTCTACCCATTTCTGATATAAAAATCAAACTTTGCTCAGAAGAACATCATTCCTTTATTACCAATTCTTTAGAGGGTCAGAAAGTGATAGTAAAGACAGCCAACTCAAACTCTCATATACCCCAGACATATACCTTGCCGCTTGGAAAACCCCACATACAGCTTCCATCACTACTCTGCTCAGGCACCTCAAAGTTCCTTAGTGATGGCGTCTCTTTGGGAGGAACAGGGAGGGAAATGGATTATTTTCTAAGGCACTACAGATGGGTAGCTTATGAGGAGCGGGGCTAAGATTATCCCCTTGGCTAGTTATCTACTTCTGTTTAACTGCTGGTGTGGACCTGCCCCTAAAAGCATATCATTCAGCGCATCACCTCAGGAATTCTACAAATTAAAGCCAGATAGATGAAATGCTGCCAAAGTTATGAAGACAAACAGAGCAACACTGCCCCAACCTCAAAAAAAAAAAATTTTTTTAAAGAGAATTCCTACTGATTAAATGAATGGGTTAGTCCTAGGTTGCAAGAATTTAAAAGATGAATCAACATAAATGAAATGGCAAAGTTCCTTCCTTGCTTGCTCTTCTTAAACAGGTAGTATTATTTAAAATGTAAACAAACCTCTATTAATTGTACAACTAATTCAGTCTTAAATGTGACCATATAAATTACTTTGTTTTATTCTTATTTTTGTCAAAAGAAAATAGCTGCCCTTTTTTGGACCATAAAAGAAATGGATACTAAAAGCTTCAGACAAGATAAGAAGGTATAAGGAAAAAAAAAAAATCACTGTGGAATTTTCCTGTTATATGTTACAATCTAATTTCTAGAACTCTAATTTAGTTTAGGTATACATCAGTGGTTCTCCATCTGGGTGATTTTGCCCCCCCCCCCGGGATATTTAGTAATGTCTGGGCAGGGGGCATTTTTGGTAGTCACAAATGGAGGGGGCACCTAGTTGGTAGAGGCCAGGGAGGCTGCACAACACTCTACAATACATAGGACAGAGTCCCCCACAACAAAGAATTAGCTTGCCCCAACGTCAATAGTGCCAAGAATGAGAAACCCTGGTGTACATTACCATGTAATTGCATTATTTTACTAGCCTGTATGTCTCCCTAACTCTTATCTTGTCCCTCCTTCCCAATAGCACCAAATTAATCTTCCCAAAGCAGTGCTTTCATTACAAATTCTTCTGTTCAAAACTTATAATGGCTATTTATTACCAAGACCTTAAAACCCCTCAACCTGGATGTTAAGTCCTGTATAATCTGATTCTCCCTGGCTAGCAAAACCTTATCTCTTCCTGCTCTCAATTCCCATTCTAACCAAGGCTATGATATTTTACCATTTTTTTTTTTGGTTTTGTTTTGTTTTTGGTTCCTGAACACCATTCTCAAATTTGGGCTTTTGCTCATGCTGTTCCATGCCAAAAACATTCTTTCTCTTCTTTACCAATTCAAACCCTTCCCATCTTCTAAAGCTTTAAGTTCTACTCCATCAAGAAACCCTTCCTATTTTTCCAGTCTACAAGGATCTACTTCCTAAATTTATTAGTATCTGTACAATCAAATACATACTGACTTGTAACATTAGCCAATTGTTCCTGTTAAACATTCTTACCCTCCCAACAAGACTAGACCCCTCAAAAGATCAGAGGTTATGTCTCCACATTTCTACTGGTTGGCTTCACAAATATCTCTAACTTATTTTGTTCAAAACAGGTTGTCCTCCTTCAGATTTGTCCCCCTATCAAAGGATTCTTCATTTATTAAATGGTGCCACTAAAATGAAATCCAGGCAGCTGTTCTTGATCCCCATGCTCTCCCATTCAGTTTCCATTTCTCCTTGGTCCTACCTCCAAAACATCTCTTGAATATCAACCTCTTTCCTACTCCACTACTACCACTTTAGTCTAAGTTACTTTCATCCTAAGACTGTTTTTACTTTTGCCTCCTTCCTCTCATTACATTTCACATATAGTAACCAAGAGATCTAACATCTACATCAGATCAAGTCAATCCTCTTCTGAAAATCCTTCAAGGACTCCCCACACACTTAGAATGAAAACTGAACTTCTTATAATGGCCTCCCATTAATATGCAACTCCAGCCACACTGGCCTCCTTTCAATTATTTCAATGCCAAGTTCTGCTATGTCTTAGGGACTTTGCACATGCTGTTTTCTCTTCCTGTAATGCTCTTCAAATTACTATTTCCTTCTCAACCTTCAGATCTCAGCTTCAATGTTATTTGCTCAAAAAGGACTTTCCCAACACCATTTTTAGAGAAGATTTTCATATGTCTTTTATATTCTTCTGTGCTTGGTAAATAACTGGTGTATAACATTCTTTCCAATTTGATTTTTTCATTGAGACTGCTTCTTAACTTTTTGCTGTTTTGCAGTACCTCTTTTGGTAGTTCAACTGCAAACCTGACACCTGGGCTTAGGTTAAGTCCCTCCTATTAGGTCTCTCTCCTAACACCCTATTTATAGTGCCCTTATCACAGTTTGTAATTATTAATTTGTGATTATTTGTCTAATGCTTTCTCTATAGACCATAAGCACAAAAAGGGCTATGTCAGGACACTAGTCCATAAAGGAATTAAATTATCATATAGTTGCAATGACCTCCTCCTCCACCCCATTCCCCAAAGCTTATCCTCTCAGTTCAGTACTATGTAGCACAGTCTTCAAGATATTATATTGTACCTAAATATAAGGCAATCTCCTATTTTCCAAAAGAAAATTTCATAAACAAATGTGTTCAGCTAACTTAAGTATGTAAGTTTTTTGAATAAAGACCAAATAGTCAAATGCCTATTGATTTATTAATTTAGTTACACATATATATTTTAAAAATCACAGAATATGTAGTATTTAGAAATTTTTTTCTATTTTCATTGAACAACTTTACTAAAACTGTTCACATCTACCTTTGATATCAACAAAGCCTTTTTTTTTTTGTCATCTAACACAATTTTCCTGAATACAACACCTTCAATTCTAAGTTATTTGAAATATGGTACCCTTTGAATCCATATTAGAATGCTGTAACCGTACGGGTGCCTGGGTGGCATAGTGGGTTAGGCGTCTGATGCTTGGTTTCAGGTCAGGTTGTGATCTCAGGGTCGTGGGATCAAGCCCTGTGTCGGCCCCATGTCAGGCTCCAAGCTCTGCATGGAGTATGCTTGGGATTCTCTCTCCCTCTGCCCTCTCAAATAAATAAATCTTAAAAAAAATTAAAAAAAAAAAATGCTGTCCCTGTACATCTTATTCCAAGCCAAAAGTATTCCTTCACTATCTAAATGATCTGTAAAACAGTACTATGTGTATAGTATCCACTTACTATACTGCTTATTGAGGCGATTTTTACAAGCCTTGTTTTTAACTTCAACACTTCTGTGAAGTTCTATCCCCAGGAATAATTGATAAATCCATTAAAATGTCTTCGCTTTTTTAAAAATCATTTTCATCACTACGTCAAAAACTAATGATGTATTGTATGGTGACTAACATAACATAATAAAATAAAATTTAAAAAAATAAAATCAATTTCATCAGGTGAATTTTATAAATATCCAAATTAACACTGATTGAAGTCATTTAGGCTAGTGTGTCTTCCCCAGTTATATTAAAAATAATTGACAGAATTTCTGCCTCATAATAGGAGAGATGTTTGTAAAGACTCATATATTAAGTAATGCTTTTCTATGAGACAATTTGGAGGAGGAGCTAAGATTTAGGCTTAGGTGGTTTATCAGACTGGCTATTCCATGGTAAAAACCCTGAAGTGCATTACTGCTAAGAGTAAGGAAAAAAGAGTAAAGCTGATGGGTATCATCTAGGAGTAGGCTACACATTTCTTTTCTTCTCCATGTTTTTATACAAATTGAAATTGTTATTAAATAGTGGTTAAAGGCTAACAATGAAACTAGTTTATCATTTGAGAAGACTACTGGGGCCAAAGAAAGCAAATGTATCATTAGTTAAGACAAAATTACAAGAATATGAAACAGAAATTAAACAACTTGAGTGATCTGCTTATCCATTTAAGAAGGTACAGATAACTTTTAATTTCACATTAGGCCTCAAAAAAATAATCTTAAAAGGGACTCTTTACCAGGAAGAGGAATTTGTATGGCAAGAAATAGCTTTGGAAGCATTGATACAACTTACAAACAGGTAAATCTCCTAAGACAGAATCCCACGTTACATTAGTTCAAATACTAATAGCTGTTATATGTAAAGAGCTGTATGTAAAGAAGAAGCCAACTGGGAGAAATTTCTATCTCATCCTGCGAAGAAAAACTAAGGAAATACGGACGTGGCGATGCATTAAAATATTTATCATTTGACATCACAGGCCTATTAAGGGTAATGTGAAGTAATTTCTAAAATCGATTTGCTTTGTAACTTCAAAATAAAGCAAGCCCATAACTCAATGACAGCAGCTGGTAGAGGTCAACCCTTCTATTCAAGGCAAAGATCCTACGGTGAGTCTCCCAGACCTGGTCCATCAGTAAGGGACAAAAGATTCAGTTTCTTGAGATGGCAGGGGGAAAATGACTTGGCACTGCATCACACTTCAAATCCAATAGGGTTTCTCCCATGCCCACAGAGCACTGTGCGTCAAAGCATACCCTGGTGTCGTAAGGACAGTGAAATGGATGTAAAAACCCTGTCTTTCATTTCCTGAACGCCTTATCAACATGCACAATAAAACACTCCTGATCCCCATCACAGGTCACGGGGAAAACCCCCAGATTTGCCGTTGCCACCCCCTCCCCTCGTAGAGGTGCTTGCTCCTCAGCACTGGGCCTTGGAGTTTTCTCTTCCCAGATCATTGTGTGGGGGGGGTGGGGGCGGTGGGGGGGTGGAATTCACTGAGCGAGGAAAGCAACGTGGGCTAGGAAGTCTGTTACCAAAACAGAAATCGGGATTAAAAATACCGATCCTATCGTCCCTCCACCTTCTCCTCCCAGAGCACAAAAACAAAACCAAACACCCCCCGCCAACTTGCCCCACCATTACGAAGGTAGCCCAAGCTCTGATCAAAGGTGCATCCCAATCATCCTCCGGGCGAGAGAGCACCTGGGGCGAGTTTTCGGCCCCCCCCCCCCGTCCCCCCCCCCCCGCCCGCCCGCCCCTCGTCTCTCACCCCAGCCGGGGCCAGGCCCCTGGACTGACAGGAGGGGCCGGCCGGACGCTGGCATTATCGCCGAACCGCGCTCACACGGGTGGAAGCAACGCAGGACCTGAGGTAACACGACTCGGGCTGCGGGCAAGGCCTCCGAGCCGACGAGAAGACAGGCAGGACCCGGCAGCAGGGGAGGCGGGAGAAGCAGCCGGGCCTAGGCCGCACCAGGCCGCGGAGTGGCCATACGCGGCTTCCCGGCCGAGGCTGCGAGCCAAGCCTCAGCGCTGCGGGGTTATCATTACCTGGACGGGTTCCTGCAGCACCGTCATCCTTGAGGCTCAGGCCCACTTTCTGCAGTGCCTCAGGCCCCCCCCGTAGCGGCTCCGGCCCGGCCAGCCCCGGCTCATTTAAACTCACCAGCGACCGTTACCGGGGGATGGGGGAGGCCGAGCGATTACCGAGTACCTCCGAGCGGTACACGGAAATACCCGAAGTGGAGAGATCCGCGCGGGAGCCAGACGGAAAAGCCCGAAGGAGGCCGGAAACGCCCGAGGCCGATCGGCGAAGGAGGAGACCGTTGCCGAAAATTGTCGAGGATTCCCGGAGACTACCGAGTGCGATCCAGAACGTAGTTTTCTCCTTTCGGCCACGCCTTCACTCACGCACGCCACGCCCAATCGGCCACCCTAGGCTGGGCCACGCCCAATCGGCGGCCGGCCGGCTGGGCGTGGCTTGCCGAAGCGGGCGGGGAGCGTTACGTGGCCGGACTACCGTCTCCACTCGCCACTCAATCTCTGCGGATCAGTTGATGCGCGGTAGATCAAGCAGAGGGTAAAACACGAGAGTTTGGGGCTGACTTTAATCAAGAAGTATTTGTCTGTTGAGTTTAGTTCATTCATCATTCCAGAAGTACCTATCATGGCTCAAAGGGAAATAGGAAATTTGGAAGGACTGCCACCCTTCAAAGATTTAGTATGGACCGGAGCTGTCCACACTGAAGAGTTTACGGTCTCTTTAAAGGAGAAACAATGTAACAGAGTGCTACGTTATGTGGTGCCTACTATAAGTGAGGTCAAAACTAAGAGGAGAGGGAAATAAATTGGGATTAAGATGAGGAAAGTTTCATGGAAGGAAAAAGGGAGACTTAAACTGGACTCTGAATGATGGGTAGAAGTAGAAGACTGGCAGGCGAAGGGAAGCAGAAATGAGATCAGTCTGGTAAGAGTTAAGGCATTAACTGGAAATAATTACTTAGGTGACCAGATCATGGAAAATCTCAGAAGGCTGGCAGAAATTTTTATTCTGTTGGGAAATCCGGAGGCTTGATTTTGAATTTTACCTCTGGCACTAACTAGTTTTAGGTCCTTAGGCAAATCACATCTCTGAACTTCTATTTCCTTAGTCTGAAAAAGATGACTAAAGGAATTAAATGAATTGATGTGTCTAATAGGTTCTCTCAAATTTCCTTCCTATTCCCTCTCCCCCCAAAATGTGTGAACCAATGAACTATTAAAATTTTGTTTTTGTTTTTTTTAAAGATTTTATTTATTTATTTGACAGAGAGAGCAACAGCAGGAACACAAGCAGGGGGAGTGGGAGAGGGAGAAGCAGGCTTCCCGCGGAGCAGGGAGCCCGATGCGGGGCTCGATCCCAGGACCTCTGGGATCATGACCTGAGCCGAAGGCAGACGCTTAACGACTGAGCCACCCAGGCGCCCCTAAAATTTTGTTTTTTGGTAGATGATGAAAACAGTTTTTGAAAGTTACTTGTCTAATCTAAGGCCTAGGTCTGTAAGTCAAACCCCATCCCTTCTCATTGATTAAAGAAAAGACACAGGGCGCGCCTGGATTCAAGGGGAGGAGAAATAGACTCCACCTCTAGATGGGAGGAGTAGCAAAGTGACACTGCAAAAGGCTTGTGCCCTGGAGGGATTGATTGCTGGACCATCTTTGGAAACAATCTACCAGATATGAGATGAGAATCTAGTAGTGGTAATGGAAAGAAAGAGGTGGGTAAGAGATATCACCCTTAAAATTTGATGCTTTGAACTGAACGCAACACTCCATGTTTATTCTAATTAATGCAGAGAATGATGAGACTCTTGCTTTTATTATCTGGATGACTTCTATTAGACTAAAGTTGTATTTGCATTTTAAACTGTCACATGACATTGTTTGTTCATGCTAAGCTTGTGGTCATTTTACACACACAGCTCTCTCTTTTTTTTTTTACACACAGCTCTTTTTCACTCAACATGCTGCCAACCCAAGTCTTGTACTTGTGCAGTAGATTCTTGTAAACTTGAATGTAGGAACTTACAACACAGCATATAATGATGATATTTTTTGTGTGTGAAAATGTGTATCTAGAGTCAGCGTTTAAAGAGACCATGATGCTTGGCGTTCTGGCTCTGAAGCTTAGAATTTGCTTAACGCACACCCTCCACCCACCCCCACCCCCCGCCCCAAAACGCATCTCTTTTCTAACTGTTCTTCACTGGGCTAATACATCTGTTGTGATTTTCTGCTCATCCATAACAAGGCCACATTGTTTGAAGTTAGGCTTTGGTGGGATCTTTTAAAGCATTTTTACTTCCTTCTGTGTTCCTGATTGACCTACTTAAACTTGCCATCCAGCAACCACTGGAGCATCCTGCTGTCATCCATTATCCACGTATGTTTAGCTGGGGAGCAGATCTGGGTTGCAATAAGCATTATTCCAAACATGGTAAATTATCTCTTCTCTTTAGCCTGCCTCTTGGTTTGTTTCATGTTCAATCAGATTCGGAGTTTGGCTTTTAGCGAACTATTCAAGAAGCTAGACTTGGTATCATTGCCAAGATGCAGGTCCCACTAAAACATAGCCCCACTAAAGCAAGCTTACTCTTCCGAATTCCTTCAGCCCCCCTTATCTGTACCCTTCTTTTGTCCCTGTTGAAGCTGCTGTCTTATCCTTCTTCTATTACCTGACCTTGAGGCTTTTACCCCTGTGTTTCCTCCTCCTTCTTGGCCAAATCATCCCCTTCCTTTGGCATCTCTGATCACACAGTCTCCTGGTTTTCCTCCTACTGCTCTGTTCTCATCAGTTTCTTTTGCCCCCCACCTCCCAATATTAGAATGCTTCAGGGGCCATTCTAGGCCTTCTCCTCACCCTATGCTTCCTTCCTTTGCAAACCCATCCATTCTCTTGGCCTCCAGTTTCATCTAAAATTGTTCCAGGGGCACCTGGGTGGCTCAGTCGATCAAGCCTCTTGATTTCGGCTCAGGTCATGATCCCAGGGTTGTGAGATTGAGCCCCAAGTCAGGCTCCGAACTGGGCTTGAAGCCTGCTTAAGATTCTCTCTCTCCTTCGCCCTCTGCCCCTCCCCCACTTCCCTCTCTCAAGGAAAAAAAAAAAAGTAAAATTTTTCCAAAATCTCTATCTCTAGCCAGACTGCTTCCCAGAACTTCAGACCCGAATGCCAGCTGTCAAGTGGACATCTCACAGGTGCTTGTTCAGAACGACATCCCCGGTCCTCGTACTTGAAGTATTTCCTACCCCAACTTAAGGTACAGCCACTCTCTCCGTTGCCCAAACCCGGAACCGCTCTCTCTCTTTGACCCTAGCATCCAGGGACAAAAGCCCTACTAATTTTACCCTGGGTGTACCTTCATGTCTCTTCCTGTCTCTAGCTTCACCTATCCTCAGAACCAAGTCTGATCATGTCAGGACTCCCTCCTAAACCTTCCCACCCAACTCGAGATTTCCCTTTGCGCTCAGGACATTGCTCAAACCTGTTCACTTCTCTCTTTCTCTCTCTCTCTTTTTTATTTGAGAGAGAGCAGAGTGAGCACACAAGTGGGGAGGGGCAGTGGGAGAAGGAGACAAAGAGTCTTAAGCAGGCTACATGCCCAGTGCGGAGCCCCACCAACACCAGGCTTAATTACCCCCGACCCTGAGAGCATGACCAGAGCCAAAATCAAGAGTCAGACACTTAACCAACTGAGCCACCCAGGCGCCCCTAATTTCTCTTATAAGGCCCTCCAAGGTCTTGTCTCTGCCTCCTTATTCAGCCTTGTCTCATCTCCCTGTTATACTCTACATTCCCACGAAGGGGAACAGAATACGTCACTTTGCCATAAGGATTATTTTGACCTGAAAGCAATTAGGAAGCAGCAAACACAGAAAGAGCTCTTTGCTTTCTCGCTATCTGCCTAAAAGCGGGACATATATTTCCCTTTGTGAAGGTGCTTCCTCTCCCCTCTCCCGTACCAGGAGGAGGAAAACAACCATTATCACTAGAGACAAAGAGTTGGCACTGATTTGGGTCTGTACAAACAAACCTTACTGAAATAACCCTTATCTTCCATTAGTTTCCCCATATATTTACCTTTCCACAACTTACCACCCCAGAGGCCCAAACCTTTTCTGCTCTATTTTGTCACTTCTCCACAAATTTATTGCTGTTTGCTAAGATGGTATATATGCCCCACGTCCTAACCACCTCTTGTTTTTAAAATTTTGTTAATCTGTCTTTTGTCAGTTTAATTTGCAGGGCCTGTGCTACAAACCTGAGAGAGTAGAGAGAAGGTCACATGAGACATATAGCAAGAGAGTGGTCATCTGCAAGCCAGGAAGAAAGCTCTCACCAGAAACCAAAGTTGCTAGCACCTTGATCATGGACTTCTAGCCTCCAGAACTGTGAGAAAACACATTTCTGTTGTTTAATCCACCCAGTCTGCAGTATTTTGTTCTAGCATCCTGAGCAGACCAATATAATCAGGATGATTTATGTCTTATCTCCCTAAGGGAAGGCTGTCTTATATTTCTCCATATTGTTCTTTGAAAAGCATTACGTATCTAGTATATGCTTAAAAAATATTGACTGATTAAAGTGGAAGCCTTTACACTTACTACTTCTTCTTCCTGAAATACTTTGCCCTTACTCTTTAGCTAAATTCAACTCATCCTTTAGGCCTCAGCCTTGATATTATGTCCTCAGAATTTTCCCTGTCCACCTAACCAAAATTATTAGCTCCACCCTGATTCTCTCTTACAGAATCTTTGTTCTTTTCCTTCATAGTATGTAAGGTCATTTTATTTTATTTATTTATTTATTTATTTATTTTTAATTTTATTTATTTATTTGAGAGAGACAGAGAGTGTGTATACAAGCGGGGGAGAAAGGCAGAGGGAGAGAGAGAAGCAGGCTCCCCACTGAGCAGGGAGCCCGATGCGGGACTCGATCCCAGGACCCCGGGATCATGACCTGAGCCGAAGGCAGACACTTAACTGACTGAGCCACCCAGGCGCCCTGTAAGGTCATTTTAATTATATTTGTTTAATATAAATTCCATGAAGGCAGGGACTTTGGCTCACCTTGATGTCCCCATTATCTAGTAGAGTGCCCTGCACAAATATAAAGTTATTAAAATATCATAAATGTATCTGATGATTAAAAGACATGACCACTCAGTGTTATCTCTTATTGGTCATAACTTGATGCTCTTTGACCCTCCCTTTCTGGACCCAGAGAACATGCTGGTTTTGTGCATAAGTCCCTAAGGGATTTCAAGTCAAAGCAGTCTGAAGTGTTGAGGCTAATCAGAAATGCATCCTGGTTGAGGTGCACTCTGAGATGGGCTACATGGCCTATGGCAGGGAGGGGTAGGCAGACTTCAAAAGCACAGGGAAGAAGATAAACTGTAAGCAAATTAGCTTGCCTGGAGTGAAGGCCGCATAAGCTTGGTTGAAATGGTAGTTTAGGGGACAGTTGATAAGCTTTGGGTTCCAAACTGATGACTTTAGGTTGATAAAATAGACCTGGGGAGCTGCTGGTGGTGATTGAGCTGGGGAGTGACTTCATGAGAATGGAATTTGAGAAAGATTATGCTAACAGCTGAGGATTATGTGAATTGGAGGGGAGCAAGAGTAGGGGCCAGGAGTGCAGCAAAAGAGGCTGCTAGGGAGTTGAGGCAACTCTTAAATTTCCATTATTCTTGATTCCTAGCTAGTTGGGATATGGGATTGTTGAGCCCAGTGGGCAAGAAAGAATTCTTGAGACGATTTACAGTGCAAAAGGTGTTTTTATTATAGCACAGGGACGGGACCCATGGGCAGAACGAGCTGCATTGTGATTGTGAGGAGTGACTGATCATATATAGGGTTTTCTATCCTATGGAGGTGAAGGTGATGCTAGGGCTCCAGGAAATTGAGTCTATAGGTTCCTGGAGGTCTGACTATTATTAAGATTGTATTTTTCTTATAAATCATGAAGACAGTTACAAACTATAATGAAGTTTTGTGTTCTACACGACTGCGATCTTTATCAGTTGACCATTTATTTTTCCCCTGCCTTTGTTCTTAGGCAGTTCCTAGTGCCTGAGGAATGTTATATGTATATCCCACCTTATGGGGCCTTCCTGGGGGGAGGGGGGGATTTCGGGGTGTCAGCTTGTGTTTTGCCCTCAGCTTGCTCTCTCATCAGCTGAATCTGAAAAAAGACGCAAAATGAAAATAGTTCCAAGTTACTCATTTACAGTGAAAAATATTCTTCTCCAATTCCTTCTCTTTAGGACATTCAGATTCCAACTAGAAGGCTGCTTACTGAGTGCAGACTGACCAAAAGAGTGAATCGAATGATCTGGCTGGCTATTACCTCCTTTTCCTCAGAATGGACATATATGCCTGACTGCTAGATTAAAAATATTTCTATTATCTGGAGAGGATGTTCACTGAATAGTAGATTCTCTGTTTCTCTCCCTTTTAGGTTCTAGGCAAACTTTCATTTTTCTCCGAATAAATTGCATGGCAATGAATTAAATACAGACTTGATGTTCCAGTCTTGAGTCTACACTGTAGTTGTCTCGAATAGAGCCTGTTGTTGCTATTAGTTTGTTTTGTGTGTCATAAATGTATGATTTGGGAGGTAGGTGATGAGCTAGGTTCAAAATATACTGAGTTTGAAGTGCCTCAGGTGAGAAATGGCCAAATGTTAATTGAAAATGTGAAGCTTGAACAATTTAGGAAAAAAGTTGGAGATGGAGATATTTTCCAGGGGCGCCTGGGTGGCTCAGTTGGTTAAGTGTCTGCCTTCGGCTCAGGTTATGATCTCAGGGTCCTGGGATTGAGCCCTGTGTCCTGGGATCGAGCGAGCCCCGAGTCAGGCTCCCTGCTCAGCAGGAGGTCTGCTTCACCCTCTGTCCCTTCCCCTTGCTTGTGCTCTCGCTCTCAAATAAATAAATAAAATCTTAAAAAAAAAAAAAATAGAGATTTTCCAGGTAGAACTAAATGCATTCTATTTTGGTTATGTAATACCTTATAAAACCTTTGTGAGAGTATTTATCATTACATTAAAGCTATTTATTTATCTGCATCCTCCACACCAGACAGGAAGCTTCTTGGGGGCAGGGATGGCCTCTTACTCATTTTCGTAAAAGCATGTGCATACTATAGGTGTAATAAGTGTTAGTTGAATGGATGAATGGATGAATGGATGAATGAGAGTAATCGGGTTAAAGGAGATACAGGACAGCAGGGTGAGTGACAGAACTCTGGTATGATAAGTACAGCAGAGAAGGCCCAGAGACAAGAGCACTAGGTCTAGCCACAGAGAAGTCACTGGTGGGGTGCTAGGGAGGAAGTCAGAATTTGAGAAGTAAAAGAAGAAGTTGGTGGAAAGGGAAACCAAGAAGAGAATCATTTTTAGCACTAAAAGCATGTCCCAAAATGCTGAGAAAAAGTGCTTGCTAAGGTGTTGAGTCTCTTTTTCCTTACTGAGAGCCACCCATGCTGTGGGTGACAGGGCCAGCTGTCACTGATGCTTTCTTGTTTTCTTGTCCTCTTGGGGGCCAGGACTCTCCATGAGGGAATCCCATTGGCTCTACCAGCTCCCACTGTCACCTTAGTGTCCTGGGTTCTAGTCTCAGACCTGCCATGACTCATAGTGTGACCTTGGGCAAGTCACCCCCTTCTGTCTGTGCCTCTAAAGTCCCTTGCAGCTGACAGGATGTCTGGGGGAATGCAGTTTGGATGACTGATGAGGGTTCTGACTTGCTCTCCATTGCTTTTCAACTATAAATCACTTTGCCAGACACCAGCTGTCCTGCCCTCTGCTTTAGATTCTCGGGCGGGATCCAACCCACCTGTTGCTGGGGCCTGCCCAGTGTCTTCCTCCCACGGTTCAGCTCACAGATCCATCACTAGGCCGCACTGCCTTGATCACAGCACAGGAATGAGCTTCAACCATTTAGACAGACTGTTGAGTGATTGGGCCAAACGTGGAGCATTCTCCACTTATGCTAAACAGCTGAGGAAATGAAGGTGGATGGGATGATTTAAAGTGCTCAGAGGACCAGTGCTATCAATGGCCCTTAAAATTTTGATTTTAATTTGATTTTAGACCCTTCCATTCCTTCTCTGCCTTTACCTTTGGTGCTCTGGATTTTCAGGGTCACTAAGACTTCAGGTTTTCATTGCTTTTTTCCTTCTTCTTTGGGCAGAAGAAATCTTAGCTATAGGGGATTGGGTTAATCATTCTCCTTGAGTTATATAGCCTTCTTTCATCACTGATCCATACAAAGCTTTTTGTTTAATTAGTTATTTATTCCTTTTTATCTTGTTGCCCCATCCCATCCAAACAATACTCACCATAAGCAACCCTCAAATACTTTTAATGTGTATTTTTTTGTTGGTATGTGTAATACTTCTAGTATGCATGTGCTTAATAAAATTTAATAATACATCCTATTCTCCCAGTATAGCCAAAATTTTATTTCAACATGTAAACAATATTAAAATTATTGATATATTACATTCTTTTCTTTGTAGTAACTCTTCAAAACCCATTGTGTGTTTTTTCTTACAGCATATCTCAATTTGGATGCTAAATTTTCATCACAAATACTTAATCTGTATTTAGATTTCATAATTTCACAGTTGAAAAAGTAGATTCACATACCTAAGTTTTCCAAGCATACTTAAAAATTTTCCAGTAACTGAATCAAGTACCAAAAAAAATCATTTTCCTTTAATAGTTGCATCCAAATGGACAAAATTGCTTCCTCTATTTTAAAAGAATTTATCAGTATCAAAAGTATGTCCAAGTCAAGTAAATTCACTAACTGCTGTGTCAACTCAGTATTATTAACATGAAATTCAAGGAGATATTGCATAAATTGAAAAGCAACTCCAAATTTGTTAATATCAACAAAACATTTAAACTTTTCTTGTCATTTTTGCAGCCAGTTTATATAATGCTATTGATTAAAATCTGCATATTTATGTTAGAGAAATGCATATTAATTTGCATTGTGGCAGGCTTCAGTTTTAGCATAAATTCTTGTACCTATCTAGCTAAGTTGCAAATAAGTGTTTTCTTTCCTTGGAGCTTCAGGTTTAGCTCATTCGTATGCAGTATGATATCAGTGAGATTATATGCAGATATTTTAAATTTATAGAAATGTAATTGTGGTTTATATCTTATTCAGCTTCTCACTCATTGCTATATTCTTCTGGATACACATCTAATCTTTTGCTTCTAACTGGTCTGTACTCTCTCATGGCCCTGTCTCAGTAATGGAGACCCACATTGCTTCCCCTTCTGGCCACCACAAGTCATGCTGCAGCAAAGAACCTCTCTATTCATGTCTCTTCTAAACTTGAGTGAGATTTCTTTCACATGTATACTCAGCTTGATTGCCCTTCTAAACCACAAAGCCCTTCTACTTCTATCCCCCCTATTTCTTAGCTCTTCTATTTCTTTGCTTTTCTTTTTTTTCTTCTGGAAGATATTCTTTCTTTTGCCTTTCAATACCCTACCATGTTTCCCAGCTGTGTCCATCGTGCTACTTTTCAAATCTATTGTGTGTTCTATTTTAATGATTAATTTTTTATACCTAACATGTTGCTTGTTTTATCAAAGTTTTTTTTTTCCTATTTCTTTCTTTTTTTTTTTAAAGATTTTATTTATTTAATTAATTGACAGAGAGAGAGAGACAGCGAGAGAGGGAACACAAGCAGGGGGAGCGGGACAGGGAGAAGCAGGCTTCCCGCCGAGCAGGAAGCCTGCTGCGGGGCTCGATCCCAGGACCCTGGGATCATGACCTGAGCCGAAGGCAGTCGCTTAACCGACTGAGCCACCCAGGCGCCCCTTTTTTTCCTATTTCAACTATACTTTATATATCTGATATTTCTGTTTGGTTCTTCTTTATGTCTTTTTGTTCTGTATCATATCAGTAATATTTCCTTTTATCTCTTTTAGCATGTTTACTAAGCTCCTTTTAAAATCTTGGCCTGTCTGTTGTCATATTTCTACTTAAGGTACCATCTGGGCTGTATCCTTTCGGATTAGTTGTGCTCCTCATCTGTCTTGTTATTTTGCCTAAGGGCACATAGGTTGCTTGTCCAATAGAGCATGCCAGTGCCACTGAGCTCAGGGGGTAAGGGTTGGAGGTGAATGAGCCCTAGTACTGAGAACAGTGTCCCCCCCCCCCCCCCCCCCAGAAGGAGCAGCCTTGGTAGGGGGAGATTTTTTTAGATTGTAATTCACCTGCCCTGAGCGTTTAGGGAAGGAGGGAGAACACAACTATCCAAAGTTCAGTTGCCCCCTACCTGTTTTTTTTTTTTACTAGCTCTTTTTTACAGCACTGTGCATCTTCAGTGCCCTGATGTTACCCTAACCAGCACCTGGATCACAGGTTTGAGTCACACAGGTGATGGGGCAACGCTGTATGTTCGAAGGCAGTAGTGGAGGAAAAGAGAGATTGGAACCCCGGAGCTCCTTTTTTTTGGTCATTCCACAGCCTTGCCTGGCGACATCTCTCCCCAAACCAAAGCCACCCTTCTAACACACACACACACACACACACACACACACACACCAGTTCAAAACAGGGCTCCCCTTCATCCAAGGGGTTTCTCACAGTTCTCTTCATTTCTTGGTATTTTCTCTGTATAATTCGTCCACTGTTGATCTTGGGAGAGGAGGCAGCAGGCACACGATTTCAATCAGGACCCAGGCTCAGCTATTTTGATGACTTGCTCTGTCCTAGACACTGTCCTAGGCATGTCACCCATAGTAAGTCTAACACCTTTTTGCACCGTCAAATGTCTCAAGAATTCTTTCTTGACCCTTGGGCTCAACGATCCCCTATCCCAACCAGCCAGGATCCAAGAATAATGGAAATTTAGAGTTGCCTCGACTCTCTAGCAGCCTCTTTGCTGCACTCCTGGCCCCTACTCTCTCTCTCCTCCAAATCACATAATCCTCGTGACCAATCTATGAGGTTATATTAGCAGCCCCATTTCACAGATAAGAAAACTGAGACATAAAGAAGTTCACTTGAGGGGCACCTGGGTGGCTCAGTCGTTTAGGTGTCTGACTCTTGATTTCAACTCAGGTCATGGTCTCAGGGTCGCGAGAGTGAGGCTCTGAGCTCAGCGGGTAGTTGTCTGCTCGAGATTCTTTCCCTCTACCCCCCCCCCCCCCACGCAAGCTTTCTCTCTCTAAAATAAATAAATTAAAAAAAAAAAAAGTTAACTAGCTTGCCTAACCCATTGAGTCAGGACTCTAACCTGGGCAGTCTGGCTCCTGAGTGGGCCCTCTTACCCCCTGCCTTGCGGCAGAGCCCAATTTACCCAGTGCCCTCTATGGGGACAGATCTGTGTTGGCCAGGGCGTTGCCCCATGATGTCTAGCTTATGAGGCACTGGCCAGAAGAGAGGAGGGAGGGTGACAAGGACAAGGCATTAAGAGCCAGGCCTGCTGTCAGCAGCATTTGATCCCAGGCAGGAGACTCTGATGGATCTCTTTCAGGACAGGACACAGGGTGTGCATGGTTAGAGGGGAAGGGAGAAGAGCGAGCGAGCGTGCGTAAGCCCAGCCCAGATGAGGGCTGATGTCAGTTCTCTATGCGTCTATCCCCGGATTTGACATGGGCTGTAAATGGGTTGGTGTGAAATTCTGTCCTATGTTTTCCATCTACTGAGTTTGAAGTCCTTCCAGTGGGAGCATCTGAGTGGGCTGGAGCCACTCTGGCTCAGGAACCATTAGAGGCCTCAGAGGTGCTGGTTAGGCTTCCAGTACCCACTACTCTACTTGCCTCTTCACACTCTGCTTCTTCCGTCCTTCTCTCTTTTTTTCCTTTGCTCCGCTTGGTCAGCGTATGTTGGAGCGGGAAGACAACGTCATAGACCCGGCACCGGATACTCTAGAGGGACAAGAAGGTAAAAGTCAGTGACCATGAAGCAGAATGAGGGCTGCGAAAGTGAAACCTCTGGCTCCAGTTACTGGGCTTTTCTGGGCTGTGAGCATCGAGAGTCGTGGTAATAGCAAGGCCAGGGGCGGGTATCTTGACTCTTGAGGCATGGCTCTTTCTGGAAAACCACACTCCCCTCTAGTTGCTTCTAAAGTGCCAGACACTCTTTTAGCTGGTGTTGCTTAAAGAGAATCAGAAACTGATTTGAGGAGTGTCTCCTCCCCCACTGGGGTGCTTGTGGCCTAAGGTTTCAGGCAGGCTGGCTCCTTGTGTGAGTGGGGCTGACAGGCAGGCTGCCCGGCCCCAGGGACCTGCTACATGCTTCCGGAGCCACAAATATGTCACACTGTGGGTACCCAGTGGCCGCCCTCCCCCCTTCCGCCATTCCTCTCCACCTCTTCCTCATTCCTAAACCCACACCTCCCAATCCCAGGAGCTGCTGCCACCTTACCTGTCCCTCCCCCAGGAGGCCCCCTCTCCTGGAGTTCCTTCCAGGAAGTCTGAGAAACCCCAACACACATCTCACTTCATCTAGGAAAGCGAATTAAATTAACAGCTGTAAGTATTTCTAATGTGCCAGGGATGGTTTGTGGTGCTCTGCTTACGTCGTTTCATACAGATCTCACAACAACTCAAGAAGGAAATGTTTACTGTTGAAGGTCTTTAGGGTACTGGGCCCGAGATTAGGAAATGGCAAATCCAGGATTCGGCCCTATGCTCATCTGTCTCTAAGGCCCACACCCTTTCATGTCTGCGGATGCTCAGCCAGCGCTCTAACCTCAGAGCTCTGTTTCCAAGAGGACTGGATATTTTGCTCCTCCTGAGAATTAAAACAAAGAAAGAAGGAAAAAGGAAAAAAAGAGAAAGATAAGTGAAAGGAAACTCCTGACTCTGTCTTTTGAGGATCAAACTTCTTACTGGAATGGTTAAAATAACTTGTTTCTTAACTGGAAGGGGAAATGCGAGAGCATCTCATTCAGTGGTTATTTTTAGACTCTTAAACCATGGAATCATTTCTTAGACAATGATCGTGGGACCCCGGTGTAGAAAAACACAGGTGTGGTGCTGATTGAAATGGCAGGGGGAGCTCCCAACCTGGCCTCTCCACATCCCTTGCAGTCAGAAACAAGTTAAGGGAGCCTTGGGTGTTTGTTGAACATTGTTTGAAAGCTCCTGATGATCTCTCATTTTAGAGATAAGCAAGCTGAGGCCCAGAGAGGGGGAGTGGCTCTCGAGGTCACAACTAGTGTCTGGATCTTCCAGCTTCCAGCTTGCAGCTTTCCACCAAACCCCGGTTTGTGTATCTTTGCAAACCCCTGCAGCACACCTAGTCCGGGAAGGGGATGCAGTGGGAGGACAGGAGGAAAGAGGCTGGGCTTCCTTTTTCCTTCTTCCTCACCACCAGCAACCTGAGCTCCCAACCCCTGGGGAATGAGGAAGTCAGGGAAGGGAAAGATAGGTAAAATGGAAAGGTGCAAACAGAGGCCTCTGGAAGTAGGTGACATGAAATCAGAAGGAAGAGAGAAGGTGAGGCAGAAGGGTGGGGTGAGGTGAAAGGGCTAACAGCTTCTGTCCCAGCCAGGACCAGTACTGGCCTGGGTTTGGGTCTTACTCTCTCTAGTATCCCCTTGGGCAAGCCCTGGCTCCTTTTCCTGCCTCAGTTTCCTTTGAAGGCCTCTCTGCGTAACAGTGGTGAGAGCCCACCGAGGCTGTAGGAGCTGCAGGGCGGGGGCAGATCTCCACACACCGCTCGGGAGCCAGAATTAGCCGGCTCAGCTCTGCCTATGAATGGCTGAATGTCTCCAGGCCGCTTAAAAGTCCCTCTGGGCATTAGGTTCCTCGCCTACGAAAGCAGGTAGGATGAGACCAACTCTAAGGGCCCTTTTGGCTCGGATAGATCTGGGAAATGGAGCCTGGGGAAGGAGCGGATGTGGGCCCCGGGCACCTGGAATCGCACACAGGTGTATGTAGTGTAGCCATCTTGTTTCATAGGGAGGAGCCTCATAGGGAGGGTCCGTTCATAGGGAGGGTCCCTTCATAGGGAGGGTCCGTTCATAGGGAGGGTCCGTTCATAGGGAGGGCCTAGAGAGGCAGAGTGACTTCGGCTTCTCTCAGCTTGGACTTTTATCCTTCGAACTGGAGAGCCTTAAAGTTCAGCTCAAAGCAATTCTGTGCAGTGGGTAAGCTTTTTTGTTGTTTTCTGAACATTTTATAGACTTTCAACATTTTTTACAAAAACAGTATATGCTCGTTATTAAAAATTTCCATTAATACAGGAAGTGAAAAAAGTACAAAATTATGAATGGCCGTCGTCCCCCCTTCCTCCCCGCCCCCAGGTCCCAGGGGTGTTTCTTCCTAACATGTTAGTGTGTATTCGGCCTGACCTTTCGGATGAACACACAAACATATTATGTATGCACCGCCCCCCTCATCAATGGGATTATGATCTCAATGATTTGAGCATAAACTTTAGAATCAGACACACCTGGGTTCTGATCCAGCTCATAGCTAATTAGCTGAGTGACCTTGTTACCTGACCACTTTTAGTTTCAATCTCCCCAAGTGTAAAATGGGAGTAATAATGATAGCTACTTTATAGGATTGTGGTGAAGGCATAATGAGATTTTATATGATGGTGCTTAACAGTGCCTGGTACACAGTAAGCATTACACGTACACACACACGTACACACACACGTACACACACACGTACACACACACACAGTCCTGGGGCACAGAGTGAGTTAGAGGTATAGTGACAACGGGACCCAAGTTTTCTGACCTCCAATCACACTGACTCTTAGCCACACCTCCCTGCCTCTCACCCCAGCCCCCCAGGCACAAGTTCAGCGCTCAGGACTTGTTGAATGAATGATTGAGGTTGCTGGTGGTGGGGGTAAACCCAGGGATTCGAGGTCTGTGGAGTTCCCGGGATGCCCGCTCTGGAGGATGGAGGGCTTCACCCTGTGAATTGGGAGGGGGTGGGGACAGTGTGGGTTGGCTGGACCAGCTGTTGCTTCAGGGCTCCAGGCCCAAGAGCTGAGCCTCAGGGCAGAGCTGAGGCCCCAGAGTGGCTCTCAGCTTAAAGGAGCCGGGCTTAAAAGGAATGTGCAGTGGGCTGCCTCTGCTCGGGAGGGGCTAAAAAAAGCCTTACCCTCCCCTGGGCTTTGTGTGAGGGTTATCAACTGCTCTAGTCAGCTCATCTCTCTGGCTGGACTCTGGCATTTTTGAGAGGGTCTGTTTTCCTGGCCCCTCTGGGTTTCCACCCATTGGCAGGAAGGGGTCAGCCTGTCCCAGAGGTGGAGGCCAGGAGGAGTGTGAGGTGTGGAGGGAGGGGAGGCTCGTCGCCCCAAACCTGGTGACAATACACAGTTGTCATCTGTACCCTGCTGGTGTTTCTTCCTTTTATAGTCAGAGCAGTTGCTCTTGCTCTCACCCAGCCCCTCTGTGGGGGCTCCTGCCCAGGATAAAAGGGGAGGGAGGCGGCCCAGTCTCCTGTCTCATCTCCCAGGCGCCACATCTCTTGATTCCTTCCTAGCTTCCATCTCCGCCGGAGATCCCAACAAGACAACATGCCTCCCAAGAAGCCTGAGCCTAAGAAGGAAGCGGCCAAGGCTGCCCCAGCCCCTGCCCCGGCCTCAGCTCCTGAGCCCCCCAAGGAACCTGCCTTTGACCCCAAGAGCGTAAAGGTGAGTGAGGCTTAGCCACTGGGGTGGAGGTGGGGATGACATTCAGGATCCTGTCTGTCCTGGACCTTAGAGACCTATTTTCTGGAGGCTGGACGGGCTGAAGGCTGTGGTGGTCCATGCCCCACATCCTGGTGCCTGGGGTGGTGGAGCTGGTGTGGGGGCTGCTGAGGGGTATTTGGACTTGTAGGCCTTCCCCCTCAGGAACAGGTTTCTGCTCTGAGGAAACCCTGCTCTGTCATCCCAAATTTACCCAGCAGAGTCGGGAATGGCAGGGAGATACAACCAACTAACCATTCAGCCTTAAATTTTAAGGCACTGTGGGAGCCATCATAGTGAAGAGAAGGAGAATGACCCTTTCCTCAGAGGTAGTATGATATCTTTCTGGAGAAAAGACACATGATAACCACCAGTGCAACTTGGAGTAAGTGATGTAAGCAGTGAGGGAGCTGGGGGTCTGGAATAGGCTTTGTTCTCAAAGACCCTTTCAGTGGGCACGTGTTGGGGGCAGAGGGGCTCTAGGTAAGGTGAGAGGAGGCTGTTTCCCTCTCTTCTCCCCTACCAAAGTGGTTCCCTCCTTCTGTGGCCTCAGCCTGGGCTCCTGTCTGGGGTATGCAGTGGACAGGCCCATCCCAGGCTGAGAACTTCCCTCTAACCTGGTGAGGGAGTGGGGCCTGGCTCCCTCCCTGTCCACCCTGCTCCCCTCACACTGGAAGGTTCTTCTCCCTGCAGCTGGTCCACCAGCCCTGCCTGCTGACTCAGTCACTTCAGGCCTCCCAGCTATCTGGCCCAGCTGCTGAGGGAATGGAACTGGGAGGGGCTGGGCCAGGGAAGGAGGGGTCAGAGGCCTCTGGAGAGTGAAGCAGTTCTAAGTCTTGGCACCAGAACGTAAGAGGTCAAGTGCTACTGGTATGAAGAGCTATTAATAACAGGTTGGGAGTGGTGGGCCCCTGGGGATAGCCACGAGGGCAGGGCTGGGGGTGGTGAAGAATCAGATCAAAATAGGAGCTCAGGACCAGGTTCTGTGACAAGAAGGTAGGGAAACTGCACCTCCGGGCTCCAGTTTGGATGATCCTCCCTAATCCTCTCAGGATTCCTCCCCCCGCACCTACAGCCCCAGGAGACCCTGCTGTTGTGCCGAAGACCCTGGGGTTGATCTATGGTAATCCCTGCAAGGGTCAGGGGTCAAGCACAATCGGCTTGGCCAAGAGACGGAGGCAGTTGCGTGTCCCTGGGCTTTGTTACGGTACACGTGGAGGCAATCGTGTCAAGACCTTGAAAGTACCTGGGTCGTTCGTTACTCCCGCTACGGGCAGAGCCTCACAAGAAGAGCTGACTCTCTCCCGCCCCATCAGGATGCTTTTATTTCTGCTTCATTCCGACAATGCGCTCCTCCTGGGGGGTGGCCTGGTCCCTGGTGTCCCGGTGACAGCTGCCTAGTGGTGTCAGGTCAGAGCCTTCTCTTTGACCCATCACTTCCCTCCATCCACTCACCTCCCCCGCTTTCTCTCCCCCGGTTGCAGTCCTCTTTTTTTTTTTTTAATTCATTTATTTTTATTAATTTTTTATTACGTTCAGTTAGCCAACATATAGTAAATCCTTAGTTTTTGATGCAGTCCTCTTTCCCACATCTGGATCTTCCAATCCTGAGGGTGTTGAAATTGCTTTAAAGTGAAAAAAAAAAAAAAGTAGGTGTCCTTCATGATTGGAAGGATATGATTTCCCTATTATTGTACTGATCTGGTTCCTTTGCTTTGAAAACTCTGCTCAAAAAGACAAAACAAAAGTAAACTTAACCCAGTATGTGTGGTTATGACCACAGATTCTGATTTTATGTTTTTATACTCATTTCTCTTACACATTTACTCCTGGGGCAACTGCACCTTTCCCTCAGAGAGTTTGTGCAAAGCATCCTTTACCCTATTTCAGGGGTATCTTTACCTTCCTGACCAACCCCACCTGCGGCAAAGCCCGGTCCTGGTCACAGCTAGTTTCCTTCCCCACCCGGTGTAACCCCTACTCCGCTCTCCTAGCTCATTCCAGCCACCCCCAGAGGTCCTCATGAACAGGGGTTCACCTGCGGGGCACAGCACAAGCTGCAGAGTTAGGACTAGGAATGGTGCTCCGTGAAAAAGGTGCGCCGGGGGTGGTTACCACCCCTGGTGAAGAGGAGATCAGGTGGGGAGCATGGTGGCAGATCAAGGATGATGAAGTAACACACAAAATCCCAAATTACAATAATGACTCATGCTTGTTCATTGTCATTCATTTTCAGAGCCTCCCACCTGCCTCTTCTGTACTCAGCATTAAATTATTATGCATTGTGGGGGCGAATCCAAAATTTATTCCTTCACTCAACAAATATTTTTTGAGTGTCTGCTCCGTGCCAGGCATCTCTGTGAGCGGTAACAAAAATCCTGGCCCAGGGGGAGTCCTGGCTTCAGGAGGCCTGGGCACATCTAGAGGCAGGGCCGTGGGATAGCTGGGAAACATCGAGGGCTCACCCAAGCTAGGCTTGCCCTGATGCCCAAGAGGGACATGTGCTGGGGGGTGGGGGGTGGGATGGGGCGAGGGAAGAGAAGGTGGGATTGAAGGAGGTGAATGGAGAGTCAGCTTCAAGGAGGAAAGGGGGGCGGAGGGTGAAGAGTGGTGGAAGCCCAAAGGGAGAGGAAGTCTGACAGTGGGTGGGCTGTGGAGTCAGGTTGGAAGTGAGGGCAGTTTATGGCCAGCTAGGATGAGCAATTTATATTTGACCCGAAGAAATCACCATAGGGAGTCGCCATAGGTTCTAGAGTTCTCTAGAGTATTTTGCTTTCTCTCTTTCCCTCATTCTGAGCCATCACTTCACACGTGGTATTGAGGGCGCTCTGGTGGCTGCACTATTTGATAGCTCATTGTAGTTCATTCGTCAGGAGACCGGGGTGCCCTTCGTCTCCTCCCCCCACTGGTGGCCTGCGGGAGGTCCTCCCCCCGTCCCCGACTGTGGTGGAAGCCACTTCTGCTTCCCTCTGGGAGCCTTTGGCAGTCTCAGCCCTCATTCTTGTGTTTCCTTCCCCACAGATAGACTTCACTGCCGACCAGATCGAAGGTGAGTACTGACGGCTGCCCCTCCCCCAGCACATCTTCCCTGGAGGAGGAGGATGGAGAAGAGTAGTTGCTATCACCAGGGTCCTCGTAAGCACCTTAATCATCATCATTGCTCACCCGTATTTGCTCATTTTCACCTAGGATATGTGATGACTTAAGCACTTTATGTGGATTAACTCAGTCCTCACCATACCCCCAGGAGGTAGGGACTATTATCACCCCCATTTTACTGTGAAAAATTGAGACACAGACAGGTTCAGTAGTTTGCCCAGTTGCACACAGCCAGCTGGTAGTAGAGCCAGGACTCAAACTCAGGCGCTCTGATTGCAGACCTGAATTCTCAACTGTTCTGCCAGACTGCCTGGAACGTAATAGATGCACAGCAAAAATGTCTTTTTTCCCCTCTACCTGCAAAACCTACTATTCAAGATACTTAGAACCCTCATTTCTGTTCCTGTTATTGGAAAGCCCTCCTTAGGTCACTGGCATCCTCCCCGCTCATCCTGTAGCCTGCCGAGATGCTCGCCTGCTAATGGTGGCAGGGCTAGTGGTGACTTGGGGGTGCCTAGTCCACCTGTGATCCCCATCACCAACCCTTCTCCATCTTTGATGAAGACAATTTGTTTTCTCAATGTTATATGAAGTGCTATTAAGTGCAGCTCTCAAGCCTCCAGATCTCCTACCCTCCAACCTGATTGTTGCCCCTCTCCTGTAGGAGTCTGGGGTTTTGAGAATAGAATGTTTCATCATGTTCTATCTGCTTTATAGCTGGGGCTCATTGCCATTGCAACTTATCCCTCTGTTTTCCCCACCAAATGCCTCTAGGACATAAAATCATTAAGTTTTAGTTAGAGTTAGAAGTTTAGAGTTAGAAGGGACCTTGAAAGGTCATCTGATCCAACCCCTTGATTCTTTTTTTTTCTTTTTTTTTTAGAGATTTTATTTATTTATTTGACAGAGAGAGACACAGCGAGAGCAGGAACACAAGCAGGGGAGTGGGAGAGGGAGAAGCAGGCCTCCCGCTGAGCAGGGAGCCCGATGTGGGACTCAATCCCAGGACCCTGGGATCATGACCTGAGCCGAAGGCAGACGCTTAATGACTGAGCCACCCAAGCTCCCTCCAACCCCTTGATTCTAAGCACATACTATATTTTATTTTATTTTTTTAAGAGGTATGCAATTTTATTATTTATTTATTTATTTATTTTTAAATAATAATTGCTTTCATTTAGCCTTATCCTTTTTTTTTTAAGATTTTATTTATTCATTTGAGAGAGAGAGAGAGAGCATAAGCAGGGGGAGAGGGAGAAGCAGGCTCCCTGCTGAGCAGGGAGCCCGATGTGGGGCTCAATCTGGGGCTTGATCCCTGGGATCATGATATGGGCCGAAGGCAGATGCTTAACCTACTGAGCCACCTAGGCGCCCAGCACATACTATATTTAAAAAAAAAGTATGGAGTGCCTGGGGGCTCAGTCATTAAGGGTCTGCCTTAGAGTCAGGTCATGATCCCAGGGTCCTGGGATCAAGCCCCACATTGAGCTCCCTGCTCAGCGGGAAGCCGGCTTCTCTCTCTCCCACTCCCCATGCTTGTGTTCCCTCTCTTCCTGTCTCTCTCTCTCTGTCAAATAAATAAATAAAATCTTAAAAAAAAAAAAAGTCAACCAATACCTGCACACAGTAAAACAAAAACAAAAACTCATATTCTACTTAAAAGTAAATAAAAAATAAAAATATTTTCCTCTTGCTTTCCTGTCATGTTGATCCCTCTTCAAAAGATAACCACTGTTTTTTAAAAGATATAATAAATATAATAAATTAATATACCTTGGTATCTTTTATTTATTTATTTTTAAAAATTTTATTTATTTGAGAAAGAGAGAGAGAGCACGAGTGGGTTGAGGGGCAGAGGGAGAAGCAGATTCCCCACTACGCAGGGAGCCCGATACGGGCTTCGATCCCGGGACTCCGGGATCATGACCTGAGCCGAAGGCAGATGCTTAACCGACTGAGCCACCCAGGCACCCCAATATACCTTGGTATCTTTTTATAGTTAACAGTTCTACTTCATTTTTTTAAAGGATTACATAGATTCTTATACATGGATGTACCTTTTAATTGAACGAGGCTAATAGTGATAGACCTTTCGTTTGTTTCCTGTTGGGAGCTATCAGCAGCATGCTTTCCCCAGGGGACCTTCCTAGGAGTGGGTCAAAGGATACATACATTTTAAACTGTAATAGTTATTGTGAAATTGTCTTCCCAAAAAGTGATGCCAGTTTACCCACAAATATGGCATGAGAACTAGCAGATGCATTTTGAAACTAGTGAATTGAATCTGACTCTGCTTTTGCAATACCCCGTGGACATTCACTTTCAGTCAATAGTTTGCTGTGCTGTAAGATACTTAAAGTTAATTTATGTTATTTTTTTAAAGATTTTATTTATTTATTTATCTGAGAGAGAGATTGAGAGAGAGAGAGAGCACATGAGGGGGGAGGGTCAGAGGGTCTCTCCCTGCTGAGCAGAGAGCCCGACGCGGGACTCCATCCTGGGACTCCAGGATCATGACCTGAGTTGAAGGCAGTCGCTTAACCAACTGAGCCACCCAGGCACCCCTTAAAGTTAATTAAAATGCATTTTAGTTAAATAGATACTTGTGTGTAGATACAAGCAGGGTGGTACCCATGAAGAGTAGAGAGTCAACTAATGCTAAAAATTTTTCATTTCCCAAATGGGAATCATGGTCAAAGCCAACTGGGACAGCTGGTTGCCTCTTTTCTCCATGAAGATTTTCAGGGCTGTGGTCTAACTCATTTCAGTCTGTCATCCCTCTGACTTTGAAGATGTTGTCCCTTTTTTGGATCGGAATTGTTTCTGTTTGAATTTTACTTCTGCTATCTCTTCATTTGCTCTTTGATGAAGCTGAAGATGTTTTTCTTGTGTTATGCTAGAAAGAATATTATTTGGAATCAGGAGATTTTAGTATTGGCCCTAATTCTGCCACTATTGGCCATGAGACTTTGGGCAAGTCACTTTTTTGAACCTTAATTTTCTTATCTGCAAAGTAAGAATATATGGTTCTTTTCAATTCAGAATTCCATGACTCTATTCAGCATCCTTTAGATAGCCTCTATTTGAAGATAGTTATCAAATCCTGTCTTTGTTTTATATTCTCTGGGTGATATGGCCCCATTTTATTTTAATGCTTTTTTTTTCCTTGTAGAAACTAGCTTCTAACTCTTGACTTACTTACTGGTCCCTCTTCAGAGCTCCATATTCTTTTTTTTTTTTTTTTAAGATTTATTTATTTATTTGAGAAAGAGAGAACACGCGAGGTGGGGGAGGGGGGAAGAGGGAGAGGGAGAAGGAGAGAAGCAGACTCTCCGCTGAGCGCAGAGCTGGGAGGCAGGGCTTGATCTCATGACACTGAGATCATGACCTGAGTGGAAATCAAGATTGGACGCTCAACCAACTCAGCCACCCAGGCACCCAGATTTCCATATTCTTACAGGAAGGGATTACCACCTTTGCTCATAGCTCTAGCAAGGCCCTGACTGCTATAGACTATGGAGAAAAGGTTTCTTCTGGGCCCATGAACATCACCTCTCATGCACCCCAAGATCACACTGGCTTTTTCTTCTACCTAGTAGCAGCCCTAAACTTGAGTGTTTGGGGTTTATGCGTATACCAGGCTTTGCAGCAGGCTGGAGCGTTAGCAGGTACAATAGGTCCTTCCCTTCTCCTCCTTCCTCCTCACTGTTTTCTTGGTGTCCTGGATAGTTGACCAGAAGTAACATGTGCGTTGGTGTATAAATGAGGATAATTATAGCATAAGGTTTTTGAAAGATTAAGACAACATTATTAGCTCAGAGCTCGGTCCATTGTAAGTGATCAAATCATAGGTCATAGTTCTTCTACTTTCCCCCTCATGTTCCACCCTCCTGTTAAGGATCATTATATTCTTCTTTTATGAGAAGCCTCCTTCTTTTATTACATCTGACCTCACTCTTCTGAATGAACTAGGAGATCAAAAAGTCCGAGTTAAGGGGTGCCTGGGTGGCTCAGTCAGGTAGGTGTCTGCCTTCGGCTGGGATCATGGTCCCAAGGTCCTGGGATTGAGCCCCTGCATCAGTGCTCAGCAGGGAGCCTGCTTCTCCCTCTGCCCCTCCCCCATGTGTATGCTCTCTCTCTGTGTTAAATAAATAAAATCATTTTATAAAAAAAGTCTGAGTTCAGATTCAACTAACATATTTATTGAGCACTGAATTTGTGCCAGAAGCCACGCTAATTGCTTTAAAAGTTAAAAAAAAAATTAAATCCTTCTAACAAAACTGTGAGGTAGGGGTTATTTCCTTTAGACAAAAGAGGAAATGAAGGTCAGTGAGGTTAAGTGACCTGGCCAGAATCACATAGTTAAGTGGTAAAATTAAGATTAAATGCAGTAAGATAAGACTAGCAGCATTGTTTGAGCATTTACTTTATGCAGGACATTTTGTTAAGATTTTTAACATGCATTATTGTATCTGATTTGAATGTAATTTAAGAACCCTATGAGGTAGGTGCCATTTCTAGAGGAGAAGAGGTTTATAGAGGTTAAATATTTACTTGCCCAATATCACACAGCTAGTAAGCAATGGAAATGGAATTTGAACTTAATTATTCAGTAATTGAAAGACATGTTGTTTTGTACCTTTTAAATTCTTACAAAGCCTAGTAAAGACTTGCAAATAAACATCTTGCAGAACTGCTTTAATACGTAGAATGGTTTGTAAATAATCCGTAGGCAGCCTCTAAGGAATAAGTGTTTCTAGAGTACTTGGTGAGGATTAAAAGCAGCTTTTTTCCTAAGTGGTTCATACATTCCTTAGTTTATATTGTTAATCTGTTTAGTAAACCATTTCTTTGCTATTCCCAGGCCAAATTATCCCCAGTAATGAACTGGTTGAATCCAAATTAATGAGGAATTAAGGTTCTTTGCAAAGGGCCCAGGAGTGCCTTAATTTGACCTTGCTCCTTGGACACCTGCCCTGGTACCTTCAGGGAGTCTAGTCCCTAGAGCTCTGAGCTGGCTCCAGAACTAGGGAAACAATAGTAACCACCCTTTGTTGATTCCCTTACCATGTGCTAGACAGCATGCTTGGCACATCTGATAATCCCCCCAGCAACTCACTCTGGTGGACATTATATCCCCACTTGGAGCTAAAAAAAAACCAAAAAGGAGGGCCCACCAAAGTGAGTAGTTTGCTCAAGGCCAGTGGTAGGTCAGTGGGAGAGCTGGTGTGGTCCGACTGTCTCTACCACGTCAGCTTGTCTCCCTGGAACAGGCCGTGCTGTGAGCTGACTTCTGAGCAGGTCTTATCACTTCGCAGAGTGCCTCCACACACCACCACCTCCTTTGACACTCACAGTTAACTGGGGAGGGAGGGGAGGGTGGAGCTTTATTCCCAGGGTTTGCCCAGGAGTCCTAGCTGGGCTCATTCTGGGCTACTCGGCAGAGCCAAGATGAGAAGCTGGGAATCCTGACCTCTGAGCCAGTGCTATTTTCACTTCCCTGCCATTTGACAGTCAGGCCCCTCCCCTGCAGCAGGGCAGGGTGCATGGACCGGAGCGGCGCCGCAGGGGAGATATTCAGATGACACAACAATAACTGATAGAAGGGATCCCAGGCCCAGTGCTGGAGCAGGTCACGGAGGCTCCAGGATGCCCCTTTGGTTGTCAGAAGAGGGCGTGGGTGGGCTTCCAGGGAGGGGCTGGAATGATGGCCGAGGGCAAATACTGAAATGTTTTATCAGCCACATTGACCTGCTCTCAGCCTGGGTGGAGGCTGATGGGCCCCCGGCCACTGTCTTCGCTTGGCCCCAGGGAGGCTGCAGTCGGGTCTTCTCTCTGCAGAGTTCAAAGAGGCTTTCTCGTTGTTTGACCGGACGCCGACTGGAGAGATGAAGATCACCTATGGGCAGTGTGGGGACGTGCTGCGGGCACTGGGCCAGAACCCCACCAACGCCGAGGTGCTGCGCGTCCTGGGCAAACCCAAGCCTGAAGGTCAGCGTGGGCCTGTGGCTCAACCTCCTGGTGTCAGCCTCGAGGCCCCTGGGGCTCTTTCTCTTCTCCCGCGATAGCCCTTCAAGACCAGACCCCTTCCCCAGGTTACCCTTCTCCCCTTGCTAGAATTCATCTGGAAGTCTCCGACAGTTGATTCTTGAAGAATGTGGCCAGGGCTTGCTCTTGTCTTCCCCGTGAAGTCGAAGCTCCGGGGGAGCAGGAACGACCTTCTGCTGCTTCAGTGTCTTCCTCTGACGCCCCAGGGTGCGGGGAAGTGAGGTGGGGATCTGACCACTAACCACCTGCCCGCACGCCCACGCCCAGTATCTTAGTTGCGGCACTGAAATGTCACGAAGACTTTGTTTCTAATGATGGTGAGAGCACCGGAGATTGCAAATTATTTGTTCAAGTTAAAGTGGACTCAATATGAGCTCCGTAATGATGCCCTGTCACTCATTTGCATTCAGCAGGTTTTGGTGAATGAGTTTCAAAAGTGGTGTAAGGCAATGTGTCCCGTTTGTGACTGTCATCTGTCATGTTTGGTAGTAGAGTTAACAGCTGCCCTAACACACATCCTTTGGAGAGGTGTCGGCACTAGGTGGGGACATGCAGCAGCCAGGCAGGCCTTCTCTAGAGGCTTCCTGGGCCCCATATTGCTCCCCTCCCCTTTCCTTGGTTCTGGCCCCTTCCCCTCCTCCTCTTGCTGGTGAAGATACCAGTGTGGGGTGAAGGATGTGGGCAGGAAAGGGCCAGAGGACCAGCAGGGCTTCTCAGAGGTAAAAGATGTCTGGGTGCTTCCATTTTTGGAAGTTCCTGTGTTGTTATAGAAGAAAGAATTGCCAACATCTGTGGTATTTAAAAATTAAAGCTTTTAACACACCATAATGTGGGAGAAGTGGGCTGGCTCGTCACAAAAGAATTGCAAATTTATAAAAATTATTGATTCAGAGTTGCTCCAGGCAATGTGGTCTAGGGATGAGGCCCAAAGGAGGAATGATGCAAAATTCCCTTTTGGCCATCCTATTGGTTTACCTCCGTGACGTGTCTGTCACATGTCAAAAGTCTAAGCTGTGAATGTGAGGCCTTGTTCTGTGACCCTTCGGGCCCCTCGAATCCTGCCACGACCACCCTCGGACCCCCCTTCCCCCCCACCTAGCTGGCCACCTGGAGTTTAGAGGTCTGGGTGGAGTCATAGTGGCTCTTCCCTTCCGCCCTGGTCCTGGCCTGGCAGAGCTGGGGCGAGGCCCCCTACGGACCCGCCGCTCCTCTTGAGCCTCTACTCACATCACATTCTCTCTCCTTCCCGCCTAAAGAGATGAATGCGAAGATGCTGGACTTCGAGACGTTCCTGCCCATCCTGCAGCACATCTCCCGCAACAAGGAGCAGGGCACCTATGAGGACTTTGTGGAAGGGCTGCGTGTTTTCGACAAGGAGAGTAATGGCACAGTCATGGGTGCTGAGCTTCGCCATGTCCTCGCCACCCTGGGTATGCAGGCTGGTGGTGCCCAAGGGGGAGGAAGGGAGTGGTGGGAAGGGCCCAGGTGGCATAGGTAGGGGGTAGACTGGGGTCCCTGCATCCCGAGGATCGCATCCTGATTCAGGCCCTGTCTCTCCAGGCTCTGCAGGAACAACCTTCCCCCAAGCTGGGCTTGGGAGGAGGGAGAGCAGGGCGGCAGAGCAGGGCTGAAGCCTGAGATGTGGGACCCAGGGATCCCACCCTTGTCATTGCCTCAATCACGGGGGCCCTGGTCTGCTCCCCCAGTGCTGGCTGTAGGGCAGAGGGAGAGGCCTTGGGGAGTAGGAAAGACCTAAGACCCTTGTCTCCCCCTCCAAAGCTTGGATGTCCACTTCCCAGATCTGGGGAGCCTTGGGCCTTGAGACTCGAGGGGGTGCTTGGGTTTGGCCTGTCCCTCCTTTGCCATGTGTAATTCAGAACCTACTGCCCCCACCCCAGGAGAGAAGATGACTGAGGCTGAGGTGGAGCAGCTTTTGGCTGGGCAAGAGGATGCCAACGGGTGCATCAATTACGAAGGTATCAGGTCGTGCCTCACTTCCTCGGGCACCCAGGGACGGCGGGCACAGTTTGGGCTGGGCGGGTCTGCAGAACAGAACAGATCCAGGAATTAGAGGCTAGATGGGTGTTGGTGAGCTCCCAGTGGATGTTCTTTTCCATCCTTGGAGTGAACAGCATAGTATAATGGAAAGAGCATGGGTTTTGGAGATAGACTGGCTGTGTGACCTAGATCAAGTCACTTACCTTCTCTGAGCCTCAATTTTCTCATCTGAGCAACGGGGTGATGCTGGCACCATTCTTAAGGTTGTGGGGATTAGCAGAGACAACATAGCTCATTTCATCTATGTCCAGATGTCAGCTTAGAATACAGCAGAGGTTAGGTCTCTTCTTCCAGCTTCTCCCCAACAACCCCAAATAAGAGAAAGAATCAGAGTCTGGAGAAAGGGTGGTGGGAAGGTTGGAAGTCGGGCTGAGAGGGGCCAAGTGCGGTGACTGATTTCTCTCTCCCTTCCCAGCCTTTGTCAAACACATCATGTCTGGGTGAAGCAGACCCCTCAGGGTGAGTGCAGCCTCCCTCCTGGTCCCTTCTGGGGTCTGCCAGGGGCTCCCAAACACCACCACATGCCCTAGAGCTTTTCTGTCCCAAATCTGACCCCGTAGTGGGAGAGCAGAGGGGTTCATGATGGGAGAGCAGCCTGGCCTGCCCACCATTCCCTGCACTCTCTGTGCTCCTGCCTCCTGCCCTCGGTCCCTTCCAGCCTGGCCTTGAGCTCTCCCTGCTCTTTGCACCCTGTCTTGACCCTCATCAGTCCCACCTGACAGCCTCTGTATTAGGGTCTCTCAAGGCGAGACCATTCCCTCCTGTACGGGCTCCTGCATGTGCAAAAGCCAGGTCCTTGGGTGGAAGAGTGCCCAGGCCTGTGCCCTTGACTCTGTTCCTATTTGCTCCCTTCCCTGGGCTCCCCTGGCTGAGGGCCATCCCAATTGGGGTGTGGGGTTTGTGATAAGGGGCTGGGGCACATCTAGCACTTTCTTTCAGGTGCCTGGCCCTGGGCCATAACCTTTCTGGGGTGAGTTAAGCCAGAGGCCCAGAGTGACTGAGCTGGAGCTGGGGAGCTGGGGTCCTGGACTTGCCACTGCATCACAGCCCTGAGGACACCCCGGGCCAGTAGCCTGCCCTGTAAATAAACGGTTCTGGCAAGCCTGGGCCAGATTCTCTGATTCCGTGTGTGTGTGTGTGTGTGTGTGTGTGTGTGTATGTGTGTATGTGTGTACGAGATATGAGGTTTCACGCATATTCCTCGGAGAAAAGAGTAGTATCTGGGAGCTGGGAGACAAGGGCCGAAGCCCAGGGATCTGGAAACATTAAGGTCAGACCCATGAGCAGAGAGCTCCGGGGGGTTGGGGGCTGCAGTTGGTGGAGCTGTAATCCGGAGTTTTGTTTCCTTCCAAGGCTCACTCCCCCACCTTGTCTCACCTCCAGGTGGTAAACAGGAAGGGGGTATAGGAGCACTGGGGCTGCCAGGGACCCCTCAAATTGTTCTTCTTTTTTTTGTAAAAATTGTGGCAAAATACATATAAAATTTTCATCTTAGCCATTTTTAGGGTACAGGTCTATAGTGTTAAGTATATTCACATTGTTGTGCAACCCATCTCCAGAACCTTTTCATCTTACAAAACTGAACCTGTATATCCATTAAATACTAACTCCCCAGCCCCTGGCAACATTCTGCTTTCTGTCTTTATGAATTTGACTCCTCAAGATACCTCATATAAGTGGAATCATACAGTATTTGTCTTTTTCAGTCTGGCTTATTTCACTTAGTATAATGTCCTCAAGGTTCATCCGTGTTGTAGCCTGTGTCACAATCTTCTTGTTTTTAAATCATGAGTAGTATTCCACTGTAGGTAGGTACCACATTCTGTTTATGGTCCTTGTTTCTTGATGTGGGCCCCTTTAGGTGCCTCTTTCCCTGAGTACAAAGCCCCCGGTGCCTGATTCAGCCCTGCTTGTCCTGGACATCTCACTGACTTGCTGCTCAAACCCCCGGGTCCATACCCAGGACTCTAACTCAGGGCTCTAGAAAGTGTCAGGGTCAGAGGGAGCACAGACCTCAGCCTGGGAGGACAGGGGAGCAGGGAGGGCCAAGTGGGAAAAGGAAAGAGATGAGAAAACCAGGATTGGGAAGAAGGTGATAGAAATGTGGTGACGGTTTTTTGTTTTTTAAGATTTTATTTATTTGAGAAAGAGAGAGAGAGAGAGAGCATGAACAGGGAGGAAGGGCAGAGAGAAAAGCAGGCTCCATCCCAGGACTCTGGGATCATGATCTGAGCCGAAGGCAGACACTTAACTGACTGAGCCACCCAGGCGCCCCAGAAATGTGGTGAAGTTGAAGACACACACCCATGAGCAGAAACACTTATGTTGGAGCTCAGGGGCCCAGTTACCCCTATATGGGGGTCCCTATATCCCTGAGAACTCCACAGAGTGGATCAGATTCTCCTTCTCATAGCCTTTTTGCTGCCCCTTTGGAGCATCTAGCCACAGAACTTCGTGGAACTTCTATATATCTACCCATTGTTGAAATTCCATGAGCCCAGATGGGAAGCTTGTCGTGGGAGGCTGAGAACCACAAACCCAAATTCACCCTTCTCAGAATTTACAGTCTGGCTGGGAAGATGAGACCAAGGCCTGTGTATAGCCTTTCTTCTTTGAAGAGGGCTCCGGCTTTGAGAATAAACTGGTTGAATCATAAAACCAGAGATCTTCATGTAGTTGTGGAGAGGGGTCATTGACTTGAGTGGTTTTTAAACTGCTTTAGCTCCAAAGCCTTTTGGTCAAATTAAATCCTACGGGGGAGCCAAAGAGAATGGAGTTCTAGGTGAAGCGGTGGGCTGGACTCCAGCTTCTTGGAGTCTCTAACTTGTGTTCCTTGGAGCACAACCGGGAGACCCCTGATCGAGCCAGACCTGATTGTCAAAATAAAGAAATGGATCGTTAGAGGTGAAGTGACTTATCAGAGATCACAGCTAAAGGAACCCCAGAATCCCATATTTTTCCCATTTTCAACACACCAACCTGCCTTTGAAATTTTTTCCCAAGTTAAGCTCTTGGGAGTCCGACTGCTCTTTTTTGACCTTACTTATTTCTCCTTTTTGAAAATCAGCCTCCCCAACTTGAAATCTAATATTCTTCCTCAGTGTCAGGGCCTTGTTAGGTTTTCCTCCCTCCCTCCCTTTCTTCACGAAGTGTTTATTGTCCACTATACGCATTTATGAGGAATTGGGGTTAAGGCTCCCAGTGATTAAAAAACTGAGAGTGTTTTGCCTGCCCAAGTAGCTTATGGTCTAGTTAAGCAGCGACATAAGCATCCAAGGACTAAGCAAAGAATGATTGTCAAATAGCATAACTTTGTAACTCCACAAAGGATGAGTTCCCAGGAACCTGCATGAAGAGGAACCAGGAGGAAATGAGGTGTGACAGGGAAGATTTTCCTCGGGAGATGGGCTTTAAGTGAGACCCAGGGCTCGTGCTCAGGCCTGGGGAGAGGAACGTCATGAACCGGGTTTACCAACTCATTCAATAGACACTGAGTGCCCTGGCTCGGGCCTTGGGGATTTACTGCGCCAGACAGCCATGGTCCCTGTCATCATGAAGCTTACAATCCAGTGGGAAGATAGACATTAAATAGTTGTAATCATGTGACAGATAACAGCCAACCTTTTCTGAAACCAGTATCAGTTATTGTTCTATTTGGCTGTGAGTTATGAAGACCAAAAGACAGTGGCTTAAAGGAAACGAAAGTGCATCTTTCCCTCCCATTGAGGTTCAGAGGCTGGCAGTCCAGGGCTGCTATGACAGCCATTCTTTTCTTTTTTTTTTTTTTTTTTTAAGATTTTTGTTTATTCATTTGAGACACAGAGATACAGAGAATGAGAGCATCAGCAGGGGGAGAGGCAGAGGGAGAGGGAGAAGCAGGTTCCCTGCTGAGCCGGGAGCCCGATGTGGGGCTCGATCCCAGGACCCTGGGATCATGACCTGAGCTGAAGGCAGCCGCTTAACCATCTGAGCCACCCAGGTGTCCCATGACAGCCATTCTGCACAAAGTGCTCAGGACCCCAGACTCCTTTTATCTTGTGGCCTTGCAGCGTGTGACCTCCGCTCATGGTCCAAGATGGCCTCTCTGGCTCAGCTCCCACTTCTACTGAAGGAATAGTTCTGGACGCATTTCCTACTTGGTGAGCCTCCTCAGGAACCAGCACAACCTCTATGGTGTTGGGCCTGTTCATCTGAAGACAGAAGAAACTCCTTCCCTCCCCTGCCTCCCTGCTGCTGGGCCCATGTCAGTCAGGCTCAGTACTTGCCCCTCCGGGGAAGAAGTATGGGTAAAAGGTGACCTATTACCAAGTTTTTCTTTGACTGGACGAACTTCCAGTATTTCAAACCAGGACTCGGGCCATGTCTTAGTCTTTTCGGGTTGCTATGACAAAATACCATAGACAGGGTGGCTTAAACATTAGACATTTATTTCTCACCGTTCTGGAGGCTGGAAGTCTGAGATCAGGGTACCAGCATGATTGGATTCTGGTGAGAACTGTCTTCCTGTCTTCTTGCTGTGTCCTCATAGGAGAAAGAGTGGGGAGAAAAAGAGACAGAGAGAGAGGCTAATCCCATCATGAGGGATCCACAATCATGACTTTGCCAAAATATAATTATCAAAGGTCCCACCTCCAAATGCCTTCACACTGGAGCTTTAACATATGAATTTGGGGGTGAGGGACACAATGCAGTCCGTTAGCAGACTCTATATAGGAATAGGACTGAGCCCACTGAGGTCCCTTCCACCACCCTGAGGGGTGGCTGACTATGGACCTAAGAGGGTGGCACCTCAAGAGGTCAAATGAGGGTTGGGGGGAAGAGAGGAAGGGGGGTCCCAGATCCTGAGCAGATGGAAGGAGGGCTGCAGCCTGAAGCTAACAATGGCACCTTCCTGATGTGATGTCAAGTGCTGGGACATGGGACAGCTGTCTTGTGGAAGAAAGATGACTGAACGTGCCCAAAGGCCAGGCTTCCTGTCTCCTGGAGATTAGAACAGTAAGCACAGATCCTGGTTCAGAGTCCTCACCACCCCAAGACCTGTGGACAGGTGCTGCAGAGGAAGCTTCCTGCCCCAGGTCAGAGAGGATGAGTAGCCTCATTGAAAGGGGATGAACCAAGGCAGGGAACAGGGAGGAGATGTAGGGAAAGCTCCTGCTTACACTCTCCCTGCCCTGCCCCTTCCTTACCTCCCATCTAAAGGTCAGTGTGTGCCTCCTGAATGCCTGAGCATGCGGGGAGCCTGTCCTGCCCCCCTTGGAGAGACAATGGGTAAGGCGACTAGTCACTAGGGCTAAGGTGATTATGAGACGGGACCTGCTGATGTCAAAGGCAAATTTCAGAGAGATGATAATAACGAGCATTATCAAATTAGCGAACACCTACCATGTGCCAGGCTCTGAGCTAAGCACTTCACATCACATTTTCTCATAGCAGCCTAGGAGATAAGAGTTAACATCCCCATTAAAAAATTTTAAAACATGACATAGAAAGAATAACAACAACAAACTTGACTCTTAATTTCCCCCCTCCGGTTGAAGGCTGTAGCATGGTATAATCTTATTCCTAGAACGCCGTTTTTATCAAATTGCTTCCTCAATTAGGACTTAAAAGCCTCCCTAAAAGGTCATTCCCAAACCTTTCTGTTAATTTCTAAGGCCTTCCTTTATTTGGCCCTACTCTGCTAGGACTCACTCTAGCCGGCTGACCTCTTTCCCCTCTGTTAGCTCCCTAACTCTGCTTCTTCCTCCTCTCCTTCCCAGCCCCCATGACCTCTTGATTCATCTCATTCCTCCCTCCTGATGTGTGCTCTTTTTTCTGTCCAAATGATTCCCACCCTTCAAGACCCAAGTCAGGCTGCCCCCGACTCCCACCTCTGCCCCCAGCTTTCTCCACTGGCAGAGGTCTCTGTGCTAATTATCCATGGCCACAGTTTAGTCTCCTTAACACTGTTGCCAAATTGGAACCGAAGATATCAGAGCTAGAGGAGACCGTAGAGACTTCTAGTGGAGTGTAATCACCTGAGAGCAGCCCTGGGCATAGTGCCATCCCGTGTTTGGTTGGCATCCTCTAAAACCTCTTTGGTTGCTAGGGCTTTAAGGTAGAATGTGTGTTGGTCGAGATCGCTGGCGGTGCAATATCCGCCTCAGACCGCTAGATGGCAGAATTGCAGCGGCATGCCACCGCAGGACGCCCGGGTGTGAGATCGCACAGCGGGACCCCAGGCGGAGAGGGATTCCCAGCCTGGGCTGGAAGGACCCTGCAGAAGTCACTTAGTCCATCTCTGTGCCTTCGGGAAAATGGAGGTTTTATTCACTTTCAAAGACTCACAACTATTAGGTAGCTTGCTTTAGTAACCCCACAAAGTTTTGCAATGAGGGGTCAAAGAGAGGACACTGTTCTGGACCCATTCAGTCAGCTCCTAAGTCACATCGTGCTCAGCTTTTTCAGCTCCACAGGTTGCAAAATGAGGAGGATAATTAGGTCATCTTTAATCCCCTCTGGCTCTCTGCTACTGATCACCTAGAACTCAACAAATTTCTTGCTATTTTTCAGCTTTTGTCCATTTGCTCTATTTTCACTGCTACTGTGCATACACTTCTAGAACCCTTGGTGGTAGAAAGCATTCACTCAGAAAAACTATCGAGTGCACAGTAGTAGGTGCTTTGGGAGATTAAAAAAAAAAAAGGAACAAAGTCACCATGGTCTTCCACTCCATGAGTTTACACTCTACTGGAGGACAAACAAACTACATGTGAAAAAGGTACACCATGTCAAAAGACAAACTAGAAAAAAGGACACCAGGCAGTGTAAGTCTATGGATCAAGGGAGAGGCCTGGGACCAGAGTGCTAGGAGCTCAGGGGAGAAATAGTCAGGGAGGGTTTCATAGAAGAGGTGTGGCAAGCTTGGATGGGCTATAAATAGGTAAGAACCCAGAGAGAGGATTCCAGACAAGAGGTGCAAGGTGTTTTCTTCACCAACTAGAACCACAGTCTCTGTCTTTTAGGATTTGATAAAAAGAAAGAAGAATAAGAGGAGAGTGAGAAAAAGAACTGGAGAGAATGGGATGAGAGGCAAGGAGAAGGGAAGAGAAAGAGAGGATGGAGGGTGAGCAGGGACCACACTCTGGAGCAACGTGCACCAAATTCAGAGGTAGAGAAGAGACGTTAAAACAATGTGAAGATAAGCTGGGAAAGTACTTTCTTTTCTTCCCTCATCTTGTAGAACCACAGAATTACAGATGTTTAGGGTTGGAAGGGATCTCTAGTTCAAACTCCTCATAAAACCTTTATAAAATGATTGCCCAGGGGTGCCCGGGTGGCTCAGTTGGTTAAGCATCTGACTCTTGATTTTGGCTCAGGTCATGATCTCAGGGTTGTGAGATCGAGCCCCGAGTCAGGGTCCAACTGGGCCTGGAGCCTACTTAGGATTCTCTCTCTCCCTGTGCCCCACCCCACTCTAAAAAAATAAAAATAAAAAATTTAAAAAATAAAATGATTGCCCATTATTTACTTGCATTTCTACCATGACATGGGATTCACTACCTCCCAAAGTAACCCACTCCATTTGAGATAAACTCTAGCTGATACTCTTCATAGTAGGAGTCTGATATTTACATTCCTGAGATTTCCATTGACTGGTCCTGGATTTGTCTTCCAAAGTAACCCAGAAAAGATGTAAGAACCTTTCCCATGATAGAAGTTGGCATTTCTTCTTTCCTCGGCTGAGCACCTGCCAGCAGGTGCTTATTCTAGGCCCAGATTCTTAAATCCATTTAACGTGACCAGTGGCTGCCTAACTTGTTCTACCCGGGGCTCAATTCTCTCTTAGCAATGTACTTTCACACTTTAGAGTCTGGAAATTAATCTTCTTGACAGAAAGATGGAACTGAGGTCAAAATTGGCCACACAAAAGACTGCGCCCTTCCTGTTCTTCTTCTTTTTTTTTTTTTTTTAAAGATTTTATTTATTCATTTGACAGAGAGAGACACGAGAGAGGGAACACAAGCAGTGGGAGTGGGAGAGGGAGAAGCAGGCTTCCCGTGGAGCAGGGAGCCCTATGCGGGGCTCGATCCCAGGGCCCTGGGATCATGACCTGAGCCGAAGGCAGCCGCTTAACGACTGAGCCACCCAGGCGCCCCCTTCCTGTTCTTCTTGCTCGGAACATAAACAGCCTATTTTCATTAATTCTAACATTTAAAAAATTTCACTTCCTTTCAGACTTCCACCTTCTTGGCCTTGTTCTCACAACCCCATGCCACAATTTGATGTTCATAATCAGCCCTCGGCTGCCCCGCTTACCACCTTTCTGGATAAGAACCCTACAGAATTCCCTTTCCTCAGCTCTATCAGCCTCTTTGGAGCCCCTTCCCCACTTGTTTCCTTAGTTAGTTGTTTGCAATTTGCTTTTGAACACCATCCCTTCCTCTGGCAAGAGGAACAGAGATTCTTTTTCTTTTTTTTTATCCAATTTTTCTTTTTTTTTTAAATTTTATTTTATTATGTTATGTTAATTGCCATACATTACATCATTAGTTTTTGATGTAGTGTTCCATGATTTATTGTTTGCGTATAACACCCAGTGCTCCATTCAATACGTGCCCTCCTTAATACCCATCACCGGGCTAACTCATCCCCCCATCCCCCTCCCCTCTAGAACCCTCAGGGAACAGAGATTCTTAACCATAAAGACCCCTATGGGCACATTCATTTGCTCTTTTTCCAAGAAGAAGATTTGTACTTTACATCACATTGTCGAAGGGCTCAGAGACCCAAAAAAGGTTAAGGACCACTATTTCAGAGCTTCTGTGGGATTCTGATTATCTTTCTCCTGAATGTTTTGACATTACATCTGGTGTGGCCACAGTTCCTTCCCGGCTACCATGACCTCTAAGATAGCTCGCCCCCTTCTCATAGGACTCTCTTCATATCAGCCTCTCTCCCAGACATCCCTGAGTCATTTTAGGTTTAGAGAGGCAATTCCATCTTTTACTTCCTCTGCAGCCCCACTTTTAGCTGAATAAATGTTTCTACTAAGCTGATCTGCATGGGCGTGCCCGCCCCCCTCCCCCAGCTGGAGCTCATTGAATTTCTGCAGTCACTTCTCCCTTCTTTTATCACAGAGTCCCTTGTCAAATGGAGGTGAATCCCAACTCATAAATATTTGGTCATCCCCAAGAGAGTGTGTGCACTTTCTACAAAAACCTAGTCATTTTACATTTATATAAATATTTTTTTTTTTTTTTTTAAGATTTTTATTTGACAGAGACAGCGAAAGAGGGAACACAAGCAGGGGGAGTGGGAGAGGGAGAAGCAGGCTTCCCACCAAGCAGGGAGCCCCGCAGAGCCCAATGCGGAGTGGGGGGGTCTCGATCCCAGGACGCTGGGATCATGACCTGAGCCGAAGGCCGATACTTAACGACTGAGCCATGCAGGCGCCCCGCATTTATATAAATCTTACATGGTGTATCTGGCAACCAAGGGCCACAATCAGTGTAGGGACAGGGGGTTGGGGCTGTCCACGTCTCAGTTTTCTCTGTGGCACTGGAGACTTTGGTCCCAGCACCTGAGGACCAGAAACAGCACCACTGGCTGTGCAGGTCTCAGGGCTCCCTCAGCCTCCCAGCCCTCAGGCTTCAAAGGAGATTAGAACAATGACCACCTGGGCCCTACCCCTTCTCCCATCCCTTCCCCACCCATGCTCAGCTCTCCACTCAGCTCCTCTGTTCCTGACATGTTGTGGAGAAGCCAGGGTCAAACATCCAGTGTTAAAAGCGTGGTTACCAGTTGGAATGTGAAGAGTTTCACAAACATTTACTTAATGCATTTTATTGCTGGTACTGCAACTTTCCATTTGACTTAGAATTTCATCTTTGCGATGGTTTGCCAGGATCTCCTTTCTTATAATGGCAGCAGGCACTTTGCCAGGCCTTTGAGGTTTATGAAATGAAATAGAGTAGGGGCACCTGGGTGGCTCAGTCGGTTAAGCATCTGCCTTCAGCTCAGGTCATGATCCCAGGGACATGGGATGGAGCCCCGCCTCGGACTCCCTGCTCAGCGGGAAGCCTGCTTTTCCCTTTCCCACTCCCCCTGCTTGTGTTCTCTCTCTCTCTCTGTCAAATAAATAAATAAAATCTTAAAAAAAAAAAGAAATGGAATGGAATGGAATCTGGTCCTTGCCTTCAAGAAATATCAAGACTCGGGCGCCTGGGTGGCTCAGTTGTTGAGTGTCTGCCTTCAGCTCGGGTCATGATCCCAGGGTCCTGGGATCAGAGCCCCGCATCTGGCTCCCTGCTCCGCGGGAAGCCTGCTTCTCCCTCTCCCACTCCCCCTGCTTGTATTCCTTCTCTCGCTCTGTCTCTCTCTGTCAAATAAATAAATAAAATCTGAAAAAAAAAAAAAAGAAATATCAAGACTCACAGATAAGCTAAGACATGTGTTGTGCACAAACACAAAAATATCAAGCAGAAGGCAGAGGCTTGTAAGATAGATACTAGCAAAGAAGTGGGTGAATTTGAAAGGGAGACGCAGCCTGATTTCCAGTTAGGAGATCAGAGAAGGCTCCTCGGATGAGGACGAGCTGGTGTGGAAAGAGTAGAGGCTGGGGGTGATTTTGATTCACACGGAGGCAATAGAATGCTGGTTAGAATATTGTCTCAGGGTCTCAGGAGCTGTGTGACCTCCAGCAAATTTCTCAACCTCTATGAGCCTCAATTTCCCAATCTACAAAATGGAGATAATAGTAGGACTGACCTCATTTGGTTATTAGGAGATGAATTAATGAGTGAATACACGTAAAGGACTTAAAACAGTATCTGTCACATACTAAGGACTCAGTAACTATTAGCTCTGCAGGGGAGAAGGGTATTCTAGGCAGAGGGAACTGCTCTAGCAAAAGAAGGAAAATGAAAGTACTCTTCTTTTTAAAAATGTTAATTCCAGCAGTTAAAATACATTGTTATATTAGTTTCAGGTGTCCAATGTAGTGATGTAACACTTCACTTCTGTACATCACCCAGTGCTCATCACCCAGTGCTCATCACAAGTGCACTCAAAAACTATTATTCTTTTGGGAAACCCCAAAAGAATAGAAATACCTGGCAAACGAATGGAGAAACACTGCTCATTATAATAGCAACTGCCTTTGCTGCACACCTATCCTGTGCTAATGCTCTTTTGTGCTTTCATGCAATGCTCATTTACTCTTTCCAGCACTCTTCCTGGGGCAGGTGTGATTATCCCCACTCTACAAACGAGGAAACTGAGGCTGGCAGAGACTAAGTCTCACAAGGGCACTTAAGTGAGCCTGCAGAAGCTTCAGGAATCGGACCCACATCCATTTGCTGCTTGAGCCTGGGTTGAGTTTCCAGCTATAGCACCCCTGCCTTCCTTGAAGCCCTCCTCCCCACCCCTGAGTCCCTCACCCCATGGCATATATACAAACCTGCCAGCCGTGTTTTTATTTTTAAAGATTTTTATTTATTTTTTCAGCCAGCCAGTTAATACCAACCAACCAACCAACCAACCACCCAACCAACATGCAACAAAATCCAAAATACCGAGGTAATTTGGAGTACAGAAGTGACCAGAGACCGATCCCAGGGAGCGGACCTCAGGGGAAATGGGGCATGCCACTCGAGGCTCCAGCTGGGAAAGTGGAATGAGGGGACACCTCCCTGGTGGCCCTGTCCCTCTGGTCCTTCCTTTGTGGCATCTGGGGCATCTGGTTGAGTCCTGAGGGTTGCTGGGGGAGAGATGGAACACGAGGAGAGTATTCCAGGGGAGATGGGGGAGGAAGGGAGTCACTTATGTGATATGATTTGCTGCTTTGGTGGATAGGTTACTAAATTTCCTTTTTTCTGCAGATTTGGACTTGTTAGGAATCATCTTGATACATAATCCCTCTAGCATTTTTTATTTGCTTTTTTTCCTACCTTGATTAAAAAAATACAATTAAAAATTGCCACAGATAAATAGGGCTGGGACTTATGTCTCATGACCTGTGTAGCTTAGTTCATGTACCTTTGGCAATTTCATCATGTGCTCCTCTCCCATTTTCTGCCATGCTACAGTTAGTTTCTGAGGGACTTTGAGAGTTCTGTCCTCTTGCCTCAAAGGGCACCCATGGTCCCCTGCCAGAGTGTCCCAAGTGTCCATTATCAATCACCTTTTTTTTGGGGGGTAGGCATTGAAGGGTCCTGGGGATAGCTTGCTAATGGAACGTTTGGGCACTGAAGTTAGAATGGCAGCTTTTGGAGCTGAGGACTTATCAGTGAGTGACCTTGGCGAGTGACTGTCTCTTTCTGTACCTCAGTGTCCTCATCTGAAAAATGGGGATTAAAAATAATACCCATTTCATTAAGGGGATCTCTGAGGATTTTACAAGTTCAGAGGTATGTGGCATTTAGTGCAGGGGCTGTCACATAAGAAGCCCTCAATAAACGTAAGCTACAAAGTTGTCAGCACTCCATCATCTTAGCTACAAAGTTGTCAGCACTCCATCATCTCAGTTTATTCAGTGGATTGCCCACCGAAGAACTCGGAGGCAACAGGAAACACATCTCATTTTGTGATCTGGGCAAAGGAAAGCTCCAGAAACACAGGGCATTCATTCAGTAGGATGGTCCCAGGTGAAGGTTTTACCACATACAAAATCTTCCGAACATTTAGAGGATCAGGGGAGGGTGCAGAGTTCCCAGGGAAGCACCAAAGAAAGAAACAGGATCAGGAGGACAGGTGAATGGCGGTTGGGAGAAACTAGCTAGGGATGGGGAAATGCAGCCCTTGGGGTGGTCACAGGTGTGAGCCCCTGAGGGGAGGAAAATGGAGCAAGAGGCATGGGGAGGTGGGTGGGGGGAAGGGGGTCAGAGAGGTCACGGAGCTCTCCTGCCAGGGGTCCTCGTGTGAGTGAAGGAGGCATGGGCTCTCCCCTTCTCCACCTTCCTTAGGCCTCCTGGCTTCCAGGCCACGGCTGAGGACTGCAGGTCTTACTGAGCTGGAAACAGCTAGAGCCACGGGCAAGTGAGCCATGCTGCTGATCACACTCCCAGCTCACAGTCATCCCACTCTTTGTCATCCTTTCAGGGAAAAACAGAATCCCAGGGGCCCTCTGTTTGGCCCAGACCTTGGTCTAGTGCCCAGGTTTTTCCGGTGTGGCTGCCATATCTCAGAAGTCAGCTGGGCATGGCTAAGAACTTCTTATAATAGTCAAGACAGGAAGTGGTCAGGGCCTGGAAATAAAACAGCTCTAGGGGCTGGGAGGGTAGGGAAAAGGCTTTTTCTTGGGGTGGGGGGAAGGCTTTGTGTGCCTCCTTGGGCCATAATTCCCTTGCATAGACTTCCTGAACTTGATCTGGACCGCAGGGCCCCTACGGATAACTTTTTCTTTGTGGACTTCCCAATTTTATTTCAGACATGGGCAATTTGAGAATGTTTTATTCCAATAGGAATTTCTCCCATTAATATAGCAATGCCCACTGGAAACATTTGGGGGTGTCTGCCATCCTATACCCACACTTACAGGAAGGGAGACAATGGGTTGTAGAATAAGCTCAACCTGTTTTTTTTTTTTTTTAATATTTTATTTATTTATTTGACAGAGAGAGAGCGAGAGCAGGAACACAAGCAGGGGGAGTGGGAGAGGGAGAAGCAGGCTTCCCGCCAAGCAGGGAGCCCAATGCGGGGCTCGATCCCAGGACCCTGGGATCATGACCTGAGCCGAAGGCAGATGCTTAACGACTGAGCCACCCAGGCGCCCCTCAACCTGTTTTTCAATCCAGCTTTGCCGCTTAACTACCTGGGTGCTTTTGAGCTAATTCCTCCATCTCTCCGAGCCTCCATTTTTTCACTGGTAAAATCAGGTTTTCCATGCCTATCTTGTGCTGACTAAAGTACGAAAAATTCTTAGCATAGTATTTTGCCTATAGTAACCACAAAATAAATGGCAGATAAATAACAATAATAATAATAATAATTGCCTCTTTACCCCTCCAAGCCTGAGTTTCTGCCTCTGTAAAAGGAGTTATTATGAGGATTAAGGGAGATGATCAATACTTGTAAAGAAGGAGGTATATAAAAGAGGAGGGTATATATGTTATATATCATACATTATATATATGCCAAAGGTCTGCCATGGATTAGAATAGGGGCAGGGAACCTGACCCAGGAGCTGCAGAAGATGGTCAGTTTGACCAGCAAGGACCCCACTCATAGCCTATACTGCCCTCCCACCTCAATTTGGCCAACATTGCTCAGGGGTCTAGCGATAGGCAGCAACAAAGAAGCCATGGGTGTCCTGACTTGTAGGCAGAATCTGGGGATTGACTGGGAATCCAACAGAAGTGAGTTGGTCCTAAGGTGGAAAAACGAGCTCACATTTATTGAATACTTACTTACATGCCAGTGACTGTGCTAAGTACATTAATCTTTTCCCATCCAACCCCCATTTTACAGATAGAGAAATGGAGGCTTAGTGAAGTTAAGTAACTTGCCCACCGTTCCTAATGAATGGTGGAGCCAGGCTTCAAATCCTGGCCACCCGACTATCGTGAGCTCAAGCCTTACATTTCTCTGTCTCTCAGGAAGGTGAGTCAGGAGAACATGGCGACGGCTGAGACATGTGTCTGGAGCCCAGCCACAAGCTTGCACTCACTGGAGCAGAGCCCCAACGAGGGTGCCTGAGGATTTAGAAAGATACCAAAACAGGAATTTGGGGCCAGAAGCCAAGCAGCAGCTCTGTTATCAGAACAAGGCATTACCCTGGCTTCAGGGGTGGATGTGGAAAGGGCCTGGACTGGTTTGAGATGGGGTGTAAGCAGTTAGGTGATGCCCTCTGTGGGCATGGAGCTAGAGTCCAGGCTTGACCAAGGTGGCACCTTGTTCACCGAGCTGGGATGGAAATTCCTGGGGCTCTCACTTCTTTTTTTTCTCAGTAGAGATAGTTCTGGCTCACGTGAGGATGCACTTCAAGACAGAAATGGATTATCTCAGGCCCAGCTGGTCAATGGATATAAAATGCCAAGGCTGAGCTCCTCTCTCCCTGACTACCTTGATAAAATCTAGGAGTGCTTTCTCAGATAGCTCCCCAGAGCCCAGAAATTCCAAGCTATACCATATTTAGACACTGTGGACTCTGAAAAGCCCATTTTCCTTCAAGTCAAAGGAACAGCAGCTGGGTCATCTCTTTCTCAATAGACAGAATATCCTCTGCCAAATGTGTAGGAGGAGAAGATCCTGAGCCAATATGCTACTCCACACTTAGTCTCCTGAACTAGAAGAATGTATTTGCATTGAGGGATCTACAGTCTCTCCACAAATAGTAATAATAATAATTATATATTCCTCTGTGCTTTTCAGATTCCAAAGGGCTTTCATACCATGGTCTCGTAGAACCTCATAACTGTGTGTGTGTTGGGAGGGGGTAGAGTGGGATTGGCAGTGAGACAAAGGGCGGGATAGTTATTTTTTACAGATACGGGAAATGAGTACAGAGAGGATTTGGACTTCTTCAAGATCATGTAACTAGTAAGAGGTGGGTCAAGGGCCTAAATCCAAAGGCCTTCTGACCCGTAGTACAAAGGGGAATGAAGCATGTCTCTTAAGGCAAGAGGTCCAGGAAATGGTCACAAACCTGGTTCCTCCAATGTACCGTGGTGACAATAAGGAATTCAATAGGAGTAGGGCTTCCCCAGGAGGGGCAGATAACGGATGAGAGCATGGGGAAAGGATCCCTATTTTGGTGTCAGCCTGGCCATGGTCAGGCAAGGGGCCAGATAACATGATTTGTGCCTCTTAAATGGGTCTTGGGGAAGATCTACATGTCATGCATTGAATACCCCTCCCCTCTATAAGCTGGGGGGTATGGCACTTGGGAAAATCACAGAATGGACACTCAGTGTCCATCATCTTTGTTTGATTGATATTTTATAAAAATTAGTTATGAAATTAGTAGAAATTAATTAATAGTTAAAATTACTTGCTAGGCAAGTAAAAAAAAAAAAAGTAGAAGAGATTCTTTTATTTACTGAGGGCCTACAGGGGAATGTAGAGATAATTAGCTACAGTCCCTGCTTTCAAGGAGCTCATCGTTCAGTTGTGGTGCAAGAGATGAGGATAAAGCACTTCATAATCCCAGAACTTCTGCTTCTGACGATGACAGAGTGGTACGGGATTTGCTCTCCCACAGTAAACAATAAATGTAGACGAAATATTTGAGGAGCTGCTTTAGACCCTGAATGTAGGCAACAGAACTAAAATCACTGAGGGAAGGTAAACACATGAGGTGAGGCTTACATCTGCCCAGATTTCTGCTTGGGGGGACTTTCTGGATTGCATTGCAAGGAAGTGGAGTCTAGGAAGTGTTTGGTGATCTCACGGAGCTCAAGAGCACAACTTCAAGTTGAAGGCTGCTGAGGGTCCTGTAATTTGTGGGGAAGGCTGTTAGAGTGGAAGGAACTGACCAGAGAGGTGCCCCCAGAAGTCTGTATGGGGGCTCCCCAGGGTCTTTGGATGAGGGACAAGCTGCACAGGCACATGGTGAGACTCCACAAGCCTTAGCAGAGAGCAGCTGGGAGCCAAACAGAAAACACTAGAAGTTGCACATGGCTTAGAGATGTTGGAGTTTCAGCTCAGTCGAAGTGCAGAGACTTCACTGAACAAGTTGGCTACTTAGATGATCCAGGAAGTTCACACACCTTAGGAGCAAGGACCATGTTCTAGGGGTGCCTGGGTGGCTCAGTCAGTTAAGCGTCTGCCTTGGGTTCAGTTCATGATCCCCGGGTCCTGGGATCGAGCCCCGTGTTGGGCTCCCTGCTCAGTGGGGAGCCTGTTTCTCCCTCTCCCTCTATCGTCCCCTCTCCCCCTCCTTCTCAAATAAATAAATAAAAATCTTTTTTTTTTTTTTTAAAGGACCATGTTCTACATACTAGTCCTGAAAAGGAATAAAACCAAGATGGGCTAGATCGAGATCATCTGCCAGTAATTTAAGTGCCTAATAGAACAACACTCAACACTCTCCGAGGGAAGACAACATAAACTCTAAAATAAATAGTCTACAATGTGTAATATGCAGTCTAATATTACTATACATGTGAAGAAGGAGGAAATTGGGACCCAGGGTTTTAAAAAAAGCAATCAAGATAAACAGTCCTGAGATAGGTCAAAACGAGCAGACAGGCATTTTATTTATTTATTTTTTTGTTTATAACAGCTTTATTCATAGGTGCCAAAATATGGAGGTAATTATGATGTCCTGTAATAGGTGAATGGATAAACGGTGGTAAGTCCATACAATGGAATATTTTTCAGTGATAAAAACAAACGGGCCTGTGGTGCCTGAGTGCAGACAGGCATTTTAAAACCATGGTTGTAAATATGCTTGAGGACCTAAAGGAAAATTTTCACACAGTAATTGAAGATATGGGGAATCTCAGCAGAGAAACTGAAACTATAAAAGAGAAGTGAAGGGAAATTCTAGAACTTAAAAAAATACAACATCTGAAAAATTCCCTGGATAGGCTTAGCAGCATAGTAGGGGCTGCAAAATAAAGAACTGTAGATTATTCATTTGAGACTTAAAGAGAGATCAATAGACTAATCTGAAAAACAAAAACAAAAAAAAGGATTAAAAAATGGGGCACCTGGGTGGCTCAGTCTGTTAAGAGTCTGAGTTGTGCTCAGGTCATGATCTTGGGCTCCTGGGATTGAGCCCTGCGACAGGCTCCGAGATCGGCAGGGAGTCTGCTTCTCCCTCTCCCTCTGCCCCGCCCCTGACTCGTGCTCTCTCTCTCTCTCAAATAAATAAATAAAATCTTTAAAAAAATAGTGCCTCAGTAGTCTGCGGGATAATCTCTAAGTACTTATAATAGCTTATGTAATACACTATATAGATGACATATACTTATATAATACTTATAACTTATATAATTATTATAAGTATTTAGATAATATCTAAAATATGTGTAATTGGAGTTTCAGAAGGTAAGGAGAGAGAGAATGGGCAGAAAAAATATTGGAAGGAATAATGACTTGAAATTTCCTATACTTGGTGAAAAATAGGTCACTTCTATATTCAAGACACTCACCAACCCCAAGCAGGGTAAATACCAAGAGAACAACGCCTCTTTACCTTACAGTCAAGTTGGTAAAAAAACAAACAAAGATAAAGAGAAAACTTAAAAGCAGGTAGAGACAAACCTGAGACAGTTTGAGCAACAGAAAAATGGAAGCATTACATTATAACTCGTGGAATAAAGTAAGTATCTATGAATTCATATTGATAGAAATAAATTACTGAAATTTTAAAATGGGAGGGAAGGAACAGCTCTTCCTCATTGTGGAACACCAATTAGGAGTGGCAGAAGAAAAAAAGGCAGGTAGAAATCACTCTTAACCATGTAACTGATCTCAGTCAAGAACCATTAATAGATGTTAACATTAGTGAAAGTATGAAGAAAAACAGGATATTTGTATAGAATTGAAGTGTCTCTCATAAAATATTTATTAATTACAAAGAGAAAAATAGTAACTGGATGGTGAAGAAGTCTGGCAGACACCACCTTAACCATGTGACCAAGGTTAACATTGTAAGTAATAAGACATATTGTCACCATGTACTGCCCAGAAGTGCACCATTATTGTGGCTTTCACTAGAATGCCTCAATATAATCATGAGAAAACCTCAGGCAAACCCAAACTGGGGGGACATACTACAAAATAACTGGCCTAAAAATTGACACAAAAGTGTCAAGGTGAGGAGAGAAATAGACTGAGAAAGTGTCACAGATTGAAGGAGATTAAGGAGACATGATCACAACACAGTATGGGATCCTCTGATGAGCCACTAAATTCTACACCTGAAACCGATTTTACCATATATGCTAACTAACTAGAATTTAAATAAAAAATTGAAGTAAAAGCCAAACAAAAAAACCTAACTAGAATTTAAATAAAAACCTGAAAAAAAAAATAATCACTTGCCCAAAAAAAAAAAAAAAAAAAAAAAGGGCAATACGGAATCCTTGATTAGATCCTGGACTGATAAAAGGACACTAGCAGGAAGATTGACAAAATCCAAATATTGTATCTGGATTAGTTAATAGTATTGTATCGATGCTAATTTCCTGTGTCTGATAATTATGACTTGGTAATATAAGATGTTAACATCAGGGGAAACTGGGTGAAAGACAAAAGAAAAGTCTTCAGTGTTTTGCAACTTCTCTATAAGTGTAAATGGTTTTAAAACAAACAAACAAACAAACAAACAAACAAACAAACAAAACCAGAGGGAAAAGACAAGGAACAAGAATGTAAATAATGGCTGACTTCTCGTCAGAAACAGTGGAGGCCGGAAAACAGTAGAACACCTTTAAAGTCCAAGAAGATCCACCAACCCCCGCCCCCCCATGGCTGTCAACATAGAAATCTAGATCTTAGAAATATTATAAACGACGGGGAAACAAATGAAAGTTGAGCATATTTGTTGCTAGGGGACCTTCACTGCCAGGCTTGCTAATGGAAGTTCTTCAGGCAGAAGGGGCTGGGAACGTGGATAGCGGGTTTGTTGAACCCGTGTCGGTGCGGGCAGAGCTGGGCTGAGGAGACACCTGGGGAACTAGGAGATTGGTTATAATTGTGCGAATTGAGTAAATAGGTGAATATATAGGCAGAGATGTGACCATGCTGTGTGATCTGGATTTTGTGCCAGGGCAAGTACAAGACTGTGGACGTGGCTTCTGACCCAGGGGCCCTTCACCGGCTAGGGAGTCTTAAAGCCCGGGTCAGGAAGCCTAGCTACCCTTTGTGGGCTGGCTCCTCCTCTGTTCCCTTGCAACCTGCAGCGGCACTTCTGCGAATGAATGGGTGCTGCTCCTTTGGAGCGTCCGGTGTTTAGGAGGTCTGAGGAGGAAGGGCCCACCTCTGCAGAGGGCGGGGCTGGAGGAAGGGGCCGTCAGACAAGCTTCCATGGAAGAGATTACATCGGGGATGTTTGGAAAGATAGGTGCAATTTTCCAGGTGGAAAATGTAGGAAGATCAATCAGACAGAAAGCCAGACAGGAGCATTGGGAATGCGAAGTATCTTCCTGCGCTAGGGTGGGAGACGAGGCTGGAAAGCTGGGTCGGGGCCAGTTTTCAGGCATCTTGGGTGTCTCCCAGAGAAAGCTCAGGGAAGCCCAGGAGCTGGAGAGACTTCCATGCTCTTTGATGGGTCAGGTCTTGTTTTTACGGTGAGTCGAGCTACCCATCGCGTCGAGGGTACCAACCCCAACCACTGGCGGTCTCCTGCTCCCAGCCCTAGCATTTTGCCTCTTTGAGCCGCCTGAGGTTTCTGGTCTGGAGAAGACCCAGAGACCCAGAGGAAGGATTGGGGGACAGGCAGAAAGTGGGAAGGAGACCTTTGAGGAAAATACGATAAAGCTGTGAAGCCTGTGAGTTTGCGTTTGGAGGCGGTCTATTGACCGTGTTCTGAAACGTTCATCAGTCACTGTGTGCAAGCAAGCATCCGCAGAGAGAGGCCCTTTATGGACATCCCTGCTTACACACAAGCTTGAGATGTCTCAACAGGCTTTCCGGAAAACCAAACTAACCCAAAGAAAAACTCGATGAATAATAAAGGACTAAACCGATGCTCGGCACCAGAGTAAGCACTCAAATGGTTTGTCAAATAAACAAATCAAAGTGTGCCTGAAGCAAACTCAAGGTACAGAGGGAAGTGCCCATTCGTTCGGGTGAAAGAGGAAGCCATATGCGCGTCTTCAGGAGGTGGGACGGGGTCAGGAGAGGGGCCCCAGGCTCCCGGTTTTTCTAAGCACACCAAGCGTCCGGGCGCGCCCACGACCCCACTCCGGTCCCAGTCTCGGCGGGTCTGCGGGTCCAGGCGGATCCCGGCGGGCGGGGGCGAGGCGGGGAAAGAGCCGCCGCGGTTTCCCACCGCCCCCTCCCCGGCGCAGGGTCCGGAGAAGCGCGCGAGGGGAGGAAGCGCGAGCCGGCGGCCCGCCCCGTTACGTCCCACCCACCGCGTCCCCTCCCCCGCTCCCGCTGCGGGAAAAGTGGCCGCGGGCGCCGCCGCTCACTGTGGGGCGGGCGCCGCGGCGGCAGCGGACGAGATGCGGGCGCGGCCGCTGTGGGCCGCGGTGCTGGTGCTGGGGGCGCTGGCGGGCGGCGGCGGCGGAGGTGAGTGAGGCTCCGGCGCGGCGGGGACGCGGCTTCCCCCGGAGATCGCGCCGCGCATCCTGCCGCAGCCCGAGTTGGCGGACTTGGAGCCGGGCAGGCGGCCGGCCGGCCCCGCGCGTCTGCGCTCCGAATGCGCGAGGCCAGGCTGGGGCCGCCGGAGCCGGCAGCCGGGGACCTTTCCGGCCCCGCGGTGACAGGCGTGAGAGGCCAGCTCGGGCGGGTGCTCCGGGACGTCGAAGCCCTTGGCCGAGTCAGGCGCCCGCCCGGGGCGGCCTGGGCGCGCGCGGTGTGGCGGGCGCACCTCCCGGGCGGCGCGCCTCGCAGGTGGTCTGGGGCTTGCGGAGACCGGCTGGCCGCGGTGGGCACGGCGAGCTGCGGCTTCCCGGGGCTGTTCCCGCGCGCTGCCAGAGGGATGTGGTTGTAGCTGCTCGGACGAGCGTGTGTGCGCGCGCGGGTGTGCCAGCTTCTCGACATTACCCTCTCTTTGTGTTACACTTTCTCCCAAGTTCTTTTCTTTAAGTCTTTTTCCTTGGTGGCTTCCCGCGGGAGCGGTTCGGAGCAGGGCGAGGGCTCTGTCTCCTACAGTGTCCCCGGGTGGCAGCCGTGCCTCTGCTGCCGGGACAGACCCTGCATCCGAGAAACCTCCAGCGTATGCGAGGAGCCACAAGAAGGGTCCCTGGAACTGGCTTGGATCCCTGGCTTTGTCTCTCCTGCTGCTGCACGCCCTATATGCCAAGACAGTTGGCATTCAGCCTCCTTGGTGCTGGGGAGCGGGTGGAGGGGCAGAGGAGGTTACAGCGCAGGGATGCTGCCCGTGGTCCTTCCGGAGCCCTGGTTACCTTCCCAGACAGAACTCTGGCTCCCGTTCCTCTGGGGCGTTCCCCTGCCGGGGACGCACAAGTGTGCATATATGTACTTTTAATGAAAAGTGTAGTACTCATTGTAAGACAATTTAAATCCCGCAGAAGGCATTAAGAAAGTTAAGATTTACTAAGTCCTTATCAAAGATAGCTATTCAGAAATACTTTGATGATTGCCTTCAAGATCTTGTGTGTGTAAGAGATTATACAGGACAAGACAACAGTATCTTTTAAAAACACTTTAATGAGGTATGATTGACATACAAATAACCCTATATATTCAGTGTATATGACTTGATGAGTTTGGAGATACATATACACCCATGAAACCATCACCACAATCTCTGAATGATGTCTTGGTGGAGGAGTTACAGATAATATATAGGGGGCTAAGTTGTTTTTGCTGAAGCTTCCCATGTGATAGATGCTCAAACAGGTCAGCTGATATCTTCAGCCTACAGTGAGCAGCCTGATGACCGTGGTACCGAAATACAGATCTCCAGCCTTGTGCCCTGGGAGGTGTTAGAGAGGCAGTTCAAATGCTGCCTGATGTTAATGGGGGCAGTGGAGCTGTCTCCTCCAGATGGCTGCTCCCGTGAACTTAAAACATTCGTTGCTTTTCTTTTCACCTCTACAGCTTTCTGAATTTTGAATGATTTCTGAGTCTAACCATTGTATTTTCTTATAGTCTTAGAAGAAAGCAAAATAACATAAGATAGAGCCTAGCATGGCACATGTTTCAATATTAGTGAAAATGAAGAGTGTACATTATTTTGGTGTCTGTCCCTCCACCCCTCACTCCTAGTATTTTTTGTTAATCTGATACAGAGTTGTAATGATCCATATAGGACTCCACTGCATTGACATACTTTAGTTTGCCATATCCTTTGGGAGATCTGTTCACAGATTCGTCGTTATGATTGGGACGATTCCAGCTGTATGACGAGTTGTACTGAGCTAGCCCCAGGCTCCTTCTGAGAAGCAGGTTGGAGTAGTGTTTCAGAGCATGGACTCTAGAGTTAGATCTCCAGAGTAAGAAGCCCCCAGTAAGAACAGTTTATATTTGAATCCCCTCCCCCAGGATTGGTAGCTGGATTGCAGGTGTTGTCAGATTCCTGGGGAAGCAGGTGGTAGGAGGAGAATAGAAGAGGGGTGTTGGTACACACAGTGTTGAAGGGACACAGAGAGAGCTGGGTGGTGGCACAGAGAGGTTGTCCCAGAATAGGAGTCTGGGATGGGGAGAAGAGAGGCTGTTTGAGAGTAGAATTGAGTTTTGGAATTTATGTCCAAAGATGATCTTTTTAACTTCACCCAGGAGGTATTGGGTTTTGTGGCTTCCACCTATATAAGTCTGTATTCTAACCTGAGACCTAAGGGATAACAAGTTTTGTTTGCTGTCACCATCTAAGTTGATTAGTTCTGAGCTGAAGTGCTAATTTCTCCTCCTGAGTTTATATCCTAAAAACTCTCCAAATGAAGCCCTCTGCCTGGAGAGACATGGCAGGAAGGCTTGTTGGCTGGGGAAAGGGACAGTTATGTTTTTGTTTTTTTTTTTTAAGATTTTATTTATTTATTTGAGAGAGAGAGAGAGAGAGAGAGAGAAGCAGCATGAGAGGGGAGAGGGTCAGAGGGAGAAGCAGGCTCCCTGCTGAGCCGGGAGCCCGATGTGGGACTCGATCCCAGGGCTCTGGGATCATGACCTGAGCCGAAGGCAGTCGCTTAACCAACTGAGCCACCCAGGTGCCCCAGGGACAGTTATGGTTTAAAGCCAGCCAGATGTGGGTTTAATTCTTGATTTTGCCTCTTATTGGCAGTGTGACCTTAGGCAAGTTACTTAATCTCTTGGGACCTCAGTTTCCTCATCTGTAAAGTGGAGAAAACAATACTTCAATGACTGTGCTAATTAGAAAATAAGCATCCAATAAGTGGTATGTATTATTGCCATTATTCTTATCCATGGTATCTACTGTGTATTGGAGACAAGCTATTACCGCTTCACACATGAGTGCAACCTGGGCTCGTGGAATGAGACCGATGGGGCCCCTTCTCCCACACCTAAGTGACATTCCCCCACTGGTGGTTTGGCATATCTCAGCCCCTCTCACCCAGCAAGAACCCACACAGAAGAGACCAAGGAGGAAGAGGCGCATACATGTGCTTTATTGACTAGAAAACCTTAAGTTCTGCCTCTGGGGAAAGAGGAAAGTAAAAGACATTCACAAGATTTCAGGTTCTATGAGGAGAAGAACATGTCTATTTTGTTCAGTGCTCTAGGCCTGATGCCTGAGACATTTGGCAGCCAAAATAAATTCTAGGGAACGCTATGAGAAGGCATCTAGAGGTGATGTGCCTCATTGTAAGAAACCCAATATTTGAATATCTGCATTCATTCACAGAGGATCCTCAAGTGCTCCATCTGGGCATTCTGGAGAATTTTAGAATATAGCTGAGATCATGAATTCTTCGCGAATTTGGATCTCTGCACTGTGGTGCCTTAGACCTCTGTTTTCAGGGGACCCTCTGTGAATTCTCTGCCTTTTTCTCCCTCTCCTGGGAGGAGACACACAGGAGGGAAGCATCCTCCTTTACCCACCTCAAAACTGCAAATGGTAGGGGTCTCCTGGGGACGGCATCAGATGGGGCAAGGAGGCAACAGTGAGGAGGGGGAGACTAGATATGACTCTGGAATTTCCTAATAGAAATTCCTCCTCTGCAACTCCCCACCCCATTCAGGATCTCTGGTTATCATCCCCTCCCAGCCCTACGAATCCTTCTGCCTCTGTTGGCAGAAATAGCCAGGAAGCATGCCCACAGGAACCACAACTCATGAATCAGCAGACAGATAATTAACTGGGGGAATGACTGAGCAGCTTCAGGGAGAAACCACTTGGCCTGACCCAGCCCCCTCTGATGCCCACAGCTGGCCTGCTACTTCACCCCATGGCCTCCCCTCCCTTCCCCCAAACCCTGGCCCTATCCTGAATGGGAAGATCATTGTGCCTGAAGGAACTCAGGTCGTGAGTGGCAATGCAGGTGGGAGAAGAAAAATGACACGGCCTATCCTCCCTGTGTAAACTGCTGCCATTTATTTAAAATGTGAAACTCTCTAGCCAAAAAAAAAAAGTGTAAAAATCTCCTTTTTTTTCCCCCATGCACACAATATCTCCAGGAATACTCTTTTTAAAGTTAGGTTTATTGAGGTGTAATTTACATGCAATAAAACCCATCCTTTTTAGGTGTACAGTTTTTTGAATTTTGACACACGTTTGGTTCAGTAACCATCAGCATAATCACGATACAAAATATTTCTGTCACCCCAAAAGGTTCCCCATTGAGCTCCTTTGTTATCAGTACCCTATCCCCACCTTTAGTTCCTGGCAACCTCTGATCTGTTTCCTGTCCCTACGGATCCACCTTTTATGGAATGTCATATAAATGATGTCATAGGGCATGTAGTCTTTAAAGTCTGGCTTCTTTCACATAGCATGACACATTTGAGATTCACCCCTGTTGTTGTGTGTATCAGAAAGCAAAGGGTTTATCCAAGGCTACTTCATCTTCCACGGGTATTGAGACAGTTACCCTGAAAGCAGGGGGACTATATCAGTTAAACCTGGATGCAGCTTTCAGTTCCTAAATTTTCTAACTGGATAAATGCATTTGGGCCATGTTTAAGCCATTTGATTTCCCAAGTGCTATGTAGTAATATCTTCAGGGTATTGGAGAGGATTTTGCAGCAACCTGCACTTTTATCATTGGTCTGGAAAGCAATGTGTATTTTGTGGCCAAATATGGTATGTCACAATCCTTGGGGCCAGAAGCTGTTAAGTAAACCTGGGGCTATTCTACCTTTAAAAAAATTTTGTAGCATCTCTGAAAATACAAGTCCTCCTTTCTGGTTTTCAGTCACATTGTCACAAAAAGACTAGTCTCCCTCTCCCCATCATTTCTTAGTTCAGTTGGTGAAGACATTCCAACACTCAAGGAGAGAATGAGGTGAACTTTTTTTTTTAAAGGAAGTTGAATGCTGGAGAGTAAAATGGCTGGTTCCCCTTTAATTCTGTTCTCCCATCATGTTCACTATTAATCAGATGATGTGTTCTATTCAGATTTTCTTCCTTGTGTACATAATAATCCTTATGTGTGTCTGTATTCCTTACCTAAACTTGTATTATTATTATTATTATTATTATTATTATTATTATTATTATTATTTAAACTTACAAAAGCCACTTCCTTTCATGCAGAAAAAAACCCAAACCTCAGGTGTGAAAAGAGCTGCGGGTCAGGAACTGAGAAACCTATATTCTATTCCCACCTGTGCAGGCTTTTTCATCAATTTGCGGTGACTTTGCACAAGCCATCTTCCCCCTGGGCCTTAGGCACTTGGTGTCTCAGGGACACCTGCTCCTCCCCACCTTTAAGTGGAGAAGTTTTTCTTTTAACTAATTCGTAACATGGAACTCCAGGTAAAGATTTATTTGGGGAAAAAGAAAAGGGAGGTCTATAGTTAAAAACAGCCTTGAAAAACTTTGCACCGGAAGAGAGCTCCAGAAGTTTGGCAGAAGGCACATCCAGTAACCACTTCAAAAGTCCCTGTAGTCAACCTTAATTTCTTTGCTAACTGGGATTCTTGGATAGAGAAACCCGGGCCTATGAGACCCACCCATGGTTGGGGAGCCTACATTTAGATGAATGCCAGGTTAGAAAGTGAGACAGGACAGAGGACATTTAAAATCAGCTTTAATTTTCTTTTACCTTGTAAATGTAATTCAGTTTGTTGTGTAAAAAAAAAAAAAAAAAGTCAAGCAATACAGAAATAGAATAATGCAGAAAGTACCAAGTCCCTCGTAGTCTTGTCCTTAAAGATAAGTGCTGTTGACAGTTACTCTAGTTTTTTTCCTATATATATCACCATAAACAGTTATTTATCCTTACTGTTATTTCTCAAGTAAGATCATCCACAACAGGATCATTGTCACTCAGTAATATATCCTAAGCATCTTTTTATGTCAGTTTGTATCTTTCCATTATTTATCCTAAGAGTTACAATTCTAGCCAGCACGCATACTGTTATATGGATGTAGCAAAATTTACTTAACTGATTCCCTGTTGGCAGACAGTGGGATCATTCCCAGTTATTTGCTACTACAAATAAAACTGCAGGGGATGGCCTTGTTCATTGTTTGCACCTTTGTTCAAGTGTTTCTACAGGCTCAATTTCTTGAGCTGAAGCTGCTTGGTCAAAGGACATGAATATTTTACATTTAAATTTTAATAGGTTTTGCCAAATTGTCCTCCAAAATGGTGGGAGCAATTTGCCTTCCTACCAAGATAGGAAGTGGTGGATGGGGTGGGGTGGGGAGCAACGAGGACTGGTGGCATCGCTGTTGCCTGCTCTCCATACCCACCAGACATCAACTGCAGGAGGAGAAGTAGCAGAACTGGAGTGCTGGATGCCAAGGAGGTCACCAATAGGGCACTGCTGGGCCGGGCCCCAAACAGAGCTTGGTACGTTTTTGCTTCTTCTCTATACTGAGTGAGTCAGATGGGAGGTGGGGCCCGTGCTGATAAAATTTTCCAGAGCTGGAGAATCAAGTCTCCACTAAGCTATTAGGAAGAAATGGACATTTGTGCATTGTGTGTGTGTGAGGAGTCTTGGGCCCTGGGATGCTGGGCCTCCTAGAGCATTAGTCATCCGTGATGCTTTCTGGCTGGAATATATCCTCCCAGGGCTGGCCGCACCTTGAAGATCTTCTAATCCAACACTGTTTGCTTTACAGAGAAGCAGAAAGGGGAGACCCTGAGAGTTGAAGTGACTTGCCCAAGATCATCCAGCTAGTTTCGGGGCATTGGTAGGGTCTAGTCCTGGGGGCTCTTGTCTTTTGGCCCCGTGATTTCTTCAGCATATCCTGTTAGATGCAGAGGGCCTGGGGAGTCTGACCCTGAGGCGGGGCTGTGGTGGGGGTGGGGATGGGCATTCCCAAGGCAGGAAGCAGTTAGAGTGAAGGTAAGGAGGAGGGAAGCCAACATTTACTGAGTCACCACCGCAGGTGGTTCTTCCGCTTAAATTATCTCATTTAATCCTAACAACGAGTGAGGTAAGGATTAGGTGCATATTTGGGAACATGGGGAAAGGAAGCAGCGGTTTGGGGTCTCCCATGCTTGGCTGATGTGGCTGCATTAGGCCTGTTAAATACTAGGGAGCAATTCTGAGTCCTTGAATAGAAAGTGAAAGAGTCACTGGACCTTTGAACCCCAGGGAGATGACAGGACCTGCCCGAGGTTACACAGCCAGAGGAATAGCACAGGTGTCTTTGGACTTGAGATCTGCCTGCGGCTCTGCATGTCTTCCCCGCCACGTCCACTGTTACACAAGAATCATGTTCATGGTTTTACCTCCACTGCCCCATGGTGTTGCTCAGGGACTGGGTGTTCATTTTATATGACAACCATATGGAAGACAGGACTCTGTCCGAGGAGGGCCTTCTGCAGTGTTCTGCACATGGCTACCGAATTAACCCAGTTGGAGATGATCACCAGGTGTGATCTGGCTTCACTGTCCAAGGGGATCCACTTGTTGGGGACAAAATCCATCCTGTCTTTCTGCCCTGCCCCGCATGCCATCCATCAGTAAGGCCCTGGCACGTAACTAGGGTCTGACCACACTATTAACCCCGCTGCACTCCCAATCCAAATCCCTGCCATCTGTTGCCTGGATTACTGTATTAGCTTCCTAATTGGTCTCTTTTTGTGTTGTTGCCCTTATGTCTGCCTTCCTCTGAGTGGCCAGGATGATCTTTTCTCTGCTCACCTCTGCTCAGACTCCCCTAGTGGCTTTCCATCACGTGGAGAATGAAAGCCACGCTCCCTTCCGTGGTTATAGCTTCCGTGTGTTCTGGTCCCTGACCACTACTCGAGCCACTTCTCTGCCTCATTCCTCCTCCCTCTCTCTTCCTGCTATTTCTTTAACGGGCTGAGGTCCATTTAGCACTTGTCGTGATTCTTTCTGGAATGCTCGTCCCTAGATCTTCCCGTGACACACTCCTTCATATCATCTTGAAATATCAACTCAGAGAAGTCTTTTTTTCTGAAAAAAATTTTTTTATTTGAGTTCAGGTGACACACGTTACGTTAGTTTCATGTGTACATAGTGATTCGACATCTCTGTACATTATGCTGTGTTCACAAGTGTATCTACCATCTGTCACCAGGCAGTGCTGTTACAATACCATCCACGACATTCCTTATGCTGTACCTTTTATTCCCAAGACTTACTCGTTCCATGACTGGAAGCCTGGATCTCCCACTCCCCTTCACCCATTTTGCCCGACCCCTTACCCCCCTTCCCTCTGGCAAACAGCACTCTGTTCTCTGCATTTACAGGTCTGATTCTGCTTTTTGTTTGTTCATTAATTTGTTTTGATTTTTAGATTCCATATATAAGTGCAATCATATGGTATTTGTCTTTCTCAGTCTGACTTATTTCATTAGCATAATACCCTCTAGGTCCATCCATGCTGTCACAAAAATTGGCAAGATCTCATCCTTTTTTATGGCTGTGCAATATTCCTGTGTGTGTGTGTGTGTGTGTGTGTGTGTGTGTGTGTGTGTTTTACATCTTTATCCACTTATCTATTGATGGACACTTAGGTTGCTTTCATATCTTGACTACTGTAAGTAACGCTGCAATAAACATAGGGGTGCATATATCTTTTGGAATTAGGGTTTTTGTTTTCCTTGGGTAAATACCCAGTAGTGGAATTGTTAGATCATATGGCGTTTCTATTTTTAATTTTTTGAGGAACCTCCTTACTGTTTTCCACCATGGCTGCACCAATGTACATTCCCACCAACAGTGCACGAGGGTTTGCTTTTCTCCACATCCTCACCAACACTTGTTATTCCTTTCCTTTGTGATTTTAGCCATTCTGACAGATATGAGATGATATTTCATTTTCGGTTTTGACTTGCATTTCCCTGATGATGAGTGATGTTGAGCATCTTTTCATGTGTCTGATGGCCATCTGTAGGTCTTCTTTGGAAAAATATCTATTCAGGTCCAGAGAGGCCTTTCTTGACCACCTTCTCTAGAAGGGATTCCTTCCTCTCATTGATGCTATTCTTTAGCTCTGTTTTCTTTTTAAAAAGCATTTGCCACTGTTTGAAATTGTATTTTGTAGTGTATTTTTTTTGTCTTCTTTTTTGCACTAAAATTTAAGCTCCACAGAGTAGGAGGCTTGTTTCAACCACATGCCTCCAGTGTCTAGGAGAGTGCCAGGCACAGGTAGGTGCTTGATGAATATTTGTTGAGTAAGTGAATGAATGAATGCCAACATCACTGATGTATGTTAGTAGAAAAGTATAAAGCCAAAGTACCCACTTTCCCATTATCTATAGATGGATTAACCATAGCAGTTTTCATTCCAGGATGGCTTTTTTTCAATCATGCAAAGTATTTCAGGGCAATGTTCCTCAAAATCATGTCATATATGCTATGGAAATGCAAACCCATTTTGTATTAGCTTCTTAGGGCTGCTACAACAGTGTGGCTTAAAGTAATGGAAATTTATTCTCTCTGGAAGCTAGAAATCTAAAGTCAAGGTGTCAGCAAGACCATGCTTTCTCTGAGACTCTGGATAGAATCCTTCCTTGCCACTTACTATCTCTTGGTGGTGGCTGATCCTCTGGCATTCTTTGCCTTCCAGTTGGGTTACTCCGATCTCTGCCTTTGTCATCATGTGGCATTTTCTCTGTGTGTCTGTCTTCACATGGTATTTTCCCCTTACAAGGACATCCGTCATATTGGGTTAGGGCCTCCCCTACTGACCATATCTTGATTACATCTGCAAAGACCTTTATATCCAAATAAGGTCACAGTCATCAGTACTGGGGGTTAGGACCTCAGCATACCTTTTTGGGGGCACAGAATTCAACCCATAACACATTTTAATATTGGTAGAAGCAAATTATACACCAATGTCTTCTGATGTTACATACCATATTTAACTGTGATGTGCTTAAAACAATTTTTTTTTTTTTTAAATCCCTGAAATTAGGATGCATCCTACATCCATAGTCTTAGGTATGGTGAAATGTGGTCATTTGGATTGCCTGCCATTTTGAGTAATGCTTACTGGAGCTTTGTGCTCAGAGGTATGTGTTACCTTGAACTCCACTTCTCCTGTCTCCTTCCCATTCCTTAGATTACTGAGCTGATGCTACATGTAATGAAGGAAAAAAAATAAAATAAATTTTCTTAGCAGCCTCCTCTGGAAGAAACCACTTGTGAATCCATATGGCAGTGAGCATGAGATGTTTTGTTCTTGGATGACTCACTCAGCCAGGTGACTGCAATGGAAGATCAGGCATGGCCTGAGTCACCCGGTGTCCCCATGGACCTAATTGGGAAGTGACCAGTCAAGGGAACCCAGGCCAGAACTCCTCTCTGGCAGAGAGGAAGATAGGCTGTAGTATATGCAGTGTGCATCATCCTCCCTTCCCACTAAACACCTCTCCACTTGACTTAGCGCTCTCCTGAAATTCCGTGGCCTCACTAGGGTGGCCCGTTCCTGCTTTCTGACATCCTGTCTCATTGGACAGCACGTCCTCAAAATAGCTCTCATTGACGCATTATGACTTCCGCTTGTTCCAACTCCCTTCCTTGTCCCCCCCCTTTTTTCCCTCCATTTTTCCCATCCTTTGTCTCTCTTCTGGTTCTGTGATTTGGGCTGATGTGCCAAACCACAGCCTTTCCTTCTGCTGTCCAGGCAAACTTTCTGGCAGTCTCGTCTAGCTTTTCTAATGGGCCTCCTCCTCCCTGCCAGCCCTCCTAGGTTGGATTTTTGAACACTAATCTTCCTGACTCCATTTAGAAGTTAGATCTGACAGTTGATCATTTTACACTCATCTGGTGCTTTCCGGCTCTGTGCTCCCACCGCCGCCCCGTTCAGGGCACGCTCAGCCGTGTGTATCGTGCAAAACACCCACCTACCTTAAACAGCTGGGGACTCAGGATAAAAACAACGAGGGCAAACACAATAGCAATGAGAGCTACTGGAGCATCAGCTGCCTGTAGTGAGCCCTTCCTGTGTGCCCGCCCTTTGGGCCCAGAGTTTGACAGGGATCGGTTCATTGAATCCCTACAGCCACCCTGTGAGGACCAGGGCCGATCCACCTTGTTTCCTGGCTCTGGCTAAACCGTGGGAGGAAATGGGTGGTGGGGGTGGCTAATTCTTTTCAATGACAAAAGTTCTGATGAGGATCACCCCTTTTCCAGCGGGGCTGAGTCTGGGCCCTTGAGGCTAAGCAGAAACATAGCCTTATGAATGACTGGAAACAGAAGCCCAAACTCCTTCCACATGTTCAGGAAGGAGGGGTGGCCTCAGAGCTGCAGCTCATTGAATTGGCATGGCCCAGGCGTAGAGACTTCTGATGAGTCAGTCCCTTTTAGCCACTGCAATCCAGAGAACCTGCCCTTGGTGGCAGGTCTTGGTGGGGGTTATCATGGGGGGGATGGCTGGTTCACACGAAATCAGCCTGTGATTCACTGAGAGAGGAGGTAAAGGGAACTGGCTGACACGACTCCCTAAAGAACAAATCCCAGCAGCTTGTCTCAACTTCTGGGGTCAGGGGCTGCCCATTCACTGGGAGGGGGCCTGCTGTTATTTATTTCCCATCTGGCAAGGCTTTCTATTGTGGCTACAAGTCAAGGACTCATAGGCAAATAAATGCTAATTTGAGAATGAATGGATGGAAAAACGGAGAGGCAGGGAAAAAGTTTGCAGAGATAATTTGATGTGCCCATACCTCCCATGGTCCTCTCTTCTAACTCTTCCCGACATCTCCTTGTGCTTCTGCTCCTCCCCACCCCCAGTGAAAATCGATGGCATTTATGTCCAGAATTACCCCCCTGGATGCCGATTCCCATGGAAACTTCAAGGTGGGAGGCAGAGACCTAAAATAGTTCAGGCTCTGCTCCTCTCAGAGCTCTTTCAGTAAGGCAGTAAGGGGGGGCTATGCTCACATCTGGCTGGGAAAAAAGCCACTGGGAACTGAGACATGGCCAGGCGGCCCTTGCGGGGGTGGAAGGGGCCTACTGGGTGCGTCTTGGGATCTGAACCATGAGGCCTTCTGAAGCCGGCTGCTCTGGGAAGACGGGATACCTTTCTTCCATTATAGATAGACAGTGCCTGGCTGAGGGCTGCCCCAACTCAGAGGTGGCCTTGGAACCTTAGAGCCAGGCTGGGAACTGCTGCCATAATTCCCCACCTCACAGTCCTCACGCTCGCTCGGTGAGGGTGTAGTTCACGTCAGAGGCTGTGGCCCAGGGGTCACTGCTCATGGGCTGGTAGCAGCACCCCACTTGCAGAATTGTGCAGTTGGGAAAGGCCTTTGAAGTGAGACAGACTCAAGCTCTGAGGAAGTCTGGGGCTTCCAGGATTCCACATATGATTCTGGTGTTTTTAGGAGAACAATGAAAGTTTAAATTGTCAGAGGAACAGTTTCAACCCATTTGCATGTCTTATATTGGAATTCCATGCATAATTTGGAGACATGAGCTCAGTTGCTTAAAAAACAAAACAAACCTGACCTAGTCCAATGCCTCTTCATTTGCTCCAATATATATTTATGGAGCATCTGCTTTGAGCAAGGACTGGGGCTCGCCTGGGCTGGCCTGGGCTGGACAGGGCAGGCCTTATGGGGCTTAAAATCTATTGGGTGGCAGTGTTGTTAAGACAGATAGACGAATAATTGTAATATGTTAGGAATTGTCGAGCAAAGAGACTGGCTGAGAGGAGTTAAATGACTCGCCTAAGGCCTCATTAATAGTGGTAACTCAGTTAGGACTGCAGTCTATTGATTGGGTGCCTACGCTTTCTGTTAGATCCCCCTGACCTCTAATGAGGCCCTGAGGTGTATATCATTAAGATGTAATGTTTAAAGAGTTAAAAGTATGATTACCATACAAATGTAACGTGAACTTGTGTCAAAGTATTTATTCAACTTAATTAATGAGGGAAGCAGTAAGATGTTAAGATTAGTTTCAAAGAACATTCAGGGAAGGGAGGGGACCCTGGCTGGCTCAGTCAGTAGAGCGTGCCACTCTTGATCTTGAGGTTGTGAGCTTAAGCTCCACGTTGGGTAGAGAGATTACTTAAAAAAAAAATCTCTAGAAAATTCAGGGAAGGGAAATTTATAGTTGATCGGTCAAAAGAACGTTGAAATTAGTTATCTGACAGTTTTGAAATTGGTTAATGTTCTACAAGGCAATAAACCCTACCCTTCAGGGGTACCTTTGCTCCCAAATTATTTGCATTGTTGTTGGACAAGAATCATATACACTGTTCTCATCAAGAATCATATACACTGTTCTCATCAAGAATCATTTCCACTGTTACTGGTTTTCTACAAGGTAACCTCTACCCTTACAGGGTTATAAAATATCCTAATCACTAGAAGTCAAACAATGGTATACACCCCTAGAAAATCAGGTAATCCATAAGTATGGTGGGTCTACTTGTCCACACCTTGCGTTACATTGAAAGGACACCTGGTATTTCCTTTGCCTATTTCCAAATTTTGGATAATTTTTCTCAACAATAGTGTGTGTGTGTGTGTGTGTCTACACACACACATTTTCTGGGTATGTTTTGTCTAGATGTTGGAAGGGAGTTCAGTCACGCTATAGTAAAATGGACTGAGACATTCAGCTTGATGAGAAGTTTTGGGGGCACTGGAAAACACCGTATTTATTAGGCTGATTTCCCTAAAAATAAATTTGTTGGTCTTACCAGCTGGGGGCAAAGGGACTGCTTTAAAAAATTGGATGAAGGGCCTGGATCATGAGGGGGAATGTATCTTCCTCAGTCTGTTCCTTATGTTGGAAAAGGCCTTCCTGGGGGCACTGCAGAAAGAGGAGGTTTACCTGGCTGAGCCCAGGAAGCCTGGGCTGGGGGAAGAAGGGAGGATGAGAGCTTCTGTCTAAGCAAGTGCGTGGGGTTTGCTTCCTGGCTCAGCTTCTCTGGGTTATTTTGGTCCCTCTCTTTGTCTCTGTTCTTCCCCCCAGCTTTTTCTCTGTCCTTTGACCATGTGAAGACTGTTCACATTTGAATGGCATTTTGTAATGTAGCAAGTGCACAAATCCTGTGAGGTAGATATTACCGTTTTCATAAAGGTTAATGGAGTTGCTCAAGGTCACGACGCAGCTAGGAAAAAGAGCCTTCCGAATTCAAATATGGGCCTTTCAGCTCCAATCCATGTCCTTCCAGCTTATCTCACTCAGGCTTTTCTGACATTTGTGGAGTTGTCCCTGGACCATTCTACACCTTGACCCGAAGATATATGTATTGGGAAGCTTGAGCAGGTTTCAGAAGATTTGCTTTGTCCTGCCTGGCCAGTGGAACGTTCCCCGCCCCCACCCCCCCACCGTATTTAGGCTGTGTGCTCATGTTAGTGCATCAGGGCCTTGGATCCCTGTGTAGGGGCTGTGAAGCGATCACTAGAATAATTGGAGAGAGGGCACATTGCATTGTCCTGGGCCTCAGATTTTCCTATGCACAACGTAGGTGTCAAACGAGTCGTTAATTAAAACCTTTCCGTCAGTTATGACCTGACACTTAGGGTCCAGGGCTCGGTCTTGCTCCAGCACTTGTCATCATTGGGGCCTCATCAATGAGGGTGGTGATGAGTTTCTTCCGACCTTTCTCATTCTCTCTTCCTAACCATACAGCCTTTGGTTGGTGAATGTCCGGGGTATGGTCAGACCTGCTGTGTGCATCTGAGAGCTGTAAATCTGGGTGTTTGGGGATGTTGGGCAGGATGGGGCAGGCCAGTTACCCTGTTCAGGCCAAGTGGGTGCTAATGCTTTTGTCTCTGTTGCAGTGGCCAACATCTGTACCACACGAGGTGTCCGCTCCTGCCAGCAATGTCTGGCTGTGAGTCCCGTGTGTGCCTGGTGCTCGGATGAGGTAAGGAGACATATGACCTTACTGCTTCCCCAGGCTCAGCTGCCTTTGTGCAGGAATGGACCCAGAGGGGCATCTCCTTCCTGTTAAAGACACAAGCCCCTTGTTCCTTCTGAGTAAAGCTAGGGTGAAGCCTTCCCATTGATGGATGTCAAAGTGAGCTGTCATGGGGTCGTTGCTGGGAATGCCTTCCAGATTCTGCTGTGTGGCCCCCTAGCATGAGCCAATTTTGGTTAGGTTCCTGGTCTCACTGTAGCCATTGTCCCTCCTTACCACACTTTGCTTGCTTTTTGTTAGGGTGGAGCGCCCCAGGGAAGCAGGGCTTCAGGTGTCAAAATGAGAGGCAGCAGAGGGTTCTTGGTATAGAAGGGATGCTGGCTTACAAACATTCCAGAAGGTTTTTTTTTTAATTTTTAAAAAGATTTTATTGGGGCGCCTGGGTGGCTCAGTCGTTAAGCGTCTGCCTTCGGCTCAGGTCATGATCCCAGGGTCCTGGGATCGAGCCCCGCATTGGGCTCCCTGCTTCGCGGGAAGCCTGCTTCTCCCTCTCCCACTCCCCCTGCTTGTGTTTCCTCTCTCGCTGTGTCTCTCTCTGTCAAATAAATAAATAAAATCTTAAAAAAAAAAAAAAGATTTTATTTATTTGAGAGAGAGAGAGAGATTGAGAGAATGACTGGGAGGAGGGACAGAGGGAGACGCAGACTCCCTGCAGAGCAGGGAGCCCTACGCAAGACTTGATCCTAGGACCCTGGGGTCGTGACCTGAGTGGAAGGCAGATGCTTAACTGACTGAGCCACCCAGGCACCCACATCCCAGAGTTTTTAGAAGGCAAATAAAGGAGAAATCTTGAGCTTCCATGGCGGGGGTGGGGGGGGTGGGGGGGGAATGTTCAGTCAGAGGCTCTCTTCTCTTTTCCTCTGTGAAGTTTGGGCCCCCACAACTTTACCTTTTCCTCTCTCTTTTATTTTCCTCCTTCCTTCCCTCTCTTAGGTGTCAATGAGAGAAGGTGCTGGGCCAATTTGGTGAGGCTAGGAGGGTGACAGGAAGGGGTTAGTTGTGTCTAGGCAGAGGGTTTGTTGTGTCTGGGGCCCTAGGGAATGAGTGTGTATGAGGGAATGGCTATGTTTGTGGCCGGGATGGGAATTTGGAGCTGGTGAGGGCCGGGGGGTGAGTGTGGCTGGAGAGATTCCAGTGATTACAGAGTCTGAGGCTGAGTCATTGGCCAGGGCCTCCAGCAGGTGGTTACCTGAACTCCTGGCCCAGGCTGCTTCCGGGCTACCTGAGGCGTCCTCTTGGTCACAACAGCACGTCTCTGCCCTCTGCAGTTTTAGGACTGCTCCAATCCAGCCTCCTCATTCTCTTTGCTTCTCTTCCCAATCTGCTGAGTTTCCTAAAAAGGCAACCTCCCTGGCAGGCTGGTGGGAGCGTGGGGTGTGTGTGTGTGGGGGGCAGGGAGTGGGAGCTGGGAGGCTGTGTTTATCCCTGGACAGGAGGATTGCCAGGAGGTCAGCCCAACACACTACTCTGCCTCTGTACAGTTCAGCACGGGAACTGTTTCCAGAGGCAGCTGCCCAACATCTGGGCCACATTGACTTCATTTAGCAGATGAAACATTCCCTGGGGCTGCGAGTGAGGGGTGGGGAGGGGGTGGGTCAGTCCATCCCCTCTACCCCCACAGGTTCTCCACCCCTCTGGGCTGAGCTCGCTGCTCAAGTGTGAGGTGGCCTCCTCCCTTCTCAGTTGCCATATCCTCCTTCCCTTGGTTGCCATCATAAGATCGTTAAGCTGCTTTTGTAAGGAAGCTGGAATTCTGCAACTGCATCCTCGAAGGTGGGAGAGCTTCTTGGATTGGATGGCCTGAAGCTGGCTGGAGCAGATGGGTAGCCAGTGGAGAAGGGTCACTCCAAAGATGCTCCCCGTTCCTTTTCTCTCCTTTTCAACCCAGAGTGAGAGGAAACGCAGGCAAGTGTGGCTGAGCGGAGTCTGGGGAAAAAGAAAACACACTCTTGGAGTGTCTGTCACACCTTTTGATCGGCACAGGGACCAGCCCTGTAGCTGAGGTATGTGGAGGTCCAACCAGACAAAGCCATGTGACCAGATTTTGGAGATGCAAGTGTAGAAGATTTATAGATGACCATGGTGTATTTTGTCCTCTGGGGCAGACCAGGGGAGGACATGGGGGAGAAGGTGCAGGGTAGGATCAAAGCATAAGGTGGGACCTGCCTAGGAATGGTGGGGGAGGGGGTGGGGTGAGTCAAAGAGGAAATGAGTGCATCATGGACCAAAGAAAACTGATGAGTAGAAGTAGAAGGTCCAATAAGATATTCTCTGGGAGCATGGAATATAAACAGGAAAGTGGGGGAAGCCACGAGTTTAGTGAATGACTACAACTATCTCTGGGAAAGGAGGAGGAGGGGAGGAGAGATAGAGGAGGAGCCCAGTGTGGGGCAAAGCGTGTCAGCCAGCCTCCTCTGGGGAGGAGTGGGAGGTGGGAATCCTGGGCTGTAACCTGAACATGACCGCTGTTTTTTTGTTTTTGTTTTTGTTTTTGTTTTGTTTTGTGTTTTCTTTTCCTGAGGGCTTCCCCTGCACAGGCCAAGTTTAATTGCTGAATGTGTCTTGGCCATTGACTTAAAAAACCAGAAGTGAACTGCCTGGGCCATTTTGAATGTGACTTGTTGAATAGCTGACCCTAGAGGGCCCTCTGCTTCTGCCTCCCCTACTGTGGCTGTTCAGGCAGGGCTGGCAGTGTCTGGAAAAACAACTGGTTGGGCTCAGCTTTTCCTCGGTCCTAGAGGACAGCACCTCTGGGTGTGTATAGCAAGTGCTTGGCCCGGTCATAGGAAAACATAGCCAAAGTGGATGAGTGCAGTTTTGGGCCCATCTGCATAGGGTGTGTCCTTGGGGGTGGGGTTACATACTGATATGGGAGGGGGGGTGTTGCCTCTGGGCTGTGAATGTAGCGAAGAGGCCAAGATCACACAGAGATTCAACTCATGGTCTTGGGCCTCACTGGTGCCATGTTGGAATCTAGAACCTTCCAAACTTGCCTGGTTGTAAGAATCACCTGGGGTGCTGGTTAAATAGAAAGGTTCCCAGGATGGATCCCAGACCTTTTGCATTGGAATGGGTTGTTATGATAGCAAGTTTGGCAAATACTGCTGATCAAAGGGGCTGATCTGGGGTCATGGTGGAAGGAGGTGGAGTTAAGGCAGCTAGATAAAGTATAGGACACCCAGTTAAACTTGAATGAAACAACAAATAATTTTTGATATAAGTATGTCCCAAATATTTACTAAATTTGGCGACTCTAAGATGGAGGGAAATACTAGGAATTCTTACATAGTCCTGAGTACACATCAGAAGGTGGACCAGCTCACACTTGGCCTGACAGCCAAGGATGAACAAAGAAGAATGGGTTTGGGTCTAGCCAAGTAGAAGACTCCAATAGGAGTGACTTATTTCTTCTCTGCATCTGTGGGGGACAGGTGTGGGGCCATTATTTAATTCCTTTTTAGTCACAACATAATTTTGTTCTCACTTCTCTGCTGTTTTTTCTTTCTATTTTTTTTTAAATCCAGAGTTTAAGTGTTTATCTTGAGAGTTTTGCTCAACTTGTTATTGTAAAAATAAAAGTATAACATTGAAAGTGCTCCCTCCCATATACAAGGGGGTATGGATACCAATAACCATAAATCAAAGTGCTTTTCTTTTCTTCTCCTTCTTTCTGTCCCTTCCACACTTCTCTGTATGCTCTTGTAATTTCTTGTCCTCACTGGATGTCCATCAAGAAAACAATGTTAATTTATTTCGGTTGGAGGTTCTCTGGGGGAAAAATAAGTAGCAGACCCTATTGCCCCTTGTCCTCCGAGAAAAGAGTATGCAATAATCGTAGTAATTTTAATGGTAATAGTAGAAAAGAGTCAGCTTCTATATGCGTTTATTTGTTTATGTCCTATCAAAAGGATTTGAGTATATTTCACTTATATCGAGATTTTTCATATTTTGAAAGCATTTCGTGTTCACAGTCTTATTTGACCCCTGACTAAGCCTGTGAGATAGGTAGGATAATGACAGTTTTTTATGCTTTACTTTCCCAATGTCCAAAATGGGATGAATGAAGAATGGAACTAATAGCATGCATCACTCTCCCAGGAGAGGGAGGGGGTTCAGCTCACACCATGCGTGGGCTGGAACCTCCCACCTCTGTGCTCAGGATCTTCCCCTGGGTCTTGGTTATTTCTGCCCTTTTTTGTGTCACATCCGGTTTCACTTGGAACTAGGACTTTAACATTCCTCTTCCCTCCTTCCAGTTGTTTCTCTGAGTAACCTAGAGACATTCCTCTACCTTCCCAGTCTGGGTTATTAAGAAAGGGAATGTTGCCCAAGTGTGTTGAGGTCACTGCCTTGGTATCTTTCTGGGACAGAAGGCTCTCAGGGAGAGCATGACTGAAGAGCATGCCTGTTATGTTCCTGACCTCTGATGTCAGTGACCATAGAGGGAGGGAGGGAGTTTTTGTTTCTTAGTGTTTATATTTCTAAGGAAATTCATAACAAAGCATAAGGACTGTCAGCAGGGCTTAGCACTTCAAACCTTCTTGTAATAAGCACTGTCATGTTAGGAAGCAGGGAGTCAGGAAACCCCCTCCAGAACATTCTCTCCCTTCTCCAGTGCAGCTTAAAGATACACAGTGGCCTTGCTGCTGTCATTCAGCCTCTTGGTCTCCCCCTCCCTCTCCCCTTCAGTATCTGTCTTAGTCCTGGAAAGGATCAGCTCCTCCATGCATCTTGGTCCTTCCAATCATTGCCTTTTTTGGAAGGTTTTCTCCCCAGGGCTTTGTGGGCAGTTGGAATCAGAGATAAGATAGGGAGTGCTGTGAGTAGGAGACTGCTTTCTGAGGGAGAAGGGTTGGGAGAGCCCTGCAGGGGCAGCAAGAGCACTTTGGGCACAAAAACTCCACGAGCCCACAAGTTCTCCCCTCTGCCATTCTGTCCTTGGCCAGGGCTGGGAGCAGGGAGGGCATTTTCATCTCCCTTGGAGACTTGGAGGATCCGTGATGTTCCCACTGGAATCTTTTGAGCCAAGAAGGTTAAGTCTTAGGCACTGTTTCCCATTGCTGATGCCATTTATCCACCTCATACTTGTGAGGCTGAGCGGGAAAGAAGGAAGCTGCTGGCTTCTAGAAGCTTTTTTCCCCAGGGCCAGGAGAGTCCTCATGCTGTTTGTCTTAGTCTGTTCAGGCTGCTATAACAAAAATACCATAGACCAGGTGGCTTGAGAACAAATGTTTATTTTCCACAGTTCTGGAGGCTGAGGAGTCCGAGATCAAGGTAGCAGCAAATTTTGTGTCATAGTGGTTGTCTTTTTGCTATGACGTGGTGGAAGGGGCCGGGGAGCTCTCTGGGACCTCTTTTCTAAGGGCACCAACCCCATCATGAGGGCTCCACCTCAAGACCTAATTACCTCCCAATGCCCTACCTCCTAATGCCTTTAACATCTGAATTCTGGGGGGTACAGACATTTGGTCTATAGCACTGTTGGTCTTCATGTTCCCACCCACCTGGGTAAGATTTTCAGCCTATCAGACAAGGGCTGGGCACGAGAGGGAGAGAGACTTTGAGTATCAGGAGGGGTTTTAGGCTATGGAGTCCTGATTTTTTGCGCATGGTTGGTTCCTTGTGGCCAAATCCCTCCCCTGGAAATATGGCTACCAGTCACCTGCAGGGGCTAAGGAGGCAGAATGTTATCTGTCCTTCCCATACCTTCCACATCCCCATCTTGCCTTCTGTTCCCTAACTGGGCATTCTCAGGTGTGGTCTTTGTGGGGCCATTGCTTGCATACTTCTGTTTCTCTGCCTCGATTCTCACTCTACACAGCATTTAATACAAACTATCATTTTATGAGGATCATTTCAGTCAAACAATCTAGTTAGCACCTCACTTCTGCCATTCTTAGCACTGGAACTTTGGGCAAGTTACTTAACTTCTCCAAGCCTTAGATATCTTTCTTGTAAGATGGGCTTCCTCATTTGTGAAGCCTCCAAGCCTCAGGTTTTTCACTTGTAAAATAATAATAATAGTTCCAGCATGAGAGAACCGTAAGCGGGAGGGTTGCAGGAATCCACATAAAGCACTTTTCACAGAGCCTGACATGCAGTGAGTTTTCAATAAATGTTAACACCAGTTTTGGGGCGCCTGGGTGGCTCAGCTGGTTAAGCGTCTGCCTTTGGCTCAGGTCATGATCCTGGGGTCCTGGGATTGAGCCCCACATCAGGCTCCCTGCTCAGTGGGGAGTCTGCTTCTCCCTCTGCCCCTCCCCCTACTCATGTTCTCTCTCTCTCTCTCTTGCTCTGCACTCTCTCTCTCAAATAAATAAATAAAATCTTTTAAAAAACCCCCACCAGTTTTCCTGGGATATTGGTATGGGTTATTCAGCTGACTTCTGGAAACGGTTGTGAGAGGGGGTAGGTAGGGATGGAGGCGAAGATTGAGAGCCTGAAGGCCTAAATATTGTGAAACAGGCCCAGGGAAGAGTTTTCCAGCTTTCTGGCCAGTCCCCCCAACCTGGCAAGGAAGGAACTCTCATGGACTGTGCCCACACAGTGCTGGCTCAATGTGCTGGATGTCAGAGCAGGGAAGGGCTGAAAATGCCATGTCACCTTAACCCCCTTACCCAACAGGTGAGAGAACCAAGGCTCAGAGGGGTGAAGTGATGAGTCTGAGGGCACAAGGCTAGCTAGTGGTAGACCCAGGATGGAGCCTGTTTCCAGCTTTCTTTCCAGCAGCATGCCTCCTACTCAGTACTCAGGTGTAGACACACACAGAGCTCTGGAGAACCGTGAGATATACACCAGGGTGTTTGGAAGGGACTCCATATGTCCACGGTGAGAGAGGAATCTTAAAGTGAAGTGATAAGATAGGCTCTGGTCCGTGCCTGGCATCTTGGGATTTGCCCAAGCTTGTGGAGTTTATTCATAACTAACTTATCCAGGAGCTATTTATAGAGCACCTCCTAACAATAGCTTTTATTTATTGAGCACTTATCCTGCAGCAGGCACTATACTATCGGTTTTATGTGCATTGTCTTGGGGCGTCTGGTGGCCCCGTCAGCTGAGTGGCTGGCTCCTGATTTCGGCTCAGGTCATGATCTTAGGGTCCTGGGATGGAGCCCTGAGCTGCACTTAGGGAGGAGTCTGCTGGAGGTTCTCTCCCTTTGCCCCTCCCCCCCACTCTCTCTCTTTCTCTAAAATAATAAATAAATAAATCTTTATATGCATTGTCTTATTTAGTCCTGCATAATGTCCCTGTGAGTTTGGGCTTTTATTATCTTCATGTTATAGCTGAGGAAGCTTCGGTGACATGCCCCAGGAACCAGCTAGCAAGAGACAATGCTGAGATGTAGTCTCTGCCAGTCTGCTCCTATGCTCTTAGCTCCAACTCTGCTGCCTCCCAGTCCTTGTTCCCCCTCCCACCTTTGTGGTGACTCCTGGGGTGGGTGCTGGGAAGAGAGAGGGGACAGCTCCTGCCCTCAGGAATCTCACACCCCAGCCAGTGCTTAACATAGTGTCTTCCAACCTGTTTGACCCTGACCTAGAGAAAGAAATACATTGTATATCTGCGTGTATTATATCCAACTCAGAATATATAAACGTGTCACGAAACAGTATTTACTTCTACTATTTATATGTGTTAATACTTTCTATTCTATTCAATTGCATTTTATTGAATAAATTGATGGCTGAGACCCTCTACACTGATTTTGGGGACTCACATGTGGGGTGCATTTCAGTTTGAAAACTGCTGGCATAACAGGCATCTTATAATACTGACCCTCTTCCTAACTACCAATCCATGAACAGGCACTCGCCCAACCTTTCTGGTGCCTCAGTTTCCCCCTTCTGTACAATGGGCTATCTTAGGAGGGACCACCCTGAGTTCACTTCTGCTGACTTAGCTCCAGAGGGCGGGCTGGGTGGGCTGGAGGCTGTTGGGAGTCGGCCAAGCCTGCAGGAGGCAGAGAGCCACAGAGCTGCAACCACAGGGCTTCACCTGGGGCTCCTGTCTTACAGGCCCTGCCTCTGGGCACTCCCCGCTGTAATCTGAAGGAGAATCTGCTGAAGGATAACTGTGCCTTGGAGTCCATCGAGTTCCCCATCAGTGAGGCCCACATCCTGGAGGCCAGACCCCTCAGCGATAAGGGCTCCGGAGACAGCTCCCAGATTACTCAAGTCACCCCTCAGAGGATTGCACTCCGGCTTCGGCCAGGTAGGGAGGGGGCTCTTTTCAGAGAGAGACCCTGGACAGATGGGCAGAGGGCACAAGGTGGAGGCCTGAACCTTGGGGAAGTAGCTTGCAATGGAAATGAGGTGGGAAGAGAAGGATGTCAGGGGCAGTGTGGGCCGGAGAATGCAGGAAAATGGAAGGTAGTGGAACCCAAAATCAGAAGATCTGAGTTTGAATTTTAACTGTCCCATAGATTAGCTGTTTGACCTTGGGCAAGTTACTTAGTCCTTCTAACATAGTAGGAACTCAACAAAATGTCTATTACTTCTTTCCCCCAATGCCTGTTTTACCTAAATTGGTAGCTTTGTGTTGAGGCTTGAATGAGATAAAAGATGAGAAAGCAATTTGTAATTGTAAGCCCCCTTTCCAGGTGAGATTGGGGCAGGGGCACAGGGGCAGAGAGAATATAGGGTCAAGAGACCTTCAGGGGAGGAAGGATTAGGCTATGGGACAGGCTTTTTGAAGCTTTGATTTAGACTTTCCAGTTATATCAAGAAGATTTAACCAAGTCCCTTCCTTGTGCAAAGCATCTGATGGGAGCTATGGGATTCAGAGAAGGATGGGACTCCTGCCTTTTACAGCGTCTGAAGTGTAGTGACTGCCAAACCTCTGTGACTCTTGGGACCCAGAGAGTTAGACAGATGGGCATTTAGAAAGGGTGGAGAATTTTAGAATAGAAAAAAAAAAAAGAGGTTAATAATCAGAGGATCAAGCAGTTGGAAGAGGAATAGAATGGCAAAGGGAGAGGAGAAGGAACCAGGGCTTTCAAGTTTGATTTGATCAAGAAGTTACATCATCTCAACTGTGTCCAAATCCACTTATGAAGTCTTAGAGGGAGAAAAAGGAGAAAAACTAACATCCTCTTGGCTTCCAGATGATTCAAAGAATTTCTCCATCCAAGTCCGGCAAGTGGAGGATTACCCTGTGGACATCTACTACTTGATGGACCTGTCTTACTCCATGAAGGATGATCTGTCGAGCATCCAGAACCTAGGCACCAAGCTGGCCTCCCAGATGCACAAGCTCACCAGTAACTTGCGGATTGGCTTCGGGGCTTTCGTGGACAAGCCCGTGTCACCATACATGTACATCTCCCCACCAGAGGCCCTCAAAAACCCCTGCTATGAGTAAGTCCCTCCTGTAGAAGCCAGGGCAGCATCCCTCCCCTTTGTCTCAGGCAAGTCCAAGTTCTGCTTCCTGTTTCTAGCTCTAGGATAGCTTTGTTGTGGCCATCTGGCCAAATCATATCTCCTTTCTACCTTGGGCTTCCTGTCTGGCAAGTGAGCTGGCCTGTGGATCTGGAGTGTTGTGTCAATAGAATCCAAGGCTGTTTGGAGTGTTAGTAATTGCCAAAACCTCTATGACCCTTGGGACCCAGAGGATTAGACAGATGGGCATTTAGAAAGGGTGGAAAATTTCCAGAAAGAAAACTAATCACCTTTTGGCCTTGGTCACAAATAAGTAGGAGATAAGAGAGAATGGGAGGGAAATGAGATAAAAAGTAGAGAGAAATTTATGGATAAGTAAATAGAGGAGTTATGATTTCAGAAGATTGATTCCATTGTCCTCATCATCCAGAGTATGAGACGTACAGAGCCAAAATGCAAGGCATTATGTCCTAGAGGAATATAAAAAGAGTAGAAATGATATTTTTCGAACCTTCTAATAAATTCAAAAATTGTTGAGTGTGCCTCTGTTGACACTTTGTTTTTTTTTTGTTTTTTTTTTTTAAAGATTTTATTTATTTGACAGAGAGAAAGACAGCCAGAGAGGGAACACAAGCAGGGGGAGTGGGAGAGGGAGAAGCAGACTCCCCGCTGAGCGGGGAGCCCAATGCGGGGCTCGATCCCAGGACCCTGGGACCATGACCTGAGCCAAAGGCAGACGCTTAACGACTGAGCCACCCAGGCGCCCCATCTGTTGACACTTTGGCTTACAACTGAATGAATGGCTTATTTATTTAATTGGTGGAGACTATAAAGATCCAGGGAGTATAATAATTTAAAATGATGGTTATTGAGCCTGACAATATACAAATTTACTTTTTAGTTTTCAAAATTATATGATGTACCCTTTCAACCTGTCTGAGTTGTAAAGTTTCCCCAGTAAAGGTGTCAGCCATCAATTAAGCCACTGGGCTGGGGACAGAAATGCTCCCGTCCAGCGCAGATCTATCAGTTTGTTGATGGTTCATGGACATTAAGTTATTGATGAACTTTTGCTTTATCATTGTGTTAATGTTACTTTAGAGAAGTGTTAAGCCTAAGGTGATAGCAACAACTATCGAGTCTCTCTCTGACGTAAGTGCTTTTCATGAATTAACTCATTTAAGCCTCAAACAGCTCTTATGAGAGATGACCAATCATGTCCTCATTTTTATAGAGAAGCTTGCCTACAGTCCCATGACTAGGAGCTGGGACTTGAATCCAGGCAGTCTGGTTCCACAGCTCACTGTCTTCTCTTCTAGGCTAGCTGGAGGGAAAGCCAATGTGACAGGAGGGGTTTGGAGTCTGAACTATCTGGGTAATTGTGGTTGTATAGCATAGGCCTGGGCAGTGTGCTATCCATGTTTGTCTCTCCTTCTGTCCCTCTCGCTCCCCATGCGGCCTTTTCCATCAGGGTATCTGCTTAAATTATCCCCCTCCCTCCCCAGTATGAAGACCACCTGTTTGCCTATGTTTGGCTACAAACATGTGCTGACGCTAACTGATCAGGTGACCCGCTTCAATGAAGAAGTGAAGAAGCAGAGTGTGTCGCGGAACCGAGATGCCCCAGAGGGTGGCTTTGATGCCATCATGCAGGCTACAGTCTGTGATGTGAGTTTGGAGGGCACGGAGCACCTGGTGTGGTTGGCATAGATTATAATGGGGGAAGGAAGTGGTTCAACTGTGGGGATTTGTGTGTGAAATAAGAGCCAAGTTTTGTACAGTATGAGCAATAAGTTTCTCCTGATATGCAACCTTTGTTCGTATCACCCCCTGGCCAGAGCTGACATTTTTTGAACCTCAGTGATCCCAGCTGTTTTCTGGAGAGAGCATCATCCTGCCTTCTCTGGAAGAGTCAAGGCTGGGTTGACTTAACCTTAGCAAAGTGGGCAGATGTTCAGATGGGATTTCTTTAGCCCCGCCCAGCTCTGCACATGCAGGCGGGTTTCTAGACAGGCCACGGGATTATTGTTGGAAAAGTTATATTTGGCGTTGAAGTAGGTGTCTTTCAGAGGCTTGAACTAATCAGCTGAGACTCCTTTCCTAAGAGAACAGAAACCCTTGAATTGGAAAAGCTCCAGCTTGTGTTCCAAGGCCTGGGGCTGAAGCCGTTCTTCACGATGACTTACTCAGCCCTTCAGGCGTGGAAGTCCTTGGGTCTTTGTCTTCTACCAATGACAAGGCTGAAGTTGCTTTCTCTCTTTTGATTTTTTTTTTTTTTTAAAGATTTTATTTATTTATTTGACAGAGAGAGAGATAGCGAGAGCAGGAACACAAGCAGGGGGAATGGGAGAGGGAGAAGCAGGCTTCTTGCCGAGCAGGGAGCCCGATGTGGGACTCGATCCCAGGACTCTGGGATCATGACCTGAGCCGAAGGCAGACGCTTAACGACTGAGCCACCCAGGCGCCCTTGATTTTTTTTTTTTTTTTTTTTTAAACAGGAGAAGATTGGCTGGAGGAACGACGCATCCCACTTGCTGGTGTTTACCACTGATGCCAAGACCCATATAGCGCTGGATGGAAGGCTGGCAGGCATTGTCCAGCCCAATGATGGGCAGTGTCACGTTGGAAGTGACAACCATTACTCTGCCTCCACTACCATGGTGAGATTCTTGGTACCACCTGTGGTCCCAATTCACGATGGCCAGGGCTGCTCTAACCCAGGCAGAGCCTTCGTGTGACTATGAAAATGGCAGCCCTTCCCCAGGGCAGGGCGCGGGGCTTGTTTCAGCCTGTCCTCCCACTGCCTCCCATAACAGCTGGACACCGTCATCCAGGGGACAGACGGCACAGCCATTATAAGTGGTCCCGGCTGTGGTCATTGCGGCCACCCCCTCCGCTGCCTCCAGCAGCAGCATGGCATCCAGAATGGACCTGAAGGACTTTTGCGGGTCCAGCTGGAAAGCAGGCCTGCCTGTCTCCTCTGTACAGATTAGCCTCTTCTTGGAACACCATGCTCACTTGTGGTTATTGGAAGAAGACAGAGGAAAAAGAGACACAGATCATCAAAAGAGCAGAGATCTGTTCCTGTGGGGAAAGGTTGAAGGGCTCCAAGTCATTTAGCTTCAAAGAAAGAAGTTTAGCTGATACCTGAGAAGACTTCTGATAAGTTGTTTTCTATGGCCTTAGAGGGTCAAATAAGAGGAAGGGAGTTTAATTGCTGTAAGCCATAAAGAAATGTAAGACCCTCAGAATACTGATACCCTGGATATCTGGGGGTAGGTGTGAACTCTTTATCTCTTAAAGACAATACAGCAACTCCTTGTCTAGGTGGCTTAATGGTACACCTGTGTAAAGGCAGGAGTCTGAGCTGGATGATCTCATGAGCTCCCTGCAAGGTCTAGGATCCCAGGGACATGTTCACAGTTCACCAGCTTCCCCACTGTGGCTTGAGTTCCTTGGTGTCAGCCCTATCCAAGTCGGGCACTGCCAGGCATTGGGTGAGTCAGTGGTAATCATTGATCCCTAATCTAGGCAAGACACCTTACCAGGGGCTGAGGGAGATAAAGGGACTATGTAAGGTCATCCCCTTTTTAGTTCAGTTGAGGAGATGTGCTACCAGGAATACACGATGCGTGATTAATGCTAAAGGGGTAGCATAGTCAATAAGGGCTTTCGGGATTCAGAGGAGGAAAGCTCATCACGAACTAGGGATGGTCAGGGAAGACCTCCCAGAGAAGGTGGGACCTGATCTGGGTCCTAAGGAAGGAGGAGGATTGCCAAAAAGAAGGCCAGTCCATGGGAGAGAAAGAGCAGGCTGGCTCAGTGGTAAGTAGAAGAGGAAGAGATGTGAATGCTGGTTGGCAAGGAAGGCTGAGACCACCATGTGCTGGTGCACCACGAGGATGCACATGCCAGGCCGAGGCATTTGTCAGTAGCTACAAAACGAGGAAACTTCACCCAATGAGGCCTGACACCTATGGGACGGAGAGCGAGGGGTAGGAAGACTCCGAGTTCCACTTTGCCGCTCCCTCCTTACTTCCTGCTCCTCACCCAGCCCTCTCTCCTCTGAGCCCCAACATCATCTTGTGATGCCACTCTTTGGATCTTCGCTTTGTTTTGTAGTTATATGTACCTGTCTTCAGCTCCAGACCATGAGCTCCTTGGCAGCAGAGACTATAATATATTTGTCATTCAATAAATGTTTGTTAAATGAGTTAATGGAAAACAAAATGAGGCCTGACAGTACCTGGCTCATGGAAGCTGCTCCTTGGTATGAATGCGTTGAAGTCTAGTGGGAAGAAAGAGATGCTTGGTTTTGACACCACCAGCCTTTGCCTCTTCATCTATCCCTGGAGTTCACAACTGGGTTTGTGTCGCTACTTACTCCCTTGCCTCACATTGCTCATGGGGTGGAAAGGTGTAAACACCATCACTGTCTGGGCCATGGCCCAAATCAGCCAAATTCTAAGGTGTAGAATCCAGGGATGCATGTGAATAGAGGTGAATTCTTAACCAACCTCCATGTCCTCCCTTTTTACAGGATTATCCCTCTCTGGGGCTGATGACCGAGAAGCTATCCCAGAAAAACATCAATTTGATCTTTGCAGTAACTGCAAATGTAGTCAATCTCTATCAGGTGACTATGCCCCCAGGGCTGCCTGGAGTGGGGCCTGTGATGATGGGTGGATCTGTCTTGGGGACCCAGCGTGCACTACCATGGACCAATATTCCCAACCAGGAAAGACCCTCCTCCAACTTGTTTCCAGGAGCTAATGATTCCTTTTTATGGTTTCTCTCCTCCAACCTTGAACCTAGGAGGATGGGTGTGTTGGTGTTTGCAGAGCCAGAGGGGAGCCATTAGTGGGGGTGAAGGGTGTGAGAGGTTCTTTAGAATTTTATTCAGGGCTGAAAAACTGCTAGGTTTATTACTGGCAGTAACAAGTAAAATATCCCTTTGTTCCCTCAATCTTCATTTCAAGACCCTCAGTCTGATTTGGGGAGGGCCTTTGGAGACCACCATCTTCCTTCAGTCAGCCTTGCACATCTTTGTCTTCCTAGAACTACAGTGAGCTCATCCCAGGGACCACAGTGGGGATTCTGTCTACCGATTCCAGCAATGTCCTTCAGCTCATTGTTGATGCATATGGAGTAAGTGTCTTGCACTGGAAATGGGCCTGCTAAGAATCCTCCTCACTTGGCATGACCCAGGAGGGCTCAGATTTGGGAGTCCTGGATGCTAGTCCACCATGCAGCCTTCACTGCCTTCCTCTTATTCTTCTAGAGGCTCGCTGATGGCCAGCACTGGGAGGAATGCAGCCTTCTGAGAGAGAAATGGCTCAGAAAGGAATGCCTGGGAGTGTTAGGAGCAATGGGTAAAGAGCTTAGAGGAGGTGGAAGGGAAAGAGAGGATGGGGATGGTGATGAGGAAGGAGCAGAGTCCTGAAATTGGAGGAAGGACAGGGTGAGGGACGGGGCTCCAATAGCAGAGAGAAGATGGAGCTGAGCCATGGGGAAGGTGAAGTTGGTTAAAAATTAGGTTAAAAAGGCTACTCTCCAACGGGACCAGTGCTGGCACTCCCTTTTTGCACATCCATGAAGCTTGCAGGCGGGTGTAGCGGTTTAGATTTTACCCAGACTCACCCAGGCACCAGTGGGGACAGAGAGAGAGAGAGAGAGAGAGAGAGAGCGAGGAGCAGGTCTTGCAGGAAATATAGTAAGAAACAGGTTCCTAGGGGTGCTCCCCTCTGGCAGCTTCTAGGCGAAACTCAGCATCTGGCACTGCTGGGGTGAGTCCAGGGCCCCCAATAGAATTTGCTTGGGATGAAATTGGTTCCTCTCCACTTCCTCTCAGCTCATCCCCTTACTTTCTTTTGCCCCTTTCTGCTTAGAAAATCCGCTCTAAAGTAGAGCTGGAAGTGCGTGACCTCCCTGAGGAGTTGTCTCTGTCCTTCAACGCCACCTGTCTCAACAATGAGGTCATCCCAGGCCTCAAGTCTTGTGTCGGACTCAAGATTGGAGACACGGTGAGGTGGGCTGAGCTGGGCAGGGTCTGTACCCCCAAGTGTCTGTGGACACCCCTCCCCTCCCTTCCTTGTACCTTCTTCCTGAAGGTCATGAGAGGTTAGAGATCATGGAGCTGCCCACCTTTTCCTCTGAGGCTCCTGTTGTCTAAACTTCTCTGTTACATAAACTTCACCATCAGGATTTTTTTAAAAAACATGCATGTAGGTTTCCTCTGTTTGCGTATGCATAGTTGATTGCAAATGAAAATATTTCTTACCTTCAGTCCCTAACCAGTCTCCAACCTCCCCCAAGGTAATGCCTTTCTTTCCTCTACAATGTACAATGACAGGGTCATCTGTAAGTATTTACTGAGCACTGACTTCGTGGCAGGCATCATTCTAGCTGCTGAAGATTCAACAGCAAACGGAACAAGCAAAAAGACCAAACACCCACTCTCATAGACTTGCGGAATGCAAACGTTCATTTTGCTCCTCCAGTCCCTCTATGGCCTCTGCAGCTTTCTTTCCTTAGTGGTTGGTTCTCTTCTGCTTCTGCCTAAAGGGGAAGGGCTGGTGAGAGGGAGGGAAGCAGAAAGGGGGAGAGCTATATCTATATCATCTGTATCTATAGCCTCTGTATGTCCATCTCTATCCCTCTGTCCGTATGTCTATCTATCTATATTCTAGAACAGGTGCACATACCCTATCCAAGAAATATTGGCTGGAAAGGTATATGATGGCACAAGTGATGAAATATTCATGGAAATGAAACAGTAGATCCTGAGCCTGTGGTTGGGCACTGTGTGGGGTTGTGTGGTGCAAAATAGTGCTTTGTGTGTCTTGCTACAAAGATATATGACATTGTGTAATCAGTCCAGCTAGCTTAGTTGGCCAGAGCAGAATGTTTATAAGATCACAGGTTCTGTTCTGCTTGAGCTGGCTTATTTCATATGTGGAATTAAAAAACCCCAACATATCTCATGACTAAATTACATCTGTGCACCCAGCCAGATATAACAGGACAACTGTCCCCAGGCTCTTCTTTTTGCTTTGCAGACCTGGGTCGTGGGGAGGCTGAGGAACTCCAGGTTGCTGGGGCATTAGACCCCCCAGTTTGGCTACTCCTCGGGCAGGGCAGGGCAGGGCAGGGCAGGGCAGGGCCCAGCTTCTTTCCCTCCAGGGCTGGAGTGTTAAAAGTGTCCAGGTCCACCCGCGTCTGAATGCGATCCTACTCTCCTCCCAGGTGAGCTTCAGCATTGAGGCCAAGGTGCGCGGCTGCCCCCAGGAGAAGGAGAAGTCCTTCACCATCAAGCCTGTGGGCTTCAAAGACAGCCTCACGGTCCAGGTCACCTTTGACTGTGACTGTGAATGCCAGGCCCAGGCCGAGACTTCCAGCGACCGCTGCAACCATGGCAACGGGACGTTTGAGTGCGGGGTGTGCCTCTGCGGGCCTGGCTGGCTGGGGTCCCAGTGTGAGTGCTCGGAGGAGGACTACCGCCCCTCCCAGCAGGACGAGTGCAGCCCCCAGGAGGGCCAGCCCGCCTGCAGCCAGCGGGGCGAGTGCCTGTGCGGCCAGTGCGTCTGCCACAGCAGCGACTTCGGCAAGATCACGGGCAAGTACTGCGAGTGTGATGACTTCTCCTGTGTCCGCTACAAGGGGGAGATGTGCTCGGGTGAGTAGAGCTGCACGCGCTCCCGTCCCCATCCCCATGCGCGCTCACGCATCTGTGGCCTCTGGAAACTTTCGGCCAGGGCTCGGGTGGCCACGGGAAGGCCGGGCAGGCAGAGCCGAGTGGATGGTGTTGATGGTGCTCCACTCCCACGGCAGAAAGCAGAAGGAGGTTCTCTTTAATCCCTCCCAGCTCCCCAAGTCCTTGCTCCTGGGGTACACACAGAAGCGGAAGTGAGCTTGGGCTCCGAGGGACTCCCCTCCTAGAATAGCTTGGGGCGAGTGGGGAAGCTCGAAGGTGAAGGCAGTTTTCTTCTTTTCTTTCACTTGCCCTTCTAATACTTTCAGTCACTGGTTCCTAATCCTTTCAAGGATAGGGACCAACCCCTTATGTTTAGGTAAAAAAAAAAAAAAATCACTGACTGATGGTAATTAGATTTTTGGTAGTTACAGGTTTGGAAAATACATGATATCAGACTATCTAGCAAAGTTAGCAATATTTGTTTTTGTTTTTGTTTTTTTTAAGATTTTATTTATTTGACGGAGAGAGACACAGCGAGAGAGGGAACACAAGCAGGGGGAGTGGGAGAGGGAGAAGCAGGCTGTCCGCTGAGCAGAGAGCCCGATGCAGGATTTGATCCCAGGACCCTGAGATCATGACCTGAGCCGATGGCAGACGCTTAACGACTGAGCCACCCAGGCGCCCCAGCAATATTTGTTTTACATGAATTTGTCTTTTCATCATAAGACTTGGACAATAGTAAAAAAAGCAAGACGATGGAGCACATTTAAGGAGCCCAGACACTTGGAATGATGGCGGGAAAAGTGTAAGCTCCGATGATATGTCAGCACTATTTTGTTGTCACTCTTGGCACTACTGTCCCAGATCTGTGCTGTCAAGTGTAGCAGCCACATGTGGCTATTTAAATTTAAATTCATCAAATGGAATTATAACTTAAGCAAAATTTAAATAAATTTAAATGGAATGAAAAATGAAAACGTCAGTTCCTCTTTTGAGCAGGAACCACATGTGGCTAGTGGCTGGCACGTTGGACAGCACATAAATTAGAAAGCATTGCCATTGAGGGGTCCAGCCTACAGATGGAGGATTATGATGTCAAGTCCTTCTACCTACAGGATACTGAGGTTTTGTCCTTCTCATGACAAAATTCTGTAAAATCTTGAGGCCCATTGAAAATCTCAAGCTGGTTTTTCCTGGCCCGAAAGACCACTCCTAGGATGCTTCTCCAGCTAGAAGAAATCAAAGTAATGTGAGTTAGTCTATCTGCAGACATGCTGACTCTCAGCATGTCTGAGTAGTTCCTGGGGCACTGGGGAGAGGTTTTTGCTGCGCTATGATCATTGAGGTTTGATCCCTCTTGTGACAGAGAGATCGAAGACATTTGCAAACTGGTTGGGATTGGTTTTTGGGTGTATTGTGTAGCCAATCAACAGATTATAATTGGCTTCTATGGTGATCTAATCTATGACTCAGATTGGCTTCCTTTGCACTGGGGCTTAATGAGCTGAGCTAATCTACCTAGATGTTCACTTTAACATCAGTCTAAGAAAGCTTGATTAGAAAGGTAAATCTGTGTCATTCTAAAACATGCCCTAGTAACATAAAAATGGCTTGTTTTTATTATCTGCAACATTGTTTCCTTTACTCAAGCCAACAAAATTTGAGTGAGAGATCGAGAGATGGGAGAGAAATGATAGGGAGAGAGAGAGATCAGGTACACACTAACACACACACAAACAGCAGTTTGAGTTAGAGGGTGAGGCAGGAATTTCAGCTCATTGTAATACTTAATAGTACTTACATCATATTCAAAGTGCCAAAGGGAATTGGTTAAGTTTGATGTGGGAGACCATGGGGAGAGGGTTGTCCTAGGAGAGGCCTACAGACAGCCCCTCGGGGGCACCAGGGACAGAGGGAGGTCTACTCCTCCTCTGTGCCTCGTGGTTCCTGGTCTGGTGTGACGCCCTGTGGGAGGAATCCCATCCAGAGTGGGTTTCCTTCAGCTGCTGGCTGCCCCGAAGCCATAAAACAAAGCTGCCTGGGTCAGCAGCCTGCTTCCTGCCTCCTACCGGTGCAAGAACAGCTTGTCCCCCGTGTGCTCCAGCTTAATTCATGAGGGAACCCCAGGCAGCCGCTGTAGTCTCTGAGAGGCCTCCCCCACTGCTTCCAGCCGGAGTGTTGTGTGCCTACTGGTTTCGGGTCTAGATCCTGTGGTGCCACCATCACACTCTCCAGGGACAGATACTCAGGGACACGTACTTATTGAACACCTGTTCTGTGCCAGGCACTCAGTCCAAATGGGTGAACAGGGGTCATGCCTGATTCCTGACTGCTCAGCTTATACACCTGTTCACCACTGTCTCTCCCCAGAGCTGCTGGCCTGTGGTCTGTTCTTTGCCACAAGCCGTGGCTCATGAGGGTGGCACGCTACCACTTGGCTATTTCCCCAGGCTCTGGCCTTCCCCCTCCCCCCTCCCCACCGGGGTATGGCCTTTGTGGTTTCATGTTATCAGCACCCCTGCCTCAAACACCAGGGAGTGCATCCTTGTCCTCAAGGGACTCCCCACCTGCCACGTCCATGAGCGTAGATTGATCAGGCGCCCCTGAGCCAGGCTCTGTGCTATAGTGTTGTGGGATCAAGAGGCATGGATAAGACAGTTTTCCCCTTAACTTACCTAAGGATAATTCACAGCATGAGGCAGAACCTGCCCGGTCTCGGAAGTGAGGTGTCCTTGGGGAATAGTTATAGGAGTCCACTGCAGAGAGACTCACTGTAGGCAGAGGAAGCCTGGGTGGCTTCATGGAGGAAGTAGGATGTCAAACAAAGGGCTGGCTCATAAAGCAGGGGAGAGGAGCTAAGCATCAGCCCAGAGGGTCAAGCTGTTTAGGGAGAGTGTTTGCCTTCCACAGGACCTGAAAGGCCTGCTCCTCCCTTTCCCCTCCCCCTCCCTCATCTCCACCCCGCCCCTGCTGCCTTCTTTCCTATTTCCCTCCTCTTTCTTACACTTTCTCTTCATTCCTCACCGCCCTCCTCTGACTTCCCTGTGAACCCAGGCTCAGCCACCCTTTGGCTGGCGGGGTGCCCGTCCTGTGACATTACCACACTGTGGCTTCCTTTTATGGGCGGACCCTGCCAGGGCTTGCTGGCTCTAGCCTGCCACTCGACTCCCAACTTCACTCCCGGGCTGGCCTGGCAGACCGTGTTCTCAAAGATCACTTTGTTGGGCCGCACAAAGGGAACACTATGGGACAGGGGTTTCTGAGGAGGCCGAGGCCTCTGAGTGCTGCCAGTCCTCTGTGGCGTCGGCCTTTCCCTGTCCGGGAGCCATCACGAAAAGCTGGGTGTAGTGGACACTGTGGGGCCCCGCTCGCCTGGCTGTCACTGGGATGCTGAAGGTCCCAGCTAGCGGCCGTTTGAGCCTGCCCATGCACCTCCCTCTCCTCCACCATCTTGGGGCCCATTTGCTCACACAAGTGGTGTGGTTTTCAGACCAATTGAGGTTACTTCCCCCTTGCTCCCTGCCTTTCCTCTGATTAACAATCAGATTTTTATTATTCATCCACTTCTTCCTGATTCAGAATCCTTGAGAATGAGTCACCTTTTCTTCCGAGTTTGGGAGCCAAGTTTTCAAGCCTTGTTAAGTAATTAGGGGGATGTAGCACCAAGAGTTAAAACCTGCATTTAACCAACCTAACCCCCACCCCAGGCCCCTCTCTCCCATTCCTACACTCCTGCAGTAAAGCGAATAGCTCTTTCCTACTAGCGCTGCTGGTTCTTTGCAATACTATGCTAATACAGCACAGGGCACACGCTGAACGTGTATGTTTTCCAGGAATTTAGCTAGGACATAAGCTCCAGGGCCATAGGGGCCTTGCCTCTCTTGTTCACTGCTGAATCTCTGCTGCCCAGCATGAGCTCAAGCAGTGTTTGTTGAGTAAATGGATCAATAAACAAAACATTAATTGCCTGCCTCCTGTGTTTCAGATGTTATGCTAATCACTCCTGGCGGACAAACTGATATGTCCTCTCCCATCGTGGAGCTCACAGTCTAGAAGGAGAAACAGATAGGCAAGCAAATGGGCTGATCGTAAGGGTTAAAATAAAGGTCCATGTAAACGCCAGGAGAACACAGGACAGGCAGTGGATTTGGCCCGGGGAGGATGGAGGGAAAGCACAGAAGTGCGGTGCTGACGAGGGGCGGCAGGAGGAGGGCAGGGGGAGGTGGGGACCCTCACCTGCTGCCGCCCCCTTGGGCTGTGTGCTTGCAGGCCACGGCCAGTGCAGCTGTGGGGACTGCCTGTGTGACTCAGACTGGACCGGCTACTACTGCAACTGCACCACGCGCACGGACACCTGCATGTCCAGCAACGGGTTGCTGTGCAGCGGCCGTGGCAAGTGTGAGTGCGGCAGCTGCGTGTGCATCCAGCCCGGCTCCTACGGGGACACCTGCGAGAAGTGCCCCACCTGCCCCGACGCCTGCACCTTTAAGAAGTGAGTGGGCTGAGAAGTGAGTTGGAGAGAGCGGGGTGCTGGCAGGAGGGGGAGGGTCCCCCAGGCTGGAATCCACCCCCCTCCCACTCCTCCAGGGCCTGTCTCTTACTCACCAAAGCTTTAGGAAGAAGAGTCCCCTGCGGCTAAGAGGCTAGCTTTCCTCTTTCCACTGAAGAGTTGGGGAAACGTTGGAGGGAGAGCCAACCAGGCAGGGGCCAAAGTAGTACCCTGGGGGCTCCAGGTGGAGAAACCTGCTCTCCTGGGCTGGCACCCTGAATCCCTGAGTTGGGAGGAAGGCTAACCCAGGGAGCTTCCAGGGGAATGTTCCTGTGCTGATATTCTGATTCTGTGGGAGATGTGGGGCTGCAGTTATGAAGGACACTGTGAGACGGGAGAAGGTCACGAGTATGTACTTCACTCATCTGGGGGTCAGGGGATGCTTCTGCCATTTCTCTTGCCACTTTAAGCAGGGCTGGACTCTTGGGGTGCGCAACCTGTGCATCTGTTCAGCGGCCCGTGCTTAGAAGAGCCCCACACTTGGTTTACCGCTCTGCTGGCCCTGTCTTGTAATTCTTAGTCATTTTTAAACAAGGGACCTGACATTTGCCTTTGCACTGGGCAACCAGATTACATGACCGGTTCTGCCTTTAGGGCTCCCCAGTCTGGCATAGGCTTCACTTCCTGTCATACTCTCGGTTGGGCCATGAAGAAGTTTAATGATGGTGCTGGGGCCCTCTGCCTGCCAGGCCTCCCACCCTGAACTCACAGACTTGACCCTCTGGGCCCCCGGGATTGTGGTACAGGTGTTTGTTTTCTGGTGTATGGAGGTCTGAGCCGGACTGAAACCTTGTAAGTTTGCTCTTCCCTTGTCTTAATCTCTGTGTCCTCTCTCTTTTAGGGAGTGTGTGGAGTGTAAGAAATTTGACCGAGGAGCCCTCCATGAGGACAATACCTGCAACCGTTACTGTCGTGATGAGATCGAGTCTGTGAAGGAACTTAGTAAGTTCAGTGTATCTCAGAGTTGCGCGCGCACACACACACACACACACACACACAAACACAGCTTCTAAAATTGTGCAATTAACCCCAGAAACTGTTCAACTCTCATCAGTAACATGGAAGAATAATTCCCACCTTAAAGGCATGTTGTGCGGACCTGATGCTTGCTAGGCACTCCCTAAAAGCTGGCTTCCCTGAGTCCTCCTGCACCTCTACTAATTGGTTCCACAGTCCCTCCCCATTCTGCTTCCCAGCACCCACAGACTCAGCAAGATCCTACAAATAACTTTTAAAGTATGCCTGATTTCAGACCCTAACTTTACCTCCTCAAGGAAAAGAAGACAATGCATCCCATTTTACAGATGAAGAAACTGAGGCACAGAGTGACAGGCATCATTTTAGGAAGCTAGTAAAGCATTTACTGAGTTTGCTTAACGAAGAGTGTTAAACAGTGCCCAGGCATACTGCTTTGCTGGTTTGGAGGGAAACCTTTACCTTTATGGATTTGTAGTTAAACTCATTATGATGGAGCCCTTCCTGGAATAAGACAGATAAAAATACAGTGGGGAGCGAAACTCTTGCTTGCAGTTATTCTGGTTTGTACTTTACCTTGACTTAAAAGGAGATAATCTTTGCTGCTGTCAGCACATCTGATATGATTATCTGGGTCAGCCTGGCATTGGCTGGTAGCAGGGAGATGGTAATCTCTCCCGAGATAGCCATCTCCCATGAAGGCAGGAAACATGTTTTTTAGTGAGAGCCACAGTAAGACACAGTCAGCTTCTGGCTGGAGTTTTACAGAAAGGGTCAGATCTCTGGACCCTTTGGCTAATATTAGAGGTGGGGCTGGGAGTGAGGATAGTGATTTGGGGATTGAGTTTGAAGACACAGCTTTTCCTCTGGAAGAGACTGGGTGTATGCTATGATTAGCTCAGCGGGGAGAGACTGCTGAGAGAAATGTGAGATGTTTTTATTACCTAGACCAGATGGATATCACAGGTTAGCTGATTAAGTATTTCTCATACCTCCTCCCCCCATGCCATGATAATCATAAAAATGAATGCTTGTTTGTATGGAATTGTATGACTTATAAAAGTTATGAAAGTGCCCTTTCATACCCACCATCTTATCCTTTTCTCAACAACCTAGTAAAGTAGAACTGTAGTACTGTTATCTTCATTTTACAGATGAGGATATGGAATTTCAGGCAAGTTACATAATCTGCCCGAACAAGTTAAGCTTAGAACTAAATCCGGAAATCCTTACCCTTTCCATTGTACTCTTATACCACTGGTTTTCTGAAGGCCTGTTGGGTTCAAGTCTGTAGGATGTGCTCTGAGACTCAAGTTCTAGTCCTGCTCCATCATGCACCTGTGGTGCAACCTTGGGACATTTGCTTAACCTCATCATGTGTCAGTTTTACCCATCCAGCTTCATCACTGGAGGATATAGTGCAGCTGATGGAGGGGTACCTATTGTTTCCCTGTCAGAATAAGATGTTTCAGAATCAGAAGGGATGAAGCCTACAAAACGTGATGGGAGTCCGAGAAGAAGGGATGGCTTGAGAGGAGCACTGGATCAGAAGCAGAAATGGAAGAAATATAAGGGCTGAGTCAATGAATTATTAAGAATCGTTGGGCAAGCAGAGAAGGGAAAGAGAGGGAAGGGAACACCCACTGTGTGTTAGGTACTGTTTACTTTATGCCATTTAGTTCTCTACCAACCTTGTGAGGTGGGGTATCATTTTCCTTTTATAGATGAAGAAAGAGAGAGCCAATGAGATCAAGTAACTTCCCTAGTATTACACAGCTGGCAGGTGGGAGGGCCAGGCTTTGAATCAGATCGTGGAATGTGTCATGTCCCTTCCAGAGGAAGGAATAAGAACCAAAAAGGGCCTGTGAGGGACAAAATACAGAAGTGAGGGTCACTAGAGGTAATTGCCAGGCCATCTCAAATCTAGACATCTTGCCTAACATCAGGCATAGGGTTTCCTGTTGCATACTTTCTCAGAAGTCTCATAACTGGGGCTTGGAGATGGCCCCATATTCCAGGAATCGCTTTTCATTCTTCCATCTTTTTCCCTTCCTCAGAGGATACTGGGAAGGATGCAGTGAATTGTACATACAAGAATGAGGATGATTGTGTCGTCAGATTCCAGTACTATGAAGACTCGAGTGGAAAGTCCATTCTCTATGTGGTAGAAGAGCCAGGTGAGTGAACCCTAAGGGCCATGTTAAGCAGTAATTTCCATCCATTGCTCCTCTTACACAGAACAGCCAGTTTAAGACTGACCTTACAAGTGATAAGTTAGGGCCTGTCATTGGACTATGGGTGATACTTAAATACATATATTAGTGAGAAAGCAACTTTGCTAATTGAGGAGATAGAAAAATAAGAAGGTGGGTAAGGAAAGGAAGAAGGTAGAGGGGCGCCTGGGTAGCTCAGTTGGTTAAATGGCGGACTTGATTTTGGCTCAGGTCATGATTTCAGGGTCATGGGATTGAGCCCACGTCGAGCTCTGCGCTCAGTGTGGAGTCTGTTTAAGATTCTCTCTCTCCCTCTCCCTCTGCCCCTCCATCCAGTCATGCTCTCTCTCTCTCTAAAATAAATAAATAAAACCTTAAAAAAAAAAAAGAAGGTAGATATGGATCCCATGAAGGGACAAAATATATCATGGCATTTTTTGAGGTGACAATGTTAAGAAGTAAGGAATTTAAAGTCTAGGACTGTTCAGCATCTGCTCTACTAAAAGTAGGTGGTTGCCAAGAGCAACCTGCTTGCTGCTTCAGAGGAAGGCCTGATGCTTTGAGGTGTTGACCTTACCAAGTTGGCCATGAGACATGGTGCTGGGTTTGAGGCACCCACCCAAGGTGCCCTGAACACTGAAAAGAGGGTGCTTGCTCTGGAAGCAGGAGGAGCCCATCTATCATACACACAGACCAACTGCAGGCTTGTCACCATGTAACCACAGTAGATTTGCTTGCTTCCCCTTACTACCTCTGTCTCCTTCCTTTCTCTTAAACAACAGACTAAGCTATGAATCATTAGAAAATATTTTCGAGTACTTATTATATGTCAGGCAGTGGACTCGGTGCTGGGAGGATCACAATAGATAAAGCAGAGGTGGCACTCACAGGCCAGGGGAGAGGTGCATGTAAATCAATAATGACACTGCTGAGGGACAAGGGCTATGTTATGGCAGGGGCTAGACAGGAACTTTTGGGAATGAAGGAACAATGTCTGAAGGCAGAGACTAAGTCAGTTGGTTGCTTGACATTCTTTTTTTTTTTAAAGATTTTATTTATTTATTTGAGACAGAGAGAATGAGAGAGAGAGAGAGAGAGCACATGAGAGGGGTGAGGGTCATAGGGAGAAGCAGGCTCCCTGCCGAGCAGGGAGCCCGATGCGGGACTCGATCCAGGGACTCCAGGATCATGACCTGAGCCGAAGGCAGTCGCTTAACCAACTGAGCCACCCAGGCGCCCCGGTTGCTTGACATTCTTAACAGCTGTAGGAATTTCTTCAGATCTTCCTTCAGACCAGCGTCCAGCAAACTCTTTCTGCAAAGGGCCAGATGTTAAATATTTTAGGCTTTGTGGGCCATGTGGTCTCTGCCATGACTACTCTGCCATTGTAACAGGAAAGCAGCATATATTTAATGCACGAGCCTAAGCATATTTACAAAAACAGATGGCAAGCCACATTTGGCTCCCAGACCGTAGTTTGCTGGTCCCTGCTTTAGGAAAGTGGGTCTCAAACTTTTGTATGTTCCCCCTTGTTAAAAAGAACCCAGAGTCCTGAGCCCCGTCCTGCTTCCATGAGCCTCTGTGTTCTTGATTAGTGCTCCCAGCAATTGTGAAACACCCCAATATTTGAGTGCCTCTGTTTTGGACACATCACTTCCCCTAATGAGCCCTCTCAGACCTCCTCTGGCATCCATGCTGCTGATTCGGTTGGGGGCTCAGAGCAGCTGTGCTTCCCTTAGAAGCGCCTTCATCACACCATTAAATTGCTTCTTTCATCACCCATCTCTCTCAGTAGATCACAAGCTCCGTGAACACAGGGACTGTCTTATCTATTGTTATATCCATACTTGGCTCAGTCATCTACAGAGAAGATACTTGATAAACGGTTTTTGAGTGAATTCATAGGACTGATTATTCCTAGGAGACAGGCAGGCTTGTATACCTCTTGATACCTGCTAGGAGGATTTGGGCTGCTTGGAGAAGGAAGGGGGCAGAAGGGGGAAGAATCTCTGCTACACCTGTGTCAGCCAGGGTGTTGCTGGCTCCATGGGTAGAGGAAAGCATGGTGCCCCATCTGTGATATTGTTCACCAGCCTTGCCCAGGGCTCTCACCTTTAGAAGGAAGAAGGGTGGTAAAGAAAGGATATGGCCTTCATTTTCTTTACTGACTCAAGGGAAAGCTAACATGGGAAGGGGAAAGGGAAGAGTCTGGATATGTATCTGTGGATTATTTGGCCATGACCCCCCACACTTTCCCATCTACCTGTGTTAACACATTTCATGGATTTTTCTACACCCACCATATCTGTACCTTTGTCCTTTCTCCTTTCAGAAGGGCGGTATGTTCTTGCTTTTGGGTTTAACATTACTTTACGTCTTTGCTGCAATAATCCTTACTGATGCTTCTGCTATATCACTTACCAAAATCTTTTGGCTTGATGTTCTTAGACTGGATCTCCTTACCTGGAGTTGTGGGGAATAAAGATGGTGATAACCTGAGCTGGTACAAATAACCCCTGGAGGGGGGGTAACTTTTCTGATGTGGACCCCTTCCTCCACATTGGGAAATGGGATCCCAGGCCTACATTTAATATCTTGTTGCCCCGGAATTCCAAGTTCTGCCTCTCCTCTCACCCACCACCTCCAACCATTTTCAGGTGCTCTGGCTTCAAGCAGAATGTAGCACTTGAGGTCCTGGAGTATAGAAGATTATTCTCATTCTCTTCTCTAACTCATGCCCTTGTGGATGCTCTCCCTGAAGGGCTGGACCATTTCAGGGCAGCAGAGAGAGCACTACCAAAGGGCTTGGCATTGGCTGGGTGGTGTTCAGCCTGCGTAGAGTGGGATCCCCTGAGCTGGGTCCTCATCACTCTCACATAGGGTTTCCTGGAAAATACAGTATATCCCATGCAATATTTAGTACATACTTAGGCTAAAAAGTTATTCATTGTTTATCTGAAATTCACATTTAACTGGACTTCCTATACTTTTGTATAATCTGCTAGTCCTACCCAATCTTTCTTGACCTCAGGTCCCCACCATGGGTCCTCATCACTGTGGCTAGGAGAGCTTTCTAGAGACCACCTGATCCTGTCCTCTGCTTCCAGGAAGCCTGCCATCCACCCCCTTAAGGACAATTGCTTAACAGATGCTTTTCCCTGAAGATCTCTTGACATTCTACCTGTCCTGTCCATACTGGCATACAGAATTGAAGAGATTTTACTTTGAGGTTTGAGGGTCAGCCCTATCTTCTAGAGAATTTGTAATTGTTTTTCCCAGAAGAACTGGGACCCTTCACTCCTGGGAACTCAGACACTGGGACCTCAGAGCCTCTCTCCAGATGCTTCTTTAATTATAGACAGGTTATAATTTGGTGGCTTGGGAAAGAGCCAGCTTGGGTTTGTGTTGGTGGTTGTTTTTGGGTCATGTGTGGTGAGCACAGAGTATATGTTTAGAGAAGAAGGTGGGAGACAGTGTGGAAAGTGGGTGTGACCTCCTCTCCAGACCCATCAATACTCATATATCCAAATACCTAATTACATAACACCTGAGAAGTCACTGGAGTGAGGTCACCCATCAGACACCTGTGGTTTATGGGAAGCAGAGCTCTGTGGAGCACACTCAGCTTGGCCTTCAGAAGGGTGACGCACCTCTGTCTGTGTTGGTTGTTGACTGGGTTTGAACAGGAAGTCAGCTCTCAATAGGGTTAAGATTTTAGATGATGAAATATTTTGGGAAGGAGCCCAAAATATTCTCTTTGTTGGCAGGCCTCCTGGTCTCTAAGTGTGCTAACAAGGTCATTAGGTATCCAGCCCTCAGGGATGTACATACCTAAATCAGGGTAACAAACACAAATGCCTACAGGAGCTAGGTACATAACTTAGTGAAAACAGTCAGATATAACAGGAAGGCCAGTAATAATGGTAGCTGATATTTATTGAGCACTGAGTTTGTGCCAGGCAGTCTTCTGAGTTCTTTAAATATATGGAGAAATAGGAAACAGACACCCAGAAAGGTGAAATAATTTATCGAAGGTCCCATAGCAAAGTAAGTGGTAAGCCAGGATTCGAACCCAGGCAGGCTAACTCCAGAGCGCAAGGTAGCATGGCCTCAATAAGTTACCTGTTGCCTCTGTTTAGTGGAGAAAAGAGGATGGTGAGAATTCTGGCAAACTAGAAAATGTGTCCCATCCAATGGGGACAGCTGCTCCTCACATCTCACCAGGGCTGCCCTGTGGGTTCAGTGTTTCCAGACCTTTTGATTTTTTTTCTAAAGAGAAAAAGAAGAATCTGAAATTTCAGGGGGATAATCTCCTGATTATTCAATGTTGCCAACAAAATCAAAATTTTTTATTAAGTTTTTATTTTAACTCCGGTGTAGTTAACATAAAATCAGATTTTTAATGAACACTTACATAGGTTCGATTCTGCCATGGGTGACCTGTTTATGACCTCTGACTTAAACCACTCAGGACAGATTACTGCTGTCTTAAAGATCGACACCCCCTCCTTTAAAAAATTAGTTGGTGTATTTCCTAAGTCCTGTTTCCTTTAGAGAACTTTCTAGTAATTTCTTTCTTGGTCAAGAAGATCTATTCATAGCCAGTTTAAGTGATTCCTGCTACATTCACAACCTCTCTGCTCTGTGCTCTCTCCTGACAGAGTGTCCCAAGGGTCCTGACATCCTGGTGGTCCTGCTTTCAGTGATGGGGGCCATTTTGCTCATTGGCCTTGCTACGCTGCTCATCTGGAAGCTCCTCATCACCATCCATGACCGGAAGGAGTTTGCTAAATTTGAGGAAGAGAGAGCCAGAGCAAAATGGGACACAGTAAGAGGCTGGGCTGGGCATTTTCTCAAGTCATTGGTTTGAGAGTCTCAAGTGGAAGCTGCAGATGCATAGGGTGGCCAGGTTCAGCTAGCCGATAATTTCCCAGTTAGCCTCTGTTCTGGAAATTAGGAGATGGTCCCATTGTCCTTATTATACCTGGAAACCCCACCCGATTCTCTCTCTACCACATAGTGACAACTAGTCATGTCAGTGAGTACTGACTGAACACAGGTAGGGCCCAGCTCTGCTCTGGACACTGATGCAATGAAAAAGAGACTTCTCCAGTTGAAGAAGATAGGACAAACTTGAGAATTCTACACTGAGAACATATAATACATTATATCCTGATGAAGTCCAAAGCATTAAACACAAACAGAAAATTAAAAAAAAAGAGCTAACTTTTGCTGAGGATTCACCATATACTAGGAACTGTTCTAAATGATTTTTAGGTACTAACTTCTTCCATCCCTGTAACAGCCCTAGATAGGAGGCAGCATTATTTTTCCCATTTTATAGGTAAGGAAACAGCACAGAGAGCTTAAGCAGCCTGCCCGATTGTGGGAGGGAATTAAGTTATGATAGGAATTACTTTTTGGGCCAGCCTCTTAAAAAATATCCTTGGGGTGCCTGGGTAGCTCAGTTAGGTGTCTGCCTTCAGCTCAGGTCATTATCCCAGGATACTGGGATCGAGCCCCTCGTTGGGCTCCCTGCTCAGCAGGGAGTCTGCTTCTCCCTCGCCCACTCCCCCTGCTTGTGTTCCCTTTCTAGCTGTGTCTCTCTCTGTCAAATAAATAAGTAAAATCTTAAAAAAATATCCTCCCTGTAGTTTATTCTGATAGAATTAAATGAAACAATCATCTACTGAGAACTTTCTGTATACTTAATTTTACTCTGTTCTTCTTTGGTTCATCTTCCACATTTTAACTTTTTTCTGGACCTTCCAAATGGCTGTTTGACTCCATGCATGTCCAGGGGGAGGCTTGAGATTCTCTCTCTCTGCCCCTGCCCCCCCCAAATAAGTGAATAAATCTTAAAAAAAAAAAAAAAAGAAAAGAATTTGGGAAACCCAGTGAGGGTTTATTTTTTCTTGCTAACATGACAATTTGTGGGTAGTGCTTGGAGGGATGAGATGAGAACAAATTAAAATTATTTTGAGCAAAAGCTGTCCTCTTGGTTTCAGCTACCACCTGCTACATTTCCCATCTCTGCCCACTTCCCCCAGCATGGTCACAAGGAAGGAAAAATAGGGAGAAGGGCAAAAGAGAGAGTTCAGGAGAGAGGCAAGAAATCAATACTGGCAAAAAGAGATCCTGAAATGTTTGGTGATCCCCCAAAAAGTAATGGGCTGGATTCAGCCCCTTAGAAATAGCAGTAGGATGGCTTTCCATCTTCTCTCTGCTCTTATTTCCTATCCATTCCCATCTTAAGGGTGAATATGGGGTACAATGAGCATTAAGTGGTTCATCAATGGTATATCCCAGAGAAGGGTGTCTTGGGTAGACTTTTCAGACGAAATGTAATCCTTGAGGGAAGGGGAGAGGTGAGGAATTCACTGCTTCTCTGTTCTCTCCATAGGCCAACAACCCACTGTACAAAGAGGCCACATCCACCTTCACCAACATCACCTACCGTGGCACTTAATGACAAGGAGTCATCCTCAGATCACTATCAGGCTGTCCCAGAATTGTGGACATCTCTGCTGTCATGTTTACAGGGAACGATATCTGTGGGGCGAGATTGGGGGCTGGGCGTGGGGTGGTTTGGAAGAACATCAGTCTGTGGAAGTGTGGGTCTCTGTGCGTGTGTCCATGTGAGTGTGCTGCGTGTGGGGGAATGTGTAATTTAAAACTTGTGATATGTCCCAGGTAAGCGGAGCTCCTCAGCCGTCCACAGAATGCCTCCTTCAGGGATTCTTCCTGCTTAACCTGAGGGTGACCAACACAGCTGAGCAGGTGTTCTACATTACCTCAGTGAGAAGCCAGCTTTCCTTTTCCGGCCATTTCTTCCTGAAGAGGAGGGCAGGGCTGAGCCTCTCATTCCAGAGAAAGGGACCTTGACTCTACTATGAGTTCATGGTTCTTGGGCCTGATGCTCAGCAGCTCTGATAGCAACTGCTGGGCTTGGCAGCCTTATTGTGTCATCTGGGCCTTTATCTCCTTTCCCTTCCCTCAGGCTGAAGGAGAAGTCTTGCTAGCAGTTCTGTGGGGAGTGAGGATGGTAGGGCCACTCAGGGGTCATGCATGGCCTGGATGAATGTGCCACGGTCCCCCAGTTCATCGTCATCACCCTTCATATTTGTCTCATCAGCAGCTCCACGCTAGAAGTTCCTTTAGAAGAAGTGCGTCACCCTTAGACCAGCATTGCTTCTTTACCTTCTACTTCCACCCTCCCACTGCTGTAGACATTTGCTACATCCTGGGGATTTCTTTCATGACCAAACACTTTTCCTCCCAGGGAGAGTGCTGTGATTAGAGCCAGAGGTCTGGCCCCACCCTTCAGGCCCTCTGCCCCTGGTCCAGGGCACCTGCACACACCCAACCTGGTGCTTCTGTGTGCTACATCCATCCATCCATGCGGCTGATTGCATTTATCTACCTCTTGGCTGTCCTTGGGTGAAGGAATCGTTCCCATGGCTCTCCGAGTCTGCTGGACATAAATGCCACATTTGGAACGCTGGGTCAGTTGTATCAGCGTGTGTGGCCTATTCTGTGGGCTGGGCAACCTCATTTTAACTCAGTCTTTAATCCTAGAGGCCAGAAGTGCAATTTTATTTTATTTTTCTCATTGGGTCACCTGAAACCATGATGAGGCTTGCTTAATCTAAAGGAGTATGTATATAATCACACTTGCATTATATTTGTAACTTTATTTGGTGGTGAGGAAGAAGTGTTAAAAAAACAAACAAACCCACACAGACTTGGACTGGATACACACCCTCCCACTTGGCGTCATTCCTAGGCAGGTGCTGCTCTGTCACTGGGTCTGTAGGGGCTCTCTCATCCTGGAAGCCTGTGGGGATGGACCCATGGGCATGCCGGGCCTTTTCTGAGGAGGTGGGATACAGGCTGTTCTTTTTTCCTAGCCATAGCTGTTTGCTCTGTTGGTATTCACCTTAGTCTACCACCCTTACCCCCATTCCATCAAGAAAAAGGGAAGGACCTATAGAGAGTGGTCTGATGATCAGAAAATCTAAGTCCTGGCCTCAGTGTTGCAGCTAAGGAATCTTTAACCTTAATTAAGGCAAGTCTCTTCTTCTCCTTGGGGCTCAATTTTCTAGTCTGGAAAATGATAGGTTTGGACCGGTCACTCTAGAAGGTCTGTTTTGGTGTTGATATTCTAAGATGCTGGGACTTCCCGTGGCATCAAGCATGGAGTTAAGATTCTGTGAGATGTTACTGTTTGTTGTTTTAGTTGGGAGACCTGAGAGACCTGGCTTTGGCAAGAGCAGATGTCATTCCACATCACCTTTCTCAACAAAAGAGCCTCATTCTATTCTCTCTCAGAACCCCTTCCCCGACGTTTGTTAGCAGTTACATCTCCTGATGTAGCACTCAAGCTCCACTTAGCTTATGATTTCTTATTTCACTTTGCACACATTTGCATCCACGTATAAGGAAAAGGCATCTATAAACGTAGCTGAAATATGTATTCTGTATCTGTGGGTTAACATTGAGAATAAGCTTTTGGAATTAGGAATGGGGCAAATGACTGAGCCTTGTCTCATCCATGGATTACCCTTTACTGAAGGGGATGGTAGTACAGTCGAGGGTTGAATCCAAGAAGTTTCAAACCTAACTATACCTTTTGCCTACTGAGACAAGAGTCCATTAGAGTAGTAGTTGGACATTTTCTTTAGATAAGATGGTTTATATGAAGAAATTGTATCAAAGGAGGAAGAACATATTTAAAAGATAAAAAAAAACGGTAGGACTCTTGTCTGAGCTTCTGGAACAAGGCTTCTAAGCCTTTGTCTGTATGTGGGGGAACCTGTTCACGAGATAACAAAGTGCAGTCAGTTCTGGCCTCATGTAGGGTGAACATCTAAATAGTATTTTGGCATTGGCACGGCCCCAAAAGGTTATTCATGCTCAGCTCATCTGGAGATAATTTATGTCAATCTCAGGGTCCGTGGACAGTAACGGGAAGCTTTGAACATTCCTGACAAGTTGTCACATAAGGAGTCAGTTCTTTACCTCTCAGATATTCTTAGACCACCCATGATTTCAAGATACTTCTCTTTGTTAAGTATTCCTGGTTGAAATGACTTAAGTGCCTTCCTGACTTCCCAACCACCCCCTCTGTTTGAGTTGTGCAACAGTGAATTAAATGTGCTTTCCAAAACGAATTGACCTAAGGCTGCCCAGTTCTTCCTGTGTTGTACTTTCTGTTTTCTTTGGGTGAAAAGAGTAAGTGTCATTGCCTCAAAAATGATTATTTTAGAACAAGCATGTTTCCAAATGTAACCGAGGGATGACTGCTATGGGAACCGAAGTTTGGTCCAGAACCCAGAGTTTTTCTTTAGACTTTAATAACATTTTCAGTCAGTAGGTTATTACGCTCTAAGAGTTAGAGTTGTTTTGCTTTTAATTGGGGATTTTTTAGAACTTGTGCAACCTCAATAGAACAGACTGTCAGTTTAGCTTCGGTTTTGTTTGCAGGAGGCATAAATCGGTACAATAAAGGCTTAATGGCAAATTATTTCCAGGATCATTTAAATGCCCAACTTTTATTTAAGGAATTAGGTCTCAGAATGTGGTCCCAGGACCAGCAGCCTCTGTATCATATGGGAATTTTTAGTTTACTAACATTGTTGGTAATGAAAATGCAAAGGCCACACCCCAGAACTACTAACTCAGAAAACCTGAGAGTGGGGCCCAGCATTCTCTTTCAGTAAGCCTTCCTGGTGATTCTATGGCATACTCCAGTCTAAGAACCACTGACATTGGGGCGCCTGGGTGGCTCAGTCGTTAAGCGTCTGCCTTCGGCTCAGGTCATGATCCCAGGATCCTGGGATCGAGCCCCGCATCGGGCTCCCTGCTCCATAGGAAGACTGCGTCTTCCTCTCCCACTCTCCCTGCTTGTGTTCCCTCTCTAGCTGTGTCTCTCTCTGTCAAATAAATAAATAAAATCTTAAAAAAAAAAAAAGAACCACTGACATAAAGAGTCACATACCTATCCTTCTGGCTTAATAAGTTTGCAGTCAGTCAGTTCAGTTACTAAAAATTATGAACAGAGCTTGGCTGGTAGATTAAGAAAACCAAATATCTACCCACATAAAATGAAAATCTACTTTTGATCCATTTTCCAAGTTAAGTGATCAAAGGCTTCTTGGGTTCACTGTCAGCCACCAATTCCCATGAAAAACTAAAAGAAGTAATAGATCAAAATCACAGGGAAAAACAACAACTAACAGGATCCTTGGCAGGCATCTAAGAAGAACTTTTACTTACAGGGGATGGGATCAATATCCTCATTATTTGCACTATCATTCTATAGGATAAGACTTTAGAATTTGTAACTTCACTTTGCTATTTAAAATGTACTGAGCCTCGACAGTGTGGGATTGAAGTTACTTTACAGGACACTCATAATCTTTGCCTTTGAGTCTTGCATTCCTTACATAATGTACATTTTTAAAAACACATTATAGTGCATGACATCATAAAAAGATTACATGAACATAGACTGAGTCCTTTTATGGTGAAATTTTGTAAGAGTCACTGTGTTTTATTTATGTCATGGCGACTGATGACTAAATGTCTGGATGAAAATGGAGGACTTTCTGTGAAAATGAAATAAAAATCTGTATGTCAAATCACATTAGTAATCCCCCAACTCTTGGCCTCTGTAGTCTGAACTCTATAGTAGGAGCCACAGTGCACTCATTTTTCACACTGATGTAAGGAAACAATAGCATATGCTTTGCATGGAAGCCATTTAATACTTGTTGAAAAATAATTTCTATTTGGCTTTGTAATATATTTCTGGAAATACATATTTCTAATTTTTTGTAGTTTGACCGAAGCATACAAGGAAGTAGTTTTAAATCCTTGTGATAGGGGTTAACTATATTGGTTTTTTTTCTACTTAAAAGTCTTATTTTATCCTGTTTTTTAATATGAATTCAATTAACATATAATGTATTATTGGTTTCAGAGGTACAGGTCTGTGATTCATCATCTTATATAATATCCAGTGCTTATTAAATCACGTGCCCTCCTTAATGCCCATCACCCAGTTACCCCATCCCCCCACCCCCTCCCCTCCAGCAACCCTCAGTTTGTTTCCTCTGATTAAGAGCGTCTTATGGTTTGTCTCCCTCTCTGGTTTTGTCTTGTTTTATTTTTTTCCTCTCTTTCCCTGTGATCCTCTGGGGGTTAACTATATGGTTAAATAAAAATTTAAAAGCCCACTTAATGTGGCTACCCAAGAATGGTTAGTATGTGAAAAGAAAATTGTCAGGAACATGATTGTGTTCCCTGCAACTGCTGTCATAGCGAGGTCTCTCCAATCTCTTACACAGAGGAAACAATTTCCATCAGCTGTGTATTTTCTGACAATGCATGCTTATAGAATATAAATCTAGAAATCAACATTTAGGAAATTTAAGAGCCTTTAAGCAAAATCTCCCCAGTAAATTATTATTATTATTTTTTAAGATTTTATTTATTTATTTGACAGAGAGAGACACAGCGAGAGAGGGAACACAAGCAGAGGGAGTGGGAGAGGGAGAAGCAGGCTTTCCGCCAAACAGGGAGGCTGATGTGGGACTCGATCCCAGGACTCTGGGACCATGACCTGAGCCGAAGGCAGATGCTTAACGACTGAGCCACCCAGGCGCCCCCGAGTAAATTATTCTTTATTATTGTCCTGAAAAGAACTTTGTAAGAAAAAATTTCACCATTCATTGTGGTTTATGTAATATATTAGTTGGGTTTTCCTGTGACTCATACACAATTGGCATGATTCTTTGGAGAGAGCAGAGTGCTGGGTGTGTAAATAGCATTTGGTGGCCAATGAAACTACTTTGTTAAGAAAAAGGAAAAATGTTGATGGACGTATGCTAGACTTTGCTTTTCCCGACTCTTATAATCACCCATTGTGACAGAGGTTGCTAATTGTGCCCCCCTGTTTTCCCCTTCTCACATAATATTAGAACTCCTAATTTTCAGTTGGACACATGGCTGTCCAGAATAAATCCTGTTTCTTAGCCTCCCCTGCAGCTAGGTGTGCCATGTCCATCTCAAAGAAGTGAGATGTAAATGAAAGAGGTGCATACAACTTCCAGTAAATGCTACTTAAGGGAGGGAGCATGCCTTTCTTCTCCCCTTCCTTCTTCAGGAAGGCTGGAATGTAGAGATAATAGCTAGAATTTAAGCAGACATCATGGATCAGGATGTGACCTAAGGGATTATAGTAGTTATCTATTGCTACATAACAAATTACCCCACAATTTATTAGCTTAAAATAGCAAACACTATCTTGCAGTTTCTGTGGCATGTCAGCTAGCTTCTCCCTAAGTGGGTAATCCAAGAGAGAGCAAGGAGGAAGCTGCAATGTCTTTTATGACTTAGGTTTTTTTTTTTTTTAAGATTTATTTATTTATTTGAGAGAGAGAGAGAATGGCGGAGAGGGGCAGGGGGAGAGGGAAAGAGAGTCTTAAGCAGACTTTGTGTGGAGCACAGAGCCTGACATGGGGCTTGATCTCATGACCTGAGCCAAAACCAAGAGTCAGTCCTTTAACCTACTGCACCCCTATAACTTAGTTTTTTGTTTTTAAAGATCTATTTGAGAGAGAGAGAGAGAGCGTGCAAGTGAGCATGAGCAGGGGAGGGGCAGACAGAGAGGGAGAGAGAATCTCAAGCAGACTCCCCACTGAGCATGGAGCCAGATGCAGGGCTTCTCAGGACCCTGAGATCATGGCCTGAGCTGAAATCAAGAGCTGGACACCCAACCGACTGAGCCACCCAGGCGCCCCCATGACTTAGTTTTGTGTCATATTATCACTTCTGCCATACTCTATTCATTGTAAGTAGTCTTCTATATCCAGCCCACATTCAAGAAGAGTAGACTCGATGCCATCTTTTGAAGATAACAAGCATTGAAGTAGATAGAATTGTTGCCCCTGCCCACCCCCGTCCCAAGGATATCCACATTCTAATCCCTAGAACCAGTGAATATGTTACCTTGCATGGAATAAAGGATTTTGTTGGTGTGATTAAGGACAGAAACAGGGAAATCTCATGGATTATCTGGGTAGCCTTAATATCATAAAGGTTTTTATAAGAGGAAGGTAGAGGGTCAGAATGAGAGTAGAAAATGTAATGATGGGAACAGGTCAGAATGAGGTGGCCATGAGTCAAGAAATGCATATAGCTCCTGAAGCTGAAAAAGGTAAGGAATAGATTTTCCTCTAGAGCCTTCAGGAAAGCAGCCTTTGATTTTAGCCCTGTAAGACCAATTTTGAACTTCAGATCTCCAGAAATGTAAGACCATAAATTGTTGTTTAAGCCACTAAGCTTGTGGTAATTTGTTGTTTAAGCCACTAAGCTTGTGGTAATTTGTTACAAGAAGAAACTAATACACCAAAGAATTTGTGGACATATTTTAAAACTGCCACAGTCCACCCTCTGGTGACAAATTATTTATAGTCCTCCCATACGTAAAATGCCCTCACCCCTCCCAAAACCCCAGAGTCTTAACTCATTATAGCATTCACTCAAAATTCAGAGTCTTGTCCTCTAAATAGGTCTTGGGGCAGACAAAGCTTTTTGGATATATTTCCTTATATTCAGCCACTTGAGTACAGTACCTCTCAATTTGAAGTCATACAGAAAAAAGCTATATGCTTCCTTCCTACAACAACCAATATAAAAGTTAGGGTAACTACTACAGACACTCCTGTTCCAATAGTCAGAAAACAGGAGGTTCACAGAAGTCCCTGGTCCACAGCAGGTCACTGGGTACAGGTTTATAGTTCCACATTCAAGGCCTGGGAATAATTTTTCATGGATTTTGGTTCTAGGCTCTTGGTTTTACACCGTAAGTCATTTTTCTATTAAAGGTAGCATGTGTTTACATCTAAGTAGTTTTCTCGGCCTGCTTCCTGCTTACAGAACTTGGGGGCCAAAAGGCCTCTTTCCTTTTTGTACTTGGATTCTTTCAGCCCAAGCTAGCAGGGTTTCTGACAATACAATAGTCTAAAAAATTACGAATCTCCTGTGAATCCTTTTGGGTTTCAGTCCATTAGATAAGAGCCCTATCCATAAATATCTTTGAGCTAAATCTTTTTGTACCTTGGGCTTCTGCAGAAGGACAAAAGCCTTAAGCTTCTTCGAAGTCGTATTATTTGAATGAGAGGATCCAAGAAGCATAACCTTAAAATCTTTACAGAGGCTTTTGTCTGATTGAAGGGTACTCTGTCATACCTCCCTTAAGCTGCCAATGGAATGAAAGCCAGTGGAGCAATTAAATAGAAGATGGTGTGCCTGCAACTGTGTAAACAATTATCTTGCCTCCCAAGTGGCTATTTCTGAATCTCCTAAATGTGAGAAATAAAAGTCTATCTTGCTTAGGCCACTATTATTTAGGCATTTTCTGTTACTGGTAAAAGAATCTAATACTAACCAATATACTCTTGGTGCTACTTTGGCGGGGGGGGGGGGGGGTGTGTGTCTGTGAAACCTACTAATACAGAAACTAACTTGTCAATAAATTCAGTACTAAAAACCACAAGTGTTCAATATTTGTGAAGCATCCACAATCTGTTGATCAACACACAGACCGAAACCATTATAATCTTTACACATTAGAAGTTGATGGTTTATGAATAGGTGGAAAACGGGCTGAGTCCCTTAATAGATGTGACTGTAAACAGTGTAGGGGGTGGGGAAGCAGGGAATGGAGGGTGGGGTGTTTACAAAAAAAAAAGACATGGTCTCAGCACTCAGATTATTTATTTATAGACTATTATGGGAGATAAACCACATACATGTTAACATTTATTGAGCACTACATATACATTTTTGAATTATCACAATCCTGAAAGAATGAGAAAATTGGGGCTTAGAGAGCCTAAGAAGTTTGCTCCACTGCATACAGTAAGTAATTCGGATAATTGGCTGAATAACTGAATTTGAATAGATCTGTCTCTAAAGCCCATGCTGTTCACCACAATGTTAACGGAGATCCACCAACAATGAATCAATTAATGTGAATAAATTTACCTCTGCGTAAAGAACATATACCTCAAATCGTGGGCTTTTTTGGGGAAAGTACTGCAAAACGCTCTTTGCTTGACAGAACACTTACAGTTTAGTTTAGCAAACCTTAAAAATGATTAATTTCACTGAATTGGATTCCTAAATTTTAGTGACATAATAATCGGGGAAAGCCATGAAAAATCGCTTTGTGTCTTTTACCAATATCATCTGGTTTGCAGGATGCACACACACAAGAAGCTGATTTTCAAAGAAAAACAAAGTATCTCTTCCCAAAGGAAGCGTTAGCCGTCTGAAAGGCAGCCTGGAACAAATTTCAGCAAAGTAGCGGAACAAGGGACCTTGCGCCCAAGTCCGTTATAGAGTAGTAGAAACCAAGAAGGATGGAATGTTTTAGAAGGGAGGGCGGGAAGTATTCAAAGGATGGATAGAAGAGAACATTGAAAAGCGGTCAGACTAGGGCGGGACAGCGCACCGGAGAATGAGGAGAGCAGCAGGAAGGGTAGGGAGTGCAGGATGGAGGGCGAAACTGAGGTGCCCGGAGGAGAGCCCGCGGGGAGCAGCCCCTCCATTCGGGTCCAGGCCGCCGAGCCCGGCCGGGTGAGGTCACAGGCCCTTGTGAGGTGGGGTAGAGCGGTGGGGCCGTAAGGATGCCCAGTCGGCGCAGAGGCGGCAGCGAGCTCGGCCGCTCCCCGCGGCCCCGGAGCCCCTGCGCCGCGACGGCGGCGGCGGTGGTAGCGGCAGCAGCGGCAGCCTGGGTCCAGCACTCAACCAGCGCCCGGGGCTCGGTGGGCGGAGGGTCGGCCTCGGTCAGGTGACCTGGGGGCGGGGCCTCGCCGCGTGGGAGTCCGGGAAGGCGGCGGAGCGAGAACGCGCGGCCGCGCGAGGGACTGTGGGGTTTGCGGCGAGGACCTACTGATCCCGGAGGACTAGGGCCTTTAGGCCGTGAAGCGGGAGGAGGGAGACACCCCTGGGAGCCCCAGGGGGTCCACGGTGGGACCCTCAGGGGACAGAGGTGGGGAAGCAAGACTTGTTGAGAGAGAGAGTAGCGCCTCGGATATTGAGGGAGGAGCGCGCAGCACGGTGCGAGGGACAAAGTAGAACAGTTATGGAGATGGAGGAAGGTTCCAGAAGGGGCAGCGAGGTGACTGGGCCAGACAGTAAAGGGGCGGAAGGGTGACGGGATTGGGTCTGACGGTGCCTCGGAAATGGTGGTGGTTCTAGAAGGGCGGAGGTCATTGTGGTTGGGAAGCTGCCCCGCTCCTTCAGCATACACTTAAACATGCGTTAGAGCCCTTGTTTTCATCTGGTGGGTAGTTTAACTTGTTTACATGTCTACTTACTTTCTTCCCTAGAAGTCTAAGCAAGCAGGGCCTATTGGAATGTTCACAGCACAGGTTCTTGCATGAAGTGGAAGTTCACTCAGTATTTGTTAAAGATGGTAATTGGGGGTGTTGCGTGTCATGTTTGAACTTTAAGGGCTGCAGGTGCGGTGAAGAGATGTATGCAGTTGCTTTAATGGACGTTTGCGGTCAGCATAGCAAGGGAAGAGTGAGTGAGTGAGGGGGGGGACTTGTGAGGCAAGCCAAATGGAAGGAAAGAGTAGGAAGATTTCATGTAACAATAAAGAATCCCCCTTAACTTTATTTATTTTAAAATTTATTTATGTATTTAAATTCCAATATAGTTAACATATAGTGTTAATTTCAGGTGTATGATATAGTGATTTAACAATTCTATACATTACTCGGTGCTCATTAGGATAAGTATACTCTTAATCCCCATCACCTATGTCACCCACTGCCCCAGCCACCTCCCCTCTGGTAACCGTTAGTTCTCTATAGTTAAGAGCCTGTTTTATGGTTTGTCTCTCTTTTGTTCTTTTTCTTTCTTTCTTAAATTCCACAGATGCGTAAAATCATGTGGTATTTGTCTTTCTCTGACTGACTTATTTCACTTACCATTATACTCTCTAGCTCTATCCATGTTGTTGCAAATGGCAAGATTTCATTCTTTTTTTATGCCTGAGTAATATTCCGTTGTGTGTGTGTATGTATCTTCTTTATCCATATATCTGTTGATGGACACTTGGGCCACTTCTATAATTTGGCTATTGTAAATAATGCTGCAGTAAACATAGAGGTGCATATATCTTTTTGAATTAGTGTTTTTGTATTCTTTGGGTAAATATCCGGTAGTGTGATACTGGAGCATATGGTACTTCTATTTTTAACTTTTTAAGGAACCTCCATACTGTTTTCCCCAGTGCCTGCACCAGTTTGCATTCCCACCAACAGTGCACAAGAATTCCTTTTTCTCCATATCCTTGCCAACACTTGTTTCTTGTGTTTTTGAGTTTAGCCATTCCGACAGGTGTGAGATTATATCTTATTGTGGTTTTGATTTGCATTTGCCTTACGATTAGTGATGTTGAGCATCTTTTCATGTGTCCTTTGGCCATCTGTATGTCTTCCTCCCCTAACTGTAACATATATCTATTAAATTATACAATTTTGAAAATTCTATACTTTGCCAAGAATTGGAAAACCCTTTAGTAATAATATGATAGCTTGATCTACATAGGGACTGAATCAATATGATACTTTAAAAAGTACTTGTGTTGTATCAGAGGGTTTTGAATTTCCTCATTTCTTTTTGATAGTTTTGATGAATCAGATAGTGACGACCAAGATGTAAAGGAAAATGAGGAAGAACAGTGTTTATTTGGGAGCGTGGTGGGCAGAACACAGGTATGGCTGGTGGTGGCTGTTTTCTCTCTCACTCTCCTAGTACCACTGGGACAAGAGGGGGGAGTCGATGACCCCTTCTTGATTCTAATAAGTGCTTCCAGACATTTTTTTCATCCCATTCTCAAAATGCTCAGTTTTGCATCTCACATTATCAGATTATACCGCCCACTACCATTTCCTGTTGTTTCAGTCAAATTTCAGCTCCTGGCTTTCTGCTGCTCTAACTGTACTCCTGTCATAATTCTTGTGATTTTAGCATTCATACAGATGATCCTTCTAGTACCCTGATCTCTCAGTTCCTATCCTCCTACAGTAATTTAATCTTTCCTTTGTCACTTGCTCCCTTTTTCATATTCTCAGTCTTGTATTACCAATAAGTGCAACTCTTTTATCTTAATACAGTAGTCCCCCCACCTTATTCTCATTAGTACCCCCTTATTTAGATTTCCATGGTTTCAATTACCCATGGTCAACTGTGGTTCAGCAGAAGATCTTCCTGACCTATCATCAGAAGGTCAGTGGTAGCGTAATGCTATATCACAATGCCTGTATCATTCACCTCACTTCAACTCATCACGTAGGCCTTTTATCTCACATCATCACAAGAAGAAGGGTGAGTACAGTACAATAAGATATTTTGAGAGAGACAACAGTCACATAAGTTTTATTACAGTATATTGTTATAATCTATTTTATTATTATTGTTAATCTCTTACTGTGCCTAATTTATAAATTAAACTTTATCATGGGGATGTGTGTATGGGTAAAACAACATTTACTGGGTTTGGTACTCTATAGTTTCAGGCTTCCAATGGGGGTCTTGGAATGGATCCCCCATGGCTAAGGGTGGGGGGAGTACTGTATGTCCCACTCTCCAACCATCACATTCCTATCTTTCAGGCTCACTCTGACTCTAAATAATCCTTGGATCCCACCAGGATCTCCAATCCACTTTTTTTTTTTTAAATGTCACTCACCCTCTCTTGTACTTATTTTCCACCCACCTATTCAGTTTGTTTCATGGTCAATAATTAAAACCGCTCCCTTGCATTTCCCCCCAGTTCCTTTATCACATTTTCAGTTCATTTTACTTTCTTGGCTAAATTGTAATCCTAGATTAAATCTAGATCTCTGCCTCAGTGCGAGCATTTCTGCATTGAACATAGCTAGAGAAAAAAACACAACTATGCTTACTGGTTTCACTTTAAATTCATGATCACTTCCTCAAGGGGCCCTGATGCTGCCCAGCAACCTTATCAAGTATCCCTGGGCTATGAATTCTTCCATTCTCCTAGAGGACTGTTTTATAACAGTACCTCTGTCTTCAAACATCTAGCATCTCTTCTCACATCCTTATTCTCAGTTGGTTATGTTCCTTCACTAAGAAAACTAAAGCAATGAGGGGCCCCTGCTGTCTCAGTTGGTAGAGCATGTGACTCTTGATCACAGGGTCATGAGTTCAAGCCCCTTGTTGGGTGTAGAGCCTACTTAAGATAAAAATTAAAAAAAAAAAAAAAATATATATATATATAATAAAAGAAAACTAAAGCAATCAGGTGATTTCCACAAGCCTCCACAACCGCATCTACTCTTCATGTAATTAAGCCAATTACTCTGCCACGTCTACTCCTATGAGTATATTCTAGGCTAAGAACAAACCCTGCCCTTGTGCCCTAAATCTCATCTCCTTTATCCTTGAGAATATTGTTTCAGTAATTCTCCTCTACTAGATTATTCTTATCAGCATATGAACATGCCTTTATTTTCCCCCATCCTAAACCCTCATAACACCTTTACCCCTCAGCTACTACCTCGTTTCTCTTCCCCTTTATAGCATAACTCCTTGAAAGAGTCATCTCTTCTGTTTGTCTCCTATTTCTCTCCCCCACTCTTTCTTGAACTCACTCCAAGGACATTATTTCCTTACCATGCTACCCAGATAGCTTCTGTTTTTGGTGTCTTCCATGTTGGAAAACCTAATCAGTCATTTAGTACTCATCTTACTTGGCAGCATTTGTCCCAGTTCATTACTCATTCTTCTTTTGAAGTATTTTTTTTTCACTTGGCTTTTAGGAATCTAGACTCACTTGATTTTTCTCCTTGTAGCAACTAGAGTGATTCTTTCAGAAAGGACTTTAGATCATGTCATCTCTGCTCAAAACACTCCAGTAGCTTCCCATCTCAGAGCACAAACCAAAGTTCTTACAATGATCTAGGGGCCTTCTATATCTGCCTCCCTCTCTTGATCCCCCCCTGATCCCCTTTACTCCTTTCCCTTTGCTTTCTCTGCTTCAGCTTTTTGGGCCTTTCCACTGTTGCTTGAACAATGAAGCTCCTTCTTACTTCCTGAGTCTTTGTACTTGCTTTTCTCTGGCTGAAATGCTTTCCCCTAAGATATTCATTCAGGGCTGTACTTAAGGTCTCCCTCTCAGTAAAGTCTCCCTTGGCTGCCCTATCTGTTCCCTGCATCTTTTCCCCAACACCATACTTCATATTCTTCTCCCTTACTTTACGTTTTTTTTTCTTTAGTGCTTATCACAGAAAACACACTACATGTTTTACTTATTTATCTATTTTATTGTCTCTCTTTGACTAGAAAGTAAGCTCCATGAGGGCAGGATTTATTTTTTCCTGTTTTTACTGGAGGAGAGCCTAGTACATAGTAAGTATACAATATATAAATGTTGAATTCATATGGATTAAATTCATATGAATTTTATGGATGGAGGGATGAATGGATAGATGATTGGAAAAGAGGGATACAGCTCTTTGTTTGTGTTGGTTTGTCCTTGCAAGTTCACATATGTGTCATAGGATTGAAAGAGTTGAGAAACAATTCTCTTGTCGGATTTATGGGGAAGAGACTTCCTGTACTATTTTTTCTCTTAGCTTGGAGAGGGTTATGGTATGTGGTATCTGATTCATCCAGCAGATTAAAACCTGTCGACTTTTTGATAGGTCAATAAATTATGAAACTTCTTCCTTTCAAGGTTTATTTAAATAAAGCTTACTCTGCTAAATTAAGTACTTTGAGGGGCGCCTAGGTGGCTCAGTCGGTTAAGCATCTGCCTTCGACTCAAGGTCATGATCCCGGAGCCCTGGGATTGAGTCCTGCATCAGGCTTCCTGCTCGGGTGGGGAGTCTGCTTCTCCCTCTGTCCCTCACTCCTGCTTGTGGTGCTCTCTCTCTCTCTCAAAAATAAATAAATAAAATCTTTTAAAAAAATTAAGTACTTTGATACCTTAAGAAACTCTGAGTAAGCTCAATACGGAGGAAATGTCTTCCTTCTTTCACTCCTCTGTCTCTTCCTCCCTCCCTTCTTTCTTTCTTTCATTTATTATATACATATAGCATTGTGTTTGGTATTGTGAGTAATAATTCAAAGAATGATACCAATCCATTTCTTTCAGTCCATCCATGAAATTTAGATTATAGTTGATAGAAGAGATATATATGTGATAAAAATACAAGGCAAATGATTAATGCCAGTTGAATAGTGAAGACAGTAAACACTATACCAAGTAGTTTAGAAGTAAAGATTGTACCGGTTAGAGAAGATCTAGAAGAGGTTACATAGAGTGGGTTGCTGGGGAAATCTGCATAACCATCTAATGTCTTCTGAGATGGATATTTGTCACATGGTTTCATTTTATTTTAATGTGTTTTGAATTCCAGAAATGTTGGACATATCACATTCAATAATTAGGATAACATTTTAGAAATAAGTGATTTTGAAGTACTGTGTCTATTAGAATATTAATACTTGCAGTTAAACATTACAGTATGAAAATGAGACATAATTACAACTAACTGTAATATAACTAGCAATGTAATGAATAACACATCCAATGTGACTCAGATAGGGGTATAAAAATGTGAAAATGTGGGGTATTTCTAAAGTTGCTTGGTATGTGATGTGGAAGTCTCTGGTTTAAAACAGGCTAAGTCATCTTTTGTTTGCAATAGCATTTTTTTTGAGAGGCAATGTTACAGGGTTCTGAAGACCACAGGTGCCTGAGTTAGGCTGCCTAACTTCAAATTCTGACTCCACTGTTTGTTGGCTGTAATCTTGGGCAACTTGATCTAAGTCTTTATTTTCCTCATCTGTAAAATAAGAGTAATAATAATTCCATAAAAGATATTTATGAGGAATAAATGAAATCATTTATGTCGAAGTGTTTATCATAATGTCTAATACACAGTAAGCATTTAATAACATTAGTGATTGCTTCCAGGTTAGTAGTTCTGCTTCTCTGGGTTTATTTGAATAAATCAATTTAACTGGATTTTTCTGCTTTTTATGCCATTTGAATTTGGATTTCTCTATTTCTTCTTATACCACAAAAGGTAAAGTTAAGGGACTGGATGATCTTCTGTGAATTACAATCTACGAACTGTTTTTTCTAGCTTTTGCATACATACCTATTCCGTATTATGCTGTGAGTGTTACATTACAGGGATAACTTCAGGTAGATAAATATAATTACTTAAGTCTCTTAAACAGGCACATGATTTTTTCTTTCTTTCTTTCTTTTTTTTTTTTTGGACAGGAAATCCTTTTGTGCTATTGCTCATTCATACTTGTTCATCAAGGCCGTTGAGTCCTCAAGGGCAGAATTTACCACTAAACCGAAAAATGGAAACTAAAGTACCTTTATTCTGCCAGGTATTTTTTCAAAACAGTTTCTAAAGACTCCTTCCTCTTCTTTTAAAAAAAAATTAGTTTACTTTAAAAAATTATTTTACATTATCTCACATCCTTAATCAGTAAGCAGATTCGTAGAGCAATATAGTTACAAGATCTTGCTTAACAACCAAGGTGATTTTTGAGGTCTTTTCATGGGCATATACTGAAACTTCTCATCCCAGCAACCTATGTAGTGTCAAGAGATCTGTGGTGTATGGTGAGAGTATTTTGGGGGGTTGGAACTGGGATAATTTTTCAGGAGAATAAAGGATTTAAACCTACATGAGAGGTTGTAGATGACATAATTAATGATGTGGGAATCTAACTAGATGGTAATATAAAAGATACCAAGTTTCTCTAGCCTTCTTATCTGTGATTCAGGGATGTTCTTATCCATTGGCCAGTATTGTGTCAAACAAAAAACCAACCTGGACTTAGTAAGGAGAGATTTTATTCAAAAGGATTATTGTGAGAGAGAAAAGGGACTATTTATTGAAATAGCAGGAGGGGGGACTATTGCAATAGGGAGAAGGCTGTGACGAGAAGATCTGCAAACATCTCAAGGGCTAGGCAAAAAGGGCTTTTTTTTTTCCTTCTTAATAGACAGGAATCAACAAGGCTAGAAAGAACTGGGTATGGGGAAGTGGAATGAAAGAGTGGCATGATTGGATAAATAGATCAGAGAGTATTTTAGGGGCCTGGAGGAAGGAGAGAAGCTTAACCAAAGTTTGGCTAATAAGCATTTTGTTCTGATTAATCAGTCAGTAGGGTTAAAACAGTTTGGCTAATCATTCATGAAGCAAAGAAAGGGAATTTTGGCCTTGTCATAGGTAAACAAGGAGGGCATCTGTGAGTTTTATCTAAAGTGTATGGGGAAGGATGGTTCTTTGCAGTAAGCCATTTTCCAGAACACAAAGGGTGAGGGGATTCCTTTAATCTTCACTGTTTTCTGGAAGCACAGGGCTCAGGTAGAACTAACTCAACATTGTCAACTGAGAGTCTTAACCTTTTAAATTTACACTTTTAATGGATCTAGTGCCACCAGGTAAGACATGTATCTATACTATAACCCCCCCCCCAAAAAAAAGAAAGAAAAAAAATCAAGGCTTCTTGCTAAGTACCGAGGTGTGTGATATATATATTAACCTGTTCCACCTTTTTATACCTAATGTGTTGTTGATTGTGCCCTCATAACCTGATTTTGAAGATGAATTCTTAAAAATTAAAAGAATTAACAATATTAACATATACCAGTTTGTCTTCCTTAGGCTATATAGTTTATATTTCCTACATCTTTAACATAGAGTTTCAGAGGTGGTTTCATTTTCTGTATCATCTAAGTTTCTGTTCACTATTTGACTGCTTCTGTTCATCTGGTCTTTGATAACAGGTTTTTGTTCCTAGTTTTTAGATCTTCCTCTTTTTATTTTCCTGGTTTCTATTTTGAGTCGTTTTTCTCAATATCTCTAGGAAATTTTTCATCATTCCTAAGAAACACCTCATTAAGGCAGCAAATCCGATTGCCTTTTTGAAGCAAGTTGTTAAAGATGTGTCTCTATTGTAAGACGCATGTATGCAGACCCTAAAAGTCACTGAAATAGTTCCCTTAATTTCCATTTTATGTAGAAATAGAGGTTCTCTAAACTCCCTTGGTGATCTGCTTTATAAATTGCCTGTGTAATTTGTTCAGGGGTTAAACACTAATACACCTTTGACCCACTAGATGCATTCCAGTTGTTTTAAGCAAACAGCCAAATTTCAAAAGAGTATATTTCTAACTTCATTCCTCTTTTTCTAAACATGTTCATTGCTTCTAGGGTCTAGTTCCTTTTTTGTCAGGGGGCCTCTCTATTTAGAAGTAATATAGCTGCTGCTTATTTTTTTTTTCTCAATAGATTTTATTTTTTAGAGCTGTTTTAGATTCACAACAAAACTGAGTAGAGAGTTCCCATACACCCCCTGCCCCTGTGCATGTGCAGCCTCCTCCAGTATGAATATCCTACACCACAGTGGTACATTTGTTACAATGAACCTACACTGGCATATCATTGTCACCCAAAGTCCATAGTTTACATTGGGATTGACTCAGTATTGTACATTCTATGAGTTTGGACAAATGTATAATTACATGTTGCCATTATTATAATATATAGAGGAGTTTCATTGCCCTATGTATCTTCTGTGCTCTGCTTGTTCAACTCCTGCCATCCCCGCCCCCCCCCCCCGCCATAGGCAACCACTGGTCTTTTTAGTCTCCATAGTTTTGCCTTTTCAGAACGTCATATAGTTGGAATCATACAGCATACAGCCTTTACTTTCTTGTTGTGAAAGTTGGGCTCCTTTCACTTAGTGATACGCATTTAAGGTTCCTCCATGTCTTTTCATGGCTTGATAGCTCATTTCTTTTTAGTGCCAAATAGTGTTCCATTTCCTAGATGTACCACAGTTCATTTATCCATTCATCCACTGAAGGACATTTTGTTTTTTTCCAAGTTTTGACAATTATGAATAAAGCTGCTATAAACATCTGTGTGCAGATTTTTGTGTACATATAAGTTTTCAACTCCTTTGGGTAAATACCAATAAGTGCAATTGCTGTAACATATGGTAAGAGTATGTTTAGTTTTTTAGAGACTATCAAACTGTCTTTCTAAGTGGCTGTACCATTTTGCATTCCCACCAGCAATGGCTGAGAGGTCCTCTTGCTCCACATCCTTGTGAGCATTTGGTTTTGTCAGTGTTTTGGATTTGGGCCATTCTAATAGATGTATAGTGGTATCTTGATATTTTAATTTGTAATTCCCTAATGACATGATGTTGAGCATCTCTTCATGTGCTTGTTTGCCATCTATACATCTTTGGTAAGGTGTCTATTAAGATCTTTTGCCCCCCTTCTTTTTTTTTTTGAGAGAGACCAATGTGCAAGTGGGGGGCAGGGGCAGAAGGAGATGGAGAGAGAATCCCAAGCAGGCTCCATGTCCAGGATGGAGTCTGTTGTGGGGCTTAATCTCATGACCTCAAGGTCATGACCTGAGCTGAAACCAAGAGTCAGATGCATAGCCGACTGAACCATCCAGGCGCCTCGGATCTTTTGCCTATTTTTAAGTTGGATTGTGCTTTTTGTTACCATTAAGAGTTCTTTGTATATTTTTTGAATATAGCCATTATCAGATATGTCTTTTGTAAATATTTACTCTCTGTCTATGGCTTGTCCTCTCATCCTCTTTAGAGTGTCTTTCGCAGAGCAGAAGTTTTTAATTTAATGAAGTAAGCTTAAAGATGCTTTAAGAACTAGATTCAACAATTGTTAGATACATTCATGAATGCTGGGCATTTTATAGCTGTATAATGCACTGAAGATAGTTGGTGGCATTTAGAATATGTACCTAATCTGAACTAATGCACTAATAATTAAATCCTTTACAACAAAATTCTGTTTGGTAGCATCATTTTAGAAAAAATACTAATCTACAATGAGTGATTTGACCCAGAATGTCATATTTAATTTATATCTGCAAAGAGAACATAGTTGACTATGAATCTTGGTTGGTCCCCAGGCAGAAGAAAATACCAATTTATCAGATAATGGCTGTAATTCATTTGCAGCCAACTTGCCATCAAGACATATTGACAACAAGAAAGAAGTCAAGTTTTCTAAAACAACGCAGAAGAGAATGTCGCATGAAATTAGGGGTTTGAGACTAGAATACAAAAAAATGTAAGTTAAACTTTGAACTTATTTAGTTGAATTATACTTCTGTAAGTTTGAGAGAACCAAAAATGTAGCTCATAAGTTCTCCTCTAAAATATATAGGATCATGAATATTTGTGGCCATTCTTTCAGGAGTGTAGTTTTAATTCCTAGATAGCAATTCTTTTCATTTTTTTCTCACTTCCCTCACAACTTTGTGGAAGCCTATGAGCCATCATAGATTTCCAGTTATAGGAGAGCAGTTATCCGTATGTCTGTAAGTTTATCTTTTTTTTTGACAAAGTAATATATTTAAATGTACAATATGACGATTTAACATATGCTTGCATTGGGAAATGATTACCACGTTTTACTTATTTCACATATTTACCTTATTTACTTATTTATTTTTGGTGAGAACATTTAAGTTCTATTCTCTTAGTAAATTTCAATTATACAATACAATATTATCAACTATAGTCATCATTTTATATATTAGACCCACAGACCTTATTTATCTTTTAGCTGAAGTTTTGTACCCTTTTACCAGCCTCTCCCTATTCTTTTTTTTTAAAAGAATTTTTTATTTATTCATTTGAGACAGAGAGATACAGAGAGAGAGCAGGAACAGTGGGGAGAGGCAGAGGAAGAGGGAGAAGCAGACTTCCTGCTGAGCAGGGAGTCTGACATGTGGCTCCATCCCAGGACCTGGAGATCATGAGCTGAGCCAAAGGCAGACGCTTAACCATCTGAGCCACCCAGGCCCCCCTCCCTATTCTTATTTACTGTACCCCCAGCCCCTGGAAACCACGATTCTACTCTGTTTCTATGAATTTGGCTTTAAAAAAAAAGATTTTATTTATTCATTTCAGAGAAAGAGCGTGAGGGAGAGAGCATGAGCCAGGGTGAGGGCCAGCAAGAGAGGGAGAAGCAGGCTCCCTGCTGAGTAGGGAGCCAGATGTGGGACTCTGATACCTGGACTTGATCCCAGGACCCTGGGATCATGACCTGAGCCGAAGGCAGATGCTTAACTGACTGAGCCACCCAGGTGCCCCTGAATTTGGCTTTTAATAGATTCCACATATAAATGAGATCATCCAGTATTTGCCTTTCTCTGTCTGACTTATTTTACTTCACATAATGCCCTCAAGGTCCATCCATGTTGTCACAAATGGCAGGATTTCCTTCTTTCTCATGGCTGGATAGATTCCAGTGTGTGTGTGTGTGTATGTGTGTGTGTGATATATCACATCTTTAACCATTTATCTGTTGATGGACAGATTGTTTCCATATTTTGCCTATTATGAATAATGCTGCAATGAACACGGGGGTACAGATATCTCTTTGAGATCCTGTTTTCATTGCCTTTGGATATATACCCAGAAGTGGAATTGCTGGATCATATGGTAGTTATATTTTAAATTTTTTGAGGAAACTCAACAATTTTCCATAGTTGCTGCACCAATTTACATTCCCACCAGCAGTAAACAAGTACTTCCTTTTCTCCACATTCTTGCCAATACTTGTTTCTTGTCTTCTTGAAAATGGCCAATCTAAAAGGTGTAAAGTGATATCTCATTGTGGTTTTGATTTGCATTTCCTTGATGAGGAGCGATGTTGAATACCTTTTCATGTACCCGTTGGCCATTTGTATATCTTTTTTGGAAAAGTGTCTAGTCAAGTCCTTTTTAAAGTGGATTATTTGTTTATTTGCTATTGAGTTGCATGAATTCCTTGTATATTTTGACCATTAATTAATCAGATATATGGTTTTGCAAATATTTTCTCCCATTCCATAGGTGGCCTTTTCATTTTGCCGATGGTTTCCTTTGCTGTGCAGAAACTTTTTTAGTTTGATGTAGTCCCATTTGTTTATTTTTGCTTTTGTTGCCTTTGCTTTTGGTATCAAATCCAAAAAATTATTGCCAAGACCGATGTCAAAGAGCTTACTGCCTATGTTCTAGAAGTGTTACTCTTTCTTTCTCAAGATTGCTTTGGCTCTTTGAGGTCTTCTGTTGTTCTATACAAAGTTTAGGATTATTTTTTCTATTTCTGTGAAAAATGCCACTGGAATTTGAATAAGAATGCATTGATTCTATAGATCACTTTGGATAGTATGGACATTTAAACAATATTAATTCTTCCAAGGCACAAACACAGAATATCCTGCCACTTATTTATGTCTTATTCAGTTTTTTTTTTAATTAATGTTTTATGGTTTTCAGTGTACAGATCTTTCACCTCCTTGGTTAAATCTATTCCTAAATATTTTATTTTTTGATGCTATTGTAAATGGGATTATTTTCTTAATTTCTCTTTCTGATGGCTTGTTGTTAGTTTATAGAAATTTCTGCAACTGATTTTGTATATTGATTTTGTATCTGCAACTTTACTGTATTTATTTATTAGTTCTAACAGGTTTTTGATAGTCTTTAGGGTTTTCTGTATAAAAGATCATACCATTTGGAAACAGTTTAACTTCTTCCTTTCCATTTGAATTCCTTTTATTTCTTTTTCTTGCCTAATTGCTCTGGCTAGGATTTTAATACTATTTTGAACAAAAGTGGTGAGAGTGGGCACCCTTCTCTTGTTCCTGACCTTAGAGGGAAAGCTTTCAGTTTTTGACTGTTTAGTATGATGTTAGCTCTGGCTTGTCATATATATCCTTTATTGTGTTGATGTATATTCCTTCTCACCCACTTTGCTGAGATCTCTTATCATGAAAGAACATTGAATTTTATCTAATGTTTTTTCTGCATCTTTTGAGATGATCATATTATTTTTATCCTTCATTTTGTTAATGTGGTTATGTTTGGAAAAACCTCAGTTCTCCTATGTTTCTCCTTTACTATCATACTACAACCATATTCATAACACTTCTGAAGCCAAATGTGTGGGGTTTTCCCACACCAAGTCATTCTGTGACACCAGTTGAATGTCCTACAATTTAACTCAATTCTAATGCTATCTACCTAGAGATAGCATCATATCCCACAGGTTAATGGCTCAGTCCCATGAGACTGTCCCCCCACCCCGCCTTTATATGCCAATCTCAAGTAGTAAGTTCCCAGGTTCTCCACCACTTCTGTTTGATTTAGATACAAATCAGAGGTTCCCATGACCCCTCCTTGGGTTTAATTAATTGCTAGAACATCTCACAGAACTCAGGTAAACACTCATGTTTACCAGTTTATTAAAGGTTATGAGAGAGTATACAGATGAATAACCAGATGAAGATATACACAAGGTGAGATTTGGGAGGATCCCAAGCATAAGAGCTTCTGTCCTCATGGAGTTGGGGTGTGTCACCCTCCCAGTTTGTGGATGTGTTCACCAACCTAGAATCTCTCCAGAGAGGGGAGAAGGGTTGGAAATGGAATTAATAATTGATCATGCCTACATGAGGAAGCCTCCATAAAAATCTCAGTAGTATGGGGTTCAGAGATCTTCCTGGTTGGTGTAAACATCCACATACCAGGAGGGTGATGCACTCTAACTCCATAAGGACAGAAGCTCCTATGCTGAGATCCTCCCAGACTTTGCCCTATGTATCTCTTCATTTGGGTTTATCTGTATCTTCTATAACTTTTAAAATAAATTGGTAAACATAAGTAACTATTTTTCTGAGTCCTGTGAGCTCTTCTGGCAAATTAGTCAAATCCAAGGAGGGGCTTGTAGGAACCTCTGATTTATAGCTGATCAGTCAGAATCATAGGTACAACCTGCTGTGATTGGCACAAGTGGGTTGGGGGCAGTCTTGTGGGACTGAGCCCTTAACCTGTGGAATCTGACAGTATATTCAGGTAGATAGTGTCAGAATGGAGTTAATTTGTAGGACACCTAGCTAGTGTGGCAGAAAATTGCTTCATGGGGGGGGCGGGAACCTCACACATCTGGTGTCAGAAGTGTTGTGAGTATGGTAGTAGTGTGAGAGTAAAGGAGAAACACAGAGGAATGGGTTTTTCCCTATATTGTGGTGTATCACATTTACTGATTGGCCTATGTTGAACCATATTTGCATCCCAGAAATAAATCCCACTAGATCATTAATGTACTGTTTGTTTGGTTTGCCAATATTTTGTTGAGAATTTTTACATCTATGTTTATCAGGGATACTGGGCTCTAATTTTCTTTTCTTGTAGTGTCCTTGTCTGGCTTTGCTATGCTGAGGCTAATGCTGGCCTCATAAAATGAGTTTGGAAGTGTTCTCTCCTCTTCAATTTTTGGGAAGAGTTTGAGAAGATTTGGCATTAATTCTTTAAATATTTAGTAGAATTCACCAGTGAAGCCATCCTAGACTCTTCTTTGTTGGGAGGTTTCCGATTACTGATTCAATCTCCTTACTAATAATTAGTCTTTTCAGATTTTCTATTTCTTCATGATTCAGTCTTATATGTTTCTAGAAATTTAGAAATTTATATATTTCTTCTAGGTTATCTAATTTGTTGGCATATAATTATTCATAGTTTCTTATGCTCTTTAGTATTTCTGTTACCAATTGAATGTCTCCTCTTTATTTCTTATTTATTTGAGTCTTCTCTTTTTTTCTTAGTCTAGTAAGATTTGTTAATTTTGGTTATCTTTTCAAAAAACAAGCTCTTAGCTTCTTTGATCTTTTCTACTGTCTTTTTAGTCTATGTTTCACTTGTTTCTGCTCTAATCTTTGTTATTTCCTTTCTTCTGTTAACTCTGGGCTTAATTCTTTTTCTTTCTTCCAATTCCTTGAAGTATAAAATTAGGCTGTTTATTCAAGATCTTTCTTTTTTCCTTATATAGGCATTTATCTCTATAAATGTTTCTCTTAGAACAGTTTTTGCTGCATCCAGTAAGTTTTGGTATGTTGTGTTTTCATTTACTTTGTCTCCAGATGTTTTTTATTTCTCTTTTGATTTTCTCCTTGACCCATTGGTTGTTCAGGAACATGTTGTTTAATCTCTACATATGTGATTTTTCCAGTTTTTTTCTTGTGATTAACTTCTTGTTTTATACCTTTGTGGTCAGAAAAGATGCTTGATATGATTTCAATCTTCTTAAGGTTTTAAAGACTTGTTTTGTGATGATCTACCCTAGAGAATGTTGCATATATGCTTGAAAAGAATGTGTATTCTGCTGCTGTTGGATAGAATGTTCTCTATATGTCTGTCTCTATAGGTCCATCTGGTTGATGGTGTAGTTGGAATCCAATGTTTCCCTTTGTCTTTCTGTCTAGTTTATCTATCCATTGTTGAAAGTGGGGTATTGAAATGTCTCTTACTATTGCTGCATTGTTGTCTATTTCTCTCTTCAGATCTATTATTATTTGTTTTATATATTTAGGTGCTCATATGTTGGATGCATAAATATTACAATTGCTATATCCTTTAGATTAACTCATCCTTTTATTATTATATAATGACTCTTGTCTCTTGTTACAATTTTTGGCTTAAAAACATGTACTGAAGGGGCGCCTGGGTGGCTCAGTCGGTTAAGCATCTGCCTTCGGCTCAGGTCATTATCCCAGGGTCCTGGGATCCAGCCCCATGTCGGGCTCCCTGCTCAGTGGGGAAACTGCTTCTCCCTCTCCTCCCCGCTCGTGCTGTCTCTCGCTCTCTCTCTCTCAAATAAATAAATAAATAAAATCTTTTAATTAAAAAAGTATTGAAATTTATTTTGTCTAATATAAATATAGCTACCCCTGCCCTCTTGGTTTCCATTTGCATGGAATATCTTTTTCTATCCCTTCACTTTCAGTCTATACTTGTCCTTAAAGCTGAAATGATCCTCGGGTGCCTGGGTGGCTCAGTTGGTTAAGTGACTGCCTTCGGCTCAGGTCATAATCCTGGAGTCCCAGGATCGAGCCCCACATCAGGCTCCCTGTTCAGCAGGGAGTCTGCTTCTCCCTCTGACCCTCTCCCTCTCATGCTCTCTCTCTCATTCTCTCTCTCTCTCTCTCAAATAAATAAATAAAATCTTTAAAAAAAACAACAACCTGAAGTGATCCTCTTGGAGGCAGCATATATTTGGGTCTTTTTTTTTTTTTTCCATTTAATCTGTTCAGTCACTTTATGTCTTTTGATTGGAGAATTTAGTCCATTTATATTTAAGATAATTATTGATAGGTATGGACTTACTATTGTCATTTTGATTGTTTTCTGGCTGTTTTATAGTTTCTCTGTTCCTTTGTCTTACTCTCTCCGTTTGTGATTTGATGATTTTCTCTAGTGATATACTTAAAATTTTTTAATTTTTATTTTTAAGTAATCTCTACACCCAATGTGGGCCTTGAACTTACAACCCTGATATCAAAAGTCACATGCTCCACCAACTGAGCCAGCCAGGTGCCCCTCTAGTGATACACTTTGATTCCTTTTTTTTTTTTTTTTTTTATCTTTTGAGTATTTACTATAGGTTTTTGCTTTGTGGTTACCATAAGGCTTGTATAAAACATCTTATAGTTATAAGTCTATTTTAAGCTGATAACAACTTAACTTCAAAGGTTTATAAAAGTTCAACATGTTTACACCTCCCTCTCATTTTGTTTTTGATGTCACAATTTACATCTTTTTATATTGTATATCCATTAACAGATTATTGTGGTTATAGTTATTTTTTTTAGTGCTTTTAAAATTTTTTAACTTTTTTATTAACATATAAATGTATTATTTGTTTCAGGGGTACAGGTCTGTGATTCATCAGTCTTACATAATTCACAGTGCTCACATAGCACATACCCTCCCCAATGTCCATTACCCAGCCACCCCATCCCTCCCACCCCCCTCTACTCCAGCAACTCTCAGTTTGTTTCCTGAGATTAAGAGTCACTTACGGTTTGTCTCCCTCTCTGGTTTCATCTTGTTTCATTTTTCCCTCCCTTCCCCTATGATCCTCTGTCTTGTTTCTCAAATTCCTCATATCAGTGAGATCATATGATAATTGTCTTTCTCTGATTGACTTATTTCACTTAGCATAATACCCTCTAGTTCCATCCATGTTGTTGCAAATGGCAAGATTTCATTTTTTTTGATGGCTGCATATATTTCATTGTATATATTATACCACATCTTCTTTATCCATTCATCTGTTGATTGGACATCTTGGCTCTTTCCATAGTTTGGCTGGTTATAGTTATTTTTAATACTTTTGTCTTTTAACCTTTATATGAGAGTTCTATATGATTTACCTACCACCATTATTATAATAGAGTATCCTGAATTTAAGTATATATTTACCTCTGTCAGTGAGATTTATACTTTCATTTGTTTTCATGTTACTAATTAGCATCCTTTCATTTTAGCTTGAAGAACTCCCATTAACATTTCTTATAAGGCCAATCTAGTGTGATGAACTCCTTTCATCTTTTTTTTGTCTGTAAAACTCTTTGTCTTTCCCGAAGGACAACTTTGTGGGGTAGAGTATTCTTGGTTGGCAGTTTTTTTCCCCCTAGCACTTTGTTTTTGTTTTTGTTTTTCAAAGATTTTATTTATTTATTTGACAGAGAGAGAGAGAGACAGCGAGAGAGGGAACACAAGCAGGGGGAGTGGGAGAGGGAGAGGCAGGCTTCCCGCTGAGTAGGGTGCCCAATGTGGGGCTCGATCCCAGGACCCTGGGATCATGACCTGAGCCGAAGGCAGACGCCTAATGACTGAGCCACCCAGGTGCCTCTCCCTAGCACTTTGAATATGTCATACCACTCTCTTCTGGCCTGCAGGTTTCTGCTGACAAATCTGCTGATAGTCTTATGAGGATTCTCACTATTCCTTTGTGTTAGATGACAGAAGGCAAGGAAGGAATGGGAGGTGGTATAAGTGTTCCTTTACTTTCTTTCATTAGCATTGTATAAAATAGGTTAACACCTGGGGACACACAATGCCCTCGAGGAAGTGAAGGTCTGGGAAAGGAAATGTATAGATGAGCCTGGAGCATCTGGTGTTACAGAAATAAGGAAACTAACAAAGACTCCTACCAGGGATGCATCAAAAGGACTCAAGAGCCTACTTGAAGAGACTCCCACTATACATGTGATAATTAGGGTATCAATAAGGATAATAATTACAAGGAAGTAAGATGAATTTAATGTATATAAATCCAAGTGTACAAAATGATATAAAAATTACTTTGTCACTATTGGAGGTTACAAGTGAGCCAAGTCAGTGTTATGAAAAGTGGCAAATAAGGAAAAGAATAAAGTAATTATCCTGCCTTTCTGTATGAACTATACCACTGAGTAATCAAATAGTTCCCAAGAGGAAGTTTTTCTTTAAAGAGATATTCTAGCTGGGGTGCCTGGGTGGCTCAGTCGTTAAGCATCTGCCTTTGGCTCAGGTCATGATCCCAGGGTCCTGGGTTCGAGCCCCTCATCGGGCTCCCTGCTCAACAGGAAGCCTGCTTCTCCCTTTCCCACTCCCCCTGCTTGTGTTCCCTCTCTCGCTGTGTCTCTCTCTGTCAAATAATAAACAAACTCTTTAAAAAAAAAAATTCTAGCTAATGAGTGAAGAAGGAATGATAGATTTAGGTATAAATATTTTATAGTCCCTGATGATTTGCTGAGTCTAGTTATTATGTATAAATATAGCAGCTAATACCACAGTTAGAGAACCACTTGTACATTATATGCCTCCCAGTGGAAAGCACTGGCATCTATATAGTGGTTTTGCCGAAAAAAACAAACAAAAAATGTTAATCCGATTAAGTCTTTAAAATCCTACAACCAGGGATGCCTGGGTGGCTTAGTCAGTTAAGCGTCTGCCTTTGGCTCTGGTCATGATCCCACATGGGTCTCCTTCCTCAGTGGGGAGCCTGCTTCTCCCTCTGCCTGCCGCTCCCCCTGCCTGTGCTCTCTCTCTCTCTCTCTCTGACAACTAAATAAATAAAATCTTGAAAAAAAATCCTACAACCATGGTAATACAATTAGCAAAATCCAGACTGGAAAATGTATAAGACAAATTGCCTGAGAATAATGGTGATGATGATGATGATGATGATCATGATCATGATGATAAAAGACATGGTAGGAAAACCTATAGATAAATGGAGATTTAAAAGACACATCAACAGGGGCACCTGGGTGGTTCAGTCGGTTAAGCATCTGTCTTTGGCTCAGGTCATGATCCCAGGGTCCTGGGATTGAGCCCCATATTGGGCTCCCTGCTCAGCAGGAAGCCTGCTTCTCCCTCTCCCACTCCCCCTGCTTATGTTCCCTCTCTCGCTGTCTCTCTCTCTCTGTCAAATAAATAAAAGCTTAAAAACAAAAAGGACACATCAACAAACTGTAATGGGGACCTTATTGAGTCCTGATGCAAAGTGTTAAAAAATGTTGACATTTATGAAACAGTTGGAAATTTGAACACTGACTATGTTTGATAATATTAAGAAATTATTATTAATTTTTTGGATATCATAATCGTGTTTCAAATATATTTTTAAAAGAAAAAACACCTTGTAGAAATTCATACTAAAATCTTTACACATGAAATAATATAACGTTGGAATTTGCTTCAAAATAATAAGAAATGGAAGTAGGGATAGGGATATGGATGAAATAGGATTGCCCATTATTGAAGCTGGGTGATGGGTACATGGGAAGATCATCAATTACTCTGTCTACTTTTGTATATGTTTGAAAATTCTGCAAATAAAAGATGAAAAAACAAAAAGTAAGAAAAAAGCAATTCAGGAATTATTCCAATTTTCTGTGCAATTTAGGAATGAAACAACAATATTCCTGTGTGGAGAAGAAAAATCCTCTGATTTTTCAGGAGGAAAAAAGATCAAGAGAAAGAAAAGTTTTCAAGGACAATTGCATACTAAAAGAACTGAGGTAAATAATGATCTGGAAATATTTATTTTACTTTTGAGTGTTGTTTTTAGCTTTCAAACATTCCATCACATTTTAGTTCAAGTATTGAAATGTCACAGTCTTAAATAGTTCCTCTTCCTCTTCTTCCCTCTCCCCCTCCTCCCCCTTTCCTCCTTTTCTTCTTCTTCCTTTCCTTTTTTTTTTTTTTAATATAACAAGGAACCCTTTCAGAAGAATATGACATTTTCCCCCTTTTCCTCCATTAGATCTTTATTTTTATTACTGTGCTCTCTGTTAATACTTCTGCTGTTATAACAATGACCCTAGGCATTCCTTGGCTGTGGCAGCATAAATTCAGTCTTGGCCTCCATCTTGCTCCGTATATGGTCTTCTTACCTGTGTTTGTATCTCAGGTCTCCTTCTACTTCTATAAGCACATCATTGTAGATCTCATCTTGAGATCCTTGACTTTGTTCCATCTGCAAAGACCTTTTACCAAATAAAGTCACATATATAGGTTCCAAGAATTAGGATATCTTTTTGTGGGGCTGTCATTCAACCTATTACATTCACTATATGATGTACTTAGATACACTCTCTTTTGTCTGGATAATTTCTCCCATCAGTTTTCTAGTTTTTCTCTCTCTAGCTGAATCTAATCTGCAGTTTAACCTATCTATTGAGATTTTAATTTCAGTGCTTATATTTTTTACTTCTAGACATTTTATTTGGTTTTTCTTATAATCTGCCTTCTGTCATGTTCTTTGCTCATGTTCCATAGTTGTTTCAAGATTGATATCTGATAAACCTAATATAAAGTCCTTGGGGATCTAAATCTGTTTATTGCTTTGTCTGATTCTCACTCATTAACTTATATCCTTATATCCTATATATCAAACTATATATTTGATCTAAATCTGTGGGAATCTCATGATGACTCTGGATTTAGAGTACCCTCCTCCAGGAGAATTTGAATTTACTTCTGCTCTGCACTTCAGAGCTGTTACAAACATGGGACCACTTTAAATGAATTTTTTGGTTTCTATTTTCCTAGCCCATGTATTTAGTGTAGATTTGAGTTCTACACTTATTTGTGGGTGGAGCTATAATTATAACTAATCAAGAGTAGTACTCTCTCTTCTCTCTCTCTCTCTTTTTCTTTTTTCCAGCCAAGAGCTGAGACAATGACAGATTTTACTCTGCATGCTTCTTTTATTGGGGGATAAATTGTTTTGGTTTGGTTTTTTTCCTTTTTTTTCTTTTCCCCTAGCCTATTCTTGCTGGTAACATTGCCTTTTGAAAATTTTGGCTCTATGTGGGATCTCAGTACCAATTCTTACCAATCGTGTATGGCTTCAGAGTCTTCTTTCTACATCCTGCATGGTCTTTAAAAGACAAGGCTCTAGATTCCATATAAAATTGAAGACACCTAATATTATAGTCCTCATTTTCTTGTCTTTCTTTTTTTTTTTTTTTTAAGATTTTGTTTATTTATTTGACAAAAAGAGAGAGACAGTGAGAGAGGGAACACAAGCAGGGGGAGTGGGAGAGGGAGAAGGAGGCTTCCAGCGGAACAGGGAGCCCGATGCGGGGCTCGATCTGGGGACCCTGGGATCACAACCCGAGCCAAAGGCAGACGCTTAACCGACTGAGCCACCCAGGCACCCCTAGTCCTCATTTTCTAAAGTGACACTTTTCTATCTACCTAGCTACTTGCCACTTTTGAATCATGTTTATACATACATGTCAGGTGGATCGTTTTCTCAATCATAAGGATAATTTAAAACATAACTACCTGTGTTATTTGTTTTTTTTTTTTTTTAAGATTTTTGTGTACTTATTTATGTGTGTGAGAGAGAGTAGAAGCCAGGGGAGCAGCAGACAGAGGGAGAAGCAGGCTTCCCGCTGAGCAGGAGCCCGTTGCAGGACTCGATCCCAAGACCCCTGGGATCGTGACCTGAGCCGAAGGCAGCCGCTTAACTGACTGAGCCACCCAGGTGTCACACTACCTGTGTTATTTGAATAACTGTTTTGCTTCTTTACATTATTTTGCTCATATAGTCAAAACCTATATATGTAGCCAGAATCTGGTGGTCTTGTCTTCACTGTACCATAGATTTGCCCTGCTTTGTAAAATCCATTATTATAAATTGACACAATATTAATATTAATTAGGAGATGATTTAGTTGCATATTTAGAAAAATGTGGCTTTGCAAAAAAATATTTTATAGTTTATTTCAAATTTTAGTATATGTAAACTAATTTCCTTACGAAAAGCAATTTTACATCGGTGAGGAGCCTAGATATGATATGAGGAACCTATCTTATAACAGGTTTATTGTCCAATAATGCTGGTTTACCAATGTGATCTCAGTCACCAACGTTCTTGTATTTGGCTCTAGATTGCCTCTTCCTCAGTGAAGCTGTCGAAGGAGAAGATGACTAGGGAAGAAAACTCTTTATTCAAGTTGTCGAATCAGTACAGTGTTCATAAGACTTTATCACCCTTTTGTACATCTTCCTCAATTATTCGGTATTTAAGTCATCGTATTTTTTACCCTAAATGTTGCATTCAGACTTGGGTTTTTCTTTTTGGAATCATCTATCCTTTCCACATAAAGTATGCAAAGTAGTTTGTGCAAAGTAAGACTCTGCTCTTAGGAAGGATGGTGTAGAGCTGAGCCCACTGTATACGGAAATGAAAGACTTAGAATTGAGTATTTATTGACCTCACATGCTAGCTTAGGCTCTTGTACAATTCACGTTATATCTCTGGGCCTCAGTCTCCACATCTGTACAAGAATCTTGTACTAGATGGACTCTGGAGATTTCTTCTAACACTAACATTTTATGATTTCAGTTATTTACGTGTTATGGGATTAGATAAATCATCTTTTCAAATTGTTTCTACTGACAGGTTGTGGAATCTGGGATTCTTTGCTGTTTAAAGATATTCTTGTTTTTCCTTCCTATAATAACTTTCTAAAAATTTGCTGTGACTTGAATTAAGAGTAGCAATAATTGGACCACAGCCAAAGGATTGTGGGTCACGGCCACTACTTACTGACTAGGATAAATTCTGCTCCATAGAGCAGAAAGAAGCAAGGTGGGAATTCTGGGGTGAAGAATATATAATTCACTATCACTTGGACAGTTCTTTAAGAAAGGTTTTTGTGGAGTAAGACACTGGAGAATCTCAATCCATTGATAGGTTTGTTTTTATTTTTGTTTTTAAATTTAATTTAATTTTATTACGTTATGTTAGTCACCATACAATACATCATTAGTTTTTGATGTAGTGGATAGGTTTGTTAATATTTTAATGGAAAAATGGCATAAATATTTTGTGTGTGTGTGTGTGTATGGTGTTTTGTTTTGTTTTTGTGCTGCTTTCTAATGTGGCTGTTTCTTTGACAGGAAAAGGGAAATGATTTCTAGCCTCTACAAGACATTATATAATCAAGTACCTCAAGGAGACTTACACTCACAAGAATTAAGTGGTAATAATAAGTTCTAGAATTTCTTGAATTAATTTCCTGATTGTGTGCTTTATTAAGAATTGTTTCAGTGGTTAGTATCTCTTTACTCCTAATGGCATATGATATCAACTAATATTACATGATATGGCAAATGCCGTGAGCAAGGCATAAGTAAACTAAACTAAGTATTCATGAATATCTTGTTGTTGTATTGATGAGATAGGCAAAATAATAACATATGTGCTTATTCTAGTTCAAATTTTTTGGGAAAAAAGTCTGGATATTACACCCAATGAATACATTAGTAAGCACTGGAGTCACTGATTTTACTGGGATTTAGTTCTTGGTATCTAAATATTAAGAATCATAGTACCCTTCACTCCTTGACACTGAGTTCTCCCATATCTTGGGCCTCTCCTCTATATTTATAGAGTCATTTGGCATATTTTTCCACTTACCTTAACTCTGGTCATCATATTAGACATTCTTTTTTTAGTAATCTCTATGCCCAATTTGGGGCTCAAACTCACAACCTCAAGATGTTGCATGCTCTAGTAACTGAGCCAGGCAGGAGCCCTTATACTAGGCATCTTTTGTCCCCCAGTTTTATTGGGATATAATTAAGATGTAGCCCTGTATACGTTTAAGGTGTGCAGCATAATGACTTGACTTACATACATTGTGAAATGATTACCACAATAAGTTTAGTTAATATCTGTCATCTCATGTAAATACAGAAAAAAAGGAAAACATTTTTCCTTGTGGGGAGAACTCTTAGGATTGTAAACAATATCCATGGCCTTCCCTTTTGTCTCATTGGAGAAAATGCCCTTTCATGAGACTAATCCCTTCACTCTTGATTTTCTTTCCTGCAGTTTTCTTCCGCTTCCTCAGGGACTATGTAAAATTTTTTAAATATATATTTATTTATTTGAGAGAGAGAGAGCAGGGGGAGGGGCAAAGGGAAAGGGAGAGAGAGAATCTCAAGCAGATTCCCTGCTGAGCATGGAGCCAATGCAGGGCTATGTCTCACAACCCTGAGATCATGAACTGAGCAGAAACCAAGAGTCGGACATGTAACTGACTGAGCCACCTAGGTAGCCCAGGACTATGTCAATTTTATACTCTGCTTTTCAAAGAAGCTTCTTCAGAGTTGTTTTCCTTAATTATTTATTTACTTCCCATTACACTGAAACCTGGTTTCCATCTCCAATACTCTATTAAAACTCCTATTATTAAAATCATTATTATCAATATTTTAGTCTTTCTCTGGTATTTAGCCCTGTCATCCAGCACCTGTTTTTCTGAAAATTACATGTTGTATCCACTGAACTAAATTCAACTCAGCAGACATTTTTTGAGGATCTGTCCTGAATTAGACACTGGCACTTGAAGAATGAAAAATCTTGCCCCCTAAAAGTTGACAGTTTAGTGAGGAATATTAACATGCAAACAGTCACAATACCAAGAGCTTTGACTGAGATACATACCAAGTGGTATGGGAGCATGGAAGAAGGATTTAACATTCCTAGGTAAAGCTGTGGAATCCTTTACGATGTGAATTTTGCATGACTTTCTCACAGTTTCTGAGAGTTCTTTAGAACAGATTTAGAGGCCATTCACCCTAGACGGACCTAAATAAGTCACAAGATCCATTTTAAAGCAAAGGATTAGAACACAAAGATTTGCTCCTCTTTCTTCTTTTAGTGATTATTGTTGTTGTTTTTCCTTGAGAGAGGGTGTATCAGGGATAAGGATAATTATTCATTTGAATTAACTGTTTTGGTGTGTGTGTTTAGCACTTCAGAAGGCCTGTAAAATTTTCAGCAAAATTCAAAGTGGTAAGATTTATGTGAATGATCTGCCAATGATCCATCATACCTTGAAGATTTCTATAAGTGATTCAGAAATGCGAAAGGCACTAAAGACTATTGATATTGATGGTAAGTTTTATGTTTTCATTATTAGTTTAAGGTCTGCAAACATAGATATAAGTTATATGTTGGTTAGATTAATTGCAAATCATAGGAAAGCTAAGCATTATAATATGTTATAAAAACTGTTTTTTTGCACATTTATGATGATATTAAAAATTGGGCCCCAGGTACATAATTGGATTGTTAATTACTGGATTGGATTATGACATACTTTCATCAATATTTGGTATTTTTAGACTTCTGATTTTTGCTAATTACATGGGATAGGAATGGGATAGGGAAAGTTTCTTAAGGCAAAAATGTTTGAGTATAAAAGAACAGATTAATATAAAATTATTATAAAAATTAATATAAAATTAAGAACTTTTATTTATCAAGACACCTTAAAGTAAAAAGACAAGTTACAAACTTGGAAATATTTGCAATTCACAGAACTGGCGAAGAATTAATTTACAGAATGTGTAAAGAACTCATACAAATCAGTAATAATAGAATAGAAAAATGGGTAAGACACATGGACAAGTATTACACATAAAAGAAAATATGTATAGCCAATAATCATATAAAAATATGTTCCATCATCAGTAGCCAAGGAAATGTAAATAAAAATCCTAATAATTTCATTTGAAATCACCTAGAAAATATTCTTTTGTAGTCAGTGTCCAATACTTTAATCAAAGAAGTAGATAATAGGGAACTGATTACATTTATAGACCATTCCAAGCTTGTTAAGGAGGAGAGACAAGTTTAGAATAAAAATGGCATAGATAAGTTGAAGGGGTGGCCAGAAATAAAATAAATTCAGTACACATAAATGCAAAGTAATACTCTAAGGTTGAAAGCATCAAGCTGCTCAAATATAAGATGTGGATTTATTATTATAAAAGATTTGTAGATGGAAAATCCTAGGAGAGGTATGGACCACCAATAGAATGTTACTAAGCAATCTAATAGTATTGAATTGACAAGTTGCAATACTGTGTAGGTATCCATCTGTCCATCTACCCAAGTCATCCCAACATTTTTTGAATGTCTACTGTAGACAGCTTTCAGAGGGTATAAAAATAAAATGATAAAAATAAATCAAACTTTTAGAAAGGTTAAGAAGCAGCTCTATTCTTTCTGACATGTTTATTTATCCATATGTTAATTTTCTTGGCAGATCTATTTTTTCTGACATGTTTATTTCTCCTTATGTTAATTTTCTTGATGATTTTTTTGAGATTTATATTAAAATAATTATTCAAAGTGGAAATAACTTCGTTCTCTGGAAGCACAGGAGAATATAAAGAAGAAAATAAAACTTATGTGTAATCCCACTACATAGAGCTGAACTTTGGTATTTTTGCGTATATTTTTCTAGTATTTTTCTAAGCATATGAGTGTGTGTGTTTGTGTGTGTGTAAATGTGGTATATACACATGCATGAACACATAATTTTAAAAAATATGGACTCATATGCATACAGTTTTGTTACCTTTTTCTGTTAACATTATATGTTAGTCAACTTTCCATGTAAATAAGTATAGATCTAAGTATAGCTCCTTTTTAAATGACTGTGAGTTATTCTGTGGGACAGATCAAAAAACAAAAACAAATTGTTTTGAAAAATAACCTATATAACAAATAATCTATATAAATATAAATTATTTCTAATATTCTTACAGTTACAAGCAGTGTTTTCTTTCCCATCAGACAAAAGATAGCTAAAATTGAAATTACTAGGTCAAAGAATGTGAAATTTTTAAGGTTTTTAGGTAATATTGTTATTAGAAATCCAAAGCAATAAAACTGTAGAATTTTAGGTATTCAAGACATTAGATGTAGCTTCTTCCAATTACCTGGATTTACCATTGGGGAAACTGAAGGATAGAAAGATGAAAGTCTACTCTAAACTATCATATTTGTTTTTATTTTATTTTAATTCCAGTGTTGTTAACATATGGTGTTATATTGATTTCAGGTGTACAATATAGTGATTCAACAATCCCATATATTACTTAGTGCTCACCAAGATAAGTGTACTCTTAATACCCTTCACCTGTTTCACCTACGTCCCATCCACCTTTTCTCTGGTAACCACCAGTTTGTTCTCTAAAGTTAAGGATCTGTTTCTTGGTTTGTCCTTTTCTCCCCCCTTTGTTCATTTGTTTTGTTTCTTAAATTCCGCATATGAGTGAAATCATATGGTATTTGTGTTTCTCTGACTGGCTTATTTCACTTAGCATTCTACTCTCTAGCTCCATCCATGTTTTTGCAAATGGCAAGATTTCATTCTTTTTATGGCTGAATAATATTCCATTGTATATATATACCACATCTTCTTTGTCCATTCATCTGTTGATGGACATGTGAGCTGCTTCCATAATTTGGCTATTGTAAATAATGCAATAAATATAGGGATGCATATATGCCTTTGCATTAATGTTTTCATATTCTTTATAGTAGTATGATTACTGGATCATATGGTGGTTCTATTTTTAATTTTTTGAGGAAACTCCATATGGTTTTCCACAGTGGCTGCACCAGTTTGCATTGCCAACAACATTGCATGAAGTTTCCTTTTTAGTCACATCATCGCCAATGCTTTTTGTTTCTTGTGTTTTTGAATTTAGACATTCTGATAGGTGTGAGATGATATCTCATTGTGGTTTTGATTTGTATTTCCCTGATGATGAGTGATGTTGAGCATCTTTTCATGTGTCTGTTGGCCATCTGTATGTCTTCTTTGGAGAAATGTCTGTTCATGTCTTCTGCCCATTTTTAAATTTGTTTGGATTATTTGTTTTTCTGGTGTTGAGTTGTATAAGTTCTTTATATATTTTGGATACTAACCCTTTATTGGATATGCATTTACAAATATCTTCTCCCATTCAGTAGGTCGTATTTTTGTTTTGTTGATTCTTTCTTTCACTGTTCCAGCCATCTTTTTATTTTGATATAGTTCCAATAGCTTATTTTTGTTTTTGTTTCCCTTGTCTGAGGAAATATATCTAGAAAGATGTTGCTATGGCTGATGTCAGAGAAATTATTGCCTGTGCTCTTTATTAGGATTCTTACAGTTTCAGGTCTCACATTTAAGTTCTTAATCCATTTTGAGTTTATTTTTGTGTATGGTGTAAGAAAGTGGTCCAGTTTCATTCTTTTGCATGTTGCTGTCCAGTTCCAACACTATTTGTTGAAGAGACTTTTTCCTATTGCATATTCTTGTCTGCTTTGTTGAAGATTAATTGACCATATATTTGTGTGTTCATTTCTGGGTTTTCTATTCTGTTCCATTGATCTGTATGTGTCTATTTTTGTGCCAGTACCATACTGTTTTGATTACTACAGCTTTGTAATATAACTTGAAATCTGAAATTATGATATCTCCAGCTTTGTTTTTCTTTTTCAAGATTGATTTGGCTATTTGGAGTCTTTTGTGCCTCCATACAAAGTTTAGGACTATTAGTTCTAGTTCTATGAAAAATGCTGTTGGTATTTTGATAGGAATTGCATTAAATCTGTAGATTGCTTTGGATAATATGGACATTTTAACAATATTTGTTCTTCTAATCCATGAGCATGGAATGTCTTTCCATTTGTTTGTGTTGTCTTCAAATTCTTCCACCAGTGTTTTATTGTTTTCAGAATACAGGTCTTTTACCTCCTTGGTTAAGTTTATTCCTGGTATTTTATTAGTTTTGGTGTGATTTAAATGGGATTGTTTTCTTAACTTCTCTTTCTGCTGCTTTGCGATTAGTGGCCATACAACCAATTTTAGATGATATATGTTAGTTTAAATTTTTGCTCATTAATTTTTACATTGAAAAAATATAAACCTACATTGAATATCTTGGTGATAATTACAAATACATGAAAAAGTTTCATATGTGAAGTTAAGGTTTTTTTGTTTTAATTTAGTATTTTTAGCTTTTGGAAGTTTAGAAATTACAAAATGAAAATTACCTCTTCACCCTAATCTTTCTATATAATTCCTCATGGTAAACACTGTTAATAATTTAGTAGGTATTCTTCCTGGCTATTTGTTATATACATTTTAATTGGCGCATATTTATTAATGGTGAAATCACCTCTAAAATTTTTGCTATAACAAATAATGCTACAAAGAACATTCTTATTCATTAATTCTTGCACATCTGTGTAAATATTTTTATAGGATAGATTCCTAGAAATGAAGAAGCTGGGTCATAGGATATGCATATATCCATAGGAAAATGGTTTATGTCAAATTATATTATTTCATCCAGCTTTATTGAGATATAATTGACAAATAAAATTGTGTATATTGTATATATTTAAGGTGTACAACATGATTTGGTATACATATACATTGTGAAATGATTACCATAATCAAGTAAATAACACGTCCATCACCTCACGTAGTTACTTTTTTGTGTGTATGTGATGAGAACACTAAGATCTCTTAAGATCTACTCTCTCAGCACATTTCAAATATACAATGTAGTATTTTTTTTTTTAAAGATTTTATTTATTTATTCATAAGAGACAGAGAGAGAGAGAGGCAGAGGGAGAAGCAGGCTCCCCGCTGAGCAGGGAGCCCGATGCGGGACTCGATCCCAGGACTCTGGGATCATGACCTGAGCCGAAGGCAGACGCTCAACCATCTGAGCCACCCAGGCGCCCACAATGTAGTATTATTAACTGTAGTCACCATGCTGTAAATTAGATTCCCAGAACTTGTTCATCTTATACCTAAAGTTTGTATCCTTTGATAAACATCTGTCCATTTCCTCCACGCCCCAAAATATATCATATATGTATAGATATAGTTATATAGATATAACATTTTCTTTATCTATTCATCTGTTGGTGAGCATTTAGGCTGTTTCCATTTCATGGCTATTGTGAATAATGCTGCAATGAATATGGAGTGCACATATCTCTATGAGATAGTGCTTTTATTTCCTTTGGGTATATATATAGAAGTGAGCTTGCTGGATGATATGGTAGTTCTGTTTTTAATTTTTTGACACCACCTTCGTACTTTTTTTCATAATTGGTTATAATACCAGTGGGTTTTAAAATTATCTGAATATTTTATAGTTTTACTGAGGTATAATCAGAATATTTAAAGTATACAGTTTGAAAATTTTGACATATGTATATACTTGTGAAAACTCAATACCTCTTATTCCTACCCCTTTGTAAGTCCTCATCCTCTCTCCACAAGCCCCCTCACCACTCTCCAAGTAAACACTAATCTGCTTCTGTCACTACAGACTGTTTGCATTTTCTAGAATTTTATATAAATGGGATCATGCAGTACATACTCATTTTTTAGTCTGATTTCTTTCTTTCAGCTTAATTACATTGAGATTAATCTATGCTTTTATACATATAAGTTTATTTCTTTTTGTTGCTAGGTAGTAATCTCTTTTGTGGATATGCCATAATTTGTTTATCCATTCACTAATGATGGACATTTGGGTTGTTTCCAGTTTTTATTTATTACTAATAAAGCTGGTGTAAACATTCATTTGTATGTCTATGTGTGCTGCTATGCTTTCATTTATCTTGGGTAAATACCTGGTGGTAGAATGATTGGGTCATATGGTAGATATATATTTAAATTTTTTAGAAACTGCTAAACTGTGCTTGCAAAGCAGCTAAATTATTTTACATTGCCATGAGCAATATATGAGAGTTCCAGTTGCTCCTCATCCTTGCCAATCCTGGAATGGGTGAGCCTTTAAAAATTGTAGTCATTCTAATAGTTGTATGGTATTAACTCATTGTGGTTTTAATTTGCACTTCCTGAATGATCAAATGATGCTTATTTGTTATCTGTATATCTTATGCCCATTAAAAATGTGTTTGTGTTCTTATTATTGCATTTTGAAAGTATATATTCTGAGTATGTCCTTTACTACATATGTGATTAGTAAATATTTTCTTCAAGTGTATGGCTTGTCTTTTCATTTTTTGAAGAATGTCTTTCAAAAAGCATAAGTTCATACTTCTGAAGAAGTCTAGTCTACAATTATTTCTTTTATGGATTGTACTTTTGATGTTTTATCTAAAAGGTTTTTGTTTAACCCTAGGTCACATAGAAGTCAGAAAACAAGTCAAACTAGTTGATTGAAATTTGTGCAGATGTTTCATTGTTTTTTGAAGGAGAAACCACTCTCAAGTTATTATACTGAAAAAGAAGTTTTGAGGCAGACAACTTGACAAACTTTCCAATATTAGAGAAAGTGTTTCTGTGGTTTAGAAATGAGAACCACTAAGCCTTGTCAATTTCTCTGACGTTAGAAGCCTGCAGACTGCTGGAAGCATTGAAATGTTCTTTTATAGGTTACTTTGTTCAGATGACATTAAATTGAATTGTGGGTTTATAATAATTTTCTTCTGAAATAGATAAACCCTTTCAAAGTTGGCCTCATTTACTAAATGAAGAGGGAAATGACTTCGTAGTTACTTAACTTGAAGAATCTTGAAAAATTCAGATGTTCCTTGACACAGATCTATACTTGTCTAGAAAATGGGATTTAAGAACCCTGATTCTGTGTTTTGTCATACTTTGTAAATCTGGATTTTCAACTCTAGTTGCTATTAGACATGACTTGTGCATTATCATGCAAGAAAAGTCATAATTTAAACTTCTCATTCAAGCCAAAGATTTCTTACTGAAATTTTCATTTGTACAATTTAGATTTCTTTTTTTCTTCTTTTAAGAAATAGGCATTACTTTTTGCTTGAGAAATGAGATGATTTTGGGGGGTTAAGGATTGGTTTAATATTGTGCAATATTTTATGCATTTGTTTTAATGTACTTTGTGTACGTGTATGTAATGAGAGCGAGTGAGAGAGAGGAGAGAGAGGAAAGGAGGACAGGAGAGAGGGAGATGGAACAATGTGAGGCAAAGCTTTCATTAGAATCTCAATTGGATCCACAATATCCCCCGAAACCACTGGTATAGAGGGCTTTTCTAGAACACAATCAAATCAGTCCTATTCTTTCAAGGTAACACCATTATGTATGTAAAATTGACACGTTGCATGATTTTTTTTTTTGCACCTAATTACAAATATAAAAATTAGAGCTTTGAGCAAAGAGCACTGCAGTATCTTTAATTCTAGTCTATATCATTCTTATTATTGCTGAACACTATTTATTATATAATTACAATATGTAAATTTTTTTCTGATAAATTTTCTTTTTACATTCTATATTAAATGTTAATGTTGACTATCCTTGTTTAAAGACTATGGTATTCTAATATCAGTCAATTCTATTCACATTTTTAGTTTGCATTTTTATCTCATGTTCTTAGTGAGTTTGCTAATGCAGTTTTTTTCCTTCTGTTTCTGAACCATTATTATAGTTAATGGAATGCTGGACTTTTCAGATTTCCTTAAGGCTGTGAACGATGTTTGTTATTTGGTCTCTCAGGATCCAGGTAAAAAAAAAAGATTCTTCAAAATTAAAGAACAGAATGATTTTGATTGTAACTGATTTTAAGGTGGGGTGGTTATATGAATTTACATTTTTTTCAGAATCTTTTAAGTACTTTTCCCCCCAGGAGTCTAGGTTGAGAAAAATTAGACATGAGTTATTTCATAAAAGGAACTGAAAAGTGTGGATCACTTCCATGGTATCCTAATTTTCTTTCTCTAATCTCCATTGGATGCACACAACTGCTAGATTAATTTTCTTTTCTTTTTTTTAAAGATTTTATTTATTTATTTTGAGAGAGAGAGTGAGACAGAGAGCACAAGCAGGGGGAGCAGCAGGTAGAGGGAGAGGGAGAAGCAGGCTCCCCACTGAGCAGGGAGCCCGATGTGGGGGCTCGATCCCAGGACCCTGGGATCATGACCTGAGCCGAAGGCAGATGCTTAACCGACTGAGCCACCCAGGTGCCCTAGATTAATTTTCTTAATGTGATTTTTGTCATGTCATTCACCTGCTCAGAAATTTAGATGTTCTTCCTATGATCAAATGAATGTAGTCCAAGCTCTTATGCTTAGCGTCCTCACCTCCTCATAATTTTGCTTGCCATTCCTCCTTTCTCTGTAGAATCTTTTCCAGGCAAGAACCCCATGCTCCAGTTAATCAAAAATCTCTATACATGCCAGTTTCATTCTTATTTCCACACCTTTGTTCGTGTGTTTTTTCTTTTTTTCCCTTTGAAGTCTCACATGTTTTCTTCTATATGTTAACAGTACTCTATTCACTGCTTATATTTCTCCCAAAAAATTTCAGATGCTGATGGATCTCCTAACAACTTTTAGTTTACACTACATATAAATTGCAAAGAAAGTGATTGGAAGAACTATTCATGTTACTGATAGAAACAGTGCTTCCAAAAGTCTGAGATCTCCAGTGTTCATGACCTAATTTTAAGTTTCTTGGTTTAAAACAAAACAAAACAAAAACCAGTTCCTTGGTGTTTTCATTAGGCAAGATCAAGTTCCTATAATCAGTCCTTGGGATTATATATTTTTGTAGTCAACCTCACTGTATTTTCTTAGAATCAAGGATATATGAATGCGATAGTCTTCATATACCTGGATAAGCAAGCAAAAGGCAAGAAAAACTTAATGTTTATGTATTCATTAATGTAATAAATGTTATTAAATGCCTACCATATACAGCAATTAACAATATAGATAAATGCTTGGCTTGCTTTTCTTTTATTAATCCTTACTTCCTACTTGGCATTTTGATTAACTCCTATAGCATTGGTTTTCTCCTGGTTCTCCCTTTGTCTGCTTGGTTTTCACCTTGAAAACCAAGCTTTTTCTTGACTATAGATTTATATGTGTGTTTGGGTTCCTAAGTGCTGCCTACTTTTTAAGCCACAGTTTAGCTCCCATGTATTCCTTTGTTTTTCAAATCCCAGATTCCTATTTTAACCTTATTTTTGTTTATGGTTAAATGTTCTGAGACTAACAAAGTCCCAAGTTTATTTTTTACCTCTTTTTTATTTATTTATTTATTTTTTATTATGTTATGTTAATCACCATACATTACATCATTAGTTTTTGATGTAGTGTTCCATGATTCATTGTTTGCGTATAACACCCAGTGCTCCATTCAGTACGTGCCCTCTTTAATACCCATCACCAGGCTGACCCATCCCCCCACCCCCCTCCCCTCTAGAACCCTCAGTTTGTTTCTCAGAGTCCATAGTCTCTTATGGTTCGTCTCCCCCTCCGATTCCCCCCCCTTCATTTTTCACTTCCTACTATCTTCTTCTTCTTCTTCTTTTTTTTTTTTTTTAACATATAATGTATTATTTGTTTCAGAGGTACAGGTCTGTGATTCAATAGTCTTACACAATTCACAGCGCTCACCATAGCACATACCCTCCCCAATGTCTATCACCCAGCCACCCCATCCTTCTTACCCCCCCACCACTCCAGCAACCCTCAGTTTGTTTCCTGAGATTAAGAATTCCTCATATCAGTGAGGTCATATGATACATGTCTTTCTCTGATTGACTTATTTCGCTCAGCATAACACCCTCCAGTTCCATCCACATCATTGCAAATGGCAAGATTTCATTCCTTTTGATGGCTGCATAATATTCCATTGTGTATGTATACCACATCTCCTTTATCCATTCATCTGTCAATGGACATCTTGGCTCTTTCCATAGTTTGGCTATTGTGGACATTGCTGCTATGAGCATCAGGGTGCACGTACCCCTTCAGATCACTACATTTGTATCTTTGGGGTAAATACCCAGTAGTGCAATTGCTGGGTCATAGGGTAGCTCTGTTCTCAACTTTTTGAGGAACCTCCATACTGTTTCTAGAGTGGCTGCACCAGCTTGCATCCCACCAACGGTGTAGGAGGGTTCCCCTTTCTCTGCATCCCTGCCAACATCTGTCATTTCCTGACTTGTTAATTTTAGCCATTCTGACTGGTGTGAGGTGGTATCTCATTGAGGTTTTGATTTGGATTTCCCTGATGCCGAGCGATGTTGAGTACTTTTTCATGTGTCTGTTGGCCATTTGGATGTCTTCTTTGGAAAAATGTCTGTTCATGTCTTCTGCCCATTTCTTGATTGGATTCTTTGTTCTTTGGGTGTTGAGTTTGATAAGTTCTTATAGATTTTGGATACTAGCCCTTTATCTGTTATGTCATTTGCAAATATCTTCTCCCATTCTGTTGGTTGTCTTTTGGTTTTGTTGACTGTTTCCTTTGCTGTGCAAAAGCTTTTTATCTTGATGAAGTCCCGATAGTTCATTTTTGCCCTTGCTTCCCTTGCCTTTGGTGATGTTTCTAGGAAGAAGTTCCTGCGGCTGAGGTCGAAGAGGTTGCTGCTTGTGTTCTCCTCAAGGATTTTGATGGACTCCTGTCTCACATTTAGGTCTTTCAACCATTTTGAGTCTATTTTTGTGTGTGGTGTAAGGAAATGGTCCAGTTTCATTCTTCTGCATGTGGCTGTCCAATTTGCCCAACACCATTTGTTGAAGAGACTGTCTTTTTTCCATTGGACATTCTTTCCTGCTTTGTCGAAGATGAGTTGACCGTAGAGTTGAGGGTCCATTTCTGGGCTCTCTGTTCTGTTCCATTGATCTATGTGTCTGTTTTTGTGCCAGTACCATACTGTCTTGATGATGACAGCTTTGTAATAGAGCTTGAAGTCCGGAATTGTGATGCCACCGACTTTGCTTTTCTTTTTCAACATTCCTCTGGCTATTCGGGATCTTTTCTGGTTCCATACAAATTTTAGGATTATTTGTTCCATTTCTTTGAAAAAAGTGGATGGTACTTTGATAGTGATGGCATTGAATGTGTAGATTGCTCTAGGTAGCATTGACATCTTCACAACATTTGTTCTTCCAATCCATGAGCATGGAACGTTTTTCCATTTCTTTGTGTCTTCCTCAATTTCTTTCATGAGTATTTTATAGTTTTCTGAGTACAGATTCTTTGCCTCTTTGGTTAGATCTTTTTCACCTCTTAAAACAATATGCCTAATTCTTGAATATGCTATTTTTATAAAATAGCCAAGCAATATATGAATATAAATATGTAAAAGAGGCTCTTTAATTCTTCCTAGATTGTTAGTTTAATGTTGACTTTGGAATCTTTTTATATGTAATTTGAATATATATGTATGTATGCATATTGATATATTTTGTAAGACAAAATGAGTTACCAATTCCTAGGCAGAGTAGAACAAGAGGACCTAAATCTTACAGAGGCAAGTGAAAAGATCAAGCATACAGTTAGGAATCAAGAGACCCTAAGAAAATAAAAGGGAAAAATAGAATTCTCTTCTACTTTAAGAGAAAGGGGTCATGCCAAATACATTATTGTCTAGCATGATTTTTTTTTTAACTGAATAATATGTCTTGGAAGGTTTTCCATGCCAGTAGGTGTAGGTCAGCCTATTACTTTTTAATAGCTGTATGGTATCTGAAAAATGTAGATATACTAGAATTTACTTAACTAATCCTTTATTATTGAATATTTAATTGGTTTTAATTATCTTAGTATTATAAACAATTTCACAATGAATATAACTTTTCTTATATTTTTTAATTTTATATATACTTATTTTTGTATTATATTTTATATTTATATCTGTGCCTATATCTTTATGATGCCTTTGTAAAGCAAAATTAGTTATCAATTATTAGGTAGAAGAGAACCAGAGGGATCTGTGCATGCATTGGAGCATGCCTTCAACACTCAGACAGATAGTTTTCAACTCTTCCTTAGCCTTCACTTCCTTCTTAAGTGTATCCTCAATGTAAGCCAGAGTGAGAGTTCAGAACCTGCTCAGGTTTTCCTGGGTATGGCCCTATCCATGTGTGTGGCCATCTAGGTGCTCAGGAATATGTTTTTTTTTTTCATATTTTTTGAATATGAAAAGGCCTTTTCAAAGGCCTCTATGGATATCTCATTCCCCAGATTTTCCTTTTAAGCTTGTTTGCTAGCCTATTGTTTGCTCCAACTGTTTTTATTGACTTGGAAATAGGCCCATGACATATTTTTGGGTGGAAAGATAGTAGACTGTATGTACTGTTTTATTTGGGTGAAATGTTCACAATCATTGATGTGCATAAAGAAACGTAGAAAGGTATCTGAGTAGGATATTAATCAAAATATATCATCTTTTGCATGCCCTGAATGGGAAATATTTGTTGCTTTTATCTTTATTCTTTGTACAGTTGTGGGTTTATTTGACTTTTTAAAATTAGTATGTCATTAGAAGAGCAGCAATAACATTGAAGAGCAGGACTTCAGAATCTGTCTTTTTGTTGTTGTTTGTTTCAAGTTTTATTTAAATTCTAGTTAGTTAACATATAGTGTAATATTGGTTTCAGGAGTAGACTTTAGTGATTCATTACTTACATATAACACCCAGTGCTTGCTCCAACTGTTACCCACCACTTCAGGCATTCATAATGTTAACTAATTGCCTCTGATTGTTTTTGATGAGTACTCCCAGGGAAAAGACTGCATTGGGCAAATTTTGAGTCAGGTCAAATAAGGATGGTTGTACAAGTAAGGTCTTCCATGGAACCACCAAACAGGTCTAATAATGACAGTTCTTAGGGAATGGGGCTTTGAAGAAGTTCTAACCTCATTCTTTTCCATTGGCTGTCAGGCTGCTGTTTTTCATCATGATTGTAGGCTCTTAGTTTTCAAAGTTCCTAGGAAGCTGGAATGGTGAGATGAGAATATGGCAAGTTAAATGCCACAAAGTTCACTATTATCGAGATTCAGCCATTTTTCTTGAAAAAAACACCCTTTGGATTGCTGTAAGCCTTTGATTTATATCCAGAGTTTTGAAAAAAGTTGATCTGATAATTTTCGCCAGTGTTCTCATTGCTTTTATGGAGGAGAAGGTTCTCAAAGGTCCTTCCTCTGCCACTTTTGCTCGCTTGATCAATAACTACTGATTGAATGAGTGAATAATGCCCAGTTCTTCCTCCCTGCCTGTGCAAATCTAAAACCTTGTGGATCAGTTTGCTCATTATATCTTGAATTCCAAGAAAATGTGGTCTGACTATAAAGTGATTTGCTCTCTGGTATTGATTATGGGAACTGTGTTTCCTTATCAAATTAAATTAAGGATTGCAGTGGTCTGAGGAGCACTTAAATTCAGCATTAGGACCAGGTATCAATCTGTTTAGGTTTTAAGGAAGACATTTGTTTAGGGAAAATTCTCTCATTAATATGAATATTTTCTTCTAACTGTTCTTTCCAATTCACTTTTGATACTAAGGACTGTTAGCATAAGAAAATGAAGTTTCTAGGGATGCCTGGGTGGCTCAGTTGGTTAAACGTTTGCCTTCGGCTCAGGTCATGATCCCAGGGTCCTGGGATCGAGTCCCACATCGGGCTCCTTGCTCAGCAGGGAGCCTGCTTCTCCCTCTGCCTGCTTGTGTTCCTCCTCTCGCTCTCTCTCTCTCTCTCTCTGGCAAATAAATAAAATCTTAAAAAAAAAAAAAAAGAAAATGAAGTTTCTATGGAGAAATAGAAATGTTACATCTACTCCATTCTTCTCTCTTTTATACTATGTTTTCAAAATTACATATTATAGATTATACCACTGGTAAGAAATTATTTTAGTTAAAAGTTTTAACTAAGAGGTGACTCTGGTATAATGAGAGAACCCACACCTTTTAGCACAATACCCATAGCTTTTAGCACAATGCTCACCATATAAATAGCATTTAATAAATACCAGCTATTGCTCATATTATATCAGTAGTGATAATAGCAAAAATTATAGTTTATACTAAGAATGTGGTCGGAATTGAGCAAATGCCTACTTGCAGATAAATTTTTAGGAAATCCTATGCCTAACCTGGTAGGTTATTGACACAAAATCAGCTCCTCCAAGAAAAGCTATTGGTTCTTATGGTAAAATAATTTCTTTGTTTATTGTATTTTTGCAGCATTCCAAAATGCCTTGAAGATTTTCTGTAGGATAAAAAGTGGTCGAGTTGCAACTGATGAACTGGCTGCCGTTTTGGATAGCATGGATATCCCTGTAATCCCTGAAACTTTTCAGGAAGTGATAAAACATGCTAGTATAGACAGTGAGTTATTTGAATTAATATGTATATATATCTTTCTTGGATATCAGTTTTCTGATTCATCCTTTATTTCTCCTTCTTTTTCTTCTGATTCTTACCTTTTGCCATCATTACTGCTTACAGGTGTCTATGGTAAGAGATAGTCTAAGAAAATTAAATGAGAAATTTCTAAAATTGTCATATTTTAGTATGTTTGGTAAAAATCTAAGAGAAAAATGGATTTATTTTCTTTTCAAACTTACCTTTCTTTTCCAATAGTCATTTCTTATCAGTGTAGAGATAGTTTCTGTAGTGTCAAGGGCATTGGCTTCTCAAGTTAGGAGACCTAAATTTCTTGAGTTTTTAATTTTTTTGGATAGCTTTGATTATATAATCCTCCTGTGCTATTCAGTTACCCTGCAAAATGTAGATTTCTTTTAAACATTATAAATATATTTAGCAGATGTTTTGTATCATATGTTTACATGTCACCAGGGGGTGTCTGATAATAATGGACTGATAAATAATTGATTCATTGATTATCCATTTATTTAGTAAGTCAGTCATTTAATATTTACTGTGCTTGAAACTGTGCTAGGTGATACACAGATGAATAGAACACACTTCTTTTTCCAAAGGAGCTCACATTCTAGTGTGGAAAGAGTCAAGTAAAATGAGAATTATAATGTTGTGTAACAAATACTATTATAAAATGTAGATAGGCTGCAAATATATCCTGGAAGCACCAGAGAAAGATTATCAGAGGATGTGATACCTGAGCTAAATCTTGAAGGATCAGTAAGGGTTGGTTGGTTGAAGGTGGTAGTAAAGAGTGAGAAAGATATTTTAGACTGAGGGAAGAGTTTGTGTAAATATGGCAGGAAAATAATGAGACATGACATCTTTTTTAATGGGCTTCCATTAGTTTTTGTCATTTGTTAGTGATGGCTTTTTAGTGGGTCTTTGGCTGCTGAAATGTGTTGTGAAGATAGAACCAGGCTGCATGGATTTTTTTGTTTTGTTTTTGTTTTTTGAGAAGGAGAGGAGTGAGAGGGGCAGAGAGAATCTTAAGCAGACTCCACACCCAGTGCAGAGCCTGATGCGGGGCTCAATCTCACAACCCTAAAATCATGACTTGAGTTGAAATCAAGAGTTGGTCACTTAACTGATAAGCCACCCAGGCACCCCAGGCTGCATGGATTTTACTAGGTAGTCATTTATGGTGGGTTCTGGGTTAGTACACAGAAGTGGAGGGATGTTCTGAGGCATGAAGATGTCCATAAAATGGGGATTTTAAAGTTTAATCTCAAGCCATATTATTAAATAGCCTTTAGGGCATGCTCTACCAGAAGAAACCGAAATCATACGTGAGATCACTGCAGCACTTTTTTTTTTTTTTTTTGACTTAGGTAATTCTGGTCTGGACTTCCAGACCTTCTACTTTATTTGGGGAGCTAAACTGAAAAATTATGCTAATTTCATAGGATTGTTATAGGAATTAAATATAAATATTTATTACTGTGTTTGGCACCTAAAACAGTCTCAAGAAATGTGAAGCAGAAACCTGAGAATTATCCTTGACAACTCTGTTTTCTCTGTTCTCCTCATGCAATCATTAGGAATTGCTATTATTTTAAACTCCTAGATGTCTCTTTCTAGCTATCTTTCTATTTTCCAATATTACTACCTTAGTCCAAGTTACCATAATCTTTCCTTAGGACTATCAATGTTCATCCTAACAAGTCCACCCATATCTGGTCTTTCCCCCTTTACACTGTAGCCAGAATAATCTTTTCAAAACACATATCTCATCATGTTACCTCCTGCATAAAATCTAAAAATACTTCTTGGGATGAAAAACCCTTTAATGTTGCATACAAGGCCTTGCAATATGTGGCCTTTACTATAGGTCTCCAGCTTTATCACAGACCACATTCTGCTTTGCTCACTGTGCCTTCACAGAGTTTTGGTTGTATACCCTGCCTCCTCCTGCCATAGCCTTTGCATGTGTTCTTTTCTTTCCCTGGAACATTCTGCTCCTCCTAGTTAATTCCTACTTACACTTTAGATTTAAACTCAACTCTATAGGGATGTTTCCATGACTTCTCTAACTTGGTCAAATTCTCATACACTTTCACAGCACTAACCACAGTTGCAATTTTTATTTCTTATTGTTTTATTAAGCTCTGTATCTCAAATAAGACTAAGCAGCAGGAAAGCAGATATCATGTCTACTTTTGCTCAATATTGTATCCTCAGTACCTACTAGTACAGTGCTTATGGTACATATTAACTGCTCAACAAATATATGTTGAATGAGTTAATAAGTCTCACCCTTTACTCCATTTCCTCCAACCAGGGAGAACAAGATTTCTTCACTTTGTCATTTTAATAAGCTGGTTGTGACTTAAGGTAAAATTCCTCATAGGGAAGGTCCTTGTCCTTGACTAGGAAAATCATTTTAATAGGTTTGTTTGATTATGGGAGCTAAAGCCTATTGGGAGACACCTAGTTTGAGCAAAAAGATAACATAAAGTACTCTATATAAGAAAATAACAGGAATGGGGCGCCTGGGTGGCTCAGGTGTTAAGCGTCTGCCTTCGGCTCAGGTCATGATCCCAGGGTCCTGGGATCGAGCCCCGCATCGGGCTCCCTGCTCGGCGGGAAGCCTGCTTCTCCCTCTCCCACTCCCCCTGCTTGTGTTCCCTCTCTTGCTGTCTTTCTCTGTCAAATAAATAAATAAAGTCTTAAAAAAAAAAAGAAAATAACAGGAACTTAGAATACCACAGTGGCTAATTGGCAGCTGGAGGAAGAAGACTGAGGGAAGCTAAGAGTGGATTGGGGGTCCTGCAATCAGTAGAGAGTAGCTATAGAACTCTAGGACAATAGTACGTAGTTGCTTGTTGTACTATAAAGAACTCCCATACTCCCATTAATTGCGAGTTATCTAGTAGAAGTTGGTTATATACAATAGCCTTGTGTTAGTAGTGTTGGTGGGTGGATTTCAAGGAGAAAAGTCTATAGGTTCTGTGTTAGGTAGGCTTGTGGTGGAGAGAATATAGCACCTATAGAATGTGATAATGTGAGTGAGATCAAGAGTCCAGGGGAACATAGAAAACAAAAATCAATCACAAGAGTATAAAACACTCAGGAATCCTCAAATTTTGGAGGAAGTATAGATTTATGTTCATATAGTGTATGGTCTGGGGTCTGAACTATTTTTGTTAAATATTAAAGGAAAGGACAACCCCAGAATGCCAAAAGTCTTAGGTTACCCAGGTAGGAGATGTGGATTCTTCTATAACAGAATTTTGAAGTAAGGAGTGAAATAACTAGCAGAAGGTATAGCACCCTGTTATAGGTACTATTTTATCATCTTGTTTTTGTATTTGGTTTGGTTTTTTTGAGTAATAATGATATGTGGAGAATATGTTCATCTTTATGAGTGTTCATAATGAAGGGGAAAGAATTACGCCATTGGAATTTGCAAGGAAGTTCAACAAGCATTTGCTTCATTAAGATATGGCAAAAGAAATACGGAAAATAACTTGATGACAGTTCTGGGAGTGTCAGGTAGTTTGGTTTCTGAAATAGGATATTGGTGCATTAGTTTTTTCTCTCGTGATTAGTAATCTGATAATTGAACTGGGCGAAAAGTAGTGACTAGCATAATTTTTGATAGAGGAGGTTTTTGATATTGCAGAGCTATTGTGAAGATTATGGAAATGTAGTATTAATAGTCACTTAACACCTTCAAAGTAATGTTGCCCTGAATATGACCTTGATGATTAGGATAATTTTTTTCCGCACTAGATGTTTATATTTTCCAGGTTGAATTTCCTCCAGAAGTACATATATAGGAGTGGGAGGTTGTTTTGAACTTCCCTTATGAAATAAATGGTGCCTATAACTATACTGATTGCCTCAGTCTCAACCAGGAATTATTCATTAAGGTTTTGATAAGCCAGATAGAGGCCAAAATAGTAATTTCAGATTCTGTAATGCTTATTTGGCCACTAGGGACTATTTAAATAGATTTTAATAATATTTGTTTGGGAGATTTGTGATAGGTATCTATTATTGTATAGAAGCAAGGAATAAATTTTGAGCAAGAGCTAGTGAATCTATAAATAGTTGGCTACTGCATTCTCATTGGTTGATACTGGACCTCTTTCCAGAGAAGGGAGGTTTTTCTTTTTCTTTTTTTTTTTTTTTTAAGATTTCATTTATTCATTTGACAGAGAGAGACACAATGAGAGAGGGAACACAAGCACGGGGAGTGGGAGAGGGAGAAGCAGGCTTCCCGCGGAGCAGGGAGCCCGATGCGGGGCTCGATCCCAGGACACTGGGATCATGACCTGAGCCGAAGGCAGCCGCCCAACGACTGAGCCACCCAGGTGCCCCGAGAAGGGAGTTTTTTAAGTGGAGAGCAGATATAAACAATATGGCCTTCTCCATTGGATTAATTTACGTATGGTCGAATACGTTGCACTGATCGAATTCAAGAGTTTGAGGGCTGAAGCCTTGAATTATTTTAGGACTTAAGCTATGATCTAAGAACTTAGGACATGGACTCAATCTACAGTAAGTGCCAGGAATTCCCTGGGGAGTGTAAGGGGGGTGTTAGAACCATAATCAAGAAGTGAATGAGATTAAATACCAAGGAAATAAAAAAACAGAATGTAGGAAGCAGATCCTAATCAGAAGATAACTTAGCATCAATTGGTCTAACACTTCTTTGATTGGGTCAAATATTTACCTTGCTTTGCAGTAATTTAAAAGCCTGCATCTGACATAGCTTACCAATTTTCAAGAATCAGAATGAATCAAACCTACCCAACACCAAAACTATATTGTGTATAATTCTTCTTTGACTCAGAAGGCACATTAAAAGCTTGCATCTTTTTTTCAGGGTCTTCGCTTATGCATATAATTGAGCAGTTGATCTCTTATGCATAGACTAAAGAATAAACCTAGTATTTTTATAGGTAGGTAGGTCAACTCTTGGTCTTTTTCACCTTGGATGTCAAGCAAACTCAAACATTTAGAGGCAAGAACTACTGGGAAAAGCATTTTCTACCTCTGTGCACAATTGGAATGACATTATTTAAGGTCACTGCCTCTGAACCCATCCTCTGTCATGCACTGCCCAAGAAGGAAAATGGTCTTAGAAAGAGGCAAGGGCAAGAATGGTAGGAAGTTATAATTATGAGAGTTCTGGGCACCTATAAGGGCCTAAGTAAATGGTTTTCTGCTATCCACAGTGTAGACATTGCATTATTCTTTACAGCCTTCAGTATATTTTATTCATTCAAAAATAATTTTTAAGTGCTGGGAAGTAGATACTTTGCTAGGCATTGGGGAAACAAATGACATTCTCTGCTCCTGAAGAGCTCATGATCTGGTGAGGAAGATAAGAGTTAGAACTTGAAATTCTACCTATGGTAAACTCTCAAAAAACTGCTTATTAAAATATTATCTTGATTACCTAGCTTTGGGGCTTAAAATGTGACTAATTTCTTTTGATGGGAAACTCTTTTATTAAGGAGAAAAGAAAATAATGGTCTTAGTCTTATGTTTAGTGTGTACTGAGTTATTAATTCACAATTCCAGGTATTATTCAAGACCTATAATAGCTGGCCCTCCACTCCTCCTTCCACACATCTCTGTGTTGTTTTCATATTAGAATAGGATGAAAGTAATATTTGTGTTCAAAAAAGAAATACAGTATTTGAACTTATTCTTTCTATTACAGGTAACCACAGGGTGGATATTAGAGATATTATATTTACTTTGGATGAACTACAGCACCAGTATGAGGATTTTTGTAAGTGAGCTCTTGTTGCTATAACAAGCTTTGTTTATAAATAAATTGTCCTTAAACCCTAATTTATAGGTTTCATCATATGAGTTTTAAAAGCCTTCTCTGAAACCATTGCTCTAACTCTTAAATTAGGGAGATAAAAGTTTAATTCCCTAAATATACTAATTAAAATTAGTTATATAACTATCTCATAATTTTCTACTTTTATCTTTCCCTTAATATTTTACAACACAAAGTAAACTTTAAAACAAATTAGTAACACTGAAGAAAGATATTTAATTTGCAAATTGTGGGTCATTCTGACATCCTGACATTGACAGTTAAACATATTTAGTATATTCTTCACTATCATTCATGATTTAGTTCAGTTTTTCTTCATTAAATATATTTTTTTAACTCTTCCAATCACATCATGTCATTCCTTATTCTTTCTCTAATTTGTTCAAATATCCTTTGATCAAGATTATCTATGTATATAATTTTAAGAATTATATAGTCGTAATAAGCTTACTGCAAATAAAGCAGCCTCTCGCCTGATCCTTTCCTCAGCATCTCCAGAGGTAAACATTTTAGATGTTTTAGATGATTACTTGACATTTGTCTTCATGACTATAAATAACATGTTTGTATTGTTACTTGTTGATTTTTAAAATTTGGGGTAGACGTAGTAAACTTCCTAATATGAAAAATAAGGATTTAGCTCTGTTTCATCTTTCTTGTCTCCACCACATCTACTTACTCTTCCCATACCTATTCACACTCCCAATATAGTTACATGGTAATTTGATTAAGTTTTAATTCAGTATTTATGCTAATATGTTTATGTAAACACTATACATAGCTGAACTATATAGTATCTTGTAGCTACTTTCTTTTTCTCTGCAAATTTTTCCCTCTTTGAATTAATAATTGTCTTATTTATTTATTTGCTTGGTTTAAATATTTTATTTATTTATTTATTTATTTATTTATTTATTTATTTTGAGAGGGGGATGAGGGGGAGGAGCAACGGGAGGGGGAGAGAGAGAGAGAGAGAGAATCCTAAGCCGTCTCCATTCCTAGCATGGAACCCAGCGTGGGGCTCGATCTCATGACCCTGAGATCATGACCTGAGCCGAAATCAAGAGTCCAACAAACGCTTAACTGACTGAGTCACCTGGGTGCCCCATTTGCTTGATTTTTAAATAAGTATATTTATTGCTGATTGAACCCTGAATTCTGCCAACTCTCTAAATATCCTCTCCATAAGTCTACATGCACCAGGTATTCTATTAGTTTTGTCTTCTTGAGGAAATCTTCCTTAGAGTATTCTGATGTTCTTCAGAATGGATTTGTTTCCCTGTACATCTTGTGTGCAGCTGTTATCCTGGGATCTTTCTTCATTAACATTCTGGAGACTTTTCACTTCTCTCCTCCTGTATCAGATTCTGTCTTCACATCTGATTGATAGTTTGGGTATAGAATTCTAGATTGTAAATAATTTTCTGGATTTTCTAGTTTTCAATATTGCTGTTGATGTCCAAAAATTTCTGACTCCTGACTCTTTGTATGAAACCGATTTTTGTTTTTGCAAGCTTATAGGATATTTTCGTTGTGTATAGTGCTGTGAAATTTCATGATGGTATACCTTGAAATAAGTTTCTTTGCTGTGATTGTGTTGGATACAGTGTCCTCTGATTCTGGAAAATTAAAACAATTTGTTAATGATTTTCTTTCCTCTATTTTTCTGTGAAACTCTTATTATTTGGATATTTGATATTCTGGATTGATTCCTTTTTTTTTAGGATTTTATTTATTTATTTGACAGAGAGAGAGACAGCGAGAGAGGGAACACAAACAGAGGGAATGGGAGAGGGAGAAGCAGGCTTCCCGCGGAGCAGGGAGCCCGATGTGGGGCTCGATCCCAGGACCCTTGGGATCATGACCTGAACCGAAGGCAGATGCTTAATGACTGAGCCACCCAGGCGCCCCTCCTTTTTTAAAAAAACAAAAACAAAAACCCTTTTCTCTTGTCTCTTTGTTATGCTTTCTGAGAGATTTCCTTAAATTTATCTTCCAATGCTTCTATTTAGTTTTTCACTTGTAGTTTTTAAATTTCCAAAAATTGCTCTGTTCTCAGATTTGAGAATGGTAAGCTAAAAAGCTGTTTGGAAGCTCTGAGATTGAGGGTGGAACTAGCTGACTATGAGCTGTGGGATAGTGGTTCTTAACCAGAGGTGATTTGGGGATTTTTTTTCCCTCCTTCCTCCCTCCCCCAGGAACATGTGGCAGCATTTGGAGACATTTGTGGTCATCACAATCTGATACTTCTGACATCTTACTTATATCCATACGGATTAGGTCCCTGGCAGTTGGTACTTTCTCTTGTTCTCTTTTTTGAGGTGAGTTTTTCTGTCTTGTCATTCTGTCCAGAGAAGAATAAGTGAATGAGAGAAGAAAATGCTAAAATGACAACACCCCAGATAAATATACACTAAAGAAATCAGAAGATACCCGAAACCAAAAAAAAAAAAAAATCAAAAAAAGAGAAAAAGAGAGAATATAATGAGACAGTTGAACAGAACAGAGCAGTACTCTGGATTCTGTGTGTATTCTGGTCTGTTTTTTAGAAGAAACTGTATCTCAAAATTGTAAAGAAAGAAAACCGTGTGTGTATACACACACACACAATATAAATTTATATATATTTATGTATATCTATATATAAATATATATACAAAATATATGCAAAAATAAATACATTGAAATGATAGACTATAACTGTAAAGATGAATATAAAAAAGACTTTAAAAAAGAGAGAATATAATCAGTCTGGTGAAGAGAGCAAAGCAGTACACTAGATTGTGTGAGTATTTTGGCCTGTTCGTTAGAAGAAACCGCATCCCAAAATTGTAAAGAAAGAAAAAAATGTATATATATAATTAAATACTATATATATATGTGTGTGTGTGTATATATATATAAAATTAAATACAATCAAAGGATAGAATATAATTATAAAAATGAAAATTAAAAGACTTTAAAAAAGAGTTGATAAGATCAGAAATTGGTTGAAAAGAGAAAAAAATTAAAATTGAAAGACTAAAGAATCATGAGAAAAAAACCGTAAGTTTTGTATACTATTTTCCCCTAGCGCTGGAGTTTTGCAATTCTTTGTGATTGGTAAACTTAGTCTTGGCTGGATGTTCCTGGGGGAGGGGCCTGTTGCGCGGATTCTCAGGTATCTTTGCCTGGGCAGAACTGCACCACCCTTGCCGCGGGGCCAGGCTAAGTAAGCTGCTCCAGATTGCTCTATGTGGCTTTTGTTCCCTGAAGGCTTTCTGTGTGGCTTTAGAGGATGAGAATGAAAATGGCGGCTTCCCAACCTCCAGCCCCGGAGCTGAGAGCTCCCACCCTCCCACTCCTCAGTGCACCCTCAGGGAAAAGCAGTCAATCACTCCTGTGTCCCTGGTCTCTGTCTGCACTCTGTGCTCACTCAGCCTGCAACCCAACGTTTCTATCTCGGGCATGCAACCCTGCTTTGAGTCTCCAAACCCTGCAGACTCGTATGGCTCCTCCTGTGGGAGGTAGATGGGTCTTACCATGGTTCTACTGCTTGCTGGGCCCCTGCTCAGAGAGTGGTTGCCCGACTGTGCCGGAGTTCATGGTTTATGGCAATGCCCAGCTGAAAGCCCACTCCTGGGCTCACTGATTGCAGCTGGCTTCCCCACTCCAATGCCTGGGAATTGTGCTGCACTCAGGCACCCCTATTCTTTCTATGACCCCAGGGATTCTGAGACCACACTGGCCCACCTAGGATTCTGCCCTGCTTTGCTGCCTTAGCACCTTTCAGGCAGGGATGCCCCTCACTGGAGCAGACTTCTAAATGTTCTGATTTTGCGCTCTGCTGCTATATCACTTTCTGATAGCTGGCCTCTGGAGGCTCCCTCCCTCTGTGGTTTATCTTCCGATATATTGCCTCGGATTCACTTCTCTGCACCTCCTACTTTGCAGAAAATGGTCCCTTTTCTATTTGTAGAATTGCAGCACTTCTTTTCTTAGATTCCTGGTTGAGTTCACAGGTATTCAGAATGATTTGATAGCTATCTTGCTGAATTCCTGGGACCAGACAAAACTAAGGTCTCCTACTCCTCTGCCATCTTGGACTCTTCTCTCTGAGTGTTTAAATCATATTTAGTGTAATCTTTTATACATTCAGATCTAGGTATACCATATTATTATTTGTTTCTATTTTTTCCTGCTTTCAACCATTTTCTGCCTTCTTTTTTTGGAACATTTTTAGTATGCTTGTAAATTTATTTTGTATGTATTTTCACTATATTTCTGCATGTTTCTGGTGGTGGTTCTAAGGATTACCCTATACATACTTAATCTTTTACAGAATACTTACATAAATACTTTACCAATTCAAGTGGAATATAGAAGTTTTACCATAATATAGCTCTTTTTATCCTCCCTCTTTTATGCTGTGGTTTTCTTATGTATTACCATAACACACATTGAAAACATCAGACAATGTTTGTAAGTTTTGCTTTCAATGATCAAACATCTTTTAAACTTCCGAGAGGAGAATAATAGCTTGTTACATTTAACCTTGTCTTAACTATTCTATATTTCTCTTCCTTCATTCTTGACTGCCCAGATGTCTTTTGGGTATCATTTCCATTCTGCATGAATAACTTCTTTTAAATTTTGAAAAGAACAAATCTACTAAAAATGAATTAGCTTAGTTTTTCTTCATTTGAGAATATCTTTATTCTCTTTAATTCCTGAAGGATATTGTCATTGGATATAGGACTCTGGGTTGACAGCTTTTTCTTTTAGCATTTTTTTTTTTTTAAAATTTATTTTTAAGCAATTTCTACACCCAATGTGAGGCTTGAACGCACAACCCTGAGATCAAGAGTCCCACACTCCACTGAGTCAGGCAGATGCTCCTCTTTTAGCACTTTAAAAATGTTATTTCTTTTACTTCTGTATTCCACAATTTCTGATGAGAAATCTGATATTATTCAAGTCATAAAATGGGTTTTTTTCTCTAGTTGCTTTCAAGATATTTGTCTTTAGTTTTTGGCAGTTTGATTATGATTTGTTTGGTAGTAGATTTTTTGAGTTTATCCCTGTTGAGATTCACTGAGCTTCTTGAATCTTTCTTTTGCCAAATTTGAAGGGTTTTTTGCCACTATAATTTCAAATATTTGTTCTGCACCACACTTTTTCTACTGTCTTTCTGAGACTCCACTGACACAAATATCAGACCTCTTTCATATTGCCCCACAGGTGTTTGAGACTCTATTCATTCTTATTTTCCTCTGCTTGTTCAGATAATTTCTATTGATCTATCTTCAAATTCATGAACTCTTCCTCTGACAATTCCATTCTGCTATTGAGCCTATCTGATGAGTTTTTTCTTTTTTGCTTTGGTTATTACATTTTTGAGCTTGAAAATTACAATTTGGTTCTTCTTTATGTCTTTTATGTTGTTTTCTGAGACTTTCTATCTTTCTATTACTTTCAAAAATGTTTTTTTCTTTGTGTGTTGGACATTTTTATAATAGTTGCTTTGAAGTCTTTATCAGATAGTTCCAACATCTTTGTCATCTTGGTTGTGTCCGCATCTGTTGGTTGTCTTTTCCAAAGCAGATTGAGATTTTCTTGGTTCTTCATATGTGAAGTGATTTTGAATTAATATCATGGACATTTTGAATATTAAGTTATGAGACTGTGGATCTTAAATCCTTTGGAAAATGTTTAAATTTTGTTTTTGCAGGAATTTGCCTTGGTTTGGTTCAGGCTACAAGTTTCAATCAATTTTCTGTGTTTTATAGTTTCAATGTCAATTTGTTTTTCACAGCCTTTGCAGTACTATTCAGAGATATGGGACATCCAGTGGCCAATCTGGTGGTTTATCTTAGAGTTCAGTTCTCAGAATTTATGGTGTACTGTTTAGGGTCAAATCCATGTAGCTCAGGGTGAACCCAGGAGTTCATAAACAATGTTATGAAGTTATTTCCCTGAGCTCTCCCTCTTCACAATTTACTTGGTGCTTTATAATCTCCTAGAGCTCCTTTAATTAGTGTTGGATTTGGTTCTGATGCAGTTGAATTACTTGGAATCAGTTGGGTCCTTTTGAAGCTTGCTTTTTAAAGCTTTTTAATGATGATCTCAGAGCAGCTTTTATACTAATTTAGCTCCACTACTAAGGCAGCATTCTTCAGATGAGTCTACTGAATGCCCCATGTATTATGAGATCTTTTTGCTCTGGCTGATGGAATCACAAATCATTCTCAATTCTCAGTGAGCTACAGGAATTGTTCTACCTACAATTTTCTGGTAATTCTTTCCTTGTCGTTGGGTAGTAATCCTCTCATGTATATGCAGATTAATACTCAGCCAAAGAGTTAATGCTAATCTCCAGAACTCAGCAGTTCTCTCTTCTTTGGCACTCTACTCCCATATTCTAGATTCTTTGGCCTTCCTCTTAATCTCTTTCCTCTACTCATTCAGACCATCAAGCTCTGTTCAGGTTTTACTTTCCTATGCTGTGGCATGGAAACTACATCCAGACAGTAAGCTGGTGCAGTTGTAAGGTTTCCAGCTGGATTGTTTACCTTCTTTAGAGGATTACTTAGTCCTGTGCTGCCTATTGTCCAATGCCTGAAAACTGTTTTTTTCCCCCCCACATAAATTGTCCAATTTTTTAGTTATTTAAGGCTTGAGGGTAAAGTTGGTCCCTATTGCAATGTCTTAGCCCAAAGCAGAAGTGTCAAAGATTTTATTTTTTTACCCATTCACTAGCCTATTTCTTTTTGATAGAACCTAGAGATCCATGTCACCATCTTTAAAGATTTCCAAACTTTTTACACCTAAAACTAATACAATGTTATATGGCAACATAAAAGAAATGAATTAATTTCAAAAAAGATTTCCAGACATTTAAAATCCAAGTATTTTCCTTTGCTTGTTCATTTTAACACACACTAAACTAAGAAACTTTCTGTTTTTTCTAAGTGAAATGACTTCATAGTCAAGATTGTACTGCTACTCTGTTGAAGTTTCTTGGTTTTCTTTGACTTATTTGATGAGCTCATGGAGTTGTTTTGAGGATCAAGTAGTATAACATTTGAAATACTTTAAAATGTGTTATTCAAATGTAACATACTATTCTGAGCCATCAGGTGGACTTTACAAATGAAGCCCTAGTGGACATTGTATTAATATTTTTCTAAAGATATTATTTATATAAAAAGTTATTCCCCCCCCCCACAAGTACTGAGAATCTTTAGGAGAGTAAATATTTGTATTCTGATTTTATAAATAAAAATTTCCCCAGTACAACTTCCTTTTAGTTTGGTATGCTCATAATTAAGGGATTTGTAACTGTATTGACATATCAGCCTGTTATCTTTCAAAATTGGCAAAGAGTGGGGAATGAGAACTATGTGCTTTAGGAGGCTATTACTTTTGATTCAGTGTAACTTTGAATAGCTCTGGATGGAAGAATTTAAATATATTAAACCAGAATATTATATTTAACCTAGTTAATAGTTCAATCTTTTGGTTACCACCTCTGTAATTTTTTTAACATAGTAACTTTATGTATTTAAGCAACTGATAATTTCTTGAATAGCTTTCATGAGGACTTAGTTTTTTTTTTTAAAAGAACGATTTCAAATTGTACAGGTAAATGAAATAATTAAATATGTTTCTCTTGCTTAGCAATTATGGAATGGTCAGGCTTGGATGAATCTCCTTCTAACAGAAAGTTATCAAATATATCAGAATGCTATCTACAATATAGGAAGAAAAGCACTTTATCTTCCAGTCTGTTTGAACCATCATTATTCCCAAAGTTAAATAGAAAAAACCTCCAACATCATAAAATTATGGAGGACAATGATTACCTTGAATTTAAAAGATCAAAAAATCCTTCGCAAATAAAAAAATTCCTAAATGGGATTGATAGCAGTAATATAGGATTCCAGGAACCATATTCAAAGGATGGCATAAACTTTAAGAAATATTCAGAGAAGATTGAAATTCATGACTCAAAGTCTATACCACATAACTTGAAGAGTATTACAAGCCTCAAAAAGTCTCTGGATAAAAGTGATACTTTTAGTATCCCCAAACTTCAGAAGCCAACTGTGAGAAGACATTCCAGCCCCCTAAAACAGGTTTCATTAAAGGAAAAAGCTACAATGAATGCTCTGGGTCAGTATCATATACGTAAGTCAAAATCTAGGTCCTTGAGTTCTTGAGTTATCACCAAAACAAGCTGAATTAATCAGTTAATAGGTAGTTGTATGCATTTCAATTGTCAGTACTTTTGAGTAACTGCCACTTCTGGTCTATAGGCCAATGCATATAACACTGTGGTTTTGATCGTTGTGCCTTTCCAGATGCTCCCTTTTTCAGATGCCTAACTTTGACTAAGAAGCTTATTTGTGATTAACTGGACTCACTCAAGTTCCCTAGAAAATAGAGGGCCTGTTTTCTTTTGGAAATAGTTATTTTATAATTTATTTAACAAAGTATGTAAGAAGTCTATGTGAAATTTTTGCTCAGGTTCCATAATTTAAATATATGATATCCATATCCAGTATAATATGATAATACTTCAGATATTATCTCTTATGGATGTGGGAACATCAAGAGAAAATTAATATTAAACATCTCAACCGCCCAGGGCTTTATGGACTTCCTCAAAGATGAGCAAGGTTTCCCAACCAATATATGTTTTATTCCTTCTGTGGTACCTCTATCACAGAAATACTGTGTATGGAACTCCTTCCTGTAGTCCTTAGCTGAAGTTACTTACGTTATGTTTATTTTTTTTAAAGAAACGTAGTGATCTTTTTATTGCATTTCATATTACATGTAATTGCTAAAATGAGTGCTTAGTGATATTAGTGATTCTTATACAGTAATACATGTTTTCAATAACTCAGTTGAAAAGGGAGTGTGCTCTATTAAGGAGGCACAATGATATTTATTTTGATTCCTTTACCAATGCACTACTATTACTCTGTGCCGCATTCCTATTTCTGAGTTCTTTATATTCCAGGAAGAATTAAAACCCTGCTAAAAGAATAATGGAGTAGTAGGCATTTAGGCATTGAGTAGAAGAAGACTGTGGAAGAAAGTGGTTATCTATCTTCCTGGTGTCACTAAAATCAAATCACCTACCATTGCCGTACTTAATGTTCTGTGCATAGAGAAGTGTGAAATAGTTTATCTGATAACTTCTCAAAATAAATTGATGGTAATTTAGCATCTATGAAATGTGACTGTCACTTGATTTACATTTTAAAAACATTTTTAACTTTTCATTCAAAATCATTAAATAATTTTAAAATCATAATAATTACACAAAAGTAAAGACATTCCTATTTACTCCTCATCTAGTTTTCCCATGTGTTAAGATCTTGTATAACCACAGTAAATGCACTAAACAAGGAAATTAACACTGATACAATATTATTTACTATTCTGAAGACCTTATTTGATTTTTTTCATTTGTTCCATAAATGTTCTTTGTCTGGTTCAAGGTCTCATCCAGGATCACACATTACATTTAGTTGTCATGTGTCCTTAGTCTCCTCTGATCTGGGATGGTTTCATGACTGTGACACTTTTGAAGAGTATTGACTAGTTATTTTGTATAATGTCCCTCATTTGAAGTTTTCCTTGTATTTCTTCATGAATAAGTTCAGGTTATGCATTTTTGGCTGGAATACCACCAAAATGATATTGTACCCATCCCAGTGCATGATATTAGGGGGCTTATCATGAGGCCATGTATATCTGCTTCTAAAATTTTATGATTTTGAAGTTTGTGAACTGCAAGCATGGTAGACTAAAGTGATGATGGGAAGGGGAAGAACTCTCATTTTTTGCTTGGAATCCTAGAATTTGAACATATTGATGTTTTGATCTCTTGAACTCATTCATTATATTTTAATCAGAACCAAGCAGCATTGGCTGAGCCACTTGAACAAGTTGTTCCTCCAAACAAGTAGTTTATAAGTGTTTATAGAATTTTCAATATTGTTTTCTGTTTGAACTATAAAGGAAGTATTTAGATATAATGTAAGATACAACAGAAATATGAAGAAAAAAGCAGTCCTATGAAATAATATTAAGTAGATAAAACTTGCTTTCTGACTACTAGATAAAGATTTTGGGTGCTAATTGTTGCTTAAGACACATAAATTCTGTTGCCGAATAGTACTTTACATTTTGTATATTTAGAAAACATCCGTGAAGCTATCAGTAAACTCCAAGAAAATTACATTGCTGCAGAAGAACTTAAGTCCATTTTGCCTTCAGTAGGAATTACTTTATCAGACAAAGTGTTCAAGAAGATTGTGACAGACACTACTCAAAATGGTGAGACTAATAATGCCAAACTTCTTGAGAAAATAGATACTTTTATGGGATAGTTTTAAATGATGGAATAAGTTCTCTCAACTAGGAATAGAGCAGAATGGGCTAAAGAAGATTCTAAAAGAACAGATATAAAAATGGAAAGTAGTATATAAAAAAAAGTTCCTGGAAAGTCTTACCTAATGGATTGGTTTGGAGAAGCTAAGCCTTTTGTATCTCAATTGTTTATGTAAGACTCCATGTCTATCCCTAGCTATGTCTGCTAGTATGGGACAGGTACTGGGGAAGTCTGATCCAGTTGTAGGGAGGTTCAGGCAGTAAGACCACAATATCCAAGGGGTACAAAAATCTCTAAGCAAATAGCTTAAGGATCCAAGAAGAAATAATTGGAGATTCCAAAATGGAGAAGGAGTGCTACAGCTAGGAATTTAGGGCTAGTGCTACTTAAACAAGTAGGCAGGCAGTTAGCATCTAGATGATGTTAAATGGCACATCCCAGGCACCAGCCTAAATTCAATGCAGAGTTTAAGTTTCCAGGAAGGGTTGTTGTATTAGAGAAGTTGTTTTATCATTAAGAGCTGTCCATAGCAGTTCAGTTGAGGAGAAGGCAGAGGCAACATTTTGGGGAAAGAATGACTTGGGAATATGTTAGAAATGAATTCTTAGAACCTGAGCAAAATTTCCTAGCTAAGGCAAAGAGAAAGAAGATTTGATTAAAAAAAAAATCTAAGGAATAGGTGCTACTAAAATTATTGAGCTCTTTATGTTGCTTATCAGGATTGGTATAAACACTATGAAGGGTTTGTACCTAAAAATAGATAATTATTTGGATTAGCTGGATACTAGGGGTAGAGATGGGGACACTTGGGTATGTAAGGACTGGTTAGTATTGTCAAGGTATCTTAATGGATAGCATATTGACTGGGTTTTCATGATGGTATGAAATAGACTCAAATTTCTCATGGTCCATCTATATGGGCACTTTTCCTTTTTCCTATATCTATCAAGAACTAAGTACCTAATCCAGTCCATTGCACTTTATAGTAGATATTTAAAAATTGTTGAGTAATTGTTGAAATGAAATGAACTGACCTAATTTAGAAAGACTCATCTAGGGAAACAAGATATGACGACTCAGTAGGATGATGATGAAGTGAAGGAGAATTCTTTCATAGTTGTATTAAAATATGAATTTACCTTTTATGCAAAAACACAACAGAGTGCATAATCCAACTCTTTATTTTACAGAAAGTGGAATGGTGAACTTAGATGACTTTATGAATGCTCTCACCATAGACCAAAGTCTTCCTGAATATGATGGTAGGTGGGAAGTTTATTTTAAAATGATTTGGAGGAAAGAAGCAGTTAGGTTGAAAAGAGTTAGGTTCAACTGAACTGAGTTTGCTTTTCAGATAGAGACTTAATAGTCCTGAAATCCTCAGGCAAGCCATTTGCCAGTTTTTTAAAGACTTGTTCTATCAAGGTAATAATAGCTAACTTGCTTACTTCACAGAGTTGTTAAGTGGATTTTAAAAACTGTACTATATAAATGTACAGTAATAGTAAGGTAATGAGGAGATGAAATAGGTACTTAGCTCCATTCTTAGCAATTGATGGTTGATTTGATTTTTAATTTTTTAAAAGATTTTATTTATTTGTGAGAGAGAGAGAGGCAGAGAGAGGGACAGCACAAGCAGGGGGAGCGACAGGCAGAGGGATAAGTAGGCTCCCCACTGAGCAAGTAACCCAATGCAGGGCTCCATCCCAAGACCCTGGGATCGTGACCCGAGCCAAAGGCAGACGTTTAACCAACTGAGTCACCCAGGTGTCCCTGATTTTTAATTTTTTATAAGGAACTTTTTGAAATACTGGTTTGGTTTGCCTTTGTTTTAGAGCATTTCTAAAAGCAGTTCTATTGACATACAATTTACATACATAAATTTCACCCATCCAATTTTGATGAAATTCAGAGTCCTACAACCGTTACCACAAACCAGTTTTCAAAATTTTTGCTTGCAATGATTTTATTTTTTATACAAATAATTAAATATTTTTCAGCAAGATTAAAAGAAATGGAAGATAATAAGGCTTGCTGTTTTTATTTCCTTTTATTTATTCATATGCTAAAGAAGAAAGATAAGCTTTTTGTCTCTTCCCAAAAGATTTCTCAGATAAGGAAAAATTAATCCAAAGGAAAAGATTTTCTCTTATACTTAGATAAAAAGTCTCATGTTAAAAGCTACATTATCATTTGTCGTTTCTGATGAATGTAAGTGCTTAAGTGTCTGGATTTCTTGAAGACACTATTAGCAAATCAATTTCTTGAATGCTCCACCATGCAATCATTTTTTCACCAACTCAGTCATTGTTTCATTGCTGTTTTTTGAAGTAATGTCTTGGTCACAACTAACTACCCTCCCCCCCGCCCCACCCTTTCCCCATTATACTATTTTTGTTTTTATTTTTAATTTTTTTTTTAAGATTTTATTTATTTTTTGACAGAGAGAGAGAGACAGTGAGAGAGGGAACACAAGCAGGGGGAGTGGGAGAGGGAGAAGCAGGCTTCCCGCGGAGCAGGGAGCCCAATGAGGGGCTCAATCCCAGGACCCTGGGATCATCACCTGAGCCGAAGGCAGGTGCTTAACGACGAGCCACCCAGTCGTCCCCCATTATACTATTTTTAAATTTTATTTTTAATTGTATTTAACACATAACAAAATTTACCATCTTAACCATTTGTAAGTGTATAATTCAATAATGTTAGGGTTAAATATATTCACACTGTTGTACCACCAATCTCCAGAACTTTTTCACCTTGCAAAACTGAAACTCTGTACCCATTAAACAACTACCCATCCCTGCCCCTCCAGTTTCTGGCAGCCATCATTCTACTTTCTGTTTCTGTGAATTTGCCCACTCCAGATGTTTGAGTGGAATCATACAGTATTTGTCTTTTCGTGAATGGCTTATTTCACTTATCATAATACGCTCAAGATTCATCTATGTTGTAGTGTATGTCAGAATTTCCTTCCCTTTCATTCTAACTAATATTCTATTGCATGTGTATACCATATTTAGTTTGTCCTTTCATTCATTAATAGACAGTTGTGTTACTTCTACCTCTTGGTAGTTGAGCCTAGTGCTGCTGTGAATGTGGGTGTGCAAATACCTCTTTTGAATTCCTGCATTCAATTCTTTGGAAATTGGACCAGAAGTGGACACAATCCAGTTTTATAACATTTCCATCATTCCTAAAATTCTCTCGTGCCCATTTGCAGTTAAATCTCTACCGACATCCCCAGACAACCACTTATCTACTTTTTTTTTTTTTTTTTTTAAGATTTTATTTATTTATTTGAGAGAGAACAAGCATGAGCGGGGTGGGAGTGGGGAGGGGCAAAGGGAGCGGGAGAAGCAGACTCCCTGCTGAGTAGGAAGCCCCACCAGTGGGGCGGGAGGGGGGTGCCTGGGCTCCATCCCAGGACCCTGAGATCATGTTGGAAGCCGAAGGCAGATGCTTAACCGACTGAGCCACCTAGGCACCCCACTTATCTACTTTCTATCTCTATAAATTTGCTTCTTTTTTTACATTTAATATAAACAAAATCATATAACATGTGGTCTTTTGTGCCTGACTTCCTTCACTTTTTTCACTTTCATTAGCCATTCATAGGTCTACTGGCAACAAATTCTTTAGTTTTCCTTCATCTGAGAACATCTTGATTTCCTCTTTACGCCTGAATATTTTTTTCTGAGTATGGGATCTTACGTTGACAGTACTTTCCTTTCAGTACTTGAAAAATATTGTGCAAATTTATTCCAGCTTCAACTGTTTCTGATATAAATCCTGTCATTCAGATTGGTTTTCTTTCCCTACAGTGTTTTTCCTTGGATGCTTTCAAGGTTTTTTCCCTTGTCTTTAGTTTTTAGAAGTTTAATTATGATGTTTCTTGACATGGATTTCTTGGGATTTATCCTGTTTGAGGTTCACTTTTTTTTTTTTTTTTTTTGATCTATAGGCTAGTGTTTCTTGCTAAAAATTTGGGAAATGTTCAGGCATTATTTCTTTGAGTACCTTTTTAACCGTGGTCTCTTTCTCTTCTTCTGGGACACAAATGTTAGATTTTTTTTTTAAGGGTTTTTTTTTTTTTTTTTTTTTTTGAGAGACAGCGAGCTAGCGAGTGGGAGCATGGGCAGAGGGTTGGGGCAGAGGTAGAGGGATAAGCAGACTCCTAGCTGAGCAGGGAGCCCGACGACAATGTGGGACTTGATCCCAGGACCCTGAGATCATGACCTGAGCTGAAGTCACATGCTTAACTGACTGAGCCACCCAGGTGCCCCATTAGATTGTTTTTTTATTCCTACAGGTCCCTGAAATGGTTCATTTTTTGGGTCAATTTTCTCAGTGTTGTTCATTGGGTGATTTCCATTGCTGTCTTTCCGTTCATTGATTCTTTCCTTTCTTTCCTCCCTTCAGCTCTTGAGTTGATCCACTGAGCTTTTTATTTTAGTTATTGTATTTTTTAGTTATGAAACTTCCGTTTGGACTTTGTGTGTTGGTGTCTGTGCAATAGACAAAGCACGCTGCTTTCTCAGTCTTCACATACTGGTCTTGTACAGGAGAAGACCCTCACCAGTCAGTCCAGCCATATATTCTCTGGGCTTCTATGGACTTTTTCCTTCTCCAGGCTCCAGGACTGACAAGACACATGCTGGTTCTTGAAAAGCTGTGGTGCTGGATGCATGGATAATCTCTTTCCCTCTCCAGGGGGAAACTAAGAGCTGGGATTTTTAATCTACTCTGCTCAGCAGAGAGGAGGATCACTGGCATCTACCAGCCCAAGCCACCACCTTTATTTTATCTAAACAACTAGGCTCTGCTAGAATCATCAGAGCTCCAAGACTGGCAAGACAAGAGCAAGTCTTCTGGGGAGGCCTTTTGGAAAAGTTGGACTGGTGGATGTGTGAACCAATGGCTCCTTTACCTTGGGTGAAGCTGGGAGCTCTTCTGGATCATATGGTGCTGCACTGGGGGGCAGGGTCTCCAGCTTTTGTGGGAGGTTTTCCCAAATCTTCCTACCAGCTTCAATGCATCTGGTTTTGCCTTCTCCTAGGGTGTAAGAGCCTTTCAGTTAGTTTCTGGTTTCTCACAAAGGGAATTTATTTTTGAATTTCTGCTGAATCAGTGTGTTTGTGGGAAGAAGGGTCCAAGACTTCCTACTCAACCATCTTGCTGATGTCACTCATCAGCTGTTTACTTTTAAATGAGAATTTCTTTCACGAGATAGGAACGTGTATCTTGTTGTACATATTTATATATAAGAATCATCTTTTTAAGAATCATCTAATTCAGACATCATTTTGATGATCATTTCTTTGTTTAGCAATCCATAATGATTTCCAGCGACTGCCTAAAGTTGATTAACTCCTGATAATGGCTTTAATGCCCTCCACTGCCCAACTTCCTCACTTTACCTATCCTAATCTTCTATTAGAGGAAGTCTATTTGAGTTTAAGTTGTTCCAAAGTTTACACACGCATACACACACACACACACGCATGCATGTCTATCAACCCCCTTATTAATTCCATATATTTGCAAGTTATTTTAAGAAAGTTTTCATTGCAGTAAAAATTTACCTGTTTAAATTTAATGAATGGAATACTGCCCAAATTTGTGAAGCATATATTCCAAAGTATTATAAAAAGACATGTAGGATAGTTATTTCTAAGTAATAATATTTATATACACAGAAGATAAACTAAGATAAATTTACCAAAGACTGAGCCATGTATTGCTACGAAATCTTACCACAATTCATCATTTGGGATTGAGGGTTTTCTACTTCTGTTTCTGCTACTGAGAAACAGACTGCTAGGAAATTTTAAATTATTAGAGAATTAAATGAGGAAATTGTATAATATTTTTCTTCCTATGCATTTAAACTGCAATTAAATTGGCACTTCCTTAAATAAAGAGACTATAACAAAGTAGAATATATTTTTGGCTCTGATTTTGTACCTTGTTGGTTTTCAGTATTATTAAGAATTCCAGTAATTCTTTTTATACATAACATTTCTAAAGTTCTTGTTTGTTAACTTAGTGTTAGAACTAAAATTCATCTTACTATTGGTGTTTTCTTTTCGACTTGTATTTAATACTTTATAGCATACTGCTTTATTTTCAGTGTTGACTGATATCATTAAAGCCATTGATAAAATTAAAGATGAAAATATGGACTATGAGGATCTGAATACTTGTCTTCAGGGTTTTGGAGTTTACCTTTCTAAGCCAGAATTTGAGAAGATCACAGAGTTGACTGAAGCTATTGGTAAGTGATATATTTTCAGGAAAACTGGGTTTACACATATGAAAGAGGGTCATTTGCTGTTTTTTCTCTTCAGAATAATGACTTTTATTTTTATTAGAATAAAGATCATTAAAATTAAACCAATACAGAAAAATACTCAAAAGTACAGCAAAACACACAAAATCCCATTACCCAGAAATAACCAGTAATAACCATCTTTTCAGACATTTTTTTTCCTATAGGCAAACATGCAAACAAAAAGAAGGATTTCTGATTTTCCTTTCTGACAAGGTAGATGTCAGGACAAAAGGCATTAAATGGGACAAAGGACTCTGTATTATGTCAAAGCCCACAATTAATAATGAAGGTACTAGTATTGACCCTTATAACTAGCTAACTTTATTATAGTTATGAATAACTAACTTTGACTAGTTTCACCCTTATAACTTAGCAACAACTTTTCTAAAGGGGATGGGTGGTAGTGAGGTAGACAAATGTGTGGGGTTATAGGTGAAATGCGAATAGCCATGAATTGATAATACTTGCAGCTAGAGGGAGAGTAAATGAGCTTTTATTACAATATACTTTTTATTTTGTGTATATTTAAAATTTTCCATAAAAAGTAAAAAAAAAGTAAAAAAGAAATAGGAACAAATATAAGATATGTAAGAAAATGATAAGACTTTGTTAAGACATTATAGAATATCTAAATAAATGGGAATATATCCCATATTCATGGATTCAGAGACCCAAGACAGTCAATTCTCCTAATTAATTTATTTATCCAAAGCAGTTCTGTTAAAACCTTGACTTTTTTGATGAGTTAATTCTAGTATTATTATTATAAAGGCCAAGAATAGCTAAAACACTCTTGAGGAAAAAAACAAACATGTGTATAGGGGTGTGTGAGTGGTGTTGGAGGGAACTTGCTCTCCTGGATGTCAAAACTCATTATAAAGCTATAGTAAGTAAAACAGTGTGAGAATGGCACAGGGATAGAGAAATTGACTGATAGGACAGGATAAGAAACTTCCAAACATATCCACACATATATATGGAAACATATATAATGAGGTGGCTGATCACAGCGGGGAAAACACCATTTAATAAATGGTGCTGGAATAATTAATTATTCAAATGCAAAAAATGAAATCAGATCCCTATCTATGTATCATATTCAGTAATAATTTCCAGACGTGAACAGTAAAAGTTTTAGAAAAAGAGAAGAAAATTTTTCTGACTTACAGTTAGGAAGGATTATTTTTAAGAGACAAAATCACTAACCAGAAAAAAAAGATTGATAAATTTGACTACATTAAATTAAAGACTTTTCTTTATTAAAAGATAATACAAACAGAATGAAAATACAAGCCACAAATGGAGTGAAGATTATTTGCAATACTCATAACAGTGAAAGATCATTGTGGAGAATATAGAGGGAACCCCTATAAATTAACAACCCAATAGAAAAGTGACTAAATTACAAGAACAGCCATTGCCAGATGAAGGAACACAAGTTGTAATAATCATATGAAAAGGGGCGCCTGGGTGGCTCAGTCGTTAAGCGTCTGCCTTCGGCTCAGGTCATGATCCCGTGGTCCTGGGATCGAGCCCCGCATCGAGCCCCGCATCGAGCCCCGCATCGAGCCCCGCATCGAGCCCCGCATCGAGCCCTGCATCGGGCTCCCTGCTCAGCGGGAAGCCTGCTTCTCCCTCTCCCACTCCCCCTGCTTGTGTTCCCTCTCTCGCTGGCTCTCTCTCTGTCAAATAAATAAATAAAATCTTTAAAAAAAAAAAAATCATATGAAAAGACTCTCAACATCATTAGTAATTAGGGAAATGCAAAATTTAGGTCACAATGAAATATCTTTTTATACCCATTACACTGGCAAAAATTAAGAAGTCTGTTAATTTAATTGTTGGTAAATAAGGCAAAAGTGGTAAAAAAAACTTTTAAAAACATTATGTAGTATTTTGAATGGTTTTCATACTTCATGACTTAGAAAATCCACATTTAGCTATAGATCTCAGAAAATCTCTTGCACTGATATACAAGGAGACATGTTTAAGAATGTTCATGGCAGCACTGATCTTAATAGCAAACAACAAAAAAAGAAAAAATAGAAAAGAAACAACATGATCAGTGATAGAATATATAAATAAGTTGTGGTATTTGCCATTGGTGCATAATGGAATACTAATTGTGTATACATTAGTGAAAACAATATACTATATGGATGATTCTTAGAAATATATTGAATGAAAAAAGCAAGTCTCAGATTGCTATAGCAACCTGACAATTTTTATCGAACTCTAAAACAAAATTAAGGAATAGTTTATCTTGTTTAGAATTATATGTAAAAAAACAAGAGATTGGTAAATTTGAAAAATTCAGCAATGCTCTCTCTGTAGAGAAACAGTAGAATGGAATGGGAAAAGCACAGAAGCAGATGTAGTGGTATTAATAATGTTCTTCAAGTGGATGGTGGGTTCAGTGGTTCAGCTGAAACATATGTGTATCAAATGACATTAAATAAGGGAATCTATTGCTTTAGAAATTTATATGTTCCTGTTAGTGAATATAAATCTTCATTAATTCTATCATTCCCCCAGAATTTTTAAAGTCTCATTTTTTTTTTTTAAGTCACTAAATATTTGGGTAAGAATACAAAGTGATTTGGTGCTCCTTAAAGTAAAGTTTTCAAAGATATTTAATCTTGGGAATAGGACAATAGGCTGTGCCTTATCTTTCATAGATTAGAATTAGAATTTTTTTAAAAAAGTGGGATAAGCAAAGGAGTAGAGTTATCAAAAGCTCATTATATTTATATAAAACCTTTAATGTGGCCTTCGAAAATTCTTAGAGATTGTTTTATCCATTCTAATATTGGGATATTATATATAATCAAGGAGAGACATTTTCTAAGTATAAAATGACTATTAAAGTGTTTAATAGTTTAAATAGTGTACTGGAATAAAGACAGCGATGTGAATGGTAGCCTGATGTGGAAGAAACCAGAAGTTGAACGAGCTTACTTCTGATCTCTGATCTTGTATTTCCTTTTGTGACCTTGGAAAAAAGTGATGATATCTATCATGTATAAGTATTTTTTCTAAATATGTAAAATAACATACTAATTCTTCACCTACATATCTTAATGAATTGTTGCAAGGCCAAGTCAAGGTAATGTAAGTTAAAATTAAAAATGTTGTACACTTGTGACTAGGAAGATTTTGATTAATTTTCCTGGCATTTTCAGCATTTACTTTCTCCCTGTAAGTTGAATTGCTTTTTCTCTTATACCCATATATTTTTAGTGATATTAGCTGATGGCTATAATTATATTAACTCCCTAAATAGAGAATTTATTTTACATAATTCAATATTTGTCTTAATAACTTAGTACTTGAAGATAATGAAAAAAATGTTCTTTTCCCTTTAGAAACAAAAAAGGCGAATTTTAAAGAATTCATTGATATAATGATGACCAATACGGAACGCTTCTCTGAAAAATTATGTATGTAAGAACATCATATTTTATGCTTTTAGTGGACCAAATGGTGTGACAGATTTTAGAAGAATATAATATACCAAAAGACATCCTACAGGTTATCAGGCAAATAAATGCCTGGCTTACTGCTGATATGTTTGGCCTTAATCTTCTCCAGTAATGATCCAGAACAACCTCCACGTGCAAATGAGTTGAAAGCTATCATAATCTCACACTTACTATAGAGAGTTAGAACCGCGTATATAAAATTCATTTTGGGAAGAGCCAAAATGTCTTCCCAATTTGGGGAAGTGATGCCATCTAGTGACTATAGTTGAGTACTAGTAAGCAGATTTTCTACTTTAAGCTGTATTTTTTTTCCATCTTCCAATTTATTCAGTAACATTTATCGAGCCATTGTTATGTATCAGGCTTTATGTTAAGCTGTGAGTGTGGTAAGCTGAGGAAGACAGTCTTTGTCACTCAGAAGCTCACTCTAAAGAATTATAAGGTCAGGGGCGCCTGGGTGGCTCAGTCGTTAAACGGCTGTTCGGCTCAGGTCATGATCCTGGGGTCCTGGGATCGAGCCCCGCATCCGGCTCCATGCTCTTCGGGAAGACTGCTTCTCCCTCTCCCACTCCCCCTGCTTGTGTTCCCTCTCTCGCTATATTTCTCTCTGTCAAATAAATAAATAAAATCTGAAAAAAAAATTTTTTTTCTTCTTATGTTTTCTGTGACACTGTAATCTCCTAATTTTTCTTCCATCTTATTGGCTCTTCCTTTTTTAAAAAAATTGAGATTCAATTGACATATAACATTGTGTAAATTTAGCTGTACAAAGTGCTGATTTGATACACATATATTGCAATATGATCACCACTATAGTGTTAACTAACACCATCATCACATCATGTAATTATAAAGTAATTATCATTTCCTTTTTTTGTGGTGAGAACACTAAGATTTAGTCTCTTAGCAACTTTCAAGTATATAATACAGTATTGTTAATTATAATCACAGTGCTGTGCATTAGATCCCCAGAACTTTTTCATCTTCTAATTGTAAGTTCATACCCTTTGACCAACATAGTCCCAGTTTCCCTACCCCTCAGCCCCTGGTAACCAGTATCCTACTCTGTTTCTGAACTCTGCTTTTTAAAAATGTAATTAATTAACTAATTAATTAATTAATTTTTTGGAGTTCTGCTTTTTAGATGTGAGACCTTACAGTGTTTGTCTTTCTCTGTCTGCTTTATCTTACTAAGCATAGTGCCCTTAAGGTCGATCCATGTTGTCACTAACGTAAAGATTTCTTTCTTTCTTGTAGCTGAATAATATTCTATTGTAAAAATCGCTCATCTTTTTTGGTCTTGTTTGCTGGCTGCTTCCTTTATGGCTGACTTTTAAATGTTAGCGTGATCCCAAAATCCATTCTGAGCCTCATTCTTTAAGCCTCTTCCTGAATAATCTTACTACTTTAAATAATATCTCTATCCTTTTGACTCCCCATTTATCTCATACTTAATATGTATAAAAAGGAATTCTTGCTCTCCAACAATCTTATTCTTTCCCTAGTCTCTCTTACCTCAGTTTTTGACACTACTATCCACCCAGTTGCTCAGTTATTGAACCTAGCAGTTCTTCATGGCCCCAGGCTCTCATTCAATTCATCACTAAATACTCTCAGCTTTGGGGCACCTGGCTGGTTCAGTTGGTAGAGCGTGCAACGCTTGATCTCTGGGTTGTAAGTTTGAGCCCCACATTGGATGTAGAGATTACTTAAAAATAAAATCTTAAAAAAAATATTCTCAGCTTCATTCTCAAAACACATCCTTTATTTGTCCACTTCTCATTATCTTTATCACTATTATCTTTATCACTATTATCTTTATCACTATTACCACTTCTCATTATCTTTATCACTATTACCACTATTTGAAGCCACTGTCATCTTTTTCTCTGAACTACTACAGTACCTTCCTAACTGCCTGATCTTCCAGAGAGTCCATTCTCTATACAGCAGCAGAGTGATCTTTTACGCATTTGTGATGAGATAATTTCACCCCCCCCACACACACACATTAAACCTTCCATTAAATTCTATTGGAATTTTTTAAAAAACAAAATTTCTTCCCATGGTCTGCAGTGGTAGATTGAAGAGAAAGTAAGATCCAGGGAAGAATTTTGGGGGGGAAATGTAGAGCAAAAGCTATTTAATTCATGTTTTTATCAATTGGACTTGTTTATGAATTCAGACTTCTATAAATCTATATAGTTCAATGCAAATTACTCTATAGTGGTTATTCAGGGGTGGGGTCACCATAAGTTCTAGAAAGGTTTCAGAATCCTCAAAGACACACTAATTTTGGTGTTAAATATTTTATTGTATTTTAATATTTGAAAATTGGCAGGGGCGCCTGGTTGCCTCAGTTGGTAGAGCGTGGGACTCTTGATCCTGGGGTTGTGAGTTCGAGGCCCACATTGGGTATAGAGATTACATAAAAATAAAATCTTTAAAAAAAAGAAAGAAAATTGGCAACCATTTATGCTGTATTTGTTATTCTTCTTAACCGTAAAAACCTTAATTCCTGACTAGTCCAGATAATAGTTTACTGTACTAACTTCTTGGACAAGAATGTTGTAAAACTTGTGTGTTATCTACCCTTCAGTATTGCCTGAGACTATTGAAAACCTCCACAATCTCAGCAAAGAAAAGATGAATGCTTCTTACCTGTGGAACACTCTGTCCAGGAAGAATAATAACTTGAAAAAAAAAGAATTCCTAGATGCACTGAAATTAGCAATAATTGATGGTAAGTACTCTAAATATTAAAATTAAAAGATTTACAAGCATATGGTTCTATCTTCTATCAATCTTTATTTTTCCTTGTATCTTGTATTTGGTTGATATGCCAATATATACATTTAGGAAATATAAAGAAAGCTCAGATTGTTTGTCCTACAGAAAAAAATGTTAATATCTAATTTACTATTACTCTAAATTGATCAAATATGCATTGACTATCTTCAGGTTGTGTTACATGTTACTGGAAAATGGCACATCCCAGTGAACACAGAAGGGATTGTTAGGAAATATTAAGAGATCTATTCCATTTTTTTTTTTAACACTATTTGGGATATCCATACTGTTTTGTTGAAATAGGTTTTCATTTAATTTGCTAGAAAAACACACCTGATGGTGGCTACCACTTCTACTTAGTTAGCAAGTAAAAAAAAGATTCAAAACAAAAAATAAGTTCACAAAAGTACTGTAAAACAAAGACTATAGACTAAAATTTTAAAAATAAGACTATCATTTACTGCTGATGTTCTGTAGGCAGGAGAGAGGTAGGACACAACCACAGGTGAACATTTCCACTCCCTCGTGAAGTTACAAATGTATTATTGTACTCTTGCATGTGGAATGTTTATGCCAAACTAGCCTAGTAACATAAGCATGCGTCTGGGGTCTTTGTCAAAGAACTGTCTTTCCCTGTGAGGATTACTTACCCCTTTTTCTCTGTTAAGCTCCTGTTTAAGTGACACTGGTAATTTTGGACTTTAAGTGTGTTGATTGTTTTGTTTAGTGAGATATTTGAGATGAGGAGGGTTGATCAAAATAGAAGGATACTTACCACCTGATAGTAGGGAATTTTTCCCCCCTCTCTTTTCTTTTATTGCAAAGCTTCAGTTTCTCTTGATAGAGTGAGTGGAATTTGAAGGCAACACATACCAGAGAAAGTATTATGTAGCATTTATTTTAATCAGACCAGTAAGGTATCATTTTATGAGCTATAAAAATAACTCAGCTATCTCTAAAATTACTTATTGTGATAATAAAAACCCCATATACTGTATCTGATTTATTATTATATACTTATAAAGCAAAAACACAGTGTGTAAAATGTAGGTTATTCTACCATCTAAATCCAAATACATGCATGATATTGAAAACTTTGTGTACCCCATCTGTCATACCATTTTTTCTCGTAACATTGGACCTTCAGTACAAAGATTTAATTCTTATTTTAATGTAGTGGTTTGCAAAGTTTTGAACCTTGTTATTTTTGGTTTTGTATTTATATTTGGTGCTGTTAAAGCAGGAGAATTCTTTTCTTCTAAATGAAATCTTACAGAGTACGTCAATATATAAATCCTAAGAGTTGAGTTTCTCTGATTAAAGTGGGGGAAATGATCAAGTGAACTGCTTAAGTAGCTCAACAGAGACTTAGAATCATGAAGAAGAACTTAAAAATTACTGACCTAGGATATACTTTTTTGACCATGTTATGTTAAAAAGGAAAAAAAAAACTGATTTAGATTTCCTGTACTTAGTGAGATTGAAGAATTACTTCTTGGTTATTGATGGTATTCTGTATTGACTCATTAATATTTTAAAGTATATTTAAAGTTTTTAAAAAATAATTTTAAAAAGATTTTATTTATTTGTTTGTCAGAGAAAGAGAGAGAGAGAGAGAAAAGCAGGGGGAGCGGCAGGCAGAGGGAGAAGCAGGCTCCCCGCTGAGCACGGAGCCTGATGCGGGGCTTGATCCCAGGACCCTGGGATCGTGGCCTGGGCTGAAGGCAGACAGCCAACTAAGCCATCCAGGCGTCCCTAAAAAATATTTTTATGATGGTTACAAAAAGGCATTGAAAAACAGAAAGGGTATTTATCATTTGGCAAATTTAGAAATGCTTCCCCAATATCTCATTTTATAGCACCTGTATTCTATCCTATGATCATAAACTACAGTAATTCTAAATCCTTGCACTAAGTTTCCCTGTTCCTGACTGGGAAAGCAAAGCTGTCTCTGTCCCCTGTGTTTGTCACTTTGGCTTTCTAGTATCTGCGTGTTCTTGTGTACGAAATGGGTGTAAACGTGTTAGAAATTACAGAACCATCTGGCATTGGAAAAATCTTTAATCTAGTACAGTATTTTTATCTTCAAACATTTGAAAGGTTAAACTAAAACAGGTTTGTCTCTTAGTGTTCTCCCTAGGAATATGGATTACACAGTTTTCTTGATTGATGGGAATTGAAAACTCAGCCCTTCTCCTATAATCTTAAGGTTTATTCATTCCATAAAATTAATCTTTTGGAGAGCCAACAATATGAAAAGGAAATATGATTCTTATGACTACATCAAATAATTTACCTTTTTAGAGATTGCTACATTGGATCCTGACTTTTGCTTAGCGAGGCTGATCTATTAAAAATGTTTGAACATAATAATAAAAAAAAGTTTTTCTTGCAGAAGATGATGAAGTACAAATAGAAGAATTTGGAAAAGTGGTAAAGGATATGCGTGATGCCTCCAGGTTAAAAGGTAAGTACTAGATTATTTGTGACTGTTAAATTTACTTTTATTGAATGGATGTCTTTTTGTTTTGTTTTTTAGTGTTTCTAGTTCTGCTAATTTCTGGTTAACATGTTGGTATTGATCTGTTTTAAAGCAGGCAAAACTTGGTTTTGATTAAAAGTTGGCAGCTTCCATGATGAAAGAAAAAAGGCTTTTTCTGGAATGGGGTCTGTGTAAAGCTATTTTAAATCCCCTTTTTGTTTTTGGGCTTTATATAAAGTAAGCTACTGGCTTTAAATTTTTTCAGATATGAATATTTTCTATATAATTTTATGCCTCAGACTTAGGACTCTACCCAGTGTATAGGCTTCTATATTATTCTATAGAGTTTCTCAGAAATCTTCTACTGCTTCCTTTAGTAGACATTCCTCATGTTCTTTCTTTGGTTTTTGTGACCATGGCACTCTTGTATTTTAACATTTTGATAGCATGGGTATTTTCTACTACTTGACTTCCATTTTTGCTTAAAAGTTAAAAAACAGAACTAAAACCAATGAAGATTATACTCGTGGAGTTTGTGTACTTTTTTGTTTGGAAAATAAGTTTTAAACTTAATATCACTGGTAATTTATTTGAATAACCACTCAAATGAGTATTTGGTCAATAAGCACTATCAGGAAAAGAATACAACATAGGTATATATTTAAGGAAACAGATGGAGTCATTTCTGGGTATAAAGAAATAGACAAATACTTCTCAGATTTTCAGTAACCACTCTGCCCTGCATAGGAAATTTCTGACATTATTGTTTCTCTTTTAGGTTAAGAAAAGTGTTTAATAATTCCCTGCTGACATATAAATATGTTAAATGGGTCACATAACATAATTAGAATCAACATAGTATAGTTATCTGTGCTCTAGGAAACAATGCATAGAGGTAGAAAAGAACATGGGCTATGGACTATGATATATGATGGTTTGTGGTTTTTTGACTTATCAGCTGGGTAATCTCTCTAGGCCATTCTGGTTTCCTCATCTTTAAAACAAGGAAGCTAATAAAATCATGTTTCTCATAGAGTTTTCAGGCTCAAGTACAAAAACACATGTAAAGCATATAACCTAATTATTAGGCACATATTATATACTTGGTAAATGGTAGTTAATTTTGAAATCAGAGAGCAGAGCTCAGAAAGAGACTGGTATTCAGAACAGGTAACTTTTTATGAGGAGGAAGGAAAAAATTTTGAAATTAAGCCATTGGAAAAGGAGAACAGATACAGTTTAGGTACCTGAATCTGGGAGGTGGTCACATTAGGAAGATGGCACTGGAATTTTTCAGCTAGTGCAGTGTAAGGCCAGTAACTACAGGGAAGAGTTAGGAAGTGCCACTCTAGAAGACAAGTGTTAACGTAGCAGGCCTGAAGCTGCTCTCTTTAGAAAAGTCTGCTTGCAAGGTTGACTGGCACATGAGAACTTGGCTTTCAGAATGTTCCCTTCATTACTAATGGATAAGGCTAGTTCACTGTGCCTTGACTATTTGTTGGCGAACTTGGAGGGGCCTAGAAAATAGGCATATTGTGAATAAAGTTCTATGCTTTCCTTCAACATGCACACATAATTATAAGGGATTATAGTCAGGTGTCTGATCTTGTAGTTTAATATTTTAGAGGTGGGGCAGGCAGTTCTAGGTAATGATGAGGATTAAGGATAGCCATTGGTTTGGATGACTTTGGAAAGGAAGTGAAGGCTTTTTGGAGTTAAGAGGTCAAGGTCATCCTTATTGTCATCAGATGATAACGGGAAATGGGGTTGAGGGAGGATTATGAGCAAGGTGCCAAAATCCTCAGAGATGGTGAAGGTGTGCTCAGAAAGTAATAGATGATGGTGTCAGGAGGGTGGCTTAGGTGAATGACAGGACTGAGCCTCAGAGGGGAGGGCTGAGGTTTGATTGAAGGTGGAACTAAAGTAGCCTGACAGCAGCAGCAGAAATTTAGGGGTGTTTTTAGGTGCCGGCAAAGCTCAGATTGCCATTTTCAGTTGCCTCCCCATGATGTTAGGAGGACAGAAAATGAGGCAGGATCAAAGGTACTAAGGAGCTGTGATTACTATTTATAGCTAGTTCCTGATGGCTTTAGTAATAATCATAGTAGTAGTAGTGACTTTATTGCTATTAATATGACATATTTATTAAGTGCTTGCCATGTATCTAGTATTGTTTTAAGTGTTTTTCATACCTCATCATATTTAATCTCCACATCAACCTTGTGAGGTAGATAGTATTATTATCTCATTTCAGATATAAGACTACTGAATTTTATAGAGGGGTTAAGTAGTAATAATTTGCTCAAGGTCACATAGTTCAGGTGACAAATCCTGGAGCCAGGATATGAATGCAAGTCTATCTGACTTAACACTGCCTCCTTTGAAAGGGCTGAAAATGAAGGAAAATTCCAGATGCCAGGGTACTACTGGATTGTGGTAGAATTAAAAAAAAAAAAAAAAAGGCTAATGAGTCTTTATAATACTTGTGTTTCATATTTTACATTTCTCATGATTCTGAAATTCATTTCACTTCAATCAGGATGAGTTAATTTTGTTGACTACCATTAGAGCTTCATGGTAAAATAACTACTTTGTGTAATTGCAGTGAAAAATTCAGCTATATGAATCATTTTGGTTGTGCCAATTTTATATTAGCACCAAAGAAACATGACAGACCAAGCATATTGTGTTGCTGGACTTAGAATTCCCTGAGGCCTGGGTTCTTCACTGAGATTTCTTATTCTTCAGTTCAGGATGTGATAATAAATCTCGGACTGCCTCTGACAAAAGTCTTTAGTGATGGCTACTGTTGTTTTTTAAATCAGAGGTTAGGGGGCACCTGGGTTGCTCAGTCAGTTAAGCGTCTGCCTTTGGCTTGGGTCGTGATCTTGGGGTCCTGGGATCGAGACCCGCACTGGGCTCCCTGCTTGGCAGGGAGTCTGCTTCTCCCTCTCATACTGCCCCTGCTCGTGCGTGCTTCCTCTCTCTCAAATAAATAAATAAATAAAAATCTTTGAAAAAAGAAATAGTTCATTCCTTTAACAACAACAACAAAATAAAATAAAAGATAAATCAGAGGTTAGTTCAATTACCAAATAACTTTCTTCTATTTCTAGAGTTACAGGACATTGTCTTAGCTCTTGATGTGCTTGAAGGTGACATGATACCTGGGAAGAACTTGGAGAGCTTTCTAAGAAATATTGGGATTAAGTCACCTGAAGAAGAGATAGAGAAAATTCTTCAATCAGATTTTGTTTCTGGTAATCATTTAAATATTACTATCAGGTTTTCTTTGTTTTGTTTTGGGTAGGAGACCCTATAAAGAGAGTATGCAAGGTCTTTGTTTAAGTAAATGGGGTTCCTTTGTTGAGCAAATAAATATAGGTATTTGCTTGTATTACTGTAAACATCTAAAAAGGAGCCTTTCTTTTACATTCCTCTTTTGCAGTTATGAGAATACTTTTTTAAGAAGCAGGTCGAAATTTTGTGGGGGTTGGGCTTGTTGGTATCCACTTCCTCAGATATGTCTTGATTTAGTGACTAATGAATAGTTTGGAAATTCCGGTTCTGTGACTAGAAAACCTAGCTTTGCCACTTTGCGCCAAGTGAAGTTATTGAACTTCTAACTTTCTCGGTATTTTAGTTCCCTTAAAGGTAGAATCAGAAATAGTATATCTACAATCTTGTAAGGTTAATTGCAAAGCATAATGGGTGAAAATGAATCCAAAGTATCTTGTATATAAAGTGTTTAAGAAATTGTATGCTGATTTTGATTTTCATACTAGCTTTTTAATATTACTTTATCCAGGGATTCTTGTCTATCACCTCTCTCTCTCTTTCTTCCAGACGACAACATGGTGAATGTTAAAGACTGTATGAAGGCTTTGAAGGACAACCAGAAATTTTCCAATTTTCTTGGTAAGAGTGTTATGGTAAAACTGTTGAATGGCCGGCCACAGCACAGGACTCGTTCAGAGGTCACCTAGTCAAATACCATATTTGGTGCTTAAATCTTCTTTGTAATAGTATTTGTGCCAAATGTTTTTTCATTTATATTTGAACATTTCCACTTACGGCAAACTTTACTACAGTTTTTTTCATTTAAGTATTTTTACTTGAGGGGCGCTCAGTCTGTTAAGTGTGGAACTCTTGATTTCAGCTCAGGTCATGATCTCAGGGTCATGGGATTGAGCCCCACGTGGGATTGAGCACACACACACGTGCGCGCACTCTCTCTCTCTCTCTCAATAAATAAATAAATAAATAAAATCTTAAAAAAAAAAGGAATTTTTACTTCAATGGAAACGATTGGGAAAATCATGAGGTTGTAATGTTTTCCAATAGCTAAATAAGAAAACTTTATTACATAATAATAGCAGTTTTTAAACTGTTATAAAAAAATATAGTGGCCAGAAATGTAAGAAATATAAAGCATAAGGCTCTTGTAATGTCACCCTTTGGAAATATCCCTGTTAATGTTTGGTAAGTATCCTTTTAGGCTTTTTTATTGGCATCTATGAATATTTGTGTATTCTTAAATTATTATTTAAAAATTAAATTACTATGTCCATAATATTCCACAACTTGCTTTTTTAAAGAAATTAACAGTGTATCTTAGATATTGTTTCATGTTCCATTATATCATATAAACTACCTCATTCTTTTTAAAGACTGCATAATATTCCATTGTGGGGATGTACTATAATTTTATCCACAACACTTTTGATGGTATTTAGGTTATTGCCAATTTTTAGCCATTCAGACATTTTGATGAGCATCCTTATATGTGTATATGTGCACAAAGTTTTCCTGGAGGATAAATTCCCCAGAAGTCACAGTGCTAGACCAAAATATATGCAGATATAAGATGTTAACAGCTACTGCTTAATTATCCTCCCAAAGGGTTGTAAAAATTCACTTTTATCAATAATGGGTATTAGTTATTGAAAATTCTGGTAAAAAAATTCTATTATTGTTTTAATACATACTTCTTTAATGACTAGTGAGGTAAAACATATTTTTCGTGATTGTCAAGTGTGCTTTGATTATATTTTAATTAGATTGTCTTTTTCATATGAATTTGTAAAGAGCTCTTTGTATATTAGGCACATTAATGTTCTGTCCTATCGTAGTTTTTTTCTAGTTTATAATTCATCTTTGATTTTGGTGGATTGCTTTTTGCCATTTTCTGTCTTATTTTGTCAGTGTTGGTAGTTTTTATTCTCCTAGGAAATTTATTTTATTCAGGTGTTTTATTGGAATATTAATACAGCCCTGATAATTCTTTTGATTTTTTTGTATCTGGTTATTTTCTCATTCTTGAATTTGCACATATGTACACCTTACCTTTTTCTATGTTTACTAACAAATCATTTTAATTATCTCTCTTTTTAAAGCACTACCTCTTAATTTATCTTTAGTGTTTCTGTTTATAGTTAAAAAATTAATTTCTGCTTTTGTCTTTATGAAATCCTTTCTATTGCCCATTTTATAGTTTTTGCCCATTTTATAGTTTTTCTAAGTTGTTTAAATTATTAATTTACTTTTTTTTCTTACTGGACATTAAATGTTTATCATTTTCATTTTAGTAAAACTTTGGTTTATCTAACGGTCTTTGTTTATCATTGTTGTTATTTTCTAAGTATTTTCAGTCATATTTTGATTTTCTCCTTGATGTAAGAGTTGTTTAAGAGAAAACTTTAAAATTTAAAGCAATTTTAAAAAAATTTTAAAGCGGTTTGAATTTCATTATTGCTCTATCTTTGTTGTTTACTTTTAGTTATGTTTTTTGTGGTCAGAGAATGAGGTCTATAGTAGAGGATTTGATAGTTTCATGCTCATTAGATATGGAGTTTCTTCAATTATTATGTGTTTATTTAAAAGCCACATTAGTGGCTTTCAGGGACAGGCTAATGGTAATTCACATTCATCCTACTATTTGTCTTAGAAATCCTTATGACTTTTTGAAGCAGCCCATTCCATAATTTTGGACAGCTGCAGAACTGGTCAATTATTCTACATATTTGGTGGAAATCCTGCCTTATAATTCCATTCCCAAACCATATTTAACATTTGGACTCTTCCTCCTATCAGTAGCCCTCCAGAGATGTGAGACGAACTCATTTTTTTTCTTTCACATTGAATCATCTTTTCTCTAGACTCACACTTCCCTTCAGCCCTTCCTCACATGGCCTGTTTTTGAAACTTCTTACCAATGACTAATGACTAAATCATGGAACAACATAATGAGTTAAATTATACTTCTACATAAACTAGCTAATTTTAAAGTAACTTATTATACATTTCTCTTAATGAATCCTGAGAGATGATTTTTTAGATATATACTTTAGAAATGTGAAGGGTTTTTAAAAAAATATTTTATTTATTTATTCATTTATTTATTTGAGAGAGAGAGAGGGAGCCAGTGGGGGGAGGAGGAGAGGGAGAGAGAATCCCAAGCAGACTCCATTCTGGGTGTGGAGCCCAACGTGGGGCTCTGTCCCAAGACCCTGAGATCATGACCTGAGCCGAAATCAAAAGTCAGATGCCCAACTGACTGAGCTATTCCGGGAGGTCAGTTGTGGATTTCCTCTTCTAGATGTTTGATGTTATTGTGCTAAACATAATAACCTTTGCTGATTCTATAAATTGGGTGAAGTGAGGTGACAGGAGCAAGGGGTGTAGGGAAAGAAAATGGAAAGGGAAGGATTGGGGTTTGAGAGCAGTTGTGAAGAATGAGGGTATTTTTTACTGAAATGGTGAGCTCATTAATAGATAACTAGAGAAACTTTGGCATACTTTTTTGTTCATATAGGAATAGCCCACCCAGAACCCAGAATTTTAAGAAAATAATTTTAAGAATAAAGATAAGGGTTATAGAAAACTGTAGTGGAGAATGGATTGCTCTACTTATTTAAATGGCCACATGTGGGTAGTGGCTGCCATTTTGGACAGTGCAAATCTGGAAGAGTCCATCAGTTTTATTGTTATGTTCCAAAGATTTGGATCCATGGACTGAAGTACATGTTGTATATATATTCTCTGTGTTTGTAGCATTGAATGACATCATCAATTCATTGGACTCTATGGAAGAAAGTGATCAATCTGATAAGGACAAATATGCAGATGTACTTGGAAACACCAATAGAATTTATTTCACTGATGATAGTCTTCAAGAAATACTGGATGATTCCTTTGTTGAGGGTGAGTTAATTGAGTGACTTGTAATAAAAATTTCTTCTAAAATGTTATCCAAGGATTTTTAAATATTTTACCAAATACTAATTAAATCTTAATACTTAGTTCCTAATAATATTTAGTTAATATTGTAATATTTAGTTCCTAAATAATAGCGTAAATGTATTGAAATGTGATTTACTACAGACCAAATTTAGGGATATACCTTATATTCTATATCCACAGATATATCCATTTAGTAATTACAGTATCAAATTCCTGGATGATCTCTTGGACTGGATTGTAAAGTTGGTCTCAAAGTATTTATATATGTTGTTGTATGGCTTTGAAATGTTTCTTTTTAGTGCTCGCTTCGGCAGCACATATACTAAAATTGAAATGTTTCTTTTTAGATTAATTTCATTTCAAAGTTAATCCCTTTCCTTTTATGAATTTTAGAGAGGTCTTAATAGTTTTCTAGCTTTTTTTTTTTTAGGTGAAAGGCCCTTTGAAAAGTGCAAGTTATTGTTGGAACAATTAAAACATTTGTCTTTATAACACTCATATATAAGTGTTGAGCTGCTCTTTGATCTACTTACAAAGAATTTACCTGACCTATCTCTATTCTCAGCTGGGATATATCCTTATTTGGAAAGCCATTTCTTGCCTTAAATTTAGCTTCAGGTAAAAAATAAGATCAGATCTGCCTCTCAGGGAACAATTGGCAATGTGTGAAGACAGTTTAGATTGTCAAAACTGATGGGTGAGGGCTGCTGGCATCTAGTGAGTAGAAGCAAGGGATGCTGCTAACCATCCTATAATGTATGGGACAGTATCCCCCCAAACAATTATCTGGACCCAAATGTAATTTTACTGAGGTTGAGAAATCCTGTTTTAGAACTATCTTATAAAATTGCCAAACCTACTATTTTGAAAGTACTTTTTAATAGGTTAGTTGTTGTCGTTGTTGTTTTTTAATCCTGCTTAGAACAAGTAAAAAAAAATTAAGGTAAATATAATGTATTTTTATTCTAACCTCCTTTTGTTTTAAGGTAATACCTGGACTAGTTGTGAGTTATTCTAAACTGCTCTCTAACTGTAATATGGTCCATCTATGCAAATGGACATATTTTATTTCTATCACTTGTCTCTCAAATAGATCTCTGTAGCAATTTGCATTTTTGTAGAAAGTGTATACGATGAAGGGTATAACTGCAACTTGTCCCAAGGAAAAGCTCCAGGATTAGATAGATAGGTAGGCAAGCAGAACCAGAGAAGGACAATTCAGACTAATAATTAAATATTTTACTGAATATATGGGCCTGGGGATTAACCTGCCCTCTTAGGGAGAAAGGAAACATTTGTGACATTAGAATCTCAGTCACATTTAAGGAGCTTGGTGGAGGTTGACAAATCCATGGAGTCTAAGAAGTAAGAGGAAGATGAGTAGAGAATAATATTCTGGAAGCCAGTGGAAGATTTTGAGAAGAAGGGAATGGTCAATGAGAAATGTTACTGAGAAATGAAGTATTTAATCTATCCATTGGCTTTCTTTCAAACTGGATAAAATCAGGATGCTGTTCCTTATGGCATAATCTCTCTCCCTCTAAATTTGCAGATTTTAGGAAAGAAGCTTTGTCTTCAAATCTGAGACTACCAAAAGCAGATGATAAGAACTTTATATATATATATATATGAAAGCATTCCCTATAAAAGAGTTATTTTTTAGGATCATTGCCAGGTGCGAGTGGATTGATTCCTAGTCCATTTTTCCCACTCCAGCCAGAGTAATATTTTTTTCAAAAAAGTAAACTGATCATGTTATGTCTCCCTATT